>NW_026606091.1:43717500-44317500 GCF_029834395.1 Sorex fumeus
CACCACACTCACAAAATGAGAGAAAAAAAAAACGTGTGATGAGAAACAGATGAGGAATGTATTTGACAAAAATGAACACCAATTCATCATGGAAAAAAGTGAACAAAATGAAACATCCTTAATTTGATCAAGAAAATCTACTTATTGCTATAGAAAAAATTCAACTATAGCAAAAACTTATTGCCAACATCATACCGAATAATAAGACTTTGAACACTTTCATCTGATATTAGAAACAAGACAAAGATGTCTATTCTACCACTTTATTCCATATTTTATTGCATGCGGCTGACGCGGATTTGATTCCTTCATCCCTCTCAGAGAGCCCGGCAAGGTACCGAGAGTATTCCACCCACACTGCAGAGCCTGGCAAGCACTCCATGGTGTATTCAATATGCCAAAAACAGTAACAACAAGTCTCACAATGGAGACGTTACTGGTGCCCGTTCAAGCAAACTGATGAACAATGGGAGGACAGTGCTACAGTGCTAGTTTAATCTTACTTAATATTCTATGAAAAGTTACTCAAATTTGTAAATTTGATATTTAATATCAAAAATAAAATAGAAACACATCTAAAGAAATGTCTGCAAAATCATATCTCTGAAAGTTAAAAACTTTTACTGCTTAGAACTATGAAATACTTAAATTTGTTGGGGCTGGAGCGATGGCACAGCAGGTGGGGCATTTGCCTTGCACGCAGCCAACATGGCCAACCCAGGTTCGATTCCCAGCATCCCATATGGTCCCCTGAGCACCGCCAGGAGCAATTCCTGAGTGCATAAGCCAGGAGTAGCCCCTGAGCATCGCCGGGTGTGACCCAAAAAGCAAAAAAAAAAAAAAAAAATTTGTCTATACTATTATCAAGTTCATGGATTTAAAAAAAAGCAATGGTATTATATACTTATACTTCCAAATCAATCTATAAATAACATCCCAACTACAGTTAA
This sequence comes from Sorex fumeus, assembly GCF_029834395.1. Taxonomy (NCBI): domain Eukaryota; kingdom Metazoa; phylum Chordata; class Mammalia; order Eulipotyphla; family Soricidae; genus Sorex; species Sorex fumeus. Next base: position 43,718,451 of record NW_026606091.1, read on the forward strand.
AGTTGAAAAGTTGATCCTGAAATGAATATGAAAACCAATGTCCTAAAATGACTAAAACAAACAATCTTGACCAATAAAAGCAAAGCTGGAAAATTTAACACTATCTAATGTCAATGCTCACTAAAAAGAGTACTCTAACAAAACAATGTGGTATTGACCTAAGACAGACAAATAGATCACTGGAACAAAATACATTTTGATGCTTCTACCAAAGTATCAAGTCAATTCAATGCAAAGAAAAAATGTACTCAACAATTAGTGTCGGCTCACTGATATCTACGTAAAAAAATTAATTTTAAGAGTTACAAATAAAACCAACCAAATGAAAAAGAATAAGAAAAAAAAGAATACTTCACAAAAGCGAATATACAAAACAGCCTGCCAATAAGTGCTCTCCCCAAAATTCAACATCACTAGTCATCATCAGTAAAATAAAAATTTAAACCATAAAAACTTTAGATCATTCACCAAAAAAAAACTCAAAATGGATCAGAAATATTAATTTTAAAACACAAAACTCCTAGAAGAGGGACTGAAGAGATATTATACTGAATAAAGTACTTTGTTTGCATAGAGTCAACCTGGGTTTGATCCAGGGCACCACATATGGTCCCCTAAGCATCATCAGGAATGATCTCTGACCTTAGAACTAGGACTCAGCCCTGAGCTCTGCTGGGTATGGCCCTCTTCCCACACAGAAATCTAGAACACAGACACTGCCAAGTGTTGGTAAGGACACGGAACAGGAACTCACATACAGGGCTAAAAGACATGTAAAATGGTAAGTCGTTTTTGCAAGAGAGTTTGAGGTTTCTTGCAAAGTTGAACATACACTTACAATATGATGCAAAGTTATGCTTTGGGGGCATTTATACAAAGGATATAAAACTTTTTTCACAGAGACACCAGAATAGGATATTAACAACAGATTACTTAAATCTCGGGCTGGAGCAATAGCACAGCAGGTAGGGCATTTGCCTTGCATGCAGCTGACCCAGGTTCGATTCCTCCGGCCCGCTCAGAGAGCCTGGCAAGCTACTGAGAGTATCCCGCCCGCACAGCAGAGTCTGGCAAGCTCCTCATGGCGTATTCAATATGCCAAAAACAGTAACAACAAGTCTCACAATGGAGACGTTACTAGTGCCCACTCAAGCAAATCGGTGAACAGCGGGAGGACAGTGCCACAATGCAATGCTACTTAAATCTGTCAAAACTTGATATCGACCCAAATGTCCCACAGTAAGTAAATCCATAAACTGTCCATTCAGCCTACAGAATACTATTCAATGCTATCAAGTCATAAAGAGACAGCCTTAATGACGCAGTAAAACACCTCAGTCTGAAAAGACTACATAATATGCGCTTCCAACCATACGATATTCTGGAAAAGGTAAAACTACAGAGACAATAAACATAGGGCCTGGAATGATAATGCATCAACTAGGGCTCTTGCCTTGTACACAGCTGACACAGGTTCCATCTCCAGTATTCCATCTGGTCCCCCAAGCACCACCAGGAGTAATTCCTGAGTGCAGAGCCAGGAGTAATCCCTGAGCATCACCAGGTGTGACCCAAAACAAAAAGATCAGCAGATACCAGAGACAGAAATGAAATACGAATAAATGGAGCACAAGTAATTTTAAGGCAATATTTATCAATTCTATGTATTATGCTGATGAAAATGCTATTATACGCTGGTCCAAACTTAGAGCATGCACAACCCCAAGAGTGAACCCTATGGTGGAAAATGGGCACTGGTGGAGGGATGGGTATCTGATCATTGTATAATCTAAACCCAAGCACAAAAAATTGTAAATCTACAACTGCACCTCATGGTGTTTCACTAATAAAAAAAATTAACATAAAAAAAGAGTGAACCCTAATTAGCGAAATATAAATTATTATTATCAATGTAGGCTCATTCTGGGTAAGAAAAAAATTCTTTATCAAGTCTTCGTAGGCATTGTTCAGTGACTCGCTAGCAATCTAAGAAGAATCCATTGGAAAGCCATAGAGACAGTAGAGCAGGCAATAGCCTCCCCTGCATTCTGCCTAACCAGATTAGGTCCTATGCATCCCAAATGGTCCCATGAACACCTCCAACAGTAATTTTTTTAATTGAAACACAGTGAGATTACACAGTTACAAAGTTGTTCAAGATTGAAAAAAAATCAGTCACATAATATTCCAACACCTGTCCTTTCACCGGTGTACATTTCCCACCATCAATGTCCCCATTATCCCTCCTGCCCATCACCCACCTTGTCTCTATGGCAGGTACTTTCCTTCTACCTTTCTCTCTCTCTCTCTCTCTCTCTCTCTCTCTCTCTCTCTCTCTCTCTCTCTCTCTCCTCCCACCCACCTCTTTCTGGGCATTCCGGTCTGCAATACAGATACCGAAAGGTTATCATATATATCCCTTTACCTACTTTTAACACTCATTTCTTGTCAACGACTGTAGCATACCATTGTTCTGTCCTTCCTGTATAACCTCAGGTAGCTTAGGTTTATTGCGTTGCTCCCATCACAGTGCTCCCATTCCTCTGTGTTTATTTGTAACTTCTTTCTTTGTGCTCTGCTGACCTGTAAATATTGTTTTTCTCTTCTCCCTAAGTCCTTTGCATAATTTATTTAGAGCAATGTCCTTTTTGTGTGGACACAAGAAGCCAGTCTATGCTGTGCTTTTGCAACATGACTCTCAGTGATATTTTCCTCCTGGGCATCTGTTCGCTCACCTAAGCCTCAGCTGCCCTTGCTTCCTAGCGCCCCTAAAAGCAGGGTCCCAACAAGGGACTGGATGGAACCAGGGCAAGTGGTAAGCTATGTGCTACCCTGGCATCAAGATGGGCCTGGCCAAAGGGCCTAATGCTTAACTATTAAGTTAAGAGTTTGGTCATGGACAAATGCTGTCATGATACAAAGGTAATAACTCGATTCGGACCCTGCTAGGGTTAGGAGAGATTAATCTGGCCTGAGGGCTGTAGTCTGAGTCTGTGGCAAGATGTTCCCAGGAGAGCTGCCCTACAAGCCTCAATGAACCTCTGTGTTGAGACAAAAATAACTAATATTAAGCTGTTGATAGAGTTATAGGTCTGAAGAAAGGAGAAAAATGCTTTAGGAGGTATTTTGACCTTGGGCAATCAGGAAGGGCTTTGGAACACCCCTAGGTGATGTTTCAGCCCTTGAGCCTGGCAATCAGAAAGGGCTTTCTTATGTTGAATTGGCTACCTGATTGGGTGCAGTGTTGGCCCAGAGTGAGGGGGATGTGGGGAGACCAGAGAGCTGGAGAGAAGAAAGAGAGCAGAGAGGCAAAATGGAGTGCGGAGAGATTAGCAAGGGGGACAGAGGGAGAAGAATGTAGAAAAAGAATACAGGAGCAGGTGTGGAGAGAGAGCCCAGGCTTCGAGTTGGAGCGCAGAAAGATGAGCAGGAGAGACGGGAGGAGACGGGAACGATGAGTAGTGTGAGACTAGAATGGGAGGCTCAGAGAGACCAAGGCAGGCATGTAAGGAGAATGGAGTAAACGGCATCAGATCAATCAACTGACTTGGCCCTCGTTTCATCCACCATCTGCCTCATGACCCGGACCACCCGGGCTGGGGGAGCAACCCGAGCCCCCCCACCCCACACCAACGCAGGCGACTAGGGGAAGAGCCGTCAGGGCCGTCCCTTGGAGATTTATACAAATGATCGTTTCTATTGTTGTCATGTGTGTCCTTTCTCTATCCTAACTGCCCATTGCCACCTCCCTTCTCCCCTCCAACCAACCAACCAACACACACACACACACACACACACACACACACACACACACACACTTGTAGCAAGTTTCCAGCCATGGTCCTGTCCTTTCCTGGCCCCTGTTTTACCAGGAATAATTCTTGAGCATGGCTCTAGGAGTAACCCCTGAGCACTGCCAGGTGTGACCCCAAAAGACAAACTTAAATACTCCTGAGAGTACCCAACTCCCTTTCGAATAGCAGCAGCTGCTGCAATAAATTTTGGAAATGTCTCTTCTCCACAAACCATATTGTAACCGGTCTTTGTCCTGCTATGCTCACAATGGAGACAGAGCTCCTGGGGGACGGACTGACAGAGCAGCTTCTCCGTAGGTGGGGGTGGAATGCAGGTGTGGATCAATGAATGAATGGCACAGGCTATGGGGCTGCCACCTCCCAATTTGGTGCACATGAAGGAAGCAGCAATGCTCCAAGGCACAACTCAGGAACACTTGTGGGGCACATCCACAGGAGTGACCACGCCAACCTTCTTCTTGAGAGGTACTCGAACGGACTGTCTTGTCCTCCGGGCCTCATCTGGGAGCCAGGCTGTCTGGGCAAGTGCCCACACGTGGACCCACACAATGATGCCTTTGAGCAGGTCATGGAATGTGCCTCTCGATGGTATGTGCTATGAAGAGCCTTCAGTGTCCACTGGGCAGACAGATGGCACAGGTCTGGGAAAAGTCTACTTGTGTCCAGAGCAATAAAATACCATGCACAGCCATACTGGGAAGGGTTGGAGACATACCAAGGGAGGGGGTGGCACCTGATGAGGGATGAATAAGGAAACACTGTTGGATCAGACTAGAGCAAGAGACAAACACAAAAGACAAAAAAAAAAAAGCTGCCCAGTTCTGGAACCAATATAATGCTCCATGCAATAAATCTGTGACGTGAGCCTATAGCTCTACCCCTATCTACTAGGTGGGACTGGATTCTCTCACCTGGCTATATTGATAAAAAAAAAAAATTTTTTTTAAGAGGTTAGGTATGAAAATGTCTCCCCCAGTGCTTTGCCACACCATGGTGGCCCAATTAGGATAGTTCTTTTTTTTTGGGGGGGGGGTCATACCAGGAGATGCACAGGGGTTACTCCTGGCTCATGCACGGAGGAATTACTCCTGACGGTGCTCAGTGGACCAAATGGGATGCTGGGAATCAAACCCTGGTCAGCTGCATGCAAGGCAAACGCCCTACTCGCTGTGCTATCGCTCCAGGCCCTGATAGTTCTATTCTTGGTCTGCCTTCTCAACTAGAGAAAATATGGCTCCCACCTATTCCTATGGTCTCCCCAAAATTAAAATTAATGGCTACATGGAAAAACACGACAAAATCCATTTGCACTTCCCTTTTAGTGGATCCCCTAATAATAATATTGATAATCCTCCCTGGCATCAGCCAACTGCTAACTTCTGGAAGTGACCAGATTTCTCAGTTGCTTCTTTATCCAGGCAGTGGGGATAATAATGGAGGGGACTAACTCCTGTAACATTCGTTGTAAATTTACTTATTTGTTGTTTTTTTTTTTAATCTGCTCTTTTGAGATTCTTCTGGCAGGATGCCCTGTATCCAGAGATAGTTCACATGGTGTCACAACAGCTCTGCAAAGTGGACATGAGCTCAGGTAAAATAATGTTCAAAGACTCCAGGCAATAAGAAGCAAAATTAGATTTGAACCCCTCATACATCAGGCTTTAGTATATGCCATGACTGGAAAGCAATTCGTGTGTTCCATGTTTATCACAAGACGTGGCAAAGTTCTGGCCCAAAAATGAATCACAGAGAAGGTGATGTCTGGGCTTGGTTTTCACAGTAAATGCCATTGGAGGTCTATCCCAGCCAGGCCCTGTCTGGGCATAGCCATGCCCCATCTGCTGCAATAATCACTTAAGGGCTCACAGGCCCACCCTTTCCTAAAGACTCCTCTTCAAGAAACAGAAGTCACCTGACCTGGCAGTGCCTGATCGCGCCCCCTTCTCATTCCAAAAATCACACATCTATCCCATTTCTGCTCTGCTTTCAGGAACCAGGCCCAAGACAGTCAAGGAAAGAGGGGAAGTGAGCTTTAAGAAAATGGGAAGAATTGGGCCAGAGTGATAGTACAGCCGTAGGGCATTTGCCTAGCACACAGCCAACTGGGTTCCCCAGCACTGCCAAGAGTAATCCCTGAAGTCAGAGCCAGAGGTGATTCCTGAGAATAGAGCCAGGAGTAAGCCCTGAGCACTACCAGATGTGGCTAAAAAGGGGGGATGGGGTGGAGAATGGGGCAGACAGACAGAACAATAGGGGAGGCCCTGGCTTTGCATGCAGCCCACCCAGGTTCAATCCCCGGTACTCCATATGGTCTCCACTAGGAGTCCTGAGTGCAGAGCCAGCCCTGAGCACTGCTGAAAAATAAAAAAGAAAAGGAAACGGAAAGAGAGAAAAAAATGAAAAGAAAGAGAAAGAGGAGAGATGAGAGGAGAGAGAGAAGGGGAGGAGGGAGGAGAGGGAAGAAAGAAGGGGAGGGATTTCCAGAGAAAGAGACCAGTAGGGACAGAGGCAGGAAAAGTGATGTAAGTTGGTGTTAGCATTTAAATCACTTAGCGTAAGAGACTGGAAGGAAAAAGAAAATAATGGTAGAGGGGGGAAAATTTAAATGTGGAATATCTACTTAAAAATTTTTTCATACTTTAATGTTCCTGGTGACTCTCCCTCTCTCCAGTGAGTTTTTATTCCAGGATTAAGTGATATACAATGTTCTAAATTCAATTCCACTAGGAGTCCTGGAATCCGGGGGGAATGGTGGGGGGGAGGGGGTGTAACTCAGGAAGGGCAAGGGAAAGGAGAAACTTTTTGGTAAGATAAAATATCTTCAACTGAAAAACTATCAAGTTCCTGCTTTGGTTAAATACAGCAGTATACACTGAGAAAGACTGAGTAATCAAAACATCCCAATTTCATTGTGGAATCAGGGCTCAAAGAAGTTAGTCATAACAAGGGGATTCGCTGAGAGTTGAGGGGCAGAGCTATTGCACAGCTAGTAGGGCATTTGCATTGCACACAGCTGACCTGGGTTTGATCCCCAGCAGCCCATAGGGTCCCCCAAGCACTGCCAGGAGTAATTCCTGAGTGCAGAGCCAGGAGTAACCAAAAAAGGAAAAAAGAAAGAAGAGAGAGTTGAGAAGTATGGGAAAACTGCCCCCTTGCCCTAGCAAGACCACGAAGATTTGCTGAATTTCCAGAGAAAGGGACCGGTGGGACAGAGGCAGAAAAATAGATCTAAGTTGGTGTTACCATTTAAATGACTTAGCGTAAGGAGACTAAAAAAAAATAAAATAATGTTAGAGGGAGAAAAAATTAAACGTGAAACATCTACTTATAATTTTTTTCATACTTTAATGTAATCTGGTAACTTTCCCTCTCTCTAGTGAGTTTTTATCCCAGGATTTCTACATTATTCTAAATTCAATTCCACCAGAAATCCAGGATGTCAGCCCTGTGGTAAGCCTAGGTCTTGCCCAGAGAGCACCCGCAGCTTGGATAGATCATGAGGTCATGGGACAACCTCCTTGAGAATTCAAAAGCCAGCCCGCAGCAATCTTTTCCTTTTAATATCAGCCCTCCTCGGGCCCTACTCTGATATTTCTCATTACTGGACTCTAATCCAATGTGCCATTGATGAAGAGCACAATTTGAGAAAGATCTGAAAGTCCTGATAATACCACACCACTATAAAAGCTGATGCAGTATGAAAAGAACACGAGCTCCGGCATCAGAAACACCAGGGAACATATCCCAGCTCAGCCTCTCGCTGGCTCTCTGCCCTCAGCAAATACTTTGAAATCCCTGCATCACATTTGCTCGTCTAAAAGTTGAAGATGGCAATATTCATCGTTTAAAGCGTTTGAGAGAATTTGATAGAATCAGAGAAATAAAGTGCTTAGGAGCCGCCTGTCTCAAAGCAGATGCTCACAGCGGGTGCGAGTGGGGAAAAGGGGAAGGGGGCGGGGGCAGTTTTATCACTATCACTTAGAGCCACTATTGGTGAATCCCAAATGTGGAACAAGAACGAAGGGGAAGATATTGATCTCCAGCGGCCTTCTTCATCGGGCTTTTCATCTCCTGATTTGCCAATCACCTGTGTCACTTGAAGGCTTACTGTTGAAAACAAATATGTCATCATGGGCCATGAGAGCTGGTATGTGGTTTCAGGATAATTATTGGTTTGGGCGGACTGAGTTGGCATCTGAAAAATGCATAGGAAATATGTATCCTGGCGCAATGTTCTAAAAAGTAAGCCTTTGTTCCCTCCCCTGCTTTACTTTCAAAGCAGAGAGGTGACATCTGTCCATGTTCCCCATGCCTGGAATACCAGACCCAGCCAATGGGTGGAGCTCCCTGTTGGGAAGGTCTGGTATCTTTTCTGGGCCTATGAGTTTTAGAGAGACCAGGCACTTGGGGGAAAGGGGACAATCACTGACCAATCACCCCATAAAGCCTCCTCCAGGCCTGCTCTAATGACAGATAGAATCTGCGGAATCATCACCCTTGTCCCTCCTGTCCCTATTCCTAGCAGGATTACAAGATCGAAGGCGTCATGGTATCTGCTAGGTTTCTCTCTAAGAGACAGACATCTGAAATATCAGTCAGGGAACATTGCTCTGTTCCAAAATATATTCAGGATGACATTCACTGACATTCACTGACATTCACAGAACAGGCCTCACAAGAAATAAGCTCCCCACCAAGAAGGGACAAAGAAATGTTGGAGAATATGATTGATAGTAGGATCATATTCTGAGACTCTTCTCAAAGAGCTGATACTCTTGGCTTCCTGGTATATGGGGAAGTCAGTGAAGGAATTAGAACCATGATAGCACGAGAACCCGATCCTATGGCTGACTAGTATTGTAGAAAAGTCTTCAGTACCAACAAGGCAGATGTGTTTGCAGGAAAAAAAAAAAGATACTGGATGGTGTGGTTAAAAAATTGAAACTCAAGCACAAAAATGTGTAAGTCTGCAACTGTACCTCATGATGTCTCACTAATAAAAATTTTTTTAATAAAAAAAAAAGAGCTGGAGCAATAGCACAGTGGTAGGGCGTTTGCCTTGTGCGCAGCCAGCCCAGCTGAACTGGGTTCGATTCCTCCACCCCTCTCGGAGAGCCCGGCAAGCTACTGAGGCATATTCAATATGCCAAAACACAGTAACAACAAGTCTCAAAAATGGAGACGTTACTGGGCCTACTCGAGCAAATTGATATACAATGAGAGGACAGTGGTTAAAAAAAATCACATTTAGAAAAAGAGGCGCACATTCTCATATGTTTCCTTGTACATGGGCAGAAGGACATCTTTATGGATGCCTGATAGTCACATATGGCCAAAAGAGTTTAAGCTCAGAGTCATGGCCATAACCTGCCTCTCACCCTCTCTGGACATTTAATTTCCTCTGCCATGGAAAAAGCACATTGGATTAAGATTGGTTATTTTCCCAAAAAAAATTTTAATCACACAAACCCATCTTATGTTTTCCATAAGAACATATACATTATGATTATAGTCACACCACATTATGATTAGTCATATCCATATAATCAGCATTGCTTGCATAATATATTTGGTAAGATGGCCCCACTTTTTCACTTTGTTCCTTCCTTAAAATTGATTTGAAAGGGAAACTTGATAGAATTACCATGAATGGAAACAACTAATCACCGGCCAGAACAGAAGACAGCCATCAAAGTGAAGATAATGAAAACAGAACAATGTTTCTCATTATCTCTCTCTGGGCACTATCTCTGAGCCCATTGAGGACTAGCTACATGAGATCCATGCTGTGTTTCTAAAGCAAGATTAGTAAGTGGTAAGAGAGGCGTTAAGGATCTCCTAAGACCCACTTGAGTCTTTCCTCTTGACTAATCAGAAAGACTGAAAGAAAACTTGAAAGGAAATAACTTCCCTCTACAGAACTCTGATATTAATGTCCAATCTTTATCACCTAAATTATCAGTATTCCTTTAGTTTATAAAATAATTTCTAAGTTATTGATATTCTAGTTGAGCTCTACTATAGAGGGAATATGATCATATTTAGAGAGATGTTTGAATTATAGACTCTGAGAACTTTTAACATCTAAATAGAAACTTCATGAGTAATTTTGTTTTTTAATTTTATTAAAGCACCGTAATTTACAAAGTTATTCAGAATTGAATTTTAAACATACAACACCAATCCCACGACCAATGTCAACTTCTCTCCACTCGTATCCCCAGGTTCCTTCCCATCCTGCCTCCTGGGCAGGCATATTTTTAAGTTAGGTCGTCGTAGTTTAAATATCACATTTCCAGTATTGTTGGTATGTAGTTTAGATATATAGATACATACTTCTGTATTCTACCAATGCACCCTTGACCCCTGCCCTGCACCTGTTACCTCCCATCTACCTTCCCCTGATTTCTTTTATTATTATTGTCTTTTTCTTCTTTGTTTTTTCACTTCCTCCCTTTATTTCTTTCCTTCCCTGTCCTCCTTCTTCCCTATGTTCTGGGTATATTTTAATTTGGAAGTAACTTGAGTATTCATTAAGAAAACAAAAATAATTTATTATTGGGTCATGCATAATTTCATTTTGATTTTATAACTTTATTAAGTCATGAGTTTAGTTACAGACATTCAATATTCCAATACAAATCTCACCACAATTGCACATTCCCACCACCATTATTTCGAATTTTCCCAAACACCCTTTAAGCTGGCCCCCACAGCTGGTCCTCAATCACTTATTTTAAATTGCTTGTTATAAATAATTTGCTAAAAGAATGATCAAAAAATGTTTCCTTAGAAAGTTAGTGAAAATTGTTATATCTCACCATGGAGTCACTAGCCCTTGCGTATGAGGTACTAAGATGTTGTTACAGGTTAAGTCTTTTGTGTTTTTATTTTGTTAATCAGATTGGCTGCCTTCTATAACAAAATAAAAGGCCCTCCCGTTGATCGTCGATTTGCTCGAGCGGGCCCAGTAACGTCTCCACTGGAGACTTTGTTGTTACTGTGTCTGGCATATCGAATACTCTCGGTAGCTTGCCAGGCTCTCCGAGAGGGGTGGAGGAATCGAACTCGGGTCGGCCATGTTGGCTGCGTGCAAGGCGAACGCCCTACCCATTGTGCTATCGCTCCAGCCTTCTATAATACATCCCATCCAATCTAGTATCCTACTCCTGGTTTATCAGTGTTGTAGTTTGAGATGTTGCATGGCCATTTGCAGCTACACACTCCAGGAAGTCCAAAATTTTTAATAGGGTGATACGGATGGAGTTAAATTTTTAACTGGGTGGCAGCTCTGGGACATGTGTGTGTGAGTGCTGGAGCTTCCGGACGTATAAGGAGACGGGGGGAGGCAGCCCATCCCTGACTCCATGAAAGCCCGGAGATTTCAGTCACAAAACCCACATACCTAAGTTTTTAACAGGTTAATTTTTGGATGAGATTTGTCCCAGCAGTGGAGTCTGCCTGGGATCATGGCAGCAACTGTGGAGTGTGGAGGTTTTCAGCTGCCAGGACTCTATTTGGGTGGGCGCTGAGCTCATACGCCCCACTCCAGAGTGCTCCAGATGACTCAGCCTTGTGCAGGGTCTGGGAGAAATTCTCACTTATACGTAAGTTTTAAAGTAAATTCAACTGAATTGTTTGGTAAAATCTAATGGAATTATTCATCCTGTTGAGTAATTTAAACACCCGCAAAAATATTGTTTATTATATATTTACTTAATGAAGAATTTTGTCAGACTATATGCAAATAAACTCAACTGTTGCTTAAGTCATCAGATTATCACAACTTTTAAATTAGTGAATTTAACATAAATCAGGACACCAGGGAGTTTATTACAAAAGCAAAATGCTAATAGATGTTATATATTATTATGATAAAGTGGTTGAGTTTACAATGTAAATGTCTCTCACAGGAATCATTAAGGTACTCGTTTCCTTAGAAAGACTTAAATGTAATATTACTTGTATTATTTAGACAGATATAAAATGAGGGGAGGCAAAGCATCTCAAATTATCTCTGAATCAGGACCGGAGCTTTTGCACGGCAAGTAAAATGTTTGCCTTGCATGTGGCTGACCAGATTTGAACCCCACCAAACACCACCAGGAGTACTTCCGGAGTGCAGAGCCAGAAGTAAGAACCCTCTGAGCACAATAAGGTGCAGCCCAAAAACGAACCAAAAGAATAAAATATCTCTGAATCATCTTAGAATATTTGATATGTCTAGAGCTTTGAACTATGGCAGAATACTAAGTAGTTTTTGCTTTTTCTTTACTAAATTGTTGGTTTTTCACTTTGGCTAGTTTTTTGTTTAAGTACTTATTGTTAATTTTAGGCACCATAATTTATAATACTGTTAGTGGTAGGATTTTATGTGTAATATGTTCAGCACCACACCCTCCATCAGTGTCCACTCCCCTCCACCACTGTTCCATTGTCCCCAACACACCCAACCCTATCCCCTGCCATGGTAAGTCCAGTTCTATCCATTTCTATTGTGTTCTGCAACAGAAGCTTTGTTCTGAGAATCTGCTATATCATACATATGAGAGAGATCATTGCGTGTGTCCCTTTCCTAACCTCACCCAGCATGATACTCTGCAGATACATCAATGAAGCAGCAAATTGCATGATTTTGTCTTTTCTTTCAGCTGAGTAGTATCCCACTATGTATATGTGCCACAGTTTGTTGAATCAGTCATATTTTTTAACACTTAGGTTGTTTCCAGATTTTGACTACTGCGAATAGAGCTGCAATGAACATATTAATGCAAATGTCTTTTTAGAATAGCGTTTGATGTGAACTTGAACAACTTCATGTTTCCTTTTAGGGAAATAATTTCCCATGTATAAGCACTGTAAGCATGGTCCTCCCATTGTTCATTGATTTGCTCGAGCGGGCACCAGTAATGTCTCCATTGTGAGGCTTGTTGTTACTGTTTTTGGCATATCGAATACGCCACAGGGAGCTTGCCAGGCTCTGCCATGTATATACATGTGTATACATATATATTTCCCATACATATAATTTCCCATATATAATTAAGTGGGAAGTGAAGACGAGATTAGAGAAATCGGCAAACTTTCCTATAAAGAGTAAGTAAATATTTTCAACTTTATATTCCATGTGGGGCTGGAGTGATAGCATGGCAGGTAGGGCGTTTGCCTTGCATGCAGCCAACATGGCCGACCCGAGTTCGATTCCTCCGCCCCTCTCCGAGTGCCCGGCAAGCTACCGAGAGTATCTCGCCCGCACAGCAAAGCCTGGCAAGCTACCCATGATGTATTCAATATGCCAAACACAGTAACAACAAGTCTCACGATGGAGACGTTACTGGGCCCGCTCAAGCAAATCGATGAACAACGGGAGGACCGTGATCGTGACCGTGATATTCCATGTGGTTTGGGCTACAGCTACTCAAACCTAATCTTTGTAGCAAGAGATCAGCCACCGGCAATCCTCCCAAAGTGGAGGACACTGTTCCCCTGGGGGACACTGGAAGAATCCAAGTGGATGGTAGCAGCCTCCAGGGCTATGGGGAAGGGGAGAGGGGTACCACTGAGGTACTTTCTGTAGGCTCACTCAAATAAAGTAAATTTCCAGGGGGTTCTGAATGCTTTTTTTTTCTAGAAAGTGGGCAGTTGGCCAAATAGCATTGGGAACTGCTGCTATAAAATTTGACTTACAAAAATCTCAATACAACTTTATTTACAAAACAGATGGTGGGACAAATTTGGCCCAGTGGTCTAGAGTTTGCCTTTCCTGGATTAGAAGATCTCTAAACCACAGTCTTAAAAACCATGATTATCTTGAAGGGAAGAAAGTTTTCCAATATCTGTCATTAGATGGAACTTAAATTAAAATCTGGATCTCTGAGTTTTAAGTTCAGGAAACAGTCCTTCCACAGTGAATTGTGTGATCAACAAAGAAGAGAAAAACAACAGGTGCTTTCATAGATCACAGGAAGACTGGGTTACCATTTCAGGCATAAGTACTTTTAAATTACCTTAAATAGTGAGTCATTAGGTTCCATGATTAAGGTGGCATCACATTTTCTCATGGTCCAGCAATGTACCTGATTGAAAGAGAAAATTCAAGGCTGGGTTGGGAAAGCAGAGATGGATATTCATTCAAGTCCCATAGCGAGGGTTTGGGAATGTGGTTGGAGTGGGAAGAACACGGGCCTTGAGATCCTGGATTCAGCTGATGACAAGAAAGAGGGAGGAAGGAAGGAAGGAAGGAAGGACTTCACTTGATTTTGTAAATGTCCTAACATTGCAGAGCAATGGTCCAGAATCTCCACACATGTGCATAATGAGTTTCATTGGTGCCTGCTGGGTTTCAGCCTTCGTTTTCATATTCATATATAATTTTGCATGGTGGTGATTACATCGTAAAAGCAACAAGCTTTTTAGGTCCTGGCTAAAGCTGCAGGCCATGTGAGTTACTGCATCATCTTCATGAGGACCAGTCTAAATTTCTGGACAATGGACTCACAAGTCGGCATGCCAGTTAAGCATTCCACAGTGAGTCAGAAGTCTTTATGGAGCTCCTACTGTTCGCCAGACACAATTTCAGGGCCCCAGGAATAGAGTATGAATAAGACCAAGTTGGGGCTCTCAAGATAGCTTCAGCTCTAAGTGTGTGGGGGATGGGGGGAGATGGGGAGACAGGGGGTGTTTATACCCCTGTCCACCTAAGGACACCTAAGAGTCAGTCACAGACCCTGGGGTTCACTCTGGGGAGCTGATTGCCAGGAAGGAAGACTTCTTTCATTTTTTCAGGCAAGTAAATGGTACTGAGGACCAGGAGCAAGCCTGGGCATACACACACCTTCTGCTTCCTAGTCCTGTATTGCTCTCATAAGCAACTCTCACAGCCACTAGAGACAGAAAATGGTTACTCTGAATAGAAATTGTGTCCACTGGGGCTGGAATGATAGCACAGTGGGTAGGGCATTTGCCTTGCACGTGGCCAACCCAGGTTCGATTCCCAACACCCCATATGGTCCTCTGAGCACCGCCAGGGATAATTCCTGAGTACATGAGCTAGGAGTAACCCCTGTGCATCGTCGGGTGTGACCCCCCCAAAAAAAAGAAATTGTGTCCACCTTGAGGGCTCTTTTCTTACACATTTGCCATTTGCACGTTATTTTATAAAGTCCATGAAGAGGAAGCCATGGGCTTAACTACACTGCTCACCCTGGTGTTTTTATTCCTCCTATCGATGCTTCCTTTTTTTATGACATCTTATTATCTTATTATCTCATTCCTACTTTGGACAAACTTGCAGGCTATCGAATGTAGCCTGCCCACACGGCAGAGTCTGGCAAACTCCCCGTGGCGTACCCAATATGCCAAATACCAGCAACAATGATGGGTCTCATTCTCCTAAAGAGCCTTGAATATAATCTCAGGGCTAGGGTGAAAGAGACATTACTGGGGCCTGCTCGAGGCAATCGACGAATAACAGGATGATGGAAAAAAAATGAAATGAAATCGATGCTTCCTTTAGTGTCTAAAATGAGACCAACCCTGGCAGACAACGAAGGGCTGAGTTCAAGTGGGACACTGGCCTATCAGGAGGGTCTTCTGACAGCTCCAGGCAGGAGAGAGCTTTTCCACCGGGGTCCTGAGATTCCCTGTGCACCCACAGGGTACCTCACAACCTGGTTACTGGTGGAGAGGATGAGAAGGAAGGAAAACGGACAAATAGACTTTCCCCACCATCTTCACCACCTCTTCCTCCTTCTTCCCAGCTCCAAGAACCCAGACATTGCTCCCCAGTTCTAGCTCTCCTCGCCCATCACTGGTCCCTCCATACCTTCAGACCTCCCACCCCAGAGCAGACACTTCCGCCTCCATCAGGGGCTCCCCAACACCTGCCTGAAAGACAGAGTTGGATGCCCCCTCCACCTCCCTCCAGTGGGGCAGACTTGACTGGCTCTGTGCCTCCAGGGAGAATGAATCTATCTTTTCTCTGCCTTCCCTCTGGAAGGCAGCCCTGTTCCCAGATGCCCAGGACCCCCACTGCACGCCTGACACATGAGAGATGCGCAGCAGATGCTAGAGTGACCCAACAAGGGGTTGGAAAGAAGTCAAGATGCTGGCAGACTAACAGCAGAACTTCAGGAAGCAGCACCAGCAGCTTGGCGTGCTTCTGGGCAAAGAAGCCTGTCCGGAATCCCCTGTGAAGTCAAAACTCATAGGCTTCCTTCAGAAGTGCAGGACATTCTTAGACTGGAGATGTCTGCTCCCACTTCATCCCTGTTCCTCTTTTGTTTTTCTTTCCAGTGCCCACAGATTCAGGCTCCACTGCTGCTCGCTGAAGACCTTCAAGCTCTGGCACAATTCTGCCACTTTCTTTTGTGGAGGGAGGGCCACATCCAGCGATGCTTAGTGGCTACTCCTGGCTCTGCACTCAGGAATTACCCCTGGCAGTGCTCAGAGGACCTTATGAAATGCTGGGAATTGAACCTGGGTCGGCCGTGTGCAAGGCAAACACCCTACCCGCTGTACTATTTCGCTCCAGTCCTCTGCCACTTTCTTTTAGCCTGACCTAAACTTCCACTTTGGGATAGAGGAGCCCACCGCCCTGCTGGTGTGCGGCAAACTAAAAACAGTCTGGAGTGTACAAAGCGATTTACAGTAATGATCTCTTCTTAACCCGCAAAAAAAAAACACACCCCCGGGGGATTAGGTGCTATAAATTATCCAGCAAGACTCCAAAAGGTCAGGCTCTGGCCTCAGTCCTCTAGACTCTTGCTGTACTCAATTCCAAGTGCTTTGCGTTGTGTTGAAAAACAATGCTCGTCTCTGAGATCAGGCACAAACTTCCCTGAGAATCCTCATATACCCAGCATCTTCTTGGGGCATGCTGTCCTGCTGAGCCGATAGAAGTAAACGCTAACGCTATCTCAACGTCACAGGACCATAAAGAGGAGAATCACAAGCCCCAAAGCCAAGCCGGGGAGCTGGAATCTTTGAAGTACCCCGTGTTGCTCATCAGAACAGCTTGTTCCAAAGCATAATGTCTACTTTGAGAAAGCCCCAACCTGGCTCCACGGGCTAGGCTGCCACAATAACCATAAACCACAGGGACACTTGGGTTTACAACATATGTCTAGGCCTCACAACCGCAACGCACGCACTGCAGGTGAGTCCAAGAGCTGCGTCGCTCAGCAGGCCGATGGATGTGGAGGAAGCGAGAATGTCAGCACTGGAAGGTCTTGGAAAACACTCACTCAGTCCAAGTGACTTGTTTCAGTCACAAGGAAAAGGCTAAAACAAAGCCAAAGACCCAGCCCCACAGTGACCCTCCGCCTCCCGTCTGGGGGCACGCAAGGCTCACTACTTCTGCATTCTTCCAACCATCCGTGAAGCCCAGAGGCCTCCTCAATGCTCAGCTCCAGCTTTGTGAGCCGGAAGTTTTCTGCTAGAATTCAAGGAACACGATCAGAACAAAAAAGAAAGTTGGAGCTGGGGTCAGGTAGGTAGTTTGGCGCCAGAGCTCTTATCTTGCAGGTGTGAGGCCGTAGGTTTGCTACTCAGCATGGCAAACAAATAAAGATGGAACCAAGAATACTTCTACGATAGGAAGAAAAGGCCCCTTGAGATATTGGGAGCCATAAGAAGGAGATCAAAAGTGCCTTTAATTCCCTTTAAAGCAGAGTTTCAACTTTGGGTCAAGACACAAAGTTTTGAGGCTGGAGCAATAGCACAGAGGATAGGGCATTTGCCTTGCATGCGGCCGACTCCGGTTTGATTCCCAACATCCCATGCGGTCCCCTGAGCACTGCCAGGAGTAATTCCTGAGTGCAGAGTCAGGAGTAACACCTGTGTATCGTTGGATCTGACCCAATAAATACATAAATAAATAAATAAATAAGACAGAAAGTTTCAGCCAAGGGCTCCTTAATTGCACAGGCCAACTCAAACACAGAACGGACTGAAGTTTCACTTTGAGCCAATACCTCAGAAAGCATCAAAAAAGTTAATGAACATTGTTCTAACCAGCCACACTGTCTTTTTATTCAGTGGAGGCACTGTGATTTACAAAGTTATTCATGACTGAGTTTCAAGCATACAATGTTCCAGTACCAATCCCTTCACCAACCAATGTCTCTTCATTTCACCACCGATGTCCCCAGTTACCCTCTCACCCTTCAACCATCCAATAAAGCAGGCACCTTGTTATTTTTCTCCTTTAGGCTCTGTTTTACAATACTGCTACCGATAGGGTTTCATCATTTTCCCACCTTCTAGCACCCCATTCTTCTCCAGAGCGACCATTTCTTCACCCGTGTTCCCTTCCCTGTCCTAGCCCTGCCCCCAGCTTCCAATCAAAGTGCAGTCCTCATGTTCTTCATTTCCATTGCGTTTTTATTCCCCTACTGTTCCTTTATATCCGACACATGATAAAGGTTATTCTGGCAACGACACTGTCTTTATTTCTTATTATACCTTATTTGTTGGTCTGGTGGTCACAACCGTGCTCAAGAGCTAGTTTCTGCTAGGTTCTTAGGGGCTGTAGGTGGTGCCAGAGATGAGACCCAGGGCCACATACCCATAAAGCAGGCAACTCAGTCAGCCTAGGGAGCTCTCTTTCTGAGCCCCACTGTTTTGATTTTAATGACAATAATTTGAACAGAAAAGGCACTATAGGAGCAGGCAGCTCATTAACTCCTAAATAATAAATGCGAAGTTGCATCAGAGAGAGGGAAAAAAAAAAAACAATGTGCTTGGGGCAAAGGATTGGGGGTGGGGGAGGGGAGGGGAGTGGGGAGGAAAAAATCAATTGTGGAGTGCGCACGCCTCCTAGTGGTAGAGCTGGAAGACAGCCAGGGAGGATTCCTCGTCCAGACTGGGGGTCATTACTAGCTTCTTCCGTGATTTGCCAGGGACCTTCCCTCTCGCCTCCAAGCACCAGGCTCTGTGATGTGTGCCTCCACCAACCTCAGGGCTCATTAATGCTCAGACTAAGTCAGTACCATTAAACCCACTTTATAGACAATGAAAGACAAGCTCAAAAAGCTAAAGCCACTTGTCGAGACTTCCCAAGCTAGTAAGAATTTCAACCAAGAGGGAAATTCCCAGTCCAGGGCTCAACATCACAAACCTTGAGTACAAGGTGCTGAGGACATGGAGATGAGTAGAACTTCCCCCTCTGAATGTGTTATTTGATCTTACCGGGTTCACATACTTTAACTGCATGGACCAACTCATATTAAACCAAGAGAACATAGAGCTTCAACCCTGGTTGCACAAAACTAGGAACTGAGAATACAGAATGTGCTGGACGATCCCCCAGTCCTAACCCCTAAATCAGAACCTCTGCATGTGGGCCCCATCTGATGCACGGCCCAACTTGGGCCTGACACCTCTGTCAGGAATGAGGCCATAGATCTGAGTAACGTAAGAGCAGACAGCAGTAACCGGCTTAATCTTCAAACACTCCCAGGCCAAGCAGAGTGCAAAGAGAGTTAACAAGGCTTCAATTCCTTTCTTACAGGGCTTCACATGTCAGGTCGGGGAAGATGGGGACCCTTTGAGAACTCAGAGCAAAGACAGGCTGTTATTTTGGCTTGCTGACAGAAGTGACAGATTCAGAAATAAAAGTGGCAAAAGAAAACCTGGGATCTATCTGGCAAGCAAACAGAATGCCTTTTTTCCTTCTAATCATCCCACGAGAGACCAGCATAGGTCTCTTCTGCTGTGGGAGGTCCTTGACGTATAGGAGAGAGCAGGGAGGGGGCTTATAAACACACTTTATAGACATAGCATGTTACTTTCTACCTCCACACTCTTTTGTAAACTGTCATATATCTTGTGAATGATCTTGATTTATCTTATCATTTACTCCTCGAGCTCATTTTTTTACTATTTTGCAATTTCAGTCTGTAGATAGATATCACTAATCTTAAACTATTTCATTAAAGTAAAAATGGAATTGTAAATCATAGAACCTCAACTTTTTTAAAAAAAAGTGTTAAAAGGAAGAAAGTGAGATTTGTATGGCTTTCATTAGTATGTTTAACAGAATTTCAAATTTCTATTACCAAGAAAAATTGCGATAAGGGTTTAAGAGAGAACAGAAAAAAGGTGGAATACATGTTTTATATGCAGGAGGCCAGGTTCAATCTTCACAGAACCCGGTCCCCAAGTGCCATAAGGAGTGATCCCACCCCATCCCCCCACCCCCAGCACTCAGACTGAAAACAGCCCCTGAGTACCTCTGGGTGTGGCCCAAAAATCTGAAAGGGGAAAAAGTGTTAAATATTTTTTCCATTTAAATCTAAGTTTGGTTAATTTTTCCCAAATATTTAGGAAGTATCTCAGCATCTTTTATACCTGTAAGGGTATAGACTTGGTTCCAACCAGACCTGCGGCTGGGCAATGAAGGTGCCCAAACCTCTCTCCTGGGTCCTGTAAATAAGCAAAACTCTCCATGCTTTCTAGTGTTTCTGCAAGAAGTAAATAAAATAGGTAGTCAGGAGCATTCAGTATGAGTTATTTCCGCTCATTATTCCAAATGCCACATTTAGCTCACTCTAGATCTGCGTGTTTTTCTGAGGCTCCAAATCTGTCTCATTTCTCCAGGACCACTACGACCCTGTCCCATTCACTGGGCTTTATCAAGCACTTTCAATTAAGGTGGCGTGAGTGCATCTCATTATTCTTCCCTTTCATATATTTTTTTTGTTTTTTCTCACCTTTTTTCTCCCAAAGATCTGAAGACCATTTCTGTCAAGTTTGAAACAATACAGGAGACTTTGAAAATTAAAATGTATAGTCTAAAATTATGACTTAACTTTAAGACCAAATCTTCCAATCAAAGAATCACAGAGCCTTATTCTGTAACAGCTTCGTATGCCTTTCAGTAACATAATTTTCATCTCATAATTATCCCACATAGCTATCAAATTTATTCCTTATAAAAAAATGTTTTCTAGAGCCAGAGATACAGCTCAGTGGTGGAACATTTGCCCTACACACATGAGGCCCTAGGTTCAATTCCCAGCACAGTATTTTTATTTTATTAACTTTTTTTGTGTTTGTGGGACACACTCAGCAGTATACAGGGCTTACTCCTGGCTCCATGCTCAAGGATCACTCCTGGCAGGGCACAGGGACCACATATGGGGCCACAGATCAAATCTAGTTCAGTCACATGCAAGAGAATCATCTCACCTGCTGTACTTTCTTTCTGGCCCCTAAAAGAAAAATCTTAATAAAAAAAAATGTTTGTTGTTCTTATGTTTGGGAATTCCTATCCTCATTAAAATTTCTAGCTTTTTTTTATTGGTATTCATTCGTTCACCACTCAACTATTTATGGTGAATCAACAATTTGCCAGAATCAGATTAAATATTTAGATCACATTTTTAACATTTTGTTAGTCTCTCTCTTTCTTCCTCCCTCCCTCTCTCTCTCTTCCTCCCTCTCTCCCTCTTCCTTTCTCTCTCTCTCCTTCTCTCCCCCCCACTCTCTTTCTCTCTCTCTCACACACACACATACCCACATCACTGCCTTGGTGTGGAATACATTTTTATTAGAGAAAAAATAAGTATGGTTAATTATTAACACATATTTAGTCTTCAGAAGGTGTTAAGGAAAATGGGGCGGAAATCGAGGGAAAGTGTGTGGATCAGGAAGTGTAATTGTAAACAGGATGTCAGAGGAAGTGTCATGGAGGTTTCTTCATTATATTGAGGGGGGGGGGACTTCCCAAGCAGTACTCAGGTGGCATGGGGGACAGTGAGGGGCACACTCAGCCCACCTGACCAGACTAGGGACCCATCTGACTTGGGTCCTGAGGTGTGAGAGTGCGAGAAAGGAGAAGGGAAAGCAGAAATACTGTGTAGAGAGTAGAGAGGGGATCGAATGGGTCCTGACACCTGGGCTGTCTTCCAGCCAGAGAAGGTGTCTAAGAAAGAAAGTGAAGCCAAGTTAGAGTCATGTGAGGGAAACATTGTAAGAACAGTTAGACCCTACAAGGATTGTGAGATTGGATGAAAGAGTAAGGAGGACAGTCAAGGGAAGCACAAAGGATGACTCTGACACTTTAAAAGCCAAGACTCAAATTACTGGGAAAGGTGGAGCCTTCAAGGGCCTCCCTGAACCACAAATGAGCCAGCACTCATGGTTTCTGGAGTGACCCTTTGTCTCTGAAGTAGAGAGCTTCTTCTATCCCTTGAATCCAGCCTTTTTCAGTGCAGATGGCCCTGGTATTTGGAGTAGGACAATCCCCCAACGTGCAGAACCATCTCAATGCTGCAGAACAACCAGCAGCCCTGCTCCCTGCCTGCAGGTCACCAGCCACACCTCCCTTCTCAGTGACAATCAAAGCAACTCCAAACTTTTCCCAAACATGCCCAGCTGGGAACTCCACATGGGGCCAGTGGGAACTGTAGTCTAGTGCAGAGTTGCTCTCCGAGTCTTGCTTGCTTATGCTTGCTTATTCATGAAGGCACACGAGGTTAGCTGGTTACTAGATACAGAGCCCTGGGCTTCAGAGATCAGCCCAGACGGCAGAAAAACTGACAAGATGCTTTGAAATCTGAAGTTCAGAGAGGTACAGCAATTTACTCAAGGTGACAGAGCAGGAAAATGAACGCATCAGTCTATGAACCCAGGGCTTCTGGTGCCTCTTCCACATATGTGACCATTTAACTTTTAAATATCAGCAACTCACAGTTCACCCAGTTAATTTCAACCTCAATAAGCTTTCACGTGAATTAGGAAATGCAGAAAACTATGAACTTAGTCCTACACTTAGCATGAAGAACAGCACTAATAAAATGTAAGCTGTGTGTGGTAAGTGCTGGGAATGATGCTGATCCGATCACCTGCATCTCCTACTGACACTGCTATAATAAAGGCCTACTTAGGACCACGCTTCTCAAATTGAGGGAACCAAGTGTAGAGTGGTGACCAGGGTCACACAAGGAAACTTCAAGATGGAAATGATTCCCATAACTAATTTCTTAACCAAACATTCCACCTTCAAATAGCCATACTTCCCTGCGCTTCTGCCACAGTGACTAGTAGCATGGCGATAACCCTACCATGGCTCTATAATTTATATCAGACTTTTATACAAAACTCCAATCCCAAATCCTTGTACTTTCAAAGTTTCTTTGAAACAAATCAGCCAGTCTGCTAATGTCTAAGTGCTCAGTTACCCTCGAACTACCATTAGGAAAGTATTTGGTTTAATTTAGGAACACTTGAGAGTCAGCAGTTACCTTTTGGCAACCAAGCATCTAAGTTCTTTTTAAAAGTAAATCCAACTTAAAGCTTTTTACCTGTCAAGCCATCAAATGTGTGTGTGTGTGCGTGTGTGTAAAATAAGTTTATAGTGTCAAGTAGATTTTAATGAGCACCTGGGTGAATTATTCTGAGAATACCACGTGCTCTGTATGTCCCTGGAAATACTGTACCTCTGAGGTCCAGCAACAAGAGACAAAGTCTTGTCAATGTTCATTATTTTTGCCAAACAGAGTACATTTGAAAAAAACTAAAATTACATCATTGAAACAGGTTTGAATTTTTCTACTAAGTCATCAAGACATTTAATAGCCAGAGTTCAAAAACATAAAATTTTTAAGTAGAAAAGTCGTGGAGAAGCAATTTGAAGTTATTCTTAGCCAAAAGAACTTTAAAATGTTACTCTGCTCAACCTTTTCTTAATAGTTTTTACATACGGAAAAACCATAAGTTCAATAGTCTTGTAACTCAATGACTGTTTTTTAAATAATTACACAATGAGTTCATAGTAGAACTAAGATTGCTTAATACTTTTGTTTATTCAAGTATTTTTTTAATTTTAGCCTTCTAACACTTCTCAAAATTTATGATCATCAAAACAAAGATGTTATCTGATAATGAGAGAGGGAAATAAATATATCAGAATCGCAGCTAGCAGAGTTAGCAGTATAACAAAAAGATTAAATTTCACTTGACTATTTCAAGTATCCAAATCAAAAGTTATAGACTTGCTTGCCTTTAAAGGAAGATCTGCCAAATACCTGCGTCAGGTGACTCAAGAATTTTCCTGATTCTAATTACTGAATTTTTATCACTTAGCACTTCATAAGACAGTGAAAATTATTCCCAATAACATCCTCTATATTGATTCTAACAGTCCACAGACTTTGTCCCATGTTTATATTCATACTGATTATGGACAAAAGTTAAAGGATATGACATTAAATTGTTATTGATGTATTCTCTTGTAGATGGTGAAGTTCATGCAGCCCAGGTATGCATGTTGATGTTGGCCTTCATTTCTATGAGTGGAGAGCTTAGAATATGACAATAAAGGAAGGAATTGTCAGATTGATTTCCTCAAACAGCAATGGCACTGGTCTATTACTGGATCTGTTCTCACTGAGATAAACTCCCTGGTGAAACTCAAAACTGTATTTTATTCTCTTACTAGTTGACAAGATCCATGCCCTCTGGTGACTATGTTTAACCTTCCTCTCCCCCCCCCCCAAAAAAAAGTATAGAACAAGAAAGTGACAAAAGGTCAGAGCAAGATAGTAACACTCAACTAGTCACATTTAATAATGTCTCTAAATGCATCAGCCTTTCCTTAGCCACACTGACTTAGTCACGTAACTTTCTTTGAACAAATAAAGTCACATAACTTTATTTCTACCCTCTGACAGCAGCACAGAAGCTGAAGCGACATTCCTGGGAAATGAGAAACCATATGGAGTAGGGAGAAACTGAGTATTCTCAGCTAAACAGTGTATCAACCACCAAACATGAGTGCCATCACCCCAACCAACCTCAGCCAACCTCTCAGTTCACTGCGGAACCAATCATTCAACCACCAACTCATGAAGAACAACAGTTGGTAGTGTTAAGCTGTGATGGCATTTACATGACAATGCTAACTGCAACATACACCAATTGGCAAGAATATTCTGAATGAAGAAAGCCATGCAAAGCACCTAACCTCAATTTCAATAAATTGAGAATGGACTTGTCCTTTTAACTTAATCTCTCTCAGTGGTCCTGTGCAGCTAGTTTACGGAGTCAAGGTCCTACAATCTTTTGAGCTGTACAGAATTCAAAATGCATTTTCCTTTAAAACTCTATCCTACTAGATGACTGAGTTCCTAGGTTGGTGGTCTACAAAGGTGCATTTGATCAATTAAGATATTGTTTAAGAAACTGTTTTATTTCTGGCTTTTCCCACCTCTGAATACATCTCTCTCTCTCTCTCTCTCTCTCTCTCTCTCTCTCTCTCTCTCTCTCTCTCTCTCTCTCACACACACACACACACACACACACATATTTCTGAACTTCTTTCAATAAAAACTATCTTGCTTCATTTTTTTGAAAAAAGTTTTATTTCTATTAAAAAGTACTGAAGAATACAAAGTGTAATTGAATAATTTTAACATCTCAGTGATGGGGTTTTTTTGTTTTGTTTTTGCTTTTTGGGTCACAGCTGGAGATGCTCAGGAGTCACTCCTGGTTCTGCACTCAGGAATCATTCCTGCAGTGCTCAGGGGACCATATAGGATGCTGAGAATTGAACTGGGGCCGGCCTCGTGCAAGGCAAACGCCCTACCCGCTGTGCTGTCGCTCCAGCCCCTCAGTGATGGTTCTTAATGAAAACAAGATTTTTCTTAATACCTAAACCTACAGTTTCTGTGGTAAACAGCATCTGACCTGCCTGGCCAGTGATTCTACACAATCCCCCACCCACACTTTACCCCCAGCCTCCACCATCCCTGCATAATTACCTCCCCAAGCCAGTGTTGGTGCCATCTAGTTATTTGCAACTGGTGAACAGAATATGGCAAAGGGAAGAGATGTCACTTCTGTGATAAGGTTAGAAAAGGCTGTGACTAGCTGGTGCATTCTCTATTGCCCTCTTAGCTTGCGAAACACCTTTCTGGAAATCTTCACGTGCGTAGGAACTAGGGATGACTTCAGACTAACAGCCAGAAGAATGTGAGGGGCTCAGTCCAACAGTTGATCTCAATCTTGCCAACAACCATGTGCATAAGCAGAAATAGAGCCGTCCCCAGTCAAGTTCTGAGGCCGAGTGTCTCCACTGAGAGCAGTCTTTTGAGAGATTCTAAAGAAAAGGGCCCAGGTAAGTCACACCTGGATCCCCAAACTCCAAAGAGTAACATAACAAATGCATTTTTTGGTTTTGTTTTGCATCTTTATTTCTGGTGGGGGTGAGGGGTGTCACACGTGGAGATGCTTAGGGGAAATTCCTGACTCAGTGCCTGGGGGGTCATTCCCGCAATGCTCAGGGGACCCTTTGGTGCCAGGGATCAAACCCAGGGCTCCTGTATGCAAAGTATGTGTGCTGCCCTTTGAGTCATCTCCTTGACCCCTAGTGTTTTAAGTTGCTAAGTGTTTGTCATTCATAAGCAGTGATTGATTACATAGTGCTGTCTCCAAACCTTCACAGGCATCACAATTACATGGGACAAAAAATTGTAGGGGGAGGGTGTTGTGCCATATTTGGCACAGCGCTAAGAGCTTACTCCTGGCTCCATGCTCAAGGATCACTCCTGGCAGTGTTCAGTGGACCCAACAGAGTGCCAGTGCTTGAACCCAAGTTGGCCATGTGTGAGGCAAGCACCCTACCAACTGTACTGTCTCTCATCCTACATAGAAAACGTTTATGGGTTGATTTAATTTAAACTTTTTTACATGTAAAAACATGCTAACTTTCTAAAAATTCCTTCTCCTGAAAAAGAAGTCCTCTCTAATTTGAAGCATATTCTTCCATACTCATCTTATATAAGTACCTGTTATGCAATGGGATTATTACATATCGTTCAACTTTTCATACAACTGTGTCTTAAAGATATTTGTATATTGGTAAATGCAATTGTCTTTGTTTTTATTTTTCATGGTCTCAGGGATCAAGCCCCAGGCTGCAGACTTGCAAAATATACATGCACTCTACCACTGGGCCACATTTTTCGCCCAATTACAGTATTTTTAATGCTTTGGGATATTCCACAAAAATATTTTACTATTTTACAAAAAAATCACTCACTTCCCTACTAAGAAACATTTATTATTAAAAGTAATGAGTTAGTCACAGTAACAACAAGTCTCACAATGGAGATGTTACTGGTGCCTGCTTGAGCAAATCGATGAACAATGGAAGGACATTGACAGTGATACTATGTTTTAAGAGTGAAAGATGAGCTATTTTTGCTTAGGGAAAAGAAGAAATTCAGTCTTATTGTGAAACTGTTGAAGTGGAATGAAGGAAAATAATGGGATATAATGTGTATTAATAGGATGCATAGATGGTTTGAGGATTGGGCTTCAGGGAAAGAATTAATGTGGCCAAGCTAAATAGAATCTAACAAATTGTTAATATGATCTTAAAGTTTGAATGCTTGTATGATACTTGAACAAAGCTGGATTTTTACTTCCTCTGTACGAAAAAGATAAAAGATTGCAGTGCAATTTCTCAGATTATAAATTCTTTAATCAGTCTCTTTTGGAAATGAAAATGAAAATGCCTTATTACAATTTACATGCTTACATCTTAGGTATTTAAGTAAACCTCTAATTTGTCTCCTGCCTCACTGGATTTTGTTTTAAAAAAATAAAAACAGATTTTGTTTTAAGGTGGTTAAGCTTCATTTGTTCTTCTGAAGTTTTTTTTTATTCCGTGTCAATTTGTGTTGGTCTCTTAGAGTTTTTAGTTCCCATGAGACAAAACTTCTCATTAATAATAAATCTAAAAACAAACAAACAAAAAAAAGTAATGAGTTAGTAAAAGTTCCTGAACGGGCTTCTTTGTGTACGTATACAAATAAGGATACCTTCTATAGCTTCAACAGATAGAACCAAAATGCTCTCCAATCAATAATCACTGATGCAAAACAAAACTGGATCGTACAAGAGTAAATATCAAATATATTAATTTTTTTATAAATTTTTTCACGAAGGGACAACATTGAGGTTGAGACTGACAAACTTTCGTGCTCACGGGTCTGTCAGACCATGACCCAGGAGTGAGTACCTGTCCGTCCACCCGTGCCCGTGCTCCACCAGCAAGATCCAGGCCCTACTTTTCTCTTTTGTCCTGTCGGTGGTCAGGATGTACTCTTTTGCTACCCGGCTGGTCGGCAGGCTGGCTGGCTGGCTGGCTTTCCTTCCTCTTTTTCTTTTTTCTTCTTTTTTTATAAATTTTTTCACAATGGATCACCGTGAGGCACAGGGACAGACTGACAAACTTTCGTGCTCCCGGGTCTGTCAGACCATGACCCGGGAGTGACTGAGTATCCGTCCGTCCACTCGTGCCCATGCTCCACCAGCAAGATTCAGGCCTTACTTTTCTATTTGGTCCTGTTGCTACCTCCTCAGGATGTACTCTTTTCCTTGCCAGCTTGCTGGCTGGCTGGCTTTCCTCTTTTTTTTTTTTTAATAATTTTTTTCACGAAGGGACAACCTTGAGGTACAGGGACAGACTGACAAACTTTCGTGCTCACGTGTCTGTCCTACCATGATCGTGGACATACCATCATGGAGTACCCATCCCTCCACCCGTGCCCATGCTCCACCGCCCTTATCCAGGCCCTTCTTTTCTATTATGTTCTGTCCATGGTCAGGGTGGACTCTGTCGCTCGCTTGCTTGTTTGCTTACTTATTGGCTAGCTTGCTTGTTGGCTAGCTTGCTTGCTTGCTTGCTTGCTTGCTTATTGACATGAACTCACTTATTTTTTTATTTTTTAATGTATTCATTATTTTTTTTTTGACAAACCGGCAGGCTACCGAATGTAATCTGCCCACACGGCAGAGTCTGGCAAACTCCCCGTGGCGTACCCAATATGCCAAATACCAGTAACAATGATGGGTCTCATTCTCCTAAAACTGAAACAGCCTTGAATATGGCACTTTTTAAAAATCTCAGGGCTAGGAAGAAGGAGACGTCGTTACTGGGGCCTGCTCGAGGCAATTGACGAACAACACGATGGTCGTTATTAATAGAAAAAAAGAAAACTTTCAAGATTCTTTCAAATTCCAATTTTTTCAATGACTAATAGAAGAAATCAAATTTCCCCTCACCTTCTTCAACAATGAATAGTATAATGAATATGTTAAACCTTTTATAGCATATTTTATTATTTAAATATACAATAAGTATCATAATAATTATAAGTCTTATTATTCCAGTCATTTATTTCTTCACTACAAATCATATTTTATTAGACTCTACCAGTGTTAAAAAAATGCATGCCAATTTCATTTTCCAGGATAAGGGAAATCTTGATTCTAAGTATCATGTATTTTATATATATATATGTATATATGTATGTATTATAACTTCCTTGGGCAGTTTTTTAATCCCTGGATAAGATCAAAAGAAGCTATATTTTTTCCAAGATAAAAAGTGTATGTTGTAACATACAGAATAATAAAAGGGATTTTCAAAGCTGGAAAATATAGGAGACAATAGAGAGTGGGAAGAGAACGTGGTGTCTGGCCAAGTGCTAGGAGATGCCAGACAGTGACAAGCTCGGGCAGTAAGAGCTGAAGTGGGCAGACCAGGACAAGGAAGGGGTTGACCATGGAAAGGTACTTTGTTACTTGGGTGTTTAAAACTGTGGAGTTTAGAAATGCTTATACGTGTTTCTTATATGCATCCATGATTCTTGAAATGATGCCTCTGAAGGGACTAAGTGCTCAAGCAAAACACCAAGAACAACTTTTTTTTAATCATCTCAGGAGAAGAAGAAATATAGGAGTATTTCTGACATCGCTGCCTTTCTGGGAAATATATTCTTTTTATAAATGGGGAAACTGAGGTTTAGAGCAACTAAGCAACTTTGCCCAAAATTATTGTTACTGACTGGCAGCGCAGAGAGTGGATCCCAAGGATGTTGGTGGCCCCACTTCATTGCCACCAAAGTTGGAACACTGGAGGTGATCCAGCTTTACGAACATTCCAGTACTGTGGTCTTATAAATGCCATTTAAACACAGTAGACTTTGAGATTCTGCTTTTTGGAAGAATGGATAAAGATCAGGCAGTCGTATTTCTTACAAATCTAAATTTTTGGACTTTTTTTTCTATCTTCTAGATTACAAAGTTGAATTAATGCTGGATAAAAAGAAAAGCGAGTAAAGTGAGGAGAAAGAAAGAAGGGAGATAAGGACAGAAAGTAGGAGAGAGAAAGAGAGAGAGAGAAAGAAAGAGAGAGAAATTTCTTCTGAAGATTAATGTAATAATAGCAAGTATGCCTCTTAGAGTTCGTTCCAGAGAAATATGTCATTCTCCTGTGGGAGCAATAAATGAAACACTTGGGGGTAGGAATCAGAGCAGAACAGGAGGCCACTCCAGGAGTCTGTTCCAGAAAACAAGACATTTCAAAAAGACTTTGACACTCAAAACAATACGGGTGTCAAGCTTATATAAGAAAAAAAAAGGAAAGAGAGGGGACATTCTAAAGAATGAACTTTTTAAAAGTCTGGCTGAAATTCATTAAAAATCTATGGGACCAGGAGACAGTACAGTGGGTAGGGCATTTGCCTTGCATTCAGCCAACCAGGGTTCAATCCCCGCATCGCATATGGCCCTCCTGAAGTCCTCCCAGGGGTGGTCCCTGAGCACAGAGTCAGGAATAAGCCCTGAATACAGCCAGAGTGGCCCAAATATCAATAAAATAAAATCTATATTCAATTATTATTATCTTTCTGGAACTGTTTCCTGGAATGAATAGGAAATTCATAATTGGAAACTATGCACCGTTGGAAACTAGAAACTTATGCATAGTTGGAAACTGGAAACTGAGGATGCGAACATGACACCCTGGTGTGCAAACAAGAGAAAGAGCCCATCTTTCCAGATTAAGTCTCTCTTTGTAAAAACAGCATATATACATTATGAAAGCTTGAAAATGGACTACTGGAAAAGTTAAGATATCTTATAACCCCATCACTCCAACAGATGCATGTGTTTCCTTTTAGTTCTATTCCTATGCACATTTCTTTCAAACAAAGTTGGAATTGCATCATAAACACAATGCTTATGTTATATATATATTTTTTTTTAATGAATCACTGTGGGGTACAGTTACAGACTTATAAACTTTCATGCTTACATTTCATTCATACAGTGATCGAGTACACATTCCTTCACCAGTGCCCATTCTCCACCACCAACGATCCCGTTATTCCTCCCACCATCCTCCCCACCCCACTCCGTCTCTGTGGCAGGGCATTCCCTTTTCAGCACTCTCTCTCTCTCTCTCTCTCTCTCTCTCTCTGTCTCTCTCTCTCTCCTTATGGGTGTTGTGGTTTGCAATAGAGGTATTCAATGACCATCATTCGGTCTGTAGTCTACTTTCAGCACGCATCTCCCATTCCGAGCGGGCCCTCCAAGCACCCCATACTTGGTGGTCCCTTCTCTATCTGAACTGCCTTTTCCCCCATTATGCTATATTTTTAAATCAATACTTTTTAAATGAGTATTTCTCAAGTCTTGCAGAAACACCTTTTTTTTTTTTGCAGCTACATAATGTCCTGCTTTTTTTTTTTTATCATTATGATCAACTGAACCAGTGTCCTGCAGGGGACTGGAGGGGACAGAAGACAAACCTATGTGTCAAAGAACCAACAAAGGAACCAACAAAGTCTGGAATCTGGTGTTCTAGAATCCACCACTATGCGACAAACTCCCCCACCACTTACTAACTCACAGCAGTGCCACATCTACTTAATTCAGAGTTTTCCAGAGAGCTACAAATTGATCTGAGCTTGGAGATGAGGTTGGGGCAGGGGGGATGGGTGACAGCTAGAGTGAGTAACAAGCTCCAAGCTAGAATCATGGGAAGCTTCTTGTTGACTGTCTGGCCGTTCAGCTGCTGACAGCTGGAGCCTCAAGCATACCTGGTGTTCCAGTACTTCATGCAGGGCTGCGGGGTTCCAGGCATCCTGCTGTCTCTCACATGCCACCTTCACAGTCCTGCAGCTGCCCCAGTGCCCCAACTCCTGTCAGAAGTTCCTCACCAGAGAGCAGCTTGTTTCACGCGGAGTTACCATCCACCTTCTAGTAGGAAGGATGGCAAAGAAATTGCAGACCCGCATTAAAGCATGACATATGAGCTGGAGTGATAGCACAGAGAGTAGGGCATTTGCCTTGCACGCGGCTGACCCAGGTTCAATCCCTGGTATCCCATCCATATGGTTCCCTAAGAACTGCCAGGAGTAATTTCTGAGTGCAGAACCAGGAGTAACCCCTGAGCATCATTGGGTGTGACCCAAAAAGAAAAAAAATAAAAAATAAAGCACGACACACAAGTGCTACCACAAAACTCTCACATTGAACCCTTTCCCCAAAGCCAAGCTTCCTGGCCCAAGGCATGCTGTTCTCTCCCTCCCAACCCACTTCTTCATATTTCCTGGAGGAGAGATCTATGGAGGAGGAAAAGCCTGTCTTAGAATTAACTGTAGTTCTAGAATCCAGAGCTACAGACAGGGGTCCTGCCTCAAAGATACAAGCATCTTCCTCTCTTACCCCTAGCTGCACCCAAGACCTAGCAAAGTTCTCCCAGTGAAGACCCCCTACCACTCCATCACTTTCTATTGTTTGCTTCCATGACCCCTTCCTAGTTCTC
This sequence comes from Sorex fumeus, assembly GCF_029834395.1. Lineage (NCBI taxonomy): Eukaryota > Metazoa > Chordata > Mammalia > Eulipotyphla > Soricidae > Sorex > Sorex fumeus. Next base: position 43,750,890 of record NW_026606091.1, read on the forward strand.
ACAAGGAGGTGTATAGGCCCAACTGTTGAAGCCTGGAGTGAATGTGAACCATAAACTCAAGCAAATAGATATTCCTAAGGCCTCAGGCCTCACCAGATCCATATACAGAGCAAGAATGTATGGATTATATTACGTGCCATGCTTCTTTCCACTGCCTTCAGACTCTTATCCTAGGGGCCTAGAAGATTGCCCAAAGTGCTGGAGAAATGGCTTTCATTGCAGAGACCCCCAAGATCCATCTCCAGTACCACACGGCCCTGCAAAACACCAGCAGATATATCCCCCAAGTATTGTGAGGAGGACAAAAAAAATTTGTCTAAGGGGCCAGAGAGATAATACAGTCAATAAGGCCCTTGCCTTACAGGTGGCTTTATTATATTCGATTCCCAGGATCCCACGTGGTCCTTCGAACACTGCCAAGAGTGATTAATGAGTGTAGAGCCAGGAGTAACCCTGAGCATCACCAGGTGTAGACCTCACCCTTGCCAAAAAAAAAAAAGAGCACCAGGCTCAGTGGTGGTGGGGAGAATGGCCAGGAGGCTGCAACCTGACGCAGAACTCAGCTGCCATGAGGGAATGTGCCAAGAGACACAGGCTGAGAAGTACTGAGACACTTGCTAACACCTGAGGTACATCCGGAAGCTAAAAGGAGGAGCTAAGGTACATTGTAACGGCATTTCACTAAAACTATCAGCAGCGTAAAAGGGGTGTTGGGCGTCCAGTTTGTTTCTAATCTGCCAGGACTGCTCTCAATTCCAGGCTATTTTCAGTGTTAACTCCTACAAAGTCCTCAACAACTTGGGAGAAAAATGATGGGGAACTCCACCTTTTAAACCTGGGCAGAGGGACTGGGGGTTCACAAAGATCCATTAGCCATAGATCTTTCCTGGTCAACAAGGAATAGCATTTTCTTTTCTCTGAGTCGTTGCCAAAACAACTTGTGAGTGACCTTTGTAGAAAGGAGTTCTGCTACCCGTGAACACACACACACACACACACACACACACACACACACACACGTGCGCCCACCACCACCATTTCATTGTGCTCTGTCGCAAAGAAAATTTTACCCATCGGTCTCTGCTATTTCTGAGAGATGCCTTTTGAATGCTATTTGCAGGGGGAGTGGGGTGGTGATTAGATTTTGGATCAATTCCTCCAGCAAAGAGCGTGGTGAAGCTCTAGTCTTTGAACTGGGAAACCTTTTTTATTTCTTTTTCTTTCTTTTTTTTCCTTCTCAGTTTCCAGAATTTCCGACTTCATGGTTTAGTTTTCATTCCAAGTTCAGACTTCTCAGAGGCCTGTTGGGAACACAACTTGGCAAAATATACGCCCTGTTCCTAAAATTAAGCCACTGTTACAAACATCTGAGCGTCCACACTGGGCCATTGAAAAGGCATTTTCATATCACAAGAGGAGACTTCCTGGGGTGGGTGGGTGGAGAGGGGAGATCTGGAGGGCGGGGGTGCTTGGTCCAGCTGAAACCCCTTTCATCTCCTGTACCACTTCGCCCACCCCTACCCCTGCAGTCCCCACCCCCGCATTCCCAGATCGGCTGTGCCTGTCATTTGAGGCTAAATCATATAGACAAATTCAAAGTTCACTTCAGGACACAGACAAGAAAAGACAACAAAACATATATTCTTGTAGCCAAAATCTTTTCCCAGACTCTGGGATACTCCTGGCCCTCACTAGAAGCCCAATAAAAGTTTACTGAAGGCAGGGAGGAGGCAAAGGGTGGGGGGAAGAATGGAGGGAGGAGGAGGAAGGAAAGAAATAATTCAGAAGGAGAGAAGGGGAAGGGAGAGAAAGAGAAAGGAGAAGAACATACGATTCTACAGTACATTTAAATAAATGTCAATTTGGACATTATATACATACTGTACACTTCATAATAAATCATGAAGTTGAGTATTTTCTATGAGCAGTCACTGTGCTAACCTGCATCATACAAATTAACCCAAAACTCATGATAACATCATTATTAGGTAAGAACCATTATTAACCCAATTTCACCAATGAGGAAACTAAGATTAGAGAGATTATGTAAATTGCACCAAATCCCAAAACTACCAAGTGTGGCACCAGAATTTAAACCTCTGTCTGTCAGAGAAAACACTGCTTGCTCCTTCCTCCCTTCCTTGCTTTGCTCGGCTATTTTTCTTCTGGGCCCCAGAACACAGTTTCCCTTCTTTTACAAGTTTCCCTTCTTTTGCAAGTCATGCAGGCTCCAATGGGCACCTCAGTAGAAGCATCCCTGTGGCTCCCAGGGTCCAATCACTGGACCTCAGGGTTTCCAAGGCCAGGGAGGATGAGAAATAACTAGGCACAATCAAAAAGCAAATTTTATTACAGAAACCTGGGGGACGAGGGAATCTATATGGTAGAAACAAAGGGTTAGAGCAACAGAGAAAAGACGGTAAAGAGGCTGTTTCACTCAGGGTGCCCCAGAGGGGGGTGGGTGAGAGCCCTCCCCACCCCAAGGAACCCAGCCCTGGCAGCTGAAAACCTCCACATCCCAACTGCCACCACTCTCAAGGCCACTCCCTCGTACACAAGTAAACCTATTCCTGGACCATGCATCCTAAGACACTCCTACCCGTTCTCCAAGAGTACCACACCACATTTGATGGGGTTCAACTAGTAGGCAACCAATCATAGAGGGAAATATATATATATATGCATACATGTATATTTTCAGATATATATATGAAAGTTCACATCACTCAACCTTTAACATGTCTGTGATATCCTAAAGAATGTCTTACTGGGGCTGGAGCAATAGCACAGCAGGTAGGGCATTTGCCTTGCATGCGGCCAACCCGGGTTCAATTCCCAGCATCCCATATGGTCCCCTGAGCACTGCCGGGGGTGATTCCTGAGTGCAGAGCCAGGAGTAACCTCTGTGCATCACTGGGTGTGACCCAAAAAGCCAAAATAAAAAAAAAGAATGTCTTAATGGCCCTTGACAAAATAGAACAATCTTCACACTATTTCCTCTATAGATACATTTTGTAGCATTTTTGGCAATTTTTCACAACAAACAATACTAAATATATTATTTTGGTTGTATTTTGGGATGGGCTGGAGTGACAGCATAGCAGGTAGGGTGTTTGCCTTGCATGCAGCCAACCGTGGTTTGATCCCTCTGTTCCTTTCGGAGAGCCAGGCAAACTACCGAGGGTATCTGCCCTCACAACAGAACCTGACAAGCTCCCCGTGGCATATTCGATATGCCAAAAACAGTAACAACAAAAGTCTCGAAATGGACACGTTACTGGTACCCACTCGAGCAAATCGATGAACAATGGGGAGGACAGTTCTACAGTGCTACAGTGTTTTGGGACAGGGCTTGGGGCTTGGGATGAAAACATCCCAAATATGGTGGTGGGAAGGTATAATGGTGGTGGGATTGGTGTTTGAATATTAAATGTAATCAAATATTGTGAACTATCTTATAAAATAAAATTTAAAAAGAAGAAAAGATGGCAAGGATGGCAGGAGGGGGAGATGGACCCATGTTCCAGACTGGTACATTCTATCATCGGGACTACGCTTCTCCTTAGGGAATGGGGAGCCACAGAAAAGAATTGTGTGGGAGGATTTCCCATGCTCACCTCTGAGCGGTAGGGGACAGCCACCTGAGCTCCACATCATTACAAACCAGCTTGCAGTAAGAGCTTCTTCCTCTGGTGTCTCACAAACGCTCACAGCCCAGGGGGTGCTGGGCCCTCTCTGCTCAGAGGAGCCTCCTTAGTCCCACAAGTTTACCCAGGACGCCCAGGGAAGTCACGGAAAACCACCAAGGTGCTCAGATGCAAAACCCACTCGACAGGAATCTGAGAACACAGCAGTGCCACCTCCACTCCTTGGGCTTCCAAGGGCTCTTCACCCACCACTAGATTTTTCCCCAACAGTGCCAGGAGCTCCCAAACCCAATTTCCAAAGTCCCAATGGCCATGTGTATTAATGACTATCATGAGGCCGCAGGGTCCCTGGGGATCAAAGAGAACCGAGGCAAGGGCTGTACCTTCCACCATCAGAGTAGAAGGGAACTGCTGGGGATCACTGATCAGCCAACTCGTTCTGAGCTGGCTGCTGGCTTGAGGCCTAGCGTGCAGGATGGAGAGATCCACTGTCTGAGTCCACATGGCAAGAGAACCCTCGCAGCCGGGGGCACAGTCAAGAGCACTTAAGCCTGAGGGGGATATGGGAGAAAGCCCACCAGCAATGGCAGCCAGCTTCCCTGGGACTGAGGCTCCAGCAAGTGCTTGGGGCCACCAGTCTTGTTCTGGGACCAAGTGAATCCATACTCCCAGAGACACAGGTGGACAGCCCACCTGGAGAAGAGGGTGCCAGGGAAGAGGCTGGCATTGTCCACTCCTCCCCCCACCTGGAGTCTGGCAGAGCGAGGCCCCGAGTGGGCAGCAGAGGGGACAGCAGCCTTTGGCAGCATGCGTGGCCTCCGCGCTGGGGAGGGGTGCGGGCGCTCTGTGGGACAGTGGAGCTCACAATGTGGGCATTGTTCCCTCCCTGCACTGCATCTGCTCCCCACAGGGCAGAGGGCAGAGAGGAACTGAGGCGAGAGCATCTGCCAGCGTCCCGTCCCGACATCCCGAGAGAAGCTGTGCACTGCCCCTCCGGAGGAAAAGGGACTGCGGAATGCTCCCCTGGCGGTGGCCCAGTTCTAAAACCCAACCTGACAAAGGTCAGAGATGCAGAGGAAAAGTACTGACTCCCCACCCCAGTCACTTTGATTCTTTCTCTTGTTTCAGCCACCTCATGCCACGCTGCATTTGGCTTGCTGCTACTCTATTTATTTATTTTTTACTTTTTTTACTCTCTAAGCATTTCTCCCACACATTCAAATTTTCCCTAGGCATGTTTTATCACCTACTATATTTCATTCTACCGTCCTTTTTTTTTCTTAAAAAAAAAAGCCCTTAATTGATTCTGTTTGCCCTCAAACCTATAAGGACTCATGATATCACCAATGGGCTTACCTTCTGCAAAGGAACTTGATGATGTACATCAAGAGAAATAGATGTATATGGGCCACAGAGTTAGGACAGCAGGAAGGTCATCTGCCCCTCGCAAGTAGCTAACTCGGGTTTGGTCCTCAGCACCCCAGTAGTCCCCAAAGCCCAGCCAGGAGTAATCTGTGAGTGCAAAGTCAGGAGTAAGCCCTGAGCTCTACCAGGTGTGGCTCAAAAAAGAGGAAAAGAAAAGAAAAATAGGAGCCAGAGCAATAGGACAGCGGGTAGAGCATTTGCCTTGCACACAGCCGACCCAGGTTCAATCCCCAGCATACCAAATGGTCCCCCAAGCACTGCCAGGATTAATTCCTGAGAGCAAAGCCAGGAGTAACCTCTGAGCATCGCTGGGTGTGACCCAAAAAGCAAAAAAAAATTTTTTGATTAAAAAAGAAGAAAAGAAAGGAAGGAAGGAAGGAAGGAAGGAAGGAAGGAAGAAAGAAAGAAAGAAAGAAAGAAAGAAAGAAAGAAAGAAAGAAAGAAAGAAACCTGTGTATTGCAGCTCAACTGAAACTAGATGGTGTGCTATATGCTGAGACATATACACACCTCTTGCTAATCCTTACTAAAATCCTCTAGTATGTGAAATAGGAGGTACCAACTTATAAATTAAAAAAAAACCTCTCAGTTCAAACATTAAATAACTTGCCCAGGATCTCACAGTAACTGACCAGTGATCAAGCCCAGATCTTCTGATTTGGAATCCTCCCATCATGCTGAACTCTTGGATCACCCAGGAATGCCAAGCCAAAGGAAGAACTGTACTGAGGAATTTTGTTTTTTAAGTTCAAAAATAAAGTGTGCATGCATTTCGATGATGATATCAAAGACTGGAAGCAATCTGAATGACAAGAACAGCAAAAATTGTGGCAAATCTGCCAGATACAGTATTACTCAACATTTGAAATAAACAATTTTTTTTGTGCATTGCAGCAACACAGAAGCTTCTCATAACTGAAAAGTGTCTGCCTAATGTAAATGTGACCATGCAAAAGTGTACCTAAGCCCAGGTAGAATCTGAGGTAAAATGATGGCACCACTTTCAATGAAGTCGAATTGAATTCATTCACCTTCATAGATGTTTTCCTAATGCCATTATGATACCTGGCCACTAAGTCAGTTTATAATATCTTTGCAGAGATCTTCTAATGTGTTTGTTTTGTTGTTTCTGTTTTTGTTGTTGTTGTTTGGATTTGGGGTTTTGGGGTGTTTTTTGTTTTGTTTTTGTTTGTTTGTTTATTTATTTATTTGGCTTTTGGCTTTTGGGCCATACTCAGCATACTCAGAGTTTACTCCTGGCTCTGGCCACTGCACCCAGCTCCCTGCGAACTGAGGCTTTATCAAGTTTTTGGGCCACCAGCCTTGTTCTGGGGCCAAGGAAACAGCTGTGCAAGTGAACCCATATTTCTGAGACTCTGAACTCAGGAATTACTCCTGGCTGGCTCAGGGGACCAAACCTGGGCTAATGGCATGCAAGGCAAACGCCCTACCCACTATACTATTGCTCCGAGCCCCTCTTCTGAATGTTTAACGCCAAATCTTCTCCTAAGTTTTCTATTCTATCTGCCGATTCAAATACTGAATTTTTCTTTCATTTTAAAATTTTTTCTTTCCCTCAATTCCAAATAAAATCAAAGTTTCCTCAAACTAAGATTTCTTAAAATGTTTTTACTTCCACATGAGATCTTTTTTATTATTATTATTAGTGAGACATCATGAGGTACAGTTGTAGACTTACAAATTTTTGTGCTTGGGTTTCAATTATATAATGATCAAATACCCATCCCTCCACCAGTGCCCATTTCCCACCACCACGGATCCCAGTATCCCTCCCACCCCCCATCTCCCCCATCCCAGCCTGCCTCTATGGCAGGGCATTCCCTTTTGTTCTCTCTCTCTCTCTCTCCTTTTGGGTGTTGTGGTTTGCAAAAGAGGCAATAGGTGACAATCATGTTTGGTCTATAGTCTGCTTTCAGCATGCTTCTCCCATCCTGGGCGGATCCTTCCAACACCCTTTATTTGGTGTTCTTTTCTCTATCTGAGCTCCCTTTTCCCCTAGCATGTGTGGTTGGCCTCCAAGCCATGGAGTAAAATTCCTGGTACTACCCTCGGCCATTCTTGGGTGTTAGTCTCCTATTTTGTTACTTTATGTTCCCCAGATGAATGCAATCTTTCTACGTCTATCCCTTTCTTTCTGAGTCATCATTTCGCTTAACATGATGACTGGTTAAAGAAACTTTGGTACATTTACACAATGGAGTACTATGTAGCTGTTAAAAAAAGACGAAGTCATGAAATTTACACATGAGGTCTTTTATAATTTATGACTTGCTTGGGGCAGGGGTTGGGGGTGGTAAGAGGCTATACTTACCTCAAGCTCATAGATCTCAAACTAGCCCTGGCTTTGACAACAGCAACCAGGCTATAACGACCACCTGGCATTCAACTGCTCTGCAAGAGGAGGGAGATGAAGCGTTCGGAAACCATCCTGCCTCCACTCGACAGCAGCCACGAAACTCCCAGGAAAGGTGCCTTGCTCCTTCGGGCGCTCCCTTTCTTTCTGCGCCTTTGATTCTCCTGGTCTCTCTAAAGCCTTCAAGATCTCCAGTCTTCATCAGAGACTATTTGGGTCACAAGTACAGGCCAGCTCTGAGCCACGCTCCGAGTGTGTGGGAGTCAGCTCTGAGATTTCTGGAGATAGGGACACTCCCCGGGTCCAGAAGGTGAGTCCAGCTTGGTGGAACCCAGAGCTAGTCTTTCTGGTGGATCTCGTTTCTCTGAGCCCTCCCACTCTTCTTCCCCTGCAGTGCAGGGAGAAACCCTAGGCTGATCTTGCCAGCTCAGATGTCAGAGAAATCAGGCATCAAAGAAGTAACAGCGATAAAGAGGTTGCGCATTCATTGAGCAACCACCGATGAGAAAAGATAACAGAAGTGGAGGTTAGGAAAGATGCCTCCACCATTAACTTGCAAAGTGACACAGAATAAATCAGTCATTTTTGGGGGGGGGGGGGGTGATGGGGGGTGTTGTAGGAGATGGCATACCTGGCAATACTCAGGGTTTAACTTCTGGCTCTGAGCTCAAAGAATCATGCCTGGTGGTGCTTCGGGGACAATCTGGGATGCCGGGGATTGAACCCAGGTCAGCAGCATGCAAGACAAGTGCCTTACCTGCTGCACTCTCTCTCCAGCCCAAATCATTCTCTTCAAGTGTCCGTTTCTCAAGTAGCAATATGAAGAGACTGGACTAATGGTAATTTATGGTCCCCCAGCAGTGAGGCAGTGATGAGATGAATCCTGCTCTTCCTGGATTATAACAACCAGCTGCTCAAAGGAGGGAGGAGGTGGGATTTAGTGAACCTGCTGCTAAACACAGCTGTTATGACAGCTGTTATAAAAAAAAACCCTTAATTATACACATTTATAATTAAATAAATTATATTAAAACCCAATGCCTGGCAAGCTACCGAGAGTATCCCGCCCACATAGAGAGCCTGGCAAGCTCCCCGTGGCATATTCGATATACCCAAAACAGTAACAATAACAGGTCTCATTCCCCTGACCCTGAAAGAGCCTCTAATCATTGAGAAAGACGAGTAAGGAGAGGGCGAAAATCTCAGGGCTGGGATGAATGCAGACGTTACTGGTGCCCGCTCAAGTAAATCGATGACGGGGTGACAGTGATACAGTGATCTTAAAACCCAATAGTAAAAATACCTAAAACTCGCAATGACTCCCCAAGTATTTGTCCTGCCTCCATTTTCTCTGACCAGTCTCAACAAAAAATTTTCTGAAAAAAAAAAGACAAGCTATGAGGTCTCTCAGACTTTGAGGGCCACATCAAGTCTCTGCCTTACAGTCATATTTTAGATTGTTTTGTTTTTTTTAACAGTGATCTAAAAATATTAAAGTCAGTCTTGTATTTATTTGCTTGTTGCTTGGGGACCATACCCAGCAGTGGTCGGGGCTTACTCCTAGGCCCAATAGAGGGGGACCGGGAATGAAACAGAGTTAGCCACTTGCAAGGCCTGACCCGCTATGGCTCCAGCCCTATTAAAGCCAACCTTGACTCTGAATAACTATGGCAGACCATCTGACCTGTTAGACACACCATTCAACAATTGTGAATCTCTGCTTTGGGGCGGTTTCTCTCTGTGTCCCTTATATGGCGTAAGTATTCCATGGCATCCTGACACCAGGGAAGGGGGCAAACACTACACATCTACACACCTGAGCTGCTTCTCTTGGAGAACTGGTTGTCACAGGTATCAGAGGTAGAGAATCACAGCAAATTAAAGTGCTTCACCAAGTCACTCTGGGACTTCAGACACAGACACGGAGTGAAAAGGGGCAACCGTCAAGGACATCAAAGAAACAGAAGCCATGATAGAATGCAGCCCTGCACAACTGGATGGTTTCTGGTTCTAACTGGATTGGATTTGGTTCTATCAAAAGGTAAAGGTAAAGGTAAAGGCCCTCCCGTTGATCATCGATTTGCTCGAGCGGGCCCAGTAACGTCTCCATTGGAGACTTTGTTGTTACTGTGTCTGGCATATCGAATACTCTCAGTAGCTTGCCGGGCTTTTTGCATGTTTTCCTCTTTAATTTTTTTTATATTTTTAAATAAATCACCATGAGATACAGTTACAGACTTACAAACTTTCGTGATTACATTTCAGTCATGCAATGATTGGGTACCCATCCCTCCATCAGTGCCCATTCTCTACCACCAATGTTCCCAGTATCCCTCCTGCCACACCCACCCCATCGTCCCCACCCCACCCCTGCCTCTGTGGCAGGCACATTCCCTTTTACTCTCTCTCTCTCTTTTGGGATGTTATGGTTTTCAATACAGGTAGTAAGTGGCCATCATGTCTGGTCTATAGTCTACTTTCAGCACGCATCTCCCATCCCGAGTGAACACTCCAAGCATCATTCATTTAGTGGTCCCTTCTGTATCCCAGCTGCTTTTTCCCCCAGCGCATGAGGCCAGTTTCCCAGCAGTGGAGTGACCCTCTTGATCCTTATCTCTATTACCCTTGGGTGTTAGTTTAAAAAAAAAAAAAAGGTGGTCTTAGGGCTGGAGTAATAGTACAGCTGGTAAGGTGCACACCTTGCATGCAGCCAACCCAGGTTTGATCCTCAGTGGCCTACGTAGTCTCCCAAGTCCTTCCAGAAGTGACCCCCCCCCGCCCCAGTGCAGAGCCCGAGTTAAGCCTTGAGCACTGCCAAGTGCTCATGTCCAAAAACAGAAAAACAAAACCAAAAAAAAGTGATCTTCTGAGACCCCTCCTCACATTTCAGATTTGCTTTCCAAGATGCCCAGACTTCCCCTATTTCTCTCTTCTCTCACTTTGAAAATGCTATTTCTGTCTTTGCTCCGGCCCTGGACACTGGCAATGTTACTGAGGTCAGCCCAGAAGCCATCAGGGACAGAGGCTATACAAAGCCGTCCCCACCAGGAGCAGACACCAGAGGCAACGGCAGTTTTATGCAGAGCGGCCACCTCTGCTATTCTGGGCGCATGTGGGGCTTCTCCGAAAATAGAGCAATAAATGCACAGGTCTAGACTAAGCAGCAATTTTGGTTTGGGGGAAAGCTGATACCCAGAAGGATGAGGATCACCCCCAGAGAGTTTGTTTCCAGCAATTTGGGATCAATTAGGCAGGAAAAGTGTCTGGCAAAAAAACAAAGGCACAGGCCAGACCAGGAGTGAGGCTCCTATGTATTCCCTAACTGTCAATGGTGCCTTTGTGGAAAGCAGGGACACAGCCTTAACAGTTGTGGAAGAAATCATCTCTAGGTCTTGCTCTGCTCTCCCCAACATGAGGGGGACTCCAGTCGGGGCTTTTACACCAGCTCTTTGCAACTGCTTTGCTTCTTCTAGCTGGTCAGAGGAAAATTAAGGAAATAAGAAAAACAAGCAAAAAAGACAAAAAGCAGCATCTTTGCCCAACTCCCACTTGCCCTGTCCAAAGAGTACAGGACTCTGGGGGAGCAGACAGGAGGAGGGAGAAAGCAGAGTATGGTGATGGGTGTCAGAGGAAAGCAGATGTGGCGGGCCCAGCACCTGGACAAAGGACCCTTTTTGAACGAAGATGCTTTCAAGAGCAGCAGGCAGGAAGGAAAGGAAAGGCATCCAGACAAAGGCAGTGAAGCACACAAGTGCAACCATCCATGGCTGTTCTATTTAAAGATGCTCAAACTCATTAGTCATGGGAGAAATTTAAATTAAAAACCACAGTGAGAAGGAAAAGCCACAGAACAGAACTCTCTCCCAACAAGGAGACAGAGCCAGACCATCCACAAACACTTAACTTCCCAGCAGCCCTGTTCAGGGAGCTTCCCAGGCCACCAGGAGCCCCCAACAGAGAAGGGGCACTGTATTTCCCTGGGCAGATGAGACACACAAGCCCCACCGCCTCTACCAGAGCTCCCGGGGCAGAAGAGAATAAGAATGAAAGAGCTAATTTGATTGAAGAGATGAGACTGGACTGATGTGAACTTAATCAGCCGTGGGAACTCCAAGCAACAAGAGGCGTTCACTCTCCCGGACAATTTTTCTATCACCTTTACCAGAAGCCAGGGGATAGCAAGAGCCAGAAGTCACCCACAGTGTGGCAAGAAAGGGGTCACCCTCGCCTCTCATGGTCCAGGCAAAGATCCACTGTCCACAGAAATTAAATACTCTCCCTTCAGCCCCCAGGTTAATACAAATAAAAGCATTTCCCCGCTGTGGGGAGGAGCAGAAGACCCCCATCCCCTGGGATTCCACTTCAGTAACCTGCCAGAACCACCCAAATCAGTGAGCTGATGCCCCAGCATGGCAGGGGTGCAGAGTCTCACCAATTCCTGGCTAACGTGTGAAATGAGCCTTCACTTTGGAAGTCTATTCAGCATCACTGACCAAAGTTGAAAATCTATAAACCCTATAACCCGATAATGCCATTTCAAGGTGTTTATCGGAACAAAATGAGCACAAGCAGAAGCCAAAAAAAAAAAGGACATATGAAAGAACAATCAAGGCAATGATCCAAAATTTGAACATTTTTAAATGATCCAAAACGGTCAAAGACCTAATAACCACCAACAGTATGGTGCCTAAATCGTAGAGTTTTCTTGTATGATGATTAAATACTATACAGCAACAGAAATACTAGACAGAAACAGAACAATTCACTGCTAGCTTCAACACGAATCAATCTAACCAACGTGTTGAGAAAAAAAAGCGAGTTTAAAAAAGACCCATGAATTAACTCATCCATAGAAGTTCAAAACAGGCAAAAGTAATGCAGGGAACAGAAATCAGAAATGATCCTTTGGCGTGCAGTAAGAGAACAGTGGAGAGGGGGCACTTTTAGAGCACAAGCGAGTTCAGTATTTTGGGTTTGGTCACACAGGCTGGTTTGTTCACAGCAGAAATATTCACAGAGCTGCACCTTCTCTATGGGGATGCTACACTGGGGTAAAAAGAAAAGTTCTCTTTAAAGACACATACCTGGGGGTACAATGCCACCAGCAGGTCAACCTGTACCTGCGGGGCGAGTGCATCAGCAGCCTGATGGTAACTTCAGGCTTCCTGATACCCCCAAATTGGTGCTGTGCCTTTGACCGGACCCAACAACTTAGGGCCAAGTTTACCAAGAATTTAAACAGCCAAAAGTTAGGTATGTGAGAGCCACACCCACAAACCACTCCAGCTCAGCTATACAAGTTTGCTCGATTTGCTCGAGCGGGCCCAGTAACGTCTCCATTGGAGACTTTGTTGTTACTGTGTCTGGCATATCGAATACTCTCGGTAGCTTGCCGGGCTCTCCGAGAGGGGCGGAGGAATCGAACTCGGGTCGGCCATGTTGGCCGCTTGTAAGGCGAACGCCCTACCCGCTGTGCTATCGCTCCAGCCCATACAAGTTTATTTATTGACATTATTTCAGAGACCCATAAATCTCAAAAGAGATCAAAAGCTGCCATTAAGCTCAGACCCTAGCATGGCTGAACAAACCGGGGTAAATCAGAGGGGGGTGGGTTGGCCAGAGGCCCGCCCAAGCAGAGCCCCCAGCAGCCACTTGCTTCACAAGCCAAAATCACCACCATACTCCAACCTGACTCCACAGTCTCAGGGTGGACCTCACCAAGATATAGCACTGTAGCACTGTCCTCCTGTTGCTCATCGATTTGCTTGAGCGGGCACCAGTAATGTCTCCATTGTGAGACTTGTCACTATTTTTGGCATATCGAATACGTCACAGGTAGCTTGCCAGGCTTTGCCATATGGGTGGAATACTCTTGTTAGCTTGCCGGGCTCTCTGAGAGGGGCAGAAGAATCAAACCCAGGTCAGCCATGTGCAAGGCAAACGCCCTACCCACTGTGCTATAGCTCCAGCCTGACCAAGATATAATCTACCAAAATTTCAGGTATGCTGGTTTTGTGACTGAAATCTTTGGGTCAGAATGGGCTATCTCCCCCTACCTTCCTGTACTTTCGGAAGCCTCAGTAGTCACATCTATACCCCATAACTGCCACCCAATTGAAGAGCTACTCCAGCCTTACTGTCCCAATAAAAATACCGAATACCCTGAACAAACACCATGACCTCTTAGCACCTGTATTGCAAATAATAATCCACAAAAGGAATAGGAGAGAGAGTAAGAAGAAAAGTGCCTCCCATCGAGAGAGGCTGGGGGTGCAGTGTTGGGGGATGGTGGTAGGAAATGGGACATTGGTGGTGGGAAATGTACACTGGTGGAGGGATGGGTGCTGTATCATTATATGACTGAAACCCAGTTATGAACAGCTTTGTAATATCTATCTCACGGATATTCAATTAAAAAAATTTTTAGAGTAATGTGGATTTCATGCCCAATTCAATCAGCTTAATCAATGGCAGAACAAATAGCAGTACTCCTACATAAATAAATAATAAAATAAAAAAATAAAGACACATCCCTACCTGGGCTGGAGAGATAGCACAGCAGGTAGGGCATTTGCCTTGCATACAGCCAACCCGGATTCAACCCCCAACATGACACATGGTCCCCTGAGTCACCAGGAATGATACCTGAGAACTACTAGGTGTGGTTCAAAAACCCAAATAATTTTTAATTAAAAATGATAAAGACACATACCTGGTATACCTGGTAGAATGGGAATTGTTGTACACGTCTGGCTCACAGAAGTCACAGGAGAGAAAGCAAGTGAAGAAAGAACAGGAAAATGAAAGGGTCCAAGTAGGGAACAAGGGTTCAGCCATCCTTCCATAGGCACCAAGAGTCAACAAGAACCAGAGTAACAGCTCAGCAGATATGGGTGCTTGCTTTGCCTGCAGCTAGCCCACGTTCAATCCCCAGCAGCCCATCTGGTTCTCTGAGCCCTGCCAGGAGTGATCCTTAAGCACAGAGTCAGGAGTAAGCCCCGAGCACCACCAGGTATGGTCAAAAAATAAATTAAAGATACTGGAGAGATAGTACAGCAGGTAAGGTGGTTGCCTTTCAGAAGCCAACCTGGATTCAATCCCTGGCTGATAACCCACCCCACTTCCCAATAAATGGAAAGTTCTTTCCTTTATAGAATAATTTTTTTATTTTTCATTCTTACAAGCAGCTGTAAGACTACAGCAAAATCCTACATATCAGTAATCCATTCTCCCGCAATGCTGACCTGTGCCCGACATACAAGGTCTCAGCTAGGAAATAGAAGGTTGGCACAAAACCACTAACCTTACTGAAATTTTACCACTTTTACGTGGCTTACTTCGGTGTGTGCAATTGTTCTATAAATCTTCTATTGCTCGTCTATCACCACAGTTAAAATACAGAAGGATCCCTGATGTTGCCTTCTTACGCCCAGAAAGTGCCGCATCGATACCATGAAATACCCCTCAGGAGTACAGAGAACAGACTATTCATATCTACAACTGTTTGGAAGAGTCTCAAGGGAAAGAGTGAAATGGCAAAAAATAAATAAATAATCTATCGCCAAAAGTTTAACATGCTAAGATTCCATTTATATAACATTCTGGAAATGACAAAATTATAGTGATGGAAAACAGATTAGTGGTTGCTGGGGGCTAGGGAAGGGGACAGTGGCTGTGGCTGTAAGATGACAGTACCAGGGCTTTGGAGCGGAGAGACGTGAATAGCACAGCCACAAAGCCAGCTCATTCTAAAGGCCTCAGCACTGACCTGCCAAGGCTGAGATCCTCCTCCTCCAATAACCCCCCTCCACACCTGACAACTGCTTCCTGCCTCGCTCATTAATTGTGCAGTTAATTAGCAACTACTTGGGCTTTGACAACAGGCCTGTTACCTTGAGGCCTCCACTCTAGCAGCCCAATGTGCTCTCAGCCAAGTGACCAGGCGCCAACCCTCTGCCCACACAGCCCTTCTAGAGTTGGGTTTCCCACATCAGTTTGGCCAACTGCCCCTTCCCTGATAAATCCATGTTCTTTACATGAGCAAACTGAAAGCACTACCCACACCCAAGGCAACCTCCACCGACTGCTGGAGTATCCTAGCAACGCCCACAAGGAGTGGTATTGCCCACTTTGGGGGACACAGTCGCCAGGAACTGAGAAGCCTTTGGTAACTTTAATGCATACTTGGGGGCTCGGGGGTTACTGGTTTTTCTTCCTCCTGCTATTTTCATCCCTGAATGTCATTCTATGAAACTGCTTCAGAAATATGTTATGGTAGGGTCTGATGATATTTTTTTCTGCTATTTTGAAATCGGATCCATAGGAAGCCCTCCGGGGTGCACATTAACAGTTGACAAAATCCACTGATAAAGGAGGATTAAGGGGCTAAGAATCTCTCACCAACAGGCAGCTCCCTGCTGTAGTCCTGAATGGCACAGTGGGCCTTGGAGTCAGAAAAGGAGAAGTGCCTTTCACACACATACATCACAGTGGACAATGCCCATGTCCTGCACAGTGACCCATGGGCCTCCACTGAACTGTGGCTCTGTTTCAGTTTTGTGAGGCATAATCTCCAGCTTCTACCTGAACACAAGCACTTTTTTGGTGGTCAGGGACCCCCCAAAGAATTCAGGAGGAAAGGGCTTGTCAGAGAAGGGCAGGTGAGCCTGGCCAAAAGAATGAGTGATTTGCTGGGTAGAAAGGGAGTGGAGAGTGTGGTCCCAAACACAAGCAACAGTATGAGGAAAGACAGAGTTGACCCAGACTATTGTCATGGAGAAGGACCACATGAGGATGGAAGTAGGTGACGCTGACAGAAAGAAAGGTGGTGGCACCAGAACCAGGAAGGGCCTCGTCCACCACGACTAAGAATTTGGTCGTGAAGCAATGAGACACATTAACAGTTCCAAAAGCAGGGCTGCCACCCAGTCCTTGAGGAGGATGGTTCAAATCACCTCAGGGAAGCTTGATCATCAGAGGGTACGAGGCTCTGGAAAGAGAAAGCCCCTGCCTTCTGAGTCTCTCTCTTGACAAAGAATGAGCCAAAGAAATCATCCCAGTCCCCCAATAGCCTGGAGTATTCAGGTGGTTTGACCACAGTCTCGGCCTTCTCACTGGGACTTCATATGTCAACACAAGGATCAGACTTCTGATGACTGGGAGAAGGAAAAAGCACTGCACACCACGTAACAGCTGGGAGGGCAAGAGGCTGCGAGAACCCCACCTTCCTGAATCTGTAGGGTGAAGCCTCAGCAAGGGAGTGGTGGAGCTTCCTTGAGAAAGTTCCAGAGTCGGGTCCAAGCTGAGGAGCCAGGTAGCTCGTGCCCACCGAGACCCATGGAGAGATGTCAAATGCCAAATGCCAAATGTACGCAAAGTGACTGAGGAGACTCTTGGCCATGAATACCTCCTAAGGAGGAAGGACGAACAAGGAAGAAAGCTCTGGAGTCAGCAAAGGCTCTTCCCCTCCCCTTTCTTGGTGCAATACACACACACACACACACACACACACACACACACACACACACACACACGGGTCAAGTCTTGTACCCTGATGAACAAATGTTTATCAGTAGACATGAATGTTTAAAATTCTGCTCTGAGGGCCCCCACAACAGGGAGCAGTAAAAGTAGAAGAGATGGTTCTCCCCTGAACATCCCAGAACCCTCGGGGCAGCAGGAAGAACTTGAGAAAAAGTCCCAGTCACTTACAGACCAGCACACTCTGCAGTCCCCAGCTGCGGCTGCCCAACAAGAGTCCAGGAAGAGTCACGACCCACTAAGTCCTCCAGAACACCAGGACATGGACACATGAGCACTGTGCATGCTCTGATCTCACAGGAAATGTGTGAAAGAGTTGCAGGTGGGCACCCAGAGAGACTCCATCTGGACACAGGCAGGCTGGTGAGGGTTGAGGTTGATCCTCTTCCATCACACCCTCTCCGTCTGAAGGAGCAGGGCAGGGGAGGCGGGGAGGCCTTGCTGGATGTTCTCAGCTGCCATGCTCTCAATAAGAAGGGGTGTTCACACAGGAAATGCGCATTCCAGGGAGGCAGACATCAATACAGAACTCTACTATAATGAGGGCAGGCAAAAAGGTTTACGATCTTCTGTGCTGAAAGGAGGTAAAGGGGTATACCTGATAAACTCTCAGCATCTGTACTGAGAACCATGATGCCCAAAAGGAGGGAGGGGGAGGGAGAGAGAGAGACAGACAGACAGACAGACAGACGGACAGACAGAGAGTGTGCTGCCATAGAAGAAAGCTGGTGAGAGTGGAGGTGGTAGGAGGAGGTAGAGGTGGCGGGAAGGAGGGAAACTGGGATCATTCACTGGTGTGGGAAATGTACACAGGTGAAGGGACAGGTGTTGGAACATTGTATGGCTAAAATCCAATCATGAACAACTTTGCAACCAGGTATCTCAACGGTGACTCAATAAAATAAATAAACAAGACATCCTCCTCTGCCCTCGGGTGCTGCCATGTCCTCTGAGCAGCAGAGCCTGGAGGGGCCGCGTTGGCGGAACATCTGTCCAGTGTTCCCGCTGTTGCTGATGGTGGAAGCGCCTCCCAGCGCCTGTGACACATCCCTGCAGCCCACTCCTGGCACATACCTAGGTAACTTGGGATTCTCAGCCCTAGGGTGATGATGAGGACCTAGAATGCCAAATGTCAAGAAGAGGGTTCTGAAAAATATATGACGAGGGAAAAGCAGTTGGATGGGGTCTAAGTATGAGAGAGGCAATGGAGAGAGGCAATAATGGGGCCATAGGTGAATGAGGAGAGATACTATCACATGAAGATTAGGGAATCCTTATGAAAGTCACTGCATCCCAGAGCTGGCCTGGGTTAGGGAACTGCCTTTCATGAGGTTCCATTAAGGCTCTGAGCAGGGTCGAGGAGCCCTGACTCGGGTCTTGGGGTCCAAGATGAAGCATTAGAGCAAACTGTGCTCCTGAGTTCTTGGGTCACTCTGTGCCACAAACCAGGGCAGAGACCAATGACTCTGGTTCCTGTTTCTTTCACAGCCATAAAACACATGAGAAGGGTTCCCACAGATGTGCCCAGTTATTGGTATTCTTTATTGGGTTGTCAAAAGCTTCTTCATGGGCCTGATGGAAACAACCCATTTTTGCCAAGTAAAAACCTCAAACTTCTGTTTTTACTACCACTGTAGAGCACCACTGATGACCCTTACTTCGGTGGAAAGTTCTTGATCACAACTCGGTGTCCGGATCACTTAGGAGCCTCGGATCCTGCTGTGACATGCATAATAGACATATCGGCAGAGGGCAGAAAAGTCCAGCATTTCCATCTCTTGGTGGGCAGTGATCTCTCCTTCAGAGAAAAACCATCGACTCAAAGCTCGTAAACAACTAGGCAAGAACACAAACACACGTGATGCTCATCAATTAACTTGTACCAAATGACCAGAAGTTCATAATTTCTCCTCAAAGTTTTAAGACATGAGTCAATTAGGCCCATTAGAGAAATTCTTTTTACTGTTAGTGTCCACTAATCCAACACATATGTCCTGGGCCCCTATTTGTGCTTGTCTCTGCATTGGTCAAAGAACTCTCCTGAACCCAGGGCTGTAGCCCTGTCCTACAGAGCCAGCTCCGAAGCATTTCCCTCCCACAGACGGTTGAAGTTCATCTGATAGGCATTATGGGCATTAACTGGATCTCAATAAATCAACATGAAATTACTCATATCCTGATTTTTTAAGTGTTCACTTGTTTATTTATATGTTCTTCCCTATTCTACACAAGATCTGTTTGCCTGAACTACTTCCAAACAAACCAGAATTAAATGTGTGATTTTTTTTTCACATTTCCTGTGGAAAACAACTAGAGAAGTCTTTGGAAATCATCTGAATTTCATCAAGTCTCTCCAAGTCTCCCCTAAAATCAAAGAAACCTCTGGGGAAAGTTTTTAATCAACAGAGAACTTATTTTTTTTTCTTCACCCACCCAACCACCATTCTACAAATAAGCCATCTATGGGGGAAATACTTTTATTCTAACCACGCATAGTCAACGGCCCCCTTCTCCCAGTGGGTGACTTAATTATATCATGAATATCAATAACCACAACACCTAAAGCAAAGACTCAAGTCAGTCCTACTGAATAGCATGGACACAACAATAAGGTTCACCTATATTTGCTTTGGGCTGGAGCGATAGCACAGCGGATAGGGTGTTTGCCTTGTGCACAGCTGGCCCAGCAGAGCCAGGTTCGATTCCTCTGCCCCTCTCGGTAAGCTACAGAGTATCTTGCCCGCACAGCAAAGCCTGGCAAGCTACCCGTGACGTATTAGATATGCCAAAAACAGTAACAACAAGTCTCACAATTTGTTGTGAGCTGTTACTGGTGCCTGCTCAAGTAAATCAATGAACAACAGGAGGACAGTGCTACAGTGCTCTATTTGCTTTATTACTAGCTAAAGGAGTGCAGAATTGTTCATTTGGAGAGAATGGAGAGAATGGGCGAATGCATTTCTATTTAATGAACTAAGACGCACATTAAGACACAGTGTCTCAGCGTCCTGGCAGATGCAATTGGCAGGGCCAATACCGCCAATCCCACAACTCTCTTGGACCGTGTGCTGGGAACAAGGTAAAAATCACATTGAACTGTGATTTAAACGTTTAAGAGAAACTTCTTAAAATTGAAGAAATACTTTTTAAAAAGCAAGGATAGGGCAGGTACAGATTTGAGGGATCCCTTCTCAGAACATGGGCAGAGGCCGGGAGATGCCTCCACGTGTCGAACAACTTCCAGAGGATTGTCAGGACTGAAAGCAAGTGCTACCTTGCATAGAGGATCCTCCCAGGATGTAAATTCAATACATATCAGGTACAGGAATGTGTGAACTGGACCAGGAGAAGAGTAAAACAAGGGGTGCCTTAAAATATGGCCCTACTGATATTCTTTCAGTATCAATATTTCAAACCACAATGCTCAAGGGGGGAAAGGGGGCGAGAGAAAGAGTGTGTGTGTGTGTGTGTGTGTGTGTGTGTGAGAGAGAGAGAGAGAGAGAGAGAGAGAGAGAGAGAGAGAGAGAGAAGATAAAGCACCTGTCATAGAGGCAGGCAGGGGGTGGGAAGTGGGGGATGATGGGAGGGAATCTGGGGACACTGGTGATGGGAAATGTACACTGGTGGAGGGATGGGTGTTGGAATACTGTTTGACTGAAATTCAATCATGAACAGCTTTGAAAAAATAAAAATAAATAAAATAATTTTTAAAAATGTAAAAAAATATAGCCCTACTAAAGTTGTTTTATAGTATTTTTCAAAGTACTCTATGCATAAATTTCTTGTATCCCAGACTCCTCTCAACTTCCTTCTTCATCAATGTACATACTTTTATTTAGGGCAGATAAGATCACTTCAAAGACTACATTTCCCTGTCTCTCTTGCAGCTAAGTGTAATGATGTCACTATGTCCTGAGCAACTGGTAAGTCCTAAAGAAAAAAAATGAAAGAATAAATGGTTGATGGGGGACCAAACACCTCTACAGAAGTCTCTAGCCTCAGAGAACCTATATATAGTGAGGGAGACCGATGCAGGACACAGGTCATGGTGTATATTACATCCTATTGGGTTCAAAGGCTATAAGGAGACTAAATGAGAATCATTCTAATGTTCCCCTCATGTTGCATAAGCAAAAGGATTTCCACTTAAGAGCAATGTCTAGTAACCAGCAGTGTGACTCTCAGCAAATATTACACCTCTCTGATCTTGTTTTTCTCACATGTGTTTTATTTTGCAGTGCCAGAAATAGAATCTAGTTTTCTTATATTTTAATGGAAAAATAAATCCCCATGTGCCAGAGAGATAGTACAGTGTCTAGGGTTCTAGCCTTGCACATGGTCAACTCAGTTGGTTTCAATGCCCAGCATCCTATATGGTCCCCCCAAGCCCACCAGGAGTGATTCTGAGTTCAGAGCCAGGAATAAGCCCTGAGCACTGCCATGTGTGGCCAAAAGAGTGAGAAAGGTTGCCCCCCACGGCTCTCCAGCACGGCCACGGCCCCAAAAGCACAAGGACTTAATGCAGAACCCAGCAGCTTGGAGCAGAAAAGTGAACGGACTATGCATTAATCCAGGCCATCATGTCTGCCCGGAGGGGAAAGGGTGTTGCCCCATTCGCCCTCTCCTCTCTTGAAAGAAGATGGCGGCCACATGGGTGTGGGGGTGACTAAAACCTCTTGGGAAGGGGGGCGTTCTGGTCGTCCTTCACGCCCTACCGAGGCCACCAGTCGCCCCCCACGAGCGGTTCTCCAGCACAGCCACGACTCCAGAGCACAGAAACCAATCTCTTAACTATCTGACTTTCAGTAGAAATACTTCCAGGGTCAATAAGTAAAATAGCAGAAATCCAAAACCAACATTTAATTCTTGAACCCAGCTGTAGAAGGAAATCACTTCACAATGCTTTCTCAGCATGTCTGATTTGGGGGGAGGAGGTAAACTCTAAATAATAGTGGTGAATCTTTTATTGCAACAATGAATCTAATCAAAGCAGATAGAGTGCTAACTAGAATTCATCTGCCTCACAGGGACTGGGAGGGGTGGGGGGGTGGGGTTTTATTGGGGTTCTTCATGGTAAAAAATAAGTAATGGTAAAGGGAAAGGTGTTTGATATTTGCATGACTGAGACCTAAACCTGAAAGCTTTGTAACTTTTCCCACAGTGATTCAATAAATAAATAAATTATTTTAAAAAAAGGGAAAAAAAGAGTGAGAAAGAAAAAAGAAACAGAAGAAAGAAAGAAGGAAGGAAGGAAGGAAGGAAGGAAGGAAGGAAGGAAGGAAGGAGAAAGAAAAATAAAGATCCCAATTCAGAATTAATGTGGGGAAGTAAATGAGAATAATATTTAAAGCAGAGAGTCAATTATATGGTACATAATATAATTCTGGCATTCCCATCCCCCATTCTTTTTCTCATGTTCTTCGAGAACCAATTTTTTTGGGCTGGAGCGATAGCACAGAGGGTAGGGTGTTCGCCTTACACGCGGCCAACATGGCCGACCCGAGTTCGATTCCTCTGCCCCTCTCGGAGAGCCTGGCAAGCTACCGAGAGTATTCGATATGCCAGACACAGTAACAACAAAGTCTCCAATGGAGACGTTACTGGGCCCGCTCGAGCAAATCGACGATCAACGGGAGGGCCTTTACCTTTACCTTACCTTCGAGAACCAGAGACCATCCTACCAGTGCCAAAGAGGTTGAATGCTACGGAGGATGATAAACCTTTTAACCTGCTTTTGTACACAGGACAATAGGACAAATCATTCGCATGTGCAGGACTCTCCTGAGTGTTGGCTTGGCATGCTTTGCTGCACAGGGTTCAAAACCATGGGGATACGACAGAGTTAGAAAACATTCCTAAATCCAGCAATACTTTCACAGACAACTGTTGTTTGAAAATTTAAACATAAGATTTAAACATAAACATAAGCAAGATTGCCCCCCTAATGTGACGCTCTCCATGTTTTGGTTTACTGCACAGTTTATCCTGATGTCAATGATGGCACTATGGCCAAGTGAGGGCACTTCAGCAAACACAAACTGGCCGTATTCTAGACAATGAATGGGGTCTTGGCCAAGGAAAGAGTCATCCCAACTCTTTCTCT
The DNA here is from genome assembly GCF_029834395.1 of Sorex fumeus. Taxonomy (NCBI): domain Eukaryota; kingdom Metazoa; phylum Chordata; class Mammalia; order Eulipotyphla; family Soricidae; genus Sorex; species Sorex fumeus. Next base: position 43,773,979 of record NW_026606091.1, read on the forward strand.
CTCCGCCCACCCCCATGACCCCCTATTGCACCTGATGGCCTTGCTTCTAGGTTCATGAAAAAAGTGAAACCACGGGAGACCACCCTCTTTTCTGCCCCCATCAAATTTACCTCCTGTACAAGACACTGTCTCTGCCTTTCCTCCAATCACCATGCACAAAGTCAGAAATAGCAAAGATTCAATCATTACCTCAGCTCTGCCTTCGAAATCCCAAGTGAGCCCCTACCATCCCCACCCTGTCTTTCAGCCAGTAGTATAAGCTGAAGTACACCTTGAGCTCTAGCTATAGGAGTCAGGGATAATATTTCATATACCGCCTCTCATACAATCCACCAGTTATTTATGATTCCACCTTTAACATATATTCTGAATCCAAATGTCTCTCACCTTCCCTACCAATAGGTATCATTCTATTATCATTCAATAGGTCCTTCGCTACCAATAGTATCGTTCTAATATCAGTCAAGAGGTCCTTCCCTACCAATAGGTATCATTCTAATGTTAGTCAATAGGTCCTTTGCTACCAATAGTATCATTCTAATATCAATCAATAGGTTCACCATCATCTCCACCTGCAGAGAATTGGGAGTGTGGCTAAGTGATCAAAAGAAGCTTTTCTCTAACGGGTGAGGCTCTGAATTTGATACCATCACAAGGGATAGGTAGGGGGGATTAGATTCTTCTCCACCCAGACAGTAAGAGCTTCCTAGCTGATTTGACCCCAATTACATTCTTTTAACAACCTATCCTCTACAATACAGGAAGCATGATTTTAAAAACGTTCTTAGATGGTGACTAAAATCTCAATTTTCCAATGGCTTTTCATAGTTTTATCTCATACTGCAAATAAATAAATAAATAAATAAATAAATAAATAAATGGCTATGCTTTCCAGAGAAGCACAGAAACAACACAAGGATGACCTCCACCTCACCTTTTCCTTCCAAATTTTAGGCAAGGGCAAATGTTTAGTGAAATTTAAATCAAATCTAGAATCCACCTGAAAAGTAGGTTGAGGGAAGGGGAAAGTGTAGTCTCTCAGGGTGGGTAGGGATTTGAACAAATATTAAAGTCAATCCACATGTTCCCTGGATGTTCATTGCTGCAGCGTGTACAAGAGCTATCAATAAACAGAAAAGAGATTAATGCCCAAAGTCAATACTGATAAAAACAAACTGCGATATTTTCTTTTCTTTTTTCTTTTTGGGTCACACCCAGCCATGCACAGGGGTTACTACTGGATCTGAACTCAGAAATTACCCCTGACAGTGGTCAGGGGACCATATGGGATGCTGGAAATCGAACGCCCTACTAGCTCTGCTATTGCTCCGGTCCTAAACTGTGATATATTCTTGTAACAAAATAGCATACTCAGTTTTAAAGGATGTTTCAAATAATGCATAAAGTCTTATATTTATCTATCAAAATAAAGTCTGGTTGGGGCTGGGAAAGAACTCAGGGCATGGTAGAACATATATGATAGGGCTCCATGGAAGTGCCCATGACCCTCGCCCCATCCCTATGTCCATTCTGGTCCCATGATCCTTCCCCTCCTACCCCTGTCACATATTGACAGTCACAGTTTGGTGCGTACTTTTACTTCCTTTCACACCACTCGTGTGTTTGAGAACTTCCGTTTATGTTCCTTACTATTAAAACCAAACTGAGCATTCTTATCTCTGAATAAAAACCACAGTTTCTACTTGAAAAGAACCGTGGGACTTTCTGGTCTTGAGATGAGAAAAATTATGATGGTTTTCACCCCTGGCAGGGAAAACAGCTCCTCCAATGGACAAATGTTAAAGACACACTAGGGAACAAAAATATATCTTGTTCTGATAGAATCCAGAAGGCGTGCTGCTTCGTAATACTTAATAGACTGGAATCATAGGCACCTCAGACTTATTACACCCAAAGGCAAATTGTGATTTCCTCACTTCTCAGACCTCCCCTTCCCCAGTCTTTCTTATCTCACTAAACAGGAATTCCATACTTCTACTGTTCCTTTGCATTCAGGATCCAAACAATCAGCAAATCCTTCAAGCTCCACTTCCAAACTCAACCCACTTTTAACTCCCTTCTGACCTATGTCACATCGGCCTCCCCTACCACCCCAGATAATTGAGAAAACGCTTCCCGTTTCCTGTTCCACTTCTGACCCTTCTTTAATCTACTCTCAACATAGGAGCCCACCTGACCCTTGAAATCACAGAAAATCTGCTCAAAATCCTCTGGTGCTTTTTCTTCTTCTGCAGTGATTAAAGCTGAACCCAGGGCCTCTTATACGCATGGCCGGTGCTCTACCCGTTAGCTACCTTCCTGGCCCCTGCCTTCACTTTTAATTTTAAAATAAAGGCCCAGCATGACTCTGTGCTACTAGCCTTAATCTTCCTCAGATCTCATCTACTTCCCACTCCCATCTTGCTAACCCTGATCTAACCACAATGGGCTCCTTGCATGCCCTCAAACATACTAAACATTCTTCCAGTACAGGACCTTGATATTTGCTGTTCTTCTGCCTGTAATTTTCCTTCCCCTTTTAGGTGCTGCTCAAATACCACCTTATCAAAAGTTTCCCCTAAATGCCTGCTTGAAATAACAACTCCAAACCCCCTCCTCTCTCACTCCCATCCCTCCTACTCCTGAACTTCGTCCGTCCGTATCTTCCTCCTTTCATTATAGCGCTCTCTCTCTCTCTCTCTCTCTCTCTCTCTGCATGGAAGGTAATCTGAAACCCAAGATATTTATTTGCTTCTCATTTTTCTGATTCTACAAGCATGTCAACATGTTCTGGGTCAACAAGTACCTGTGCTGGGTCTCCAATGATTAACACTGTATTCCTTGAGTAAATGAATAAATTTTTATTTAAGAGGTCCTCAACTGGGGCTGAAGCAATAGCATAGCAGATAGGGTGTTTGTCTTGCACGTGGCCCACCCGGGTACAATTTCCAGCATCCTATATGATCCCCCCCGAGCATTGCCAGGAGTAATTCCTGAGTGCAGAGCCAGGAGTAACCCCTGTGCATTGCCGGGTGTGATCCCCCCCTCAAAAAAAAAAAAAAAAAAGAGTTCCTCAATTCTAATCATTTTATTAAAAAGAAAATTGGGCTGTCCATAACCCCCTGCAAAACTTGGACACCAATTCTGAAATAGAGGAGCTGAGCCTTCTGCTAACTTCCTCCAAGCCTGCACCCCCCCCAACCCCCTCCTCAGAAGCACAGCCCTTCCCGCACTGGGAGCCGTTCCAGGGAGGCCCATAGGAAGGGAGGGAGCCCGTGGGGTCTCTTCTTGGCAACCGTGGCCACACATCAGGATCTGAATCTGACATCTGCAGGCACCAGGGCCAGATCTGGGACTTCCAGGCCTCTGTTCTGACCGCCAGACAGAGAACGTCTGTCTCTGTTCATTTGACTTAAGCTCTGTTTAATTACTAACTCGGTACTTTGCTGCTCTCTGCTTTGCTGCTTGTCAAGTCTGAGGCCCTTCTGATAATTTAAGGGTTGGTATTTAGTCTATTTTTGCCATTGAAAATCAGCCTGGAGCCAGAGTTTCCCTTTTATTCCGAAAGACGAAACAGACAGCACATCAAAGGCAGGCACACTGCAATCTTGTCTTTTCTGATACATTAAAAGCAGGCCTGTGCACTATGGCTGCTTGGTGTTCCTTGGAAACCTCCACTGGGCCTGTAAACACCCAAGTCTGTTTTTATCTTTCTGTGCTCAAGTTGGTCCGAAAAATTACATGGCATTGTCAGGAGGCCACACGGAGAGGCAGCCCCGGGGGTGCCCCAAGAGCCCAGGGACTGGAACTGGAGTCTGGGGTTTCAGGGCTGGCCCGACAGTTTCCGGGAGCCCTGGCTTGGAGTTTACCAAAAATAAATCTGGCTGCAGTGAGGAATTTTGCAGCACGTGTTCTCGCAAACCAACATGTATGGGGCACCCCAGAGATATCAGGTGCCTGGCTGACACCAAGGAGAGGCCACGACCCTGACGTCAGCACAAGGGCTATGAAAAGATGAAAGGAAATGCCTTCTCAGGCCACACGACTGTTGTGACCAAAGTAGCACTGTAGCACTGTCCTTCCGTTGTTCATAGATTTGCTCGAGCGGGCACCAGTAACGTCTCCACTGTGAGACTTGTTGTTACTGTGTTTGGCATATCGAATACCCCACAGGGAGCTTTCCAGGCTCTGCCATGCAGGCGGAATACTCTCGGTAGCTTGCCAGGCTGTCCGAGAGGAACGAAGGAATCAAACCCAGGTAGGCTGTGTGCAAAGCAAACGCCCTACCCATTGTGCTGTCACTCCAGCCCTGTGACCAAAAGTGCAGGAACACACACTGGAAGGGCAGGGATGGAGGTGAGAGCTCAGAACCAAGAGGACAGCACACAAGAAGGGCAGGCACGGCCTGTGGCGAGCAGCAAAAGCCAAGCTCAGTGAGACCCAGGAAAGTGTGAGGAGGAGTGAGGGTGATGGGTGTGAGGCCGGAGCTGAGAGGAAAGGATGAAAGCATTAAAGTGAAGCAAGAGAGGCTGGGGCTGTCAGTTAGGTCAGAGACAGATGGCGAGTGACAGGAAACGTGATGTCACTGAGTCAGCTCAGCAGGACAGAAGGAAGAGCCAGCCTGCACTGAGCTTTTATTTCCATGTCCTAAGTATTGTCCTCGTCAATCTACAGGGTTTCACAATGGTAAGCAATCCGGCCAGGGCCGTAGCTCAGGTGACAGAGTATTTGCTCTGTGTGAGGCCATGGGTTTGATCCCTGGCACCAGGAAACAATAAACAAAAAGTATGTTTAGGCCGTCTGTGGGACCTAATTCAAAATAAAACTAGGAGGTTTTCTGCCCAAGCTGATTTATCTAGGAAGATGGGGACTTGAAGGCAACCTGTAGACTCTAGCATCCAGCCCTTGGTATTCACTTGCCAGGGCTTTGTGAATCCTATGGGAGCTAGTGGGTAGAAGCACCTTACAAAGTTGGAAATGCAGCGCAAGTGTGACTACTGATGCTGACTGGTTTTGTTGCAAGAGCTCTTGTAGCACGGGAGGCATTTCTTCCTCACTGACGTCCGACAGAGCCAAGCTGAGCATTTTCTTCCGGGTTCACGGTTGGAAGAAGTTCTGTGCAAAAGACAGAAATCACTCTGGATGAAAGGAAGGGAAGTCTGGGCTTCACATGAGTCACACTGAGGGCTGGAAGAGTGATAAAATCAAAGGCAGCTGCTCTGCTGAAAGCTTAGCTTGTGCTGGCATCTGCTGGTGCCCACAGCAGAGGGAGCAGCTACACCAGGGAAGCGTCCCCTGGGGAGGGGAACGCTCCAGGACAGTTGTATGTGTGAAAGGGGATGGTTGAGGGGAGGTGGGGGCAGCCGTTGGCAAAGACACAGGGAGAAGCTGCTGAGTATCTGTGCAAAATTCTTCAGCCCAAAATTCCCTAATCAGAACCAGTTGCTCAGTGCCTCCTACCTGTACGACACACAGTGCTCTCAAGTTCCCAGACATAAGAATGGCATCCCTATTCCAACCAACCAGCTCCTTACTCCAACCAACCAGCTCTGCAACATGCACCTTGTCCCTGCTTTAAAAGACACAGATAATATGAGGCGGTAACTTGATTTGACCAGGCTCACATAGAAAACTAGTAAGCAGCAAACCTACTGTAAAGAGCAAAATCTAACTTAAGGCATGCTCGTTTTACGGTGATAGGGTGCCTCTGACAAAAACTCAAAGCCCTCATTCTTCCAGTTGTCATGTCCTTGATCCAGAGTGCAGTCAGTTCCCCACTGGGAGTTCTGTTTGTGTCCAGTGAGGCCTCACTGCAGAGAAAACGGCTTGAAATGCTTGTCTCCAGTAAGGGGAGAAACTTCTTCCAGCGTGTTGAGATGAATCCTGAAAAGGGGACTAGATCTGAAATATATATGACCACAGAACAGTTGTTTGAATGCTAGTGATCTGTGAACTCATAAAATATCCATTGTTGAACCTCATGGCTCCAGATAAAAACAAAAAAATTCTACAATGCCACCTAAATATGGTTCTAAAGGTAATGTGGAAACTTCTGCACTATGTCACTCATCAGTTCATGTTCAGGACATGGAAAATCCCCCACACCTTCAGTGTGTGCAACTAAGAAATTCACTCTCAAAGCTCAAATGAAATGTCACTGTCACTGTCACTGTCCTCCCATTGTTCATCGATTTGCTCGAGCGGGCCCAGTAAAGTTTCCATTGTGACACTTGTTACTGTGTTTGGCATATTGAATACATCACGGGTAGCTTGCCAGGCTTTGCCATGCAGGCGAGATACTCTCGGTAACTTGCCAGGCTCTTCAAGAGGAGTGGAGGAATCGAACCTGGGTCGGCCAGGTTGGCCACCTGAAAGGCAAACGCCCTACCCACTGTGATAAGGGGGAAAAGATGCTAGGTACAACTATCTTAAATGATCAACATTTGATTACATTTGAGGACTTACAAAGAACAAAAACAAAGGGACCAAAGTGAGAATTCAGAGGTGAGAGTCTGTGCCACATACGTGGCTGGTTGCAATAATGGTTCTAATCCCGACACCACACATGGTCCCCTGAGTACCATCATGTGTGGCAACCCAAAACTTAAATTGATGGGATTCAACACAGCAGACACAGATCTTCGAAAAGACAGCTTCTGGTCACTGAAAAATGACTGCACAGACCTCTCCTGGGTCAGCAACTTTGATATGCGGACCCCAGCCCCTCCCCATAAATGCAGATTCACAAAGGCAACCAGGGACAGGGTCACTGAGGAATCTACCTATGTAGAAGGCATCCTGGTCTCCAAGGAACAGGGAGGTTGAGAAACATTTTTAAAGGGGGAAATTCCCCCCGGGACATTTCTGGACTGAAAGAATATTCTGTTCCCAGCGAGAGGCGGCATTGCTCAAGAGGCAGCCTTTGTTGGCTGTGGGCAGACCAGCGTGAGGACTGCGGCCGTAAAAGTGGACAAGAGCCCAGTGACAGCTACAAATCCAACCTCTGTGACGTGCCAGCTGTGAGGAGGAAGAAGCCCTTTGAGGACCCTGCTTTTTTGTCTTCAAGAATCTGTTTCAAGTCTCTCTGCCCGGCTTTGTTGTTTTATTTCATTTGTTTTGTGGCCTGAAATTAATGACTATTGCAAAGGCCCCTAGACGACTGTGTGGAGAGCTGCGTTGGGTAAGGCGCCCCTCCCCCCCTCACCCTCCCAGAGAGAATAACTGCGGCTCCACTTGTTGGTTTAGAGACTATTTCTGCCCATCGTCCGCATCACAAATCCAAACCAAAGCCTCATTATTTTGACTATGTTTGCTTTGCTCCAAAATGGTAACATTTACATAGAAATGGGTTTTATTTTTTCTCTACCCTGTCATTTGGATTGTTTAGTTTTCCTTTTTGGGCTTCTTTGATGCTGCTGAAGAAAGCAGTCCACAGAAATATGGGGAAAGGAAGAGAGTGGTCTGCAGGGGGCAAAGAAGGCAGCTGTGCTGGTCGCTTCTGTCTCCCTGGACTATCCCCAGCCCCCCACTTTTGCACAACCCACAACCCTCCACCATCACCATGGCCACTTCCCCTTGCTGGACTTAACTCTCTCTTGCCTGTTCTGTTTTTCTGCCTCCTACATCTGGGTTGAAGTATGTCAGCATTAGAATCTGGAACTCCAAAAATAGAACCAGAGGTGAGTCTCCCACCCAAGGCCTTACATCCCATGTCAACTGTGAAGGTCCATGATCCAATGATTTCCACATTCAATTGCTTGCGTAAGTCCACCAGGCTTTCTGTAAGGTAATCAGAAAATAAGGCCTTTACCAGCTATGTGCGTTGGGGTGAGTAATTTGGCCCTCTCTGATAGGCCATCAAAATGAGTCATTTTTTTTACATGCAGTAGGAAAGTTATTTCTTTGTACCTGTATCACTGCATCCCGTTGTTCGTCAATTTACTCGAGCAGGCACCAGTAACATCCCCATTTGTCTCAGCCCTGAGAATTTTAACAGCCTCCCCTTACTCGTCTTTCCCAGTGCTGCCATATTGGAAGCTCTTTCAGGGTCAGGGGAATGAGACCCGTTATTATTACTGTCTTTGTACCTAAGGCATGAAAACCATCCAGATACCCTTCAAAATCCGGGAGTTCCAAAGATGAAGCAATTGATTCCAACAATACAGCAGACAAGTAAAGATACAGATCTCTCCCCACACTTACAACTAAGTGATTAAGAGAGAAAAACACAGGCTGTGAAGAAACACAGGACAGCCAGAGAAGAGAGTCCTCACAGGGAGAGCGGGTGCAAGACAGTGGAGAGAAGAGCAGGAACTTACATACAGATTGCTCCATGCATCTCCAGGAATGAAGACTTACACGGAGTGGAGAAGCTGAATGACAAGAGACATTTCTCTGAAGAGCAACAGGGCCCCAGGGAGCTGAGTTCCTAAGTTAAGTACTGAAGAATCAGACCCCTGTGGTAAAGGTCACCATCCAGCCACCACACAACAACGGAGCATGCACTGAGGTGGGTGAAGGCCCGCAGCCCCACTGCTTGAGTGAATGGATCGCCAGGCCACTGAACAAACAGTTCCTGTGGCCACCAGCATGACCTTGTCTGGGTTGAGGACTCACGGTTTAGCCTGTGACCTCCAGGTGTAGGCAGCTGAAGTCAACTCCTACCACATACGCTCAGTATGGAGACTTGGTGGAAAGTAAGACGCCATCTCTGGCTTCTTCTAAGACTCTGCTCCTACCAGCATGTGGCCTTGTGTTAGTAAGCAAGCCATTTGGTACTACCATGCTTCCTGCCTCCAGTTAGAGCCTAGAACACTGAGTGAAACTTCTAAGGGAAGAACAATCTTGCTTTTTCACTGCTGTTCCCTGTGGTCTTTGAAAGTCACCAGCAATGTCTTTATGCCAGCAACTACTATAGAGATCGCAGTCTTTCCAAAACTGTAGTCACCATCCAGGCCTGCTCAAATGTAGTAAATGGGTACACTGGGCCTCTGTGATTTTGAACATTTGACAGCAGGTCATGCCCACACAAACTTTGTGCCACAGGCCTTCCAAAGCAATTGCAATGTCATATCACAAGATGCTACCTAGGTCTGCTTTTGCTGCAAGGTGCTGACAAATGAAAATGCCCAGATAGCTACGAAAAGTGGTACAGCTGCTGCTGGGTACATATGGCTACAACCCCATTCGCAATCTATGCCCACTGGATCTTGGCAGTACAGACTCTGCCAGGCAGCAGTAAATGTGACCCCCAGGGATATAGTGAAGGCCCACTAGATCTGATGCTGTATCTGCTACTAGGTCTTTGTGCTGCAAAATCCTGGTGATTATCCAAGTCATAGTCACTGTCCCTAATTTGTCACTGTGAGCCCTCCATTATTGCCTTTGCCAGCTACAGTAGTCTTCATGTAGCATAATGAATAAATGAAGGAATTAACCAACATTGATGGATGAAGACAAAAGCCTGGAAAGGACCCCAACCACATAAGAACTTTCTAAACCTCCTGATGAAGACTTTAAAGCAACAATCTTAATGATGCTCACTGAAATGAGGAAATCAATGGTAAGCAAACCCAAATAAGTACAGATAAAATGTAAAAAAAATCCAACCAGAAATTATTGATTTAAAAAAAAATAGTGTATGTTGGGGTCGGGCTGGAGCTATAGCACAGCGGTAGGGCGTTTGCCTTGCACGCAGCCAGCATGGCCGACCCGAGTTTGATTCCTCCGCCCCTCTCGGAGAGCCCGGCAAGCTACTGAGAGTATCTCACCCACACGGCAAAGCCTGGCAAGCCACCCGTGACGTATTTGATATGCCAAACACAGTAACAACAAATTTCATGATGGAGACGTTACTGGGCCCGCTCGAGCAAATCGATGAACAACGGGAGGACCGTGACCGTGACCGTGATGTTGGGGTTGGAACAATAGCACAGCGGGTAGGGCATTTGCCTTGCACGTGGCCTACCCCGGCTTCAATTCCCAGCATCCCATGTGGTCCCTTGAGCACCCCCAGGGGTAATTCCTGAGTGCAGAGCCAGGAGTGACCCTTGTGCATCGCCAGGTATGACCCAAAAAGCAAAAAAAAAAAATAGTGTATGAGAATAAAACAATGAATTTGTGTAGGGAGTCAAGGAAACCCCCATTCACTGTTAGTGAGAATGTAAACTGGTTCTGCTTTTGTGGAAAATAGTATGGAGACTTCTCAACCAACCCAACTTCCCAACAGCATAATGTGTGAATAATGAAACTGTGCCTTATATATGCAATGAAATACTACTCTGCCATTAAAAAGGACTAAAATATGCCCTTTGGGGGGAAAAGAAAAATAATAATTTTTTTAAAAAAGAAAATATACCCTTTGGGATAAAATGGGTAGATGATGAAGTAATTAAGCTAAATGAATAAAAGACAATTGCCAGATTTTCCATTCATATGTGGGATAATTAAAATAATGCCAGAGGTAAGCCTTTCATGTGGCCCACCCACCCAGGTTCCACCCCCCAGCATCCCGAAACCACAAGGAGTGATCCCTGAGTGCAGATCCAGGAATAAGCCCTGAATATAGTCAGGTCTGGTCCCAAAACAAACAACAACAAAAAATTGCTTTGACTGGTTGGTATTCGGTAGTTTCATGCAAATTAAGCTTTGCTTTTTAAGTCCCTGAACATCCCTGCGTACATATCTCACTTGTTGACTTTATGTCTTGCTTGCTTGCTTGTTCTTTCAAGTTGGTATTCTCTAAACATGTATTTCTTCCCCCCACACACACACACCCTGTAAATCCACATCTTCCTAAGGTAGCTTCATTCAATTAAAACGATCTTGTTTCAAAAATAAATAGATGATTATAACAAATAGCTGACAAGAAGCAATAAGCTAGACCCTAGTCTTATTTCCATCTCGTGAAAACTCTGTTGGTCACCAAAGGGAGAGAGGAAGGAATGAGTAGGGAGCTGCTTTTGGTGGTGGGAGGGCATTAAAACTTGGATGGTGGAAGTGGTCAGAATTATCCCATAGAGTGTGAAGCTAGATGCAGGAAACCCAATTAGAAGTCAATGCAAAAATGAAAAAAAAATTAGACTAAAAAGGCAATGCCAACACAAAGCTAACAGAAAGAAAATGAGTAGACAACTATGAAATAAAATGAAGAAAAACCATGAAACCAAAAGCTATGGGGTGGGGGGGAGACAACGAGAAAAACCCTTATCAGAAATAAAATATACAAATTACAAGTATCGAGAACAAAAAAGGGACGGTCATCAAATCTACTGACATTAAAAGAATTCAGAAAGTTGAATTATGTCAACAAATTCAACAACTTTAGATGAAATGGGCAAGTTTCCTGGGTAAGAAATGTGTGTGTGTGCATGTGCATGTGTGTGTCCTGTAAAATACACACAGCGTAAAAATACATCAGACAGTATTGATTTGAGGTTGAGTCTACAATTATTGCCAGTTCATATTTATCTTGATCTCTTAATCTTAACATGAATCTAGATCCTTTATCTCGCAGATTTACTATATACTTCTTAGCAGGAGGAAGAAAAAAGTCCAAGCTAAATAATTTCTCTGCTCATTTCCTTCTACCTGGAATGATGATCAAAGCTAGAGTTCCTGGTACAGAGCCTACCATTATGAACCCCACCCGCCTCTTGAGCGCAAACACTTGGGCTGCTACAATATCTGATTGGGGAAAGAGGGTCCAGTGGTAGAAGCCGGGCGTCTGCGGCTGGGTCCACCTCTGCCCCTCCAGAGTAGCCTCGGCTGCATCTTTCTTTTTTTTTTATTTTATTTTTTTCCTTAAATTTTTATTAGTGAAACACCATGAGGTACAGTTGTAGACTTACAAATTTTTGTGCTTGGGTTTCAGTTATACAATGATCAAATACCCATCCCTCCACCAGTGCCCATTCTCCACCACCACCAGTCCCAGTATCCCTCCCACTCCCCCTTCCCCCCATCCCCCATCCCACCCTACCACTGTGGCAGGGCATTCCCTTTTGTTATTTCTCTCCTTTTGAGTGCTGTGGTTTGCAAAAGAGATATTAAGTGGCAATCTTGTTCGGACTATAGTCTACTCTCATCACGCATTTCCCAACCTGAGAGGAACCTCCCAACACCCTTTATTTGGTGCTCCCTTCTCTACCTGAGCTGTCTTTTCCCCTAGCGTGTGCAGTTGTCCTCAAAGCCATGGAGTAATCCGCCTGATACTTATCTTGGCTATTCTTGGGTGTTAGTCTCCTATTTTGTTACTTTATGTTACCCAGATGAATGCAATCTTTCTATGTCTGTCCCTCTCTTTCTGACTCATTTCACTTAGCATGATACTTTCCATGTAGTACCACTTGTATGTAAATTTCATGACTTCATCCTTTCTGACAGCTGCATAGTATTCCATTGTGTAGATGTACCAAAGCTTCTTTAACCAGTCATCTGTTCTTGGGCACTCAGGTTTTTTCCAGATTCTAGCTATTGTAAACAGTGCATCCAACCCTATCAGAAAATGGGGCAATGAAATGAACAGAAACTTCATCAAAGATGAAATTCGAACAACTAAAAGACACATGAGAAAATGCTCTACATCATTAATCATCAGGGAGATGCAGATCAAAACAACAATGAGATATCATTTCACACCACAGAGACTAGCCCGCATCCAAAAGAACAAAAGCAACCGGTGCTGGCGCGAATGTGGTGAGAAAGGGACCCTCCTTCACTGCTGGTGGGAATGCCGTCTGGTCCAACCCTTTTGGAAAACAGTATGGACGATTCTCAAAAAACTAGAAATTGAGCTCCCATTTGACCCAGCAATTCCACTCCTGGGAATATACCCCGGAGAGGCAAAAAAGTATAGTCGAAGCGATATCTGCGGTTGTCTATTCATCGCCCCATTTTTTTGGTGGGGTTGAGTGTTTTCTTTTTGTGGAGTTCAACCAGTACCTTGTATATCCTTAATATCAACCCCTTGTCGAATGTGTATTCAGCGAATATCCTTTCCCATTCTGTAGACTATCTTTGTATTTTGGTCACTGTTTCTTTTGAGATGCAGAAGCTACTTAGTTTAAGGTAGTCCCATTTGTCTATCTCTGTTTTCACTTGCTTAGCCAGTGGCGTGACATCTTTGAAGACACCATTAGCTTCAATGTCATGGAGGGTTTTGCCGACTTTGTCTTCAATGTACCTTATGGATTCCGGTCTGATGTTGAGGTCTTTAATCCATTTTGATCTTACTTTTGTACATGGTGTTAGGCAGAGATCTGAGCCCATTTTCTTTGCATGTAGCCGTCCAGTTTTGCCAGCACCATTTGTTAAAAAGGCTTTCCTTACTCCACTTCACATTTCTTGCTCCTTTATCAAAGAATAGGTAATCATATGTTTGGGGGGGAGATGTCAGTATATTCAACTCTGTTCCATTGGTCTGCTGTTCTGCTTTCGTTCCAGTACCATGCTGTTTTAATTATTACTGCTTTGTAGTAGAGTTTAAAGTTAGGGAGGTTGATTCCTCCCATTTTATTTTTCCAAGAACTGCTTTAGCTATTTGTGGGGGCTTATTGTTTCATATAAATTTCAGGAGTGTTTGCTCCATTTCTTTGAAGAATGTCATGGGTATCCTAATAGGAATTGCGTTGAATTTGTACAGTGCTTTGGGAAGTATTTCGGCTGCATCTTTCACACTGCGTTGCTGGACCATTCTAAGGAGAGTCACACGAACCAGTTCTCCAGTCCTTGCTGGGGGCACCAGGGCTTCCTGGATGCTCCCAGAAAAGTCCCCAGGGGAACGCAGCAAGAGCACGAGAAGTGGACCTCACCATGCCGCTGGAATGACCGCAGCAGACCTCCTGGACCAGCCCCAAACCTGCCCCGAGGTTGGCAACCTCCGGGCAGGGTGGAGTGCCCTGTTCCAGCCCAGAGCACCAAGGCCTTGAGCCTGGGCAGCGGGCGCATCACCTGACCTGGCCAGTGTGACTACAGACTGCATCGTTGACAAAGACAGGTTTCACTGAGTTTAAACAGAAACTGGGTGGGGGGGTGCCTACCCTGAAGGCCTCTGGAGTCTGTGGGGGGCACAACTTAGTCCTTGCAGCTCCAAATCAGTGCCCCTCGGTTTGCCGTGCAGGGATAGCTAGAGTGGCATGGCAGCTGAGGGCCGTGGAAAGTCTCTCAGGCTGGAGGAAGCTCCCTCTCCATCTCATCAGCCAGGATGAAGACCCCAGTCTGGCTTCAGGCCCAACGTCACAGGGAAGCTGGAGCAGGTCCTATATAAAGCCCTGATGTGAGCCCCGCCCCTCCAGAGCTTGGCCCCGCCCCAGATCTGAGCCCCGCCCCTCCAAACCTGCACCCCACCCCCCAGAGCTGAGCCCCAGTACTCCAGAGCTGAAAGGGCAGGGTTTCCACCAGAAACTCAGTTGTGATTAATTCCCCTTTATAGATATTTTGACTCCATCTTCCCTAAAGGAGCCCCACCCCCTTTGAAGGATCTGTAAAGAAAGCTAAAGGAGGGTGGGCTGCATCCGTATTTGAAAATATGAGGGTGAATCCTTCCTCTCTGAAGGCCGGGGTTCCTTTAGGAAGGACAATGGAGCAAAGCTGATGACAGAGTGGTGGGAAGGGAAGGTTTATACAGACTTAGAGTAGGATGAGTTAATCCTAGCAAGGGCAGGAGGAGGCTTTGTTTTCCCTGCTGCGTCCCACTGCTTAGGCCAACGACCCATACTCCTCTGGTTTCAAGTAGGTGCAGATGGTTCTTTACAAGGAAACTGCAGCTGTAAAGTACCTTAAAGACTTAGTAGCAAAACTATTACTTTGCTACTGAGAAATCTTGTTTTCTAAAATTCATAGTTGATCTAAAACCTTCATTTTGGAATTATTTAAGAAGCAAACTTCCCCTCCTCTTATCTGCAGGGTCTAATTCATTTTGATCAGAGGGGTCACCTTGACTCCAAGTCCAGGTACAGAAGTAGTTAACAGGAGTTGGCCTAGATGGTTCCACATTCATTACAGTCCATTTGCAGTCTCTAAAGAACGGAGATCTTGTGCCCATGTTGCCATTCAGACTCAATGTTGTCCCTTTATATGAAGTCCTTCTCTCTAATAACATTTCACCCAAACTTCACCTAATGCCAAGAACTCATGCTTGCTCTCTTGTGGCCTCCCTCATTTAAATGAACTCATACACCTGATTTGGTGAGTCTACAACTTTGCTGACTCACCTGACTAGGATAATTGGAAGCTTATTGCTGCAAGTCAGAATCTCTGAGAGCTTGAGCTTGTTTACAGATCCTAAGGAAAGCATTCTGGGGACCATTGGTAATTGGGGACCAATGGACTTATTGATTACTTAGGGAATCAAGAGAATCTGTATCTTGGTACATATATGGGATGAGTCAAAGACAATCAGCTGTGTGCAATACAGATCAAAGAACCAGCTGCATTCAACACAGCTTAGGTTTCCCGTCAGAGAAACTAGAGATCAGGAAGGGTGAGTGACTTAGTTCAGTTACCCTCCAAGAGGTTCTCTTTTATTTTTATTTATTTTTTAGTTATTGACTCACTGTGATAGACCCTTACAAAGCTGTTTCTGATTAGGTTTGAGTCATACAGTGTTCCAATACCCATCCCTCCACCAGTGTACATTTCCCAGCACCAATGTCCCCAATTTCCCCCATCATTCCCTACCTCTACCCATAGCCTGTCACTATAGCAGTATAGCAGGCACTTCTCTCTTTCTCTCTCTCTCTCTCCACCTTTAGGGTATTGTGGTTTGCAATATAGATACTTTTTTACTCACTTTTAACAGTCAGTTCTTGTCCAGCATGATCATTTCCATTGTCATGGTGGTCCCTTTGCTATCTTACCTACCCTCCACCCCCACACACCTGTGGTAGATTTCGACCATTGGCCAGTCCTCCTGGCCCCTGTTTTCCCTGGCCTTGGATATTAGTCTCCGAGAGGTTCTCTTGATATTTGGTCAAGACCAGTTTGTCTAGGTTGCTTTGACCCAGTATAATATACGCAGTGAGATACCACACAGCTATAAGTAATGATAAAATTATGCAATTTGCAGCAACATGGATAGAACTGGAAGAGAAGAAGGAGGAGGAGGAGGAGGAGGGGAGGAGGAGCAGGAGGAGGAAGAGGAGGAAGACAAACACAGGATGATATTACTTATACGTGGTATTTAGAGTAACTGGATGAAGAAATGCAATGGTTAAGGGGGGATGCCTAGATCACCCTTGTCCCCAGAATATAAAGAGGAGAAGGAAGGAAATAGAGTGAAGGGGGAAGGGGAGAAGAGACAGAGGAGAAGCGACAGGGATGGGGGTCAAGGAAACTCAGGTGCACTGGTTGTGTAAAGGAATAATAGAGCTAAATATCCAAACCATAAAGTCAACAACACTGAAATCGTGAGCCCCAAATTTTTAGTAACCAAGTTTACAAAGTGCCTGTCGATATGGCAGGCTGGGCTGGGGGATAGGGCAGGAAGGAGAAGGAATGTGGGAACACTGGTGGAGGGAAGTTGACAGTCTCCTGTAGTTTGAAAAATTGGCTCTGGGGAGAACCTTTCACACTTTCTGTGGGCCACGTGGCCACTGACTTTTCAGGTGAGCAAACAGAGGCAGCAGAAGTTCTAGATCAAGGAATTTAAATACAAGTAATATTTCACCTTTGATCAATAGTCAAGCGATCTCTTATGGGTTTGTCTGCAAATAAGCTTGTGCTAGTTCTCTCTGCATAACTTCCTTAAGGATAAATTAGGTAAAGATCACCATGAAAAAAAAATCACCATGAATAATGTCAATTTCTCCGCAATTTCCATTCCTTATGAGTTAATGGGGCTGGAGCGATAGCACAGCGGTAGGGCATTTACCTTGTGCGCAGCCAGCCCGGCGGAGCTGGGTTCGATTCCTCCGCCCCCCTCTCGGAGAGCCCGGCAAGCTACCGAGAGTATCCCGCCCGCATGGCAAAGCCTGGCAAGCTACCTGTGACATATTCGATATGCCAAACACAGTAACAAGAAGTCTCAAAATGGAGATATTACTGGGCCCGCTCAAGCAAGTCGATGAACAAAGGGAGGACAGTGCTACAGTACTACAGTGCTATGAGTTAATAAGCTCTATGCTTTTATCAACATCTAAGTATGTACACATAAACACAGTCTTATGTATAAGGGCTATTGAGTAAGTGCCTTTGGATGATGCATTTATTTTGCCTCCTGACAATAAAAAGAATAATCTAAAATTTATACTCATAATAATTTAGCTAGGAATTTCTTGGTTTTATGCTTTTTCACTTCTCTGTGTCTAGAGAGAACAAGGAATTGGTTGTGTCAAATTAAGGTGGTAACGAAAATTATTAAAACAATAAAAGGTAAAAAGGTAAAGGCCCTCCCGTTGATCGTCGATTTGCTCGAGTGGGCCCAGTAACGTCTCCATTGGAGACTTTGTTGTTACTGTGTTTGGCATATCGAATACTCTCGGTAGCGGAGAGGGGCGGAGGAATCGAAC
The DNA here is from genome assembly GCF_029834395.1 of Sorex fumeus. Taxonomy (NCBI): domain Eukaryota; kingdom Metazoa; phylum Chordata; class Mammalia; order Eulipotyphla; family Soricidae; genus Sorex; species Sorex fumeus. Next base: position 43,791,486 of record NW_026606091.1, read on the forward strand.
TTGGGTTGGCCATGTTGGCTGCTTGTAAGGCGAACGCCCTACCCGCTGTGCTATCGCTCCAGCCCAAACAATTCATAGTATAATTTTTTCAATTTTGAAACTTTATTCAGAAGCTACAGCAGTTCCTTATTAGTATGCAATCAATAAATAATTGACATTTGAAACATAGCACCCAAAAATGGACCAGATAAAATGAAAATTAGAAAAGCCATCAGTAGTGTGGGATGTTTAAATTCCTTTAAGTAATAGAAGTTCCCTATTATTAATCCCCAAAGGGAATTTCTGAGGAACAGAAACTCAGGAGATGTCAAAGGCCTGAGCAAAGCGGTAACAAGTTGCAGCCAGTAAAGTCCTCGAGCTGTCAAGAACACTATGCTATGAAATTGGGGAGAAGGCAGCTGGAATAGAGAAGGGATCACTAAGTCAATGATGGTTGGAAGGATCAGTCAGGATGGGAGATGTGTGCTGAAAGTAGATAAAGAAACAAACATGATGGCCTCTCAGTATCTGCATTGCAAACCATAATTCCCAAAAGTAGATAGAGAGTAAAAAGGAAACTATCTGCCATAGAGGCAGGGGGTGAGATGGGGTCGGGTAGGGGTGGCAGGAGGGACTCTGGGGACATTGGTGGTGGAAAATGTACATTGGTGGGGGGATGGGTGTTCGATCATTGTATGATTGCAACTCAATTATGAAAGCTTTGTAACTGTATCCTACAGCAATTCAATAATAAAATTTAAAAAAGTAAAAAGAATAAAACAGAAAAGAAAAATATATTTCAAGTAGCACTGTAGCACTGTCCTCCTGTTGTTCATCAATTTGCTCAAGCGGGCACCAGTAACATCTCCATTGTGAGAGTTGTTACTGTTTTTAGCATATCGAATATGCCACGGGGAACTTCCCAGGCTCTGCCAAGAGGGTGGGATACTCTCAGTAGCTTGCTGGGCTCTCCAAGGTGGGGGGGGTGGGGCAGAGAAATTGAACCCATGTCAGCTGCGTGCAAGGCAAACGCCCTACCCGCTGTGCTGGAGCGCCAGCCCATATTTTAAATACAAATATAAGACAAAAAAAAAGACCGCTATGCTAGTCCCTAGTTACTTTACCATCCCAGCACCCTTCTGAAGTAACTTTCCTCATTTTACAGGTGAACAAATAAGCCTTGAACATTCTTTTCCACGGTGAGTTACGAAGATTTTATCAGTGTTAGGGTGTTCTAGGTTAATTCATTCAACTTCCATTCATTCTACCCTCCTTCCAAAACTGCACTAATTAATATATTAGATACTAGCAACATGTAGACTTCATGAAACTTCAGTAGTTAAAATTAAATTTTAACAATAGTTATTTAACAGTACCATGCACATTGCGAGCAGGCTAGACCCAACTATTCTATATAGGAGAAGCTCACTGAAAAACTAGGTGCCCAGCCAAATGATTTTCCAAAAGAAAGGGGCTTCTACTTGCACTGTCCTCATATCCTTCCAGTTTGCTCAAAGCACCGCCCACTTCCTACTGTGTTCCCCTATTCTAACTCAGAGTAACAAGCTTCTGTGTCCAAAAGATATAGACGCAATTTAGAGTGGGATTCTTTTCTTCTGTTACTGAAGAGCTCGAGCCCCAGATGATGTGCGATTCTCCTCCATTCAGGATTCCATGCTCTTTCCATCCTATGCCTACACCATGACTAAGGCCATGAGCTGACCCGCATGGTCAAGACTAGGTCCCCTGGCATTCATGTCTGGTACAAGGGAAAGGGAAAGGGAAAAGCTTTTCCAGGACAAGGAGCTTCTGTTACATACTGAAGTCACAAAGCTTGCACATAAGCACTTCCACTCAAGGACCACCGTAGGCACAAGAAATGCTGGAAAACGCATTTGCAAACTGGGAAACCATGTGTCTGGTGAAAACCCACTAAACGAGAGGAACGTTCTGCTGGAAAGCTGTTCTTCTCCAGCATCACCTTCATCCTTCTGCACCCAGCTTCAGCAAGGCTCAGCTTGTTCTACTTGTGAGTCTTTGTCATTCACTGAATTGGGCTCAGCTGGAGGAAGCTTCCTCAATGCCATCAGACTATTCATGACATACAATTCGCCATTTGGGCTCCGTACCATAGTGAAGCGGGGGCCTGCAGAGGGCACCCTGGGAGCTCAGGCCAGGTTGGTGGCAGACTTTGGTTTTGGAGTGTGGGACTCCCCCACCCCACCTTACCCTCCCATTTAGGGATAGACACCGGCTCGACTGTGACTAAGGATGACTCACTGCTGCCCTTTGCAGAGGCAGCGCCATTTCATTGTCCCCACGCCAAGCAAGCTCCTGCCAGGCCACTGGCACCTGCAAACAAGTCTGTTCCTCCTTAGGTGCGTCTTAACGGATTAGAGAAATCGCACAGTGCACAGGGTGCAGACATGCCGAACCTCACGTAGCTGAACTAGGAACTCCACCGATGTGAAGAGAGTGGAGGACAGGTTGCAGGGAAACTTCACAGAGGTCTTGGCTCTGCCGCTGGCCAGCTCTGGACCCTATTTCCCATCTGGGGGCAGGGTGGGGATGACGAGTTTCCTTGCAGGTGGGCAGGCGGGCAGACAGACAGGGTGGCCCTGGCAATGTGGACTAAAGAAGTCACTTAGTCTTTGACCCAAAGCAGTCCAGAAGCATGAGGGCTGGAAACTGTGGTGATGCAGAAACAGAGGCGAGAGATGATTCTAACTGAGGACAGCATAGTTTCTTCTCAGGGGAGTCCCTCAACAATTGTTGGGTGCAGACCCAGAGGTCCCCCAACACTACAAGGTGTGATCCTGGGGCGGCCCGGGTATCCCCAATACTGCAGGGAACCAAGCAACACTGCATCTTCAGGCCCTTACATGGAACTGTTGGTTTGGTTGACCAAGAACCAGCAAGTGAGATCCCTGCAACTCCTGAATACCACTTGGGAGGCCGTCAAAAATGCTTTTCCTTTGAATGGGTAGTAAACAATTAGAGGAAAATTTAAGAAGCATCTGGGCCAGAGCGATAGTACAGCAGGCAGGACGCTTGCCTTGCATGCAGCTGACAAGGGTTCAATATCCCTGGCACCCCCTAAGGTCCTCTGAGCACCGCCAGGAGTGATTGCTGAGTGCAGATCCAGGAGAAAACCCTGAGCACTGCCAGGTGTACCATACCCCCCCCAAATTTAAAACCCCTGCAAAAAAGCATAAAGAAGTATAAAGAAAAAGAAACAAAAGGGGTATAAAGTAAAAACTGAGTATTCCTGACACCTTACATGGGGTGGAGGGCATCCATTGGTGTGCCATGACTTAACCTAGGACTCTCATACAGAGCATACGCTCCCAGCCCGAGCAGTCTCCCCAACCCCTTCCTTTCACCTTTCCACTCTCTCAGTTCTCTGATCAGAGAGGCAGCCTTTCAGAGCTAGCCCATGGCCACACACAGCTGGCCAATAACTGTAGGGATCTCCTGGCTGCCTTGCTGAGTGTAGATTACACTATTAGGTGTACCAAAGCTGCGAGGGGCCCCTGTGCAAGGTGTGGCCTTTGCAGTCATTCACATTTATTCAGGCCACCCTTAACTTACCCCAAGTCCCTCCTGAAGCCCCTCTGGACACTGCTGCTGGCCCTGCCCACTTTCCAGAGCCTGATCTTGGGTCCCATCCATATCTCTCCACTTGGAGTGGGTAGCCCTGACTCCAGGTGCAGACGAACTTGCTCACCTGCCCTGCTCTTCTCTTTTAGGGTGTTTTCCTTTCTATCTTTGCTTCTGGGCCACACCCAGCAATGTTCAGGACTAACTCTTGGCTCTGAACTCTTGGCTCTCCTGGCAGTGCTTGGGGGAAAATATGGGATGCTGTGGATCAGACCCAGATCGGCCATGTGCAAGGCAAGTGCCCTACCCACTGTACTATTGCTTTGGCCCTCCTTGATCCTCTTTTTCTGCTCTTCTTGGGCTCCACTGTCCTCTCTTTTCTTGTTCCCCACCTCAGCCTCACAACTTTGCTCCTCACTCTATGAAGTCCAATCCGTTGTGCCTCCAGGAAGTCCCTTCCTCCTCCTCAATGCATCTACAGACTTTGCCATTAGCCCCTCTCTCTGGGTCAGATACATATTTGTGCTTACTTGTACCAGGTCCTGTCCAAGGTGCTTTCTATAGCTCGACTTATTTTATGCTCCCTCCCCCCCTTCCCCCCAGTGAGGGACATGCTATTATCAGGCTGGTTTTACATCTGAGGAGATAAGGCGAAAATGATAACTGCGTTTCTGGGCTCACCAAGCAGGAACTCTGCCTCCTTTGACTAGATTTCCTGTAACTTCCTTTGTCCCTAAGACCCCATTCAGCTGCTACTCCTGTCAGAAATCTTCCCAGAGTCCCATATTGTCGCAATACTTTCCATCTTCGAGTTCATCTTCCTCATGGAGAATACTGCCAGATAAGATGTCATGGGGCATATTTGCACTGAATAATTATACCCCTTACTTATTGAAATTTCAACTTAAAAGAATCTTTATTATTAGCTGAATCTGACTACCCAATTCCCACAAAACCATAGGCACCTTGACAGGAAGACTCATTCATCTTCATGTCCCTCCAGGGGCTAGCTCAAAGCCCATGCCAGGTGAGTGTTTATTTACTTCATTGTGCTAAAGACAGGTACTGAGCCAATGATGATTATCTGCCATGCTGGCTCTTACCATCCTTCCCATAGAGAATATTTACATTGTGAACCCCCAAAGCACTAGTCAGTGCTACGCAGATGATGAATCAATTCAACATATCTCTGATCCTTACTTTCCTCAACAAAAAAAACACTCCAAATACAACAAAATTCCAAAACCCAGCTATCCCCATTTTCAGAGAATCAAAAGCAAGGAGGAATGTGTTACCCAAGTCTTGCCCAATCCCCACTGCCCCTCTTCCCCCTCCAAATATGTATATATATATATATATATCGATAATTCTTAGGGAAATTTGGGAGTAGACACTGGAGCAGAAAAATCAGGATGACAGACAGGCATTGAGGATATAGACTTCTTTGCTATGTAGAACTAGCAGGACTTCACCACATGATGTCACTCTAATGCTTTATTATTTAGGTCTGCAAACCTCTGCTTTCTAAACTTGTATGTACTGCCTACACGAACTTCCTGCTCACTACATAAAAACAACTTTTTGTGTGCCTGATTTTCACCTGGAAAAGAGATTGATCATTTGCAGAAGGAGATAAGGATCAAAAGACATTTCAAAATTATAATAATCTTTTGATTTACCACAAGACAGATGGACCAGGCGGGGCAAGATTCTTAAAAATCTCAATGCCCTCATCTCTAAAATAAAGGGACATATTGCTAACTCCTTCCTACAGGCTCCCAGGAACTCATTAAAGTTGCCCTATACAGACATCCATTCTACTATACTCTTCAGTGAGCTGGGAGAACACAGGGTATCAAATGTCCTGCACCAAGAGTCTGGCCTTGGGGACAAATCGTCTAACAAGACCATGGCAAGAGACAGTGATGCTTCCACTCTTCAGCGTGAGTGTGATGGACATATTCTAAGACCTTGGCCTTTTTGCTGTTTGAAAACAAGTGAGACTTTGACTGTCTCTATTATAAACGGCCTCTCCACTCACACAAATTTGCTGCAGAGGAAAGCCGTGATTAAGAAGGAACTAAAATCAATATGGCAAACCACAATGCCCAAAAGGTGAGAGAGAGAGAGAGAGAGAGAGAGAAACATCTGCCATAGAAGCAGGCTGAGGGGTAGGGGGTGGGAGGTGAAGGGAGGAAACCTGGGGACACTGGTACTGGGCAATGTACACTGGTGGAGGCATAGGTGTTGGAATACTGTATGACTGAAGCCTAATCATGAACAGATTTGTACGGGTCTATCTCACAGTGATTCAACAAAAAAGTTTTTAAAAAAAGAAGAAGAAACTAAAACAGGTAGTGTGTTCCATGCAGGGGTCAGGCAACATACTCAACCTGCAGAGAGTAAGGTGGACAAGCGTTATCAGCTCAGTCCAGGATTCTCCAGGCGTGGTTTCCACCGGGGATCAACTTGTCTCCAGGTGCCAACCTCCCAGAGCCCCGCCCTCCTTGGCCGATCCGCTTGGAGCTTCCTGGGGACAGATGTTGCCACAGTAGTTCCAACCCACATCAGACCCACCTGCCCAGCAGAAAGCGTGTGACTTGCGTGGTGGGGAGACCAGAGAGCACATGCTCAGTCTCCACCAATCACGGTGGCTGAACAAATGGCTGGGACTGATTGAGTGAGTCTAGGTCATGTGCTCTATTCCTCCTGGGTCAGTTGGTCTATGCTGGACCTCATGGGATGTGCCTATAGAAACGGGGGCCTTGGGGCAAGGGACAAGAGGGAAACGGAGTCATTGAGCGTAGGTCTCACCTGGCGGGGAAGGTTAGTTAAACTCCATTTGGCTTGTGCTTTGCGAGAGGGCCAGGAAGATGCAGGCTGGGCTGGTGACTTGGTCTTCTTACACCTCCACGTTTTTCTTCCCTGTACTAGTGCCCCCGTCAAAGAGAGAAGTCCTTCATATTTATCATGTACCTGACAAATGAGGCTGGGCATTCCACTCACCCTGCTCCGTGGGGATTGTAACAGCAGCTGTTCGCAGATGGAGACCAGTAATGATCACCCCTCTTATATCTCATCCTGTCTCACACCGTTCACTCCTCTGTCCTCCCCTTCTTGGCATTTCCAAGCGCAAACTCTTCCTGTATGCATGAGGAAATCACCTCTCCCTTGCTGTAGAGCACCCTACATGCTTCTAGCTGCAGGCATTCATTTTACTCCCCCCAAATCAGGTAGATATCAGTGCCTCTGCGGATCCTCTACCAGCCCTCCCGCTGGGATGGCTTATTTCCGCTACTCCACTCATTTACAGTGACTTTATGCCTTGTAATCCATTTCTTTATCAGAGTCTTAAGCGGGAGCTGTGGTCACTGAAACCCTCTGACCCATATTTCCCACCAAAATGAAATCTCCTGTCATGCCCATGTTTGGCTTAGAAATGTTCACATCAAAGACTAAGTGGTGCTTTCACAATCACTCCCCGTCCAGGGGGACCCTATTGACCCTGATGTGGACACAGAAACTGTAACTATGGAGACTGACCATGACAGTCACTGAAAATGTGGGAGTGAGGAAGAGAAGACAGGATGGGGCTAGACACATGGTTTTCAGGCATTTTCGTGGCCCTTGTGTTACCTGGGGCACTTCAGATCCACTCTCCATTACCGTGTTTCTCATCGGGATTTTAGGATTCATCTTAATCCAGTGCCTTTGGGTTGTGGGCTGGAGAGAGAGTATAACAGGTAGGGTACTTTGCATGCTGCTCACCCAGGCTCCATCCCCAGCATCCCATATGATCCACCAGGAGTGATCCCTGTGGCAGAGCCAGGATTAAGCCTTGACACACCATCAGGTGGAGTTGGGGGGTGCGGGGGCCCTTGAGGGTCGCAACTAACCAAACTACAACTTTAGGTAGCTAATCAAAAGTTGTATAGAAGCAATAGGGGTGCATTGAAACTTGGCAACCTGAAAAAAAAAAGAGGGCTGGGAAACCCTACCATCTTCCCTGTCTCTTCATCTGGAGACCCCACAGAAGCCCAAGGGCAGCCGCGTCTCAGTCCCGCACCCCACCGCTACTCCCCTCTCCTGCCACCCGGCGGGCCGCAAGGAAGGCCGCAGACACAGCACCGCTGCACCATAAAGCTTTATGGGGGTGTGGGGGGCGTCTTTAAATGCGTCTGGGGGACCCGCGGTGGCCTGCCCACAGGGCCGGGTGTGCGCTCAGCACTTGCTGTAGATGGCCGCGCTGCCCCGCTCCACGAACTCCTCCTTGCTGACCCAGAGCTGCTGGAAGGCCTGCAGGGAGGCCAGGATGGAGCCCCCGGTCCACACCGACGTCTTCCTCTCGGGCGCGGCGGCCACGGCGGGGCAGTCGTCGGGGCAGAGGCGGCCCAGCTCCTTCTGGAAGCGCTCGGGGAAGCCGTCCAGCATGGTGCAGCCGCCGCAGAGCAGCACGTTGCGGGCCATCTCCTCCCCGAAGCCCACCTCCCGGCAGCGGCCCAGGCAGGCGGCGGCCAGCGCGGGCAGCCCCGGGTCGTCGCTGCCCGCCAGCGCGGGCTGGAAGAGCATCTCGGCGCACTGGAAGCGCTCGCGGCCGATGGTGATGACCTGGCCGTCGGGGAGCTCGTAGTCCACGCGCAGGGCGTCCGGGCCCAGGCGGGCCTCGAGCTCGGGCTGCAGCGCGGCGTAGCAGCACCTCTTCTTGATGTGCTCCACGATGTGCAGGTGGTCGTCGGTGAAGGCGCGGCCCCCGTCGTTGAGCAGCCGCAGCAGGTAGCGCGTGAGGTCGCCGCCCGCGTAGTCGCCGCGGCCGGTCAGGCCGGGCAGCACGTCGCCCTCGGAGATGGGCACCGCGTGCGACACGCCGTGGCCGCTCTCCACCACCAGCCCGGACGTGCGGCCGTAGGAGTAGATGGACAGCAGCGGCTGCGGCGCCACGTGCAGCGCGGGCACGCCGAAGGTCTCGAAGAGCAGCTCGGCGTAGCGCTCGCGGTGGCCGCGGGGGCTGAGCGGGGGGTCGGACACCAGCACGGCGTGCTCCTGGGGGGCGACCTTCATCGCCGTGTGGAAGATGTACTCGCAGAGGCTCTGCACGCAGTCCCAGTCGGCCACCGCGCCCTGGCGCAGCGGGTTCACCAGGCGGCGCGGCGCCTCGGCGCGCAGCAGCTCGTGGCCCACGAAGGTGTCCTTGCGGGGGTCGCCCGCGTCCGCGCCCTCGCTCTGCCGCTTGCCCACGGTGGACGAGATGAAGTAGGTGGGCCGCGGCTCGCCCGCGTAGCCGCACTTGCAGTACTGCGAGCCCAGGTCCAGGATGAGCGCCTTGACCTTGCGCGCCTTCCTGGCCTTGGTCTGCAGCGGGGCGGCCTCCGGGCCGGCCAGCGGGCAGCCCCCCTCCCCGAGGGCCCCTTGGGCTGCGCCCAGGGCCTTGGGGCTAGGGCTGTTCCTCATCGCCATCTGCCTTCGCCTCTCTCCTCGCTCGGCTCACATCCGCATCCTAGAACTCTGCGGGGAGCAGTGAAGGGGGCCGGGGGTAGGGGGGTGGCGGGGTTCCAAAGGCGTGGGTGCCCGGGCAACCCACGCGGTCATTGTGTGGTCACCGGGCGCCGCCCCGTCCCTCCCCCGCCCCCCAACCCCACCCCGGGTTGGTCTGCACGGCCCTTGAGCTGCCCTCCCTCCCGCTCCCCACTTTGCCTTGCAGGACCAAGCACACTGAGGTCTGGGAGGGGTCCTGCCACCCCCCCCCACCCCCCAGCGCCCCCGCCCCATGTCTGCCAGCTCCTCATACATGGATGGGGCCATCCGTTCCTTCACAACCGCTAGGCCAGAGGGGAGCACTGGGTGCCCCCGCCCTCATCAGGCACCTGGATCACATGTCACTTCACAGAATCCGGGGAGGGTGGCAGGCAGAGAGGAGAGAACCGGTCCCCCCACCCCACCACCCCGAATCAAATGACTTCTCAGGTCACAAACACTTCTCGGAGAGCTGGGTGGTACTCTCTGCCGAGTTCCTGTGATGCCAGGGCCCGATTTTCCTTGGAGTGCCCCTGCATGACCTTCATCCCTTCCTCCAGTTGCAGGCTTCTGGGTTCAGAGCCCCAGTGTCCACAGTGGCTGAGGAAGAAGAGAATTCTGAGCACAGCAGAGGGCTCTCGGGTCCTTTCTGGGGAACAGACACAGAGGAGGGACCTGCTGACTAAGGGAGGGATGAGAAGGTTCTCTAGAGAAGAGGTGGGACACTTAAGTCGGATCCCAAAAGGGATGTGGGTTTAGTCAGAGTGCTAAGAGGAGGGAAGGAACACCTCTAGCAGAGAGCACAGTTGAGCAAAGGCTCAAAAGAGGGGCACAGGGTGGGTGAGGAGTCCCAACAAACCAGTGATGTGGGGGAAAAGAAGCTACAGAGGTTGGGAGGGTCTCGGTGCTAGGAAGAAGCTGTTGGATTTAATTGAGGGACAGTTGGCTACTCAAGGAAGCCTATACATGCGGATACTGGCATAATTGTCTTCTAGAAAAGTCTTAGAAAGATTCGCGCTTGGCTTTGTAGAGAGAAAAGTTTAGAATCAGTCCTGAGAGCAAGTGGTGTGGAAGAAAGCTAGGGACAGCTTCCAGGTATATTTAGAAGGTAGAGTCTACACAGCTGCACCCCTTTTCCTACACAGACCCCATCTATGTTCAGTTTAACCCAAGCTCTTGTCTTAGCATCCAAGACCCTCTCATTGGCTTCTTTGACACCACTCTAGTCTGGAGCACAGTATTCAGATGAGATGATTAGACTGAGGCATGAGAGGGAAGGCAGAATCCCTTCTGACAATCGCAATGGACAAACTTCTAGGGGAACTACCCCTCCAACTTTTCCCCATTCTACCAGTCAACCACCAAAAAAAAAAAACCCCAAAAAACAAAGCAAAAAAAAAACCCACCAAAATACAAATTAGGGCTTAGGTGGTAGGTTTTATTATTTTTTAACTTAAAAAAGTTTTAATTAAAGAGCCGTGATCTACACACTGATGAGTCCTAACCATACAATATTCCAACACCAGTCCCAATTAGTGGGCTTTTTGTTTTGGTTCATAATGATTTTATTCTTAAGCTTCATATATATATGTGTGTCTACATATATATCCACACACATAAATATATGTACATACACATAATATGTTTTATGTGCACGAAAGGTTGTTGACAGAAAAGGGAGACAAAAATGGGGCTGAGAAACTTGTGAGAGAGAATTTAGTAGTGTTTGAGGGACAAGGTGGCATAGAGAAAAGGGCATGTAAGATGTAATTAAGAAAGAATGGTAGAACACTGAAGAAAGCTAGTGGGGAACATGTGGGAGTTTCCTTTGTTATTTTTGACTTAGAACCTGGCTCTTGTTTTTTAAATTTTTTAAAAAATTCAGTCGCTGTGCAATTCAAAGTTATTCATGATTGAGTTTCAAGAATACAATGTTTCAACACCCACCCCTTCACCAGCGTTCACTTCCCTCCTCCAATGCACCCCACCTGCATTTCCCTTCCACCCACCTGTCTGTTTCTAGAGATGCACTCCTCTCTCTCCCTCTCCCCCTTTCTCTCTCTCTTTCGCTTTCTCTCTCCCTCTATATATATATGGTTGGAGTTTTCTTTTACATATATACATATATATGTTTTTTCCATATATATGTATGTTTTTTCACAGTGGTTTACAGTACTGTTGCTGATAGGGTTTCCTACATAACTTTACCACATTTCAGCACCATGTCCTGGTTGAACGCTTCCCGCCATCATACACATTGTCCCCTCCCTGTCCTGTTTCTCAGCCCCCTTATGTGTCACATTTCCTACTGAAGACCAGACCCTGGCACTCTGTCTCTGATTGTGTGGGTATTGACTCTATAAGGATTCAGAGTTGTGAGCATTACCCAAATGCTCCATTGTTGATATTATAGAATCACAGAATAGAGAAGTAAACATTGAAACCCCCTCAAGAGTATCCCAACCTGAGGAGACTTAATAAACTTTTCCTTGACTTGAATGGAAATTGGAACCTCTCGAGAAACCTTCATTGGGAATACAGTTCCTCAGCAGTGCATATGCCTTTCACTGCAAAACAGCAAAACCCTTTAATATAACTTAATTCTGAAGTTGTATAGGGAAAGCAACAATCTTCAGGCTATTTAAAGGTAATGTTTGGGGACTCATCTGAACTTGGTCACCCCTTTTTTATAGACTGTACAGAAGAGAAGAGGAAAAACATGAACTCAGAAAGCCAGAGTTCAGATATAGCTTCATCTGTATAATCAGTATGATATGGGCAAACTATGTTCATCATATCTGATTATGATCAGGTAGGGCTCTCTCATCAACTTGGTTGCTAACCACGGTCTCTAAGTTTGTCTTGAGCATCTAGCTAGATATGGGGGGAGGGTGTGTGTGTGTGTGTGTGGTGTGTCCTGGTGGAAGAGATGAATAGATAGTAGTCTGATGGCAAGAATGCAGAAGAGGCTAATGAGTTCCATTTAAGGCATGCATCAGAGAAGGCTAGACACCACTGGTGGCCAGTGTGTGCAAAGAGAAGTGAATTCCAGATCTGAGTCCCCAGTAAAACATTTCCACCATCTGAAGAGAGCTGCTTTCTCTCCCCTGGAGGAAAATGGGCACACACGCGTGTGGGGTCATCACACCAAGTGATGAACCTGAGGAGAGCTCAGTGTCTATTTGGCTTGCAATCCTCTCTGCTGATACCGAACTGCGAATAATTTCAGGTACCCAGTGCCCAGAATGGGAACTCTGGTGCTTTTTAGAGTCAGGGTGGGTAGCTTTTCCCTAATTCCCCCATATTTCTGGAAGCCCTGGCAACCACACCGATGGTGGCCACAGCTGTCACCATGTCAACACATTGGCCCAGACCATAGATCCGTAAGTCTCTGGACACCTCCTAATTCCTCAATACTGAAATTCCAGTAGGAGCACACCAAATTAGATGGGAAAGTAACATAGAAGCCAACTAAACTCAATGAACAAAACCAGTAACGTAGAAGACTCAGCTAGTAACAGTGAATTCTCAGACAAGAACTTAACAAACCTGCAATCAGATACAACGATTTTCACATGAATTTTTTTTATATCGACTGATTTTAATATTGGAGCTTTGTTATCTAACCAATTTTATTCTAGAATTATATCAACAGTTGTGGATTTTTTCTACATTAAAAAATATTTTAAAATTAAAAAAATTAAATTGTGTCTTATTTCACTTGGACTGCAAGTTTATGACCATTACTAATTTTTTTATTATTTTTCATGGATTAAGTGCATGTCCTCAAGCATTAATGGAATGAAAAATGAATATAAATAATCAAAAATGAATATTTTAATCAATCAAATAATATAAATAATCAATATAAATAATCAATATCTTCATGTGTGCGGACCACTCTCCGCACACATGAAGGTACTGGCAGAGGGACAAAGCCACGCGGGTTCCGGGGCCGAGACCTCCAAGCCTACTCGAATTGGAGTCGAGCATCTTCCACCCAGATCCTCCAAATTCCAATAGGCGGGGGTCACACCCACCACCTGGCCCCCTGGCGCCGTGTAATCCCATCAGCGGCCAAGACTCAGAGACTATAAAATCCAGATCCCGGACGAGAGCAGTGCAGTCTCTGCCCCCGCGCCTGGGTGTTCCTTCCCGGAGCCCCTTGGAGGGGAGCGGGTTGAGCTTTCCTCCCCGCCCCGACCAGGGCTCCGGCAGCCGAAGACCTCCAGGACCAGCCACCACCATGCTGAGACCACTCTCCACACACATGAAGGTACTGGCAGAGGGACAAAGCCAGGCGGCCGCGCGACATCTTAACAGAACTTTTTTTTAAGACATCTTATTGTCTTATTTCTACTTTGGACAAACTTGCAGGCTATCGAATGTAGCCTGCCCACAGGGCAGAGTCTGGCAAACTCCCCGTGGCGTACCAAATATGCCAAATACCAGTAACAATGATGGGTCTCATTCTCCTAAAGAGCCTTGAATATAATCTCAGGGCTAGGATGAAAGAGACGTTACTGGGGCCTGCTCGAGACAATCGACGAATAACAGGATGATGAAATGAAATGAAATGAAATAATAAAAAATCCAATAATAAAAAGCTTCTGGCCTGGGGTTCTTAAGCACCAATGTATTGACTGGAGGGTTGCTCGAGCGGGCCCAGTAACATCTCCATTGGAGACTTTGTTGTTACTGTGTTTGGCATATCGAATACGTCACGGGGAGCTTGCCAGGCTCTGCCGTGCGGGCGAGATACTCTCGGTAGCTTGCCAGTCTCTCCGAGAGGGGTGGAAGAATCGAACTCAGGTCGGCCATGTTGGCTGTGTGCCAGGCAAATGCCCTACCGCTGTGCTATCGCTCCAGCCCCAGGGTTAGCAAAGATTTTTTGTAAAGAGTCCGAGTCGGTCCGATTCTCAATGACGTGGGCCGATCTGTGTCACAAGGACTCAGTGCAGCTGGGGTTGCATAAAAGCAAGCACTGACGACATGGAAACTGGTGTTCCCCACCCAAGGGACCAGGGCATTCCAAGGGGTCCACAGGTGAAAACTGTGTAAATGATCTGAGACCACGGTAGAATGAAGGGCAAAGGGTTGCACAGGAAAGAAATGAGGCCAGAAAGCCAGAAAACTATTAAGTAACAGATTTAAAACAAGAATGACTTGTCCAATACTTTTTTTTTTTTTTGGCTTTTTGGGTTATGGGTCACATCCAGTGATGCTCAGGGGTTACTCCTGGCTTTGCACTCAGGAATTACTCCTGATGGTGCTTGAGGGACCATATGGGATGCCAGGGATCAAACCTGGGTCGGTCGCATGCAAGGCAAATGCCCTCCCCACTGTACTATCACTCCGGCCCCCTGTCCAATACTTTCATGAAAGGCATGCAGGCCCATCTCTAACTCCTCTGTTACATGGCGTCCCAAATCCTCTACTCCTACTGCCCCCTGATAGCCATGTGGCTCTCCACACCCCTCCTGGTCTTCGCTTGGAGTCACTCAAGAAGCTGCCAGTCTAAAGCTCTGGGCTATTGGGTTGTCACAATTGGTGATGTCATGACTAAGGAAGTTCTGCAGTTGCCCTGTGATTTAAGCCCTTTGGGCCTTCTAGCCAGTGGGATTGAGGAACATTACAGACCAAGATGGCTCTAGATAGTGTGTGGGCTCAACAGACTGCAGTTATAGGGGATGGACCTGACAAGGTGGGTGACCAGGTCTCCCTGCAGACGGCCTCCCTAAAAGATGGTCCTGCCAAACGAGCAGTGTGGGTCCGCCATGACAATTCTGAGCCCGAGGGATCAACGACGGCCAAAGGGCCCAGGGATACGTGCAAGACAGAGGTGACCAAAGCCGTGGTTGTGGACCTTGGCACTGGCTATTGTAAGTGCGGCTTTGCTGGGCTCCCCACCCCTAGCCACAAGATCTCCTCGACTGTGGGCAAGCCCTACATGGAGACCGCCAAAACTGGGGACAATCGCAAGGAGACGTTTGTGGGGCAGGAGCTCCTCAACCCGGACGTCCGTCTCAAGCTGGTGAATCCACTGCGCCACGGCATCATTGTAGACTGGGACTCGGTGCAGGATATCTGGGAGTATCTCTTCCACCGGGAGATGAAGATCGCCCCAGAGGAGCACGCGGTTCTGGTTTCAGACCCCCCGCTGAGCCCACACACCAACAGAGAGAAGTACGCTGAGATGCTCTTCGAGACCTTCAGCACCCCGGCCATGCACATCGCCTACCAGTCCCGCCTGTCCATGTACTCGTACGGGAGGACCTCCGGCCTGGTGGTGGAGGTGGGCCATGGCGTGTCTTACGTGGTCCCCATCTATGAGGGCTACCCTTTGCCCAGCATCACCGGACGGCTGGACTACGCAGGTGCTGACCTCACCTCCTACCTGATGTGCCTCATGAACAATTCTGGGAAGCACTTCACGGAGGATCAGATAGGCCTTGTGGAAGACATCAAGAAGAAGTGCTGTTTTGTGGCCCTGGACCCCTCTGAAGAGCCAAATGTCCCTCCGCTGGTCCGGTATCTTCTGCCCGACGGCCAGGAGATCTCTCTGGGCCAGGAGAGATACCTCTGTTCTGAGATGTTCTTCAAGCCCTCCCTCATCAAGTCCATGCAGCTGGGCCTCCACACCCAGACAGTGTCTTGCCTCAACAAGTGTGACGTGGCCCTCAAGCGGGACCTCATGGGGAACATCCTGCTCTGTGGGGGCAGCACAATGCTCACCGGCTTCCCCAACCGTCTGCAGAAGGAGCTGAGCAGCATGTGTCCCAACGACGTGCCGCAGATCAGCGTCTTGCCCGAGAGAGACTCCGCTGTGTGGACCGGAGGTTCCATCCTGGCCTCGCTTCAGGGCTTCCAGCCCCTGTGGGTCCACCGCTTTGAGTATGAGGAGCATGGACCTTTCTTCCTCTACAGGAAGTGCTTCTAAATGCAGGTACCATGATAGTGGCCAGCCAGCAGCTGTGCCGGATGAGGAACAGGCGTCACAGAGAGTACTGGGCCAGCATATCCATTCCTGTACTATTAAACACACCTCATGTTCCCCTCCATGCTCAGGTGTTTTTCCTGACTGAACAAGTTCACACACGCAGATGCACGTGCTAAAAGAAAGTGGAGGCAGGGGGCTGGGGACAAAAAAAAATTACATTATAGGTTGACTGCTTATATGTTCGTGGGAGAAATTAACTCTTAAAGTGGCTGTCCTTTTATGCTGAGGATTCCCATTTCACAAATAACTTGTTAAAATCTGTTTGGAGGTCTGGGAGACAATAGTGGTTATCATGGGACTTGACCCAGGTTCGATCCCTGGTGGCGTCCCAAGCATCCCCAGAGGTGGGCCTGGACGCCCCTGAGCACTGCAGGGTGAAGGTAGTACCATACTCTCAGTCCCGAGTACTGAATCACCAACTGGTGAGGCAAATACTGCCAGAAGGTCACCCCCCCCCCCCAAATAAACAAGTCTCCTCAGGGAGAAATACGACAACACACTGGGGACTAAATGTTGTTGGGGTATTTTACATCTCTTCCGGGTAAACCCAGGAGTGATGCAGTGACAGTCTCATCACCTAGAAAGTAGCAGCATCCACATCCTTCAGCAACACTGCAGGCTTGCAAACAATTGGCACCATCATGTCTGATTCTGCTTGGACCAATCTTTCTCTGAGTTCCAGAAGCCACCACCCAATACCGGCTCTTGGGCAAGCCTTCAGTGTCTGTCTGCTGACCTGGCCTTTTGCTTTACCCTGAAGGTCTGGGAGCAGCAGGGTTGGGTATATTGGGCTTGAGGGCTGTATGCCGCATTCATCTCAATATCTGCCCAAACTACTCTACTGAAAACACTTCATGGACATTCACTGATGGAAGGGCTCAAGGATAACTTATTATCACTTAGATCTCTTTGGCAAAGTGCTAAAGCCTATGGACAAGAGTATTTAAAAATACATCGATTACAAACAAAACTGGTTACACAAAAATATACCATACAAGGGAGCACCAAATAAAGGGTGTCTGGAGGATCCTCCAAGGAGGGGAGATGCATGTCGAAAGTAGACTATGGACTGAACATGTTTGCCACTCAATGCCTCTTTTGCAGACCACAACACCCAATAGGAGAGAGAGAACAAAAGGGAATGCCCTGCCACAGAGGCAGGGTGGGATTGGAGGATGGGGGTGGGAGGGATACTGGGATCCATGGTGGTGGAAAATGGGCACTGGTGGAGGGATGGGTATTTGATCATTGTATAACCAAAACCTAAGCACAAAAATTTGTAAATCTACAACTGTACCTCATGGTGTTTCACTATTAAAAAAATACATATATATATATGTGTATATATATATATATATATATATATATATATATATATATATACACCATACAGATCTAATAGGGATCCCAAATCAAGAACCTACACAAAAGGTAAAGATCTTGATAAAGGGTAGCTAGTGTGGGAGGGTGGAAATTTTTGTAGGCTGGAACATTCCAGGCTATCCCAGGCCAACATTATTCTGAATTCTAAAATGAAAAACTAAAAGACTGAATAACTGCCAATTTCTTCAAAGCCCTTAATTATCTATTACCCATATAGAAAAAGAGAAACCTCTTCTCCCAGGATGAATAGTTTTAGTATGTGTAAGTCAACTTAGACGAGCAATTTTTTTTTTTTCAGACCCCACTCCCTTTATCACTCCCATCCCCATCTACACCCTTAGCCCAATGATTTTCAAGTGAGGGCAATTTTATAGCCCAGAGGAAACTGATCTGAAAGGATTTCTGGTTATCATAACAGGAATATGATCAATAAATATTGGCACTAGAGGGGTGAGGCTAGGGACACTATGAAACAACCTATAGGACAGCACCCCGAAACAATGAATGACATACCCACAATATCAAGGGTGCCATTAAAGTTAAGAAAACCAACTACTTAGCTCAATGGCACATACTGGAGGAAGCAAGTGACATTACATGGTTATGTCCAAGGACACTAAGATGGGTAGGTCCATGGTCTGTTCTTTCCAATATACTAAGATCTGGGTTCAGGAGCAATAGTACAGTGGCAATAGTACAGGGCATTTGATTTACATGTGACCAGGGTTCAATTCCTGGCACCCCATATGGGGTCCAGGCCCACCAGGAGCGATCCCTGAGCGCAGAGCCAGGAATAAGTTCTAAGCACTGCCAGGCCAAAACCAAAACAAAACAAAGCTCCCCTTCCCACCGGGATATAGTAAGGTCTGCTGTCTTCCTACAACTTCAGTCATACAGGGTAGTGGCAGAGAAGCCCAGTGAACAAACAGGAACGGAGCATAAAGCACAGAGCGAGAGTACAAGATCAGGGGTGGTCAATGTCACATGAGCTCTGGCATCTTGTTCCTTCTGGTTGGCTTCTGGGATGCTCACTCCTACCCCAGGTAGTAGTAAGTGTGACTGATATGGAAGGACAAACCAAGACTTTCACAGGCCCACAAATTTGTGCGTACTGTGGAGCTAGGCAGTGAAAATAAATAGGCAGCAGTGTTAAAAAGGTAACGGTGCTTCTCATAGAATTGAGCTTCTATTCAATTCCTGTGAGTGCCCTCTCAGTGTCCGTCTCTAGTTGCCATGCGAAATTCAACATGAGAACCAACAAAGGAATGTGGTTTTTATTGTATCATGAGCTTTGTTCTTATCACAACCTAAATACTGAGCAAGTTGTATTTCCGGAATATGACACACTTCATCCCAAATTACACATTCATGTCTTAGAAATGTTTTCTTTTTCCCATACAGTGCAGTTTCCCCACACTCAATTTCTTTCTTAATTTACCTTCAGCCTGCAAGATTCCTGCCTACTTCTCCAAATGAACAAAAATTCCAACCTGCTCAGATGAGACAGTAATGATACTATTTACAAATCTGCTGGTGCTGTGCTGCTGCAATAAATTATTTTAAGAAAACGAAACATTCACGAAGTCACAATACTATCAATGACACATGGATTTCTATTTCCAATCCACCTGCATGAGCCCCTTGACTATCATACATTTCAGAAGTACTGCAAAATATTAAAATCTTGGGGGTTGGAGAGGGGGTTGTATAAAGGGTAGGACACTTGAATGCATTCAGCTGACCCAGCTTCAATACCTGGAGCCCCATGGATTCCCTGATCACTTCCAGGAATGATCCCTGAGTATAAGCACTTAGTACCACCAAGTGTGGCACAGAAACAAAAAAAAAAATTTTTTTTAAATCTCATACAAGTTATCATGTTCGTTTACCCATGACAGAAGGGAAATACAACGCAATATAAGACTTCAATGTGGATACAAATATAGCAAATTCATTATGAATGTCAATCAAAAAGTGGAGTTTTAAAGAGCAGAATCTATCACTTTCTCCTCGAACTTTTTGGTATGCTGTTTTTGGGTCACACCCAGTGGTATTCAGGGGTCTGGCAGTGCTATGCTGGGGATCAAACCTGAACATTCTGCAAGCAAAGCATGAGCTTAGTCCATTAAGCTATCTCTCTGGCCTTCTATTATATTATTATTATTTTTGAAGTAAAACCACATTTTATTTGGAAGTTCTGAGGAGAGAGGGGGAGGAAAAAAAAAGAATAATGCACTCAGGAGAGAACATGGGCTTCTCCAGAGTGGAGAGAGAACCCCAGAACATATCCCAACACTAAAATATGAGCGTATGAAAGTACAAATCTCGAGGGGAGATGCGGGCAACACATGCTTGGACACCACATGCACTGGGCAGCAACGCACGGCTACAGGCAGCACATGGGCGTGGCCCACTACTGAATTATTTCTGACATACAAAAAAACCCTAAATGACATAACGAACACACTTAGATTCCTATACTTTATATAGTTAAAATTTTGCTATATTAGGGAAGAACTTCTTAGCACTTTCTGCTGGCTGGGGATTTGGCTCAGCAGAAAAACACTTGCCCTGCAAAAGTAAGGTCCTGGGATTTAATCCCCAGCACTGCCACCATTCCCTCAGTATACTAATGAAGATTGGTTCTGGTAATTGAAACATGAAAGAAATTTTTTGATTTACCCAAGATTCAGCCATGATACTTGCTTTTAATTTTTTTTTTCTTTTTGGATCACACCCGGCGATGCGCAGGGGTTACTTCTGGCTTTAAACTCAGGAATTACTCTTGGCAGTGCTCAAGGGACCATATGGGATGCTGGGAATTGAACGCGGGTTGGCCATGTGCAAGGCAAATGCCCTATCCACTGTACTATCTCTCCAGCCCAAACTTGTCTTTAATTTTTTTTTTTTCTTTTTGGGTCACACCCGGCGATGCACAGGGGTTACTCCTGGCTTTGCATTCAGGAATTATTCCTGGTGGTGCTCAGGGGACTGCCATGATATCTGTTAAAACAACTTTTTAGACTCATCAGAGAAAAATTTTCATTTCTTCCAGAGGAAATAACTGAAAGACAGAGGTCAGGTCCAGCACCAAAAAAAAGAAAGGGGAAAAAAAAAAAGGAAAGGAAAAAGAAAAAGGAAATAGAAAAAAGGAAAAAAAAAAGCTTATAAACATTTCGGAGGCAGTACTCTGGAGGAAAGAGGCTAGTGATTGTCCCTCTCACACAGCATGATGTCCAAGCTTCCACAACAAATGTGCTGGTGGCGTTTCCAAGAGTCTCACCTATTCCTGCCACCACTCCAGCACGTGACTCACAGGCAGGAGAGACAGTCCCCAGGGACACTGCAAGGACAGGAGGCTCGAGACCATTACAATGGAAGCTCACGACCCGGCTCACTCTGACAAGTAACTGCCACAAGCACTGGGAACCTTCAAAGAGATCCGTCGCTCCTTCCTCAGCTCGAGGGGAAGGAGGCAGCGAAGTTGACTGAGCACGACCAAATGTCCGTAACGTGACAGCCACGCTGTTTCCACGGAAGACTCTCCTCTAGAAACATAAAACAACTGACAAACACCATTTGACTTGGCTTCACATTTTTGAGGTAGACAGCACGAAACACTATTCCCAAGGCACAGAGGCACGGATGAAGACAACGACTATTCTACAGCCCCAACATGAATCAGGCCCGGAGCTGGGGATACAATCTGAGATGCTGATGACAACACCAGAGACAGGCAGGCTCTCAAGCAGCGTGAATCCAAACATTTAAAAAATAACAAGTAACTCTTGTGAAATGCTCTACTGGCTAAAGTTTCCCATTCTGGCGGTTAAGATTATGGGCAAGATAAAGATCGAAAAGCTGCTTGGGTCCTGGTGGCGTGGGGCAGAGCTGCGCTGGGAGGCATGATCGGCTGATGAGGGAGCCTGGGAGGGAGCCGGTCTTCTTGGGCCAGGGCCCACCTCACGCCATCCATCACTCCAGAAGGCTCAGTTTCCACGGGGTCTTTGTGTTGATCTTTGGTGGTATCAAAAGCTCAGAATCTGAAAGAAAGGGAAATCGGGAGAGACACGCTGTAGCTCGAAGGACCTGAGGTGACCCAGTTGCAAGGCTTCCCCACCCCAGCGAGTCTGTGCTCAGAGCAAGCCCAGAGGCAACGCAGGACAACTCCAGGGAAGAAGCAACTCTGAATGGAAGAAGATTCTATTAATGGAGGGGTGGCGGTGGTGGGTACAAGGCCACAGACATTGACTGAGTCTCACCAAAATGTATACCCAAGATCCATGCTTTCTACTTCAATAGGGAATGTAGCCAATTACAAGAGTTAAAAAAAAAAAAGTGCCAGCATACATCCAGTTGACAGAAAATAGTTATGATACCAAAATTCCAAATACAGTGATTTCCCCACCCTCCACCACCAAAATAAAAGTCCCCACCTTAAGATAAAGAAAAAAAAAAAGAAGAAGAAATGGAGGGACACATGGTTGAGAGAAAATTCTGTCATAAAACTAAAGCAGTTTTACCTAAAACCCCCAGGTCTTCCTCCAGTTAGATTTGTAGAGTCTATTTTCCAAGCAGTAATCACACAGAGGAAGCAAAAGGAAGGGCAACGTGGGGTGGGGTTTGAATGCCAGTCACAGAGCAAGACCCCTGACCGCTAAGCCATCTTCCCAGGTCTATGGTTTGTAACTTTTAAACTGGAGATGGACATGGAACCTAACTGAGAAACATCTCTTTCCCAACTAGTATTTTAAATGATTAAAGGGAAATGCAGACACCTTTAGTATTCTTTTATGTTTCTTAATATTCTTTGTTGCTTTCAAATTATACTGTTGGTCCTAAAGATGACTGAAAAGATCCAGCTCTTAAGAATCCATGAGTGAATCTGCTGAAAATCCCACGTATGCAGGACGTGAAATCTCCAGGCTTACCCAGCGTCAGGAATGGGTGACCTTCTCCCTTTCTCCCTGTGCTTCCAGAAGCTGGCAGTCATGCCCGCTGGCACAAACTGCCTCTGGCACATTTAAACTCATTAACATTAATGGCCATGACCTAGAGACTCACAAATAAACCTCGGAAGACAAAGACAGCAACATGCCACACAGATGCCTCTGGACCCCAAAGTCACCATCCATTTAAAAATTTAATTCCGCTGTATCACTCTATTTAAAATCTTAGAATTCCTGGAGCGACATCTCCTACTCTATACGCTAGCATAATGGCTCCAGGGTGATTCAACAATCTTTACACACTTTCCTCTAAGGAAACGTTTTTGGATCATCTTTAGTGAACTATTCATAAAAGGCAATACAAAGTAAATTATTATGTTCTGCTTTTGGGAGCAGACTTTGGGGATCAGGGTGGAATGATTAAAAATGTGGTGGTGAAATTGGTGTTGGATTATTGAACATAATCATTGTGAACAACTTTATAAAAATAAAATTTAAAAAATAAAAAAGGATTTTTAAAAAAAGAATTAAGACAATATGTAACTGCCAAGATGTAATGTTTGTAAACTGTACAACCCCCAAATATGGGGATTCTGAAAAATCTTTAAGTATAAATGTAAATTAGATAAATGTAAATTAGACTGCAGAATTAAACTTGAACTAGGATGTGTCTGTATGAAAAGAGTGAACAAAAAATTTTGTTACATTTAATGTTATGTTGGATTCCCCAGTCCTCAGGTTCCCAACACTAGAAGCATGAAACTGTTTTTACTAAAGAGAGTCTTAGACTTGCTGGAAAATTGTAGGCAATATCCAACTTTCCTTGTACTGTTGCTGACACAGAGACACGCCTTCTCCTTGCCACTGTAATAATACATGGGGGACAGTACTAACCAAGGGTAGGAGCTGACATTCTCTGTTGTTGATAGGAGGCCATGATACTATTTGCAGTGGAATCAGGACCCAGGACCTAAGAAAAAAAGTAGACTAAATTAAAAAAGATGATTTTACACTCGCACAAATACCCACTACCAAGCAACAAATCACCACCAGCAGTAAAGAATCTAACATCTTTGTACGTAGTGTCAAACAATTTTCTTTTCTTTTTATTCTTTTTTTAATTTAATTTAAATTTTTTTGGTTTGGGGGCCACATCCAGAGATGCTTAGGGGTTATTGCTGGCTTTGCACTCAGAAATTACTCCTGGCAGTACGTAGGGGACCATATGGGATACTACGGGTCAAACAGGGTTGGCCATGTGCAAAGCAAGCCCCTTACCCACTATACTTTCTCTGGCCCCTCTTTGGGATTTTGATTTGTCCATTCTCTAGTTTTAACTCGGACTTATAAATTTCACTTGTAGAAAAAGGGGCTGGAGTGATGACACAGCGCTTGTCTTGCACACAGCCAATCTGAGTTTGATCCTCAGCATCCCGTATGGTCCCCTGATCACCAGCAGGAGTAAAACCTGAGTGCAGAGTCAGGAGTAACCCCTGAGCATCACTGAGTATGGCCCCCAAACAAACAAAAAATCACTTCTAATAGATAGAACAAAAGAATGCTGTGGGAAGAACTCTCACTGAGAGATGCCTAATCCTTGCAAATGACCGAATCTCAACTGAAGGGAGAAAAGAGCAATACTCGACACCACAGAAAATCTGAATAATGAAGACGGCATGAAAATTCCTGGCCTTTTTCTATGGAAACAAATATGGAGCAGAATGCAAATTTGGCACACCAGCTGCCAGTAATGCTATAAGCTACCCAGGGTTAGTCTTGGTGGGCATGTGGCAGACTTCTGAGGACTGCATGCTAGTCCTCAGGGGCAAACACTCAGCAACAATGCCACATGTACCCTGCACTTCCGGGCAAAGTAGCCACACATCATACAGGGCTCTCGTTGCCAAAGCAAAACCACATGACTCCTGATCACTCTCCCTTGAAAGATGTGTGTAGCTGGTGTCTTAGGCATGAATACGCTCTAATTAGAAGCGAGAGGGGCATGCACAGGGTGGCAGTATAAACCATTAGCTTCAGAACCTCTACAGTCTTGACAATAATCACAGTTCTTCTAGTCCATACTGACTAGAATAAATTCAATACCCACTAGAACAAATTCAAGTATTTGTTCTTGGAGTGGAGCGATGC
The DNA here is from genome assembly GCF_029834395.1 of Sorex fumeus. Taxonomy (NCBI): domain Eukaryota; kingdom Metazoa; phylum Chordata; class Mammalia; order Eulipotyphla; family Soricidae; genus Sorex; species Sorex fumeus. The sequence goes on from NW_026606091.1 coordinate 43,816,056, forward strand.
TTTTTCTATCTACCCTTTTATCTAACCCTTAAATAGTTCCCGTGAAGCATACATGATGGACAATGATCTTGGGAATGAACTCAACACCGACATACACAACGCAAGCCATCAACTGCTCATCTCCTGCTGAGCCATATGCCTGACCCATTTTGCATCAACCTTTTGCTTTGTTCGTTTTGTGGCCATACCCAGTGGTGCTCAGGGGTCACTCCCGGTGGTGCTGAGGGGACCCTGCAGACTGGCGACTGGACCCGGGTGTGCTCTAACCCTTTGGGTTACCTCCCAGGCTCTGCATCGACTTTGAAGAGTGTAAGTGAACAAAATGCTCTGTGAAGATGACAAAGACATACAATCATCTCTAAGAACTTACGGGCGTAGCTGAGCTCTGCTTGTGTTGGAGAGTCCAAATTTCTGGCACTGACTTTTCTATCAGTTGCAGAGTACCCTCAAAGGTCTTCTGTAACTCCCTTCCTTGCTCATCAAACTCAAAGAGAAAGAGCATCTTCAAAATATGGTGTATTTCATCTGGAGAAGAAGACATTTGACAGATGGTTAAAATTTGCGTTCCACTTCCATGCTAGATTCCTATCAGTGACTCCCCCCCCCCCCCCCCCCCCCAAAATACGATAGTATTCTAAGACATGCACATCTTTTTTCTTCCCTGAGGTGGAAGTAATCCATCCTATCTACTATGAGAGGAAGAGGGAAGCCTGGGGCCCTGGCAAGAAGCGCTGCCTCCCGTCCTTCACCCTCCCTGCAGCCTGATCACTTGCAACTCAGGAGTGAGGAAGGCAGAAGAGGGAGGCAGGCAGCTGAGAAAGCTGGTCTTGGCAACATGCCCTGAAATAACACTTCCTGCAGAATGTTTGCATCTTCACTCTAGGGGGGAAAACGAAACCTTAACTGTCCACTGAAGTCTCTATGTTGCCTTATTTACATTGATCTGCGGACAAAAATCATCACCAGTGTTGAGAATGTACCTTTCAACTTCTCCATACTTTGAACAACTTCACTCAAGGCCTCCAATAGAGCCAGGTGCTCCAGGGGACTCCCTTCCTTGAGGCTGTGCTTCTTCCGCTCAGCTTTCCGGCGATTCTTTGAAGATCGCCTGAGAGAGAGTAGAGAGACGTACAAGGGTTCAGAACGTAGTGCTGAATAGACAAGAAGGAATGGATTTGCTAGATACCAAGTTTCTAGAAATCTAGAAAATCTACTACCAGTAGAAAAACAATAAAATTCTGTGATGTCTAGTCTGGAACTTCTGATTGCCATCCAAAGTAAGATAAGGTTACATCTGATAAGAGCTGGCAAAATAAACATAAGCACAACTAAACTGAATTCTATACTAAAACATACTTCAAGGCAACAACATAAGACTTAAATCAAGAGACATAAATATACCAGACTGTGATCTGAGTCTCACACAGTGTCTATGAACAGCCTACTCCTCCCTGCCTCAGGAGTCTTTACTATGCAATTTGCTCTTTCACCCCGACTCTTAGAAGTTGAGCTCCTGTTGCTTTTGAGACCGTGGTCTCCCTATACTATACAGATCTTCATTTTAAACTCCTAATGCACAGTGCAGTTAACAATCTTGCTTATTTTCCATACAAGATTAACGCTTATAAAAGTCCTATCCCCATAAACATTTCTGATGACGGGACAGGGAGACAACCGTTCAAGAGACCCAGTGCCTGATCCCACCTGACCCATCACACACTGGACCCAAATGGACCAGACTGTAGGGCCCAAACTACTGTCCTGCCAATGCAGAGCACAGCCAGGAGTGGGCCCAATATCCCAGCACTGCTAGGAATGGTCCCTATGAACAACTTTTATAACACAACACCTAGCATGAGGGCATTCAAATAAAACCCTCTGATCAAATACAGTACATTTAACACTTATTCCAATCCTGATTTGAATAGAAAAAAGTCTTTTGCATGAAATCTTTTTCATCATCTGGGGCTGGAGTGATGGTACAGCTGGCAGGGCATTTGCAAACCTGGGTTCAATCCCTGGCATCCTATATGGTCCCCCAGGCATGCTTGAAGTGATTTCTGAACTCAAAGCCAGGAGTAAGCTCTGAGAACTGTTGGTTGGATGTGGTCCCAGACCAAAAAAAAAAAAAAAAATCTCTTTCATCTTTTAATCTTTCCAGTGTCTACACAGGATAGCCACTTCATATTTAACAAATACAACTAAGTGAATAAAATGTTACGTAAAATGAGTACCTGGTGTTAAGTGTCCCACTGCATCAGGCAAACACAAAGGCCACAAACCACTTCAAAACTGAGTCTAACCTCCTGGATCTCTTCCTGCAGGGTAGAGCCTAGCTCTGCTCCCCATGGCCATGAAGAAGGTGCTCCCAGGGGCTGCCCTGCCCTGGTGGGGAAACCCATGTCCTTGTGTGTACATTCTCCACAGCCTGGGGAATGGTGAACGAAACACAGTACATACGCTGAGATCCGAGAGTTACTGTGGGAGTATTTGCCACTCATGTCACTGGCACTCATAACGCTGCTGGTTTCAGAGAAGAGGTCAGACTCCTGATGCTGGGGCATGTCCTCCCCTGCAAAATGACACCGAATGGAGACTCTGTCTGGAGGGTTGGCAGCCTCCAGTGGGGCAAGTGGACTACCGCTGTTTAGAGTGCCTGGTCCGGTCCGGTCCCGTACCCAGGCTTGCCCAGCACGCACAAGATACAGTCACACACATGGAGAGGATCATGCTGAGTGAAATGAGTCAGATGCAGAGGGACGGATATAGAATGACTGCATTCATTTGTGGGATATTAACAAAAAATAGTATGAGATTAATATCCAGGGACAAGGAACACAGGGGCCAGGAGAACTGGTCAGTGGTTGGAAACTGGTCAGTAATCGGAGGGCAGAGGGCAGTTAGGATAGAGAAGGGACCAAATGACAGTAAAATTGGAAATGATCACAATGGACAAGAACTGAGAGTGTTGAAAGTAGGTAAAGGGACATATATGACAACCTTTCAGTATCTATATTTCAAATCACAGTGCCCAGAGAGAGGGAGGAGAGGGAGAAGGAGAGGGAGAGGGAGAGGGGGAGGGGGAGAGGGGGAGGGATCATAGTGCCCAGAGAGAAGGAGAAGGAGAGGGAAGAGGGTGGGGGAGAGGGAGAGGAAGAGGAAGAGGGAGAGGGGGAGGGAGCGAAGGAGGGAGAGGGAGAGGGAGAAGGAAGAGGGAGAGGAGGAAAAGGAAAGCAGGCTGGGGGTCCGGAGTTGGGGGGTGGTAGGAAGGAAACTGGGGACACTGATGTACACTGGTGGAGGGAAGAGTGTTGGAGACTGTATGACTGAAACCCAATCATAAGCAACTTAGTAATGGTCTATCTCATGGTGATTCAATAAAAAAAAAAAAAAAACCAAAAGAGTCAAACAGGCCTCTTGAGGGGTTTCAGAACCCTTCAACTTCGCCATGGCAGGGGAAGCACTGCCGGGGAACCACAGCCTTACATGCTGAGACAACAGGTTCAGGGCCGGTTGCCCACTGCTGGCACCGTGCAGACACTCACCCAGAGTCACCTGCTGGGCTTGCTCCTTGAGCTCTCGAACCACCAGGAAACGTTTCTTATGACGACTGAATGTGGCCGCCTGAGAATCCAGGAATGCCATGTAATGCTTCTGGGCTGGGGATGCAGACAGAAAAGAAACTGGGCATGGTATTACAGCGAAGCGAAAAATCCTGGGACGGCAGCGAGAAAGCTGGCATTTATGAAGAGAAATGGGTCACTAGGTTCCCCAAGCAAGGTTATTACCAGAATGGAATGACCTACATGCTCAATCTAAAGACGGAGCTTCCAGATCGGGAGAGCTCACCAACATTCTAAAATTCTCTCTGCCACTGGCATTACCGATTACCTGAACAAAGACCTGGTCATCTAAACCGACTGGGCACCCGCAAACAAAAGGAGTGAGCCAAAGGCTGTTAACAAAAGTAGGTGGAAACGTTTCCTCTACATAGGCGTTAGGCCTCTGCAGACGAAGTGTCAAGCAATTTTCTAGGTTCTCACTGATGGAAAAGTCCAAGGGAAGTGTGGATTAGAAGGCATGCATAGGACCAGGAGGGATCCTTCCACGGGGCAGTTAAGACGCCCCCAGGGAATGAATCAAAAGCCCCCTCCGAGGTGGAAACGTGGGTGAAATGTGGTTTTGGAATCCCATATGCACAAAAACTCTATGATGAACAGAGTTCTAAATCATCATGCTTCAAATTATTGGGGAAAAAAAGGCGGCGGGGGGGTGTGCATCCTACCCAATCTGAATTCAAATCAAGGCATGGGAGAGAAGGCAGAGAAAATTATGTGAATACATACTAACATCAGAACAGCCCAACATTATTTACTGAGTAACGGCACAAAAATAAGGCAAAGCATCAAGGCAAGCCCCATGCTCAAAGACACTTATCTGTTCCCTAGGAACTAATAACTTCCTGTGCAAAGTTACGTTGATTTTTAAATAATTTTTTATTTTCAAAAATTAAACCAGGGCTAGAGTTATAGTAAAGCAAGTAGGGCATTTGCTTAGCATGCAGCCAATCCAAGTTTGATCCCCGGCATCCCCTATGGTCCCCCAAGCACCAACAGGAGTGATTCCTGAGTGCAGTCATGAGTCACCCATGAACATCACCAGGTATGACCCAAAAAAGTAAAAAACACAAAAACAAACAAATGAAAAAAGTTAAGCCTACATCATGAAAGCAGCAATAGCACCTACATATATATCCCTTACCCATTTACCAACTGATAACACATTGCTCTAGGTCTGGATTCCTGTTTCTGCAAATACAATCATCTTTTTTGTGAAAAGTCTGAGAATAAATTGAAGATACAAACCTTCATCCCAAAATATTTCATCATCTATCCTTTAAGTAAAAGTAAAGGCCCTCCCGTTGTTCATCCATTTGCTCGAGCGGGCCCAGTAACGTCTCCATTGGAGACTTTGTTGTTACTGTGTTTGGCATATCCAATACATCATGGGTAGCTTGCCAGGCTCTGCCATGCGGGCGAGATACTCTCGGTAGCTTGCCGGGCTCTCCGAGAGGGGCGGAGGAATCAAACTCGGGTTGGCCATGTTGGCTGCGTGCAAGGCAAACGCCCTACCGCTGTGCTATCACTCCAGCCCTTGAAACCGATCCTTTAAGAGTAAAGCTATTATTACTATAACCACAACGCAATTATTTTAATATTTACAGGAAATTTACTAATGATATGACATTATTCTCAAGTGTAAAGCTCACACATTAAAGTTTACCAACTAGTTGGCTCTGTACTCAGGGATCACTCCTGACAGTGCTTAGGGAACCATACTGGATGGCAGGATTCAAACAGAGGCCAGCTGCATGGAAGCATGCACCTTAAGCTGTGTACTCCCTCTGTGTCCCAGTTTAGCATATTAAAACGAATTAAAAGTCATACACAGTGACCGAACATTTTTATGTGGTGTTGGGGATCGAACCCAGAGCCTTACAAATACAAGGCAAGTACAGTAGCACTGAGCTCCGTCCACAAGCCCTAGTAGAGCCACGTGATGACCCCACACATGCTCACAGAGGCTGCTATTCCAGGTGCCCCCATCTCTGTTCTTCCACAAATAAGAAACTTGATCCAAAAATGCAACCCTTACCTTCTAGAACGGAAGGCTTTACATTGGTTTCGATAATGTCCAGTCTGTTATACTTGTACACCTGAAAGGAAATACAGTAATTTTAGGCAGGAATATTTTAAGTTACTGAAGGTCTTTGAAAAGTCACCTCCAACGTACACTAGTTTCCGTAAGAACAGACTTTCTAAATGGCAGCCAACAAAAATCCACCTCATTCCAGTACAAAATAATACTTCATATTTAGAGGACTGATTCCAAACATCATCAAGCATTTATGTAAAGACTCGAGAAATCACTTATCCTTAGAACTGAGAACTTACTTGATTTTATAAGCCTCAGAAACAAGGGAATTCAAGGAACCTTCTCCCCCAATTCCACTCCCCTTATGCCTGCAGCAATTGCAGACACGTTTCTGGGGTTCTCTTACCAGTCTCAAAGCTTCTTCCCAGGCAGCTCCTTCTAGCAGCAAGAGCACTGCTTCTTCGTAGTCCTATTAAGGGACCAGGAAGGAAAGGAACAGGTTAATGGAGCAAGTATGTCAGATGCCGCCTTGACAAAGGACAACGCCAACAGTGCAGCCCCTCTCCACCTTGCCAACCCACTCAGGCTGGAGTACAAGCTCCATCAACGGTGATACAAAAGACAAAGAAGGGTATATGTTCCGGAAATAAACACCCAAACCACATGGTACATGGTGTCTCCCTACAGCTGCATCAAGAGCATCTCTTGGGGTTAGAGATATGGTTCAGAGGCCATGGGTGCCTGTCTTACAGGTGGAAGGTCCAGAGTTTGATCCTTGGCATCTCAAGTGCTCCTAGGCACTACCAGGCATAACTCTGGTCATTCTCAGCGCCACTGGGACAGGTCAGCATCACCCTGGACCCAAGCACTGAACCATCCAATCAACCAGGAATGACCACTGGGCACTGTGAGCACTGAGTCCCCTTGCCAGCTGGACCCCCAACTGTCACTGGAGCATCCTATTAGTCTGTGGCTAAGGGGAGGACATAAGAAGAAGATGATGATGATGAAGATAATGATGATGATGATGATGATGAGGAGGAGGAGGAGGAGGAGGAGGAATTGCTTTTTGGGTCATACCCGGTGATGCTCAGGGGTTATTCTTGGCTGCACTGCACTCAAGAATTATACCGGGTGGTGCTTGAGGGACCATATAGGATGCCTGGGATCAAACCTGGGTCAGCTGTGTGCAAGACAAATGTCTTGCCTGCTGTACTACTGCACCGGGCCCAAGATTGTTATTTTTATAATAAATCCTATAAGCCTACAAAAAATTGGCAATTTCCTTTTATACTTTGTTCAAAACTCGGAACCCAGCAAGCTACCTAAGATAGAAGAGATATTTCCAACAGTGAGAATCGAAGCAAGCAAAATAAGTGTCCAAGTTCAATCCCTTTATTTTAAAACACTCTCTTCTCATTGTTCCTATTTTGGCACGTCAGCGCAAAAAGTCTTACTACCCTGAAAACTGAACTTGGTACTTTTTACAAGCCATATCCATCCATGCCAGTACATTTTATAGGAGAGCTCTTTAGTATTCCACTTCAGAGAATTTAGCGGTATATTTAATTTTGACTTCACAGTCAAGTCAGAGGATGAAAGACTGCAGGGAAAGGCTGTCTCGGGGCTTTGTTATTATTCCTTTCATTTTATGAGCCTAGTGGCAAGTCTGCCCTGCTTACTGTGAGGCTCGAGGAGGGAGGAACTGGGCTTACCTGTGCATACTGTTCTAAAACCGTGGCTGCATCTCTGTGCTTCCTCTGTTCAACCAGCTTTCCTGTAAAAAGAACAAAGACTTTGACCTCCTTGGTGTCTTCTTTTTTATTTTTGCTTTTTGGGTCACACCCGGCGATGCACAGGGGTTACTTCTTGCTCTGTACTCAAGAATTACTCCTGGTGGTGCTCGGGGTGGGGGGCCATATGGGATGCCAGGAATTGAACCCAGGTCAGCCACATGCAAGGCAAACACCCTACCCACTGTGCTATCCTCCAGCAAACCCCCCCAGCTCCCTCCCTCCCCAACCCCTCCCCGCCCCGGTTTCTTAAAAACAACTGAACCAAAATCTGAGCTGAAATGGTTTCTGGTGGTATTGTTTAAATCAAATAGCTCCTGCACATTGTAGATTGAGCTCTCCAGATTGTGTTAACAAAATGTTTTAAAACAGCCTTCATTCATAGTGCTCCCTGATACTGTTCCACAGGATATGAAAAGAAAGCACACAACTGCCACTCTTGGGTTAAGCAAGTTCACGATGCCTCGGTGAGAGCACAGGTAAACATTCTGTTGTTAAAGAACTTCGTTCATGTTTTTGATGTTTCAAACACTGTGAATTTTGTCTGTGTGAAAAATAAGCAGGCACACTATGAAGTGCTATATTACAAGACAACTGAACCCTGTGATGTGAGATCCAGAGAGACAGCACAGAGGCTAAAGCAGTTGCCTTGGGCCAACCCCAGTTGGATCCTTAGCTCTACAAAGGATTCCATAAGCACCTCTAGGACCCCTGAGAACAGTCAGGACTAAATCCTGAACAGCATTAGTAAGGCCTCACCACCTCAATCTGTGTCATGAAAACTGTGTATAATTAAGTTAGCTACGAGAAATGCTTACAAAGACACACCCAAGGAAACTGCCCCAGCCTCTCTCCTTAACCCACTGCTCCTCTAACAGGAAGGCCCTGATGTTCCTCTGGCCGGACACTAGATGGAGGCAGCCGGCTGATATTTGGGTCTATGCATCTTTTTGTTGTTTTGAGGGGATATGATGTTCGGGCAATATCAGGCTGTGCTCAGGACTTACTCCTGACTCTGAACTCAGGGATCACTCCTGGCCCGGGAAACCATATAGATGCAAGGGATCAAACCCTGTTTGGTTGTGTGCCAACTCCTTACCCACTGTACTACTGCTACTGTACCTCTGAGGCATCTCGAAAGCCAAGAATCACTCAGGCCAGCTGCTTCCTCCTAAGTGAATTTTTTATCAGTGCATGTGACCATCTCAAGACAGGCTGTCCTAATTTACATGCGAAATCGTCACACACAAGTCTTTGGGTGAAGTCTCATCTTGGAGACCCCTAGACCACGTTTACCTGCCAGAGTTCTGCTGAGCCCAGCCAGTTGGTCTTCGGTCCAGTTGAGCTGGGAAGCCACACAGAGAGCTTGCTGCCAGCTGCCACAAGCCAGGAAGGCATCCAGCGCTTTCTCGTGGGCACCGCAGCGGGCAAACACGAGCCCTGCTGGCTCTTGGAGACGCTCCTGCAGCAGGTGCTCCCCGTAAGCAATGCTGATGTCCTAGGACAAGACACGCGAGGTCAGGGGGAAAGGCAACAGCCGCTTTCCGTCTCCTTCACCATTTGAGCAGGTCTGTTTAACGATTAGGAAAGTCCTGTGGTCGGTCAGTGCCATTCGTTCACTGCATAGCTGTGTACGCACGCGTGTCGGCAGTGGGAGAGAGAAAGTAATGCAACGGGTCAAAGCAAGCAAGAAAAGACAATGACAGCCAGAATCATGTCAAGCTGCTGCTTTTAAGGCGATAAAGGCCTTACGAACACCACACAGCCTCCAACACAGATCCAAGGAGTGGCAGAGACCACAAGCAATGAGAAAGCATTCGGAGCTGGGAGGAGGGGTCCGGGAAGCAGCTCAGCAACCTAATCTGGGAGCTGGAAGTGGCTCCTGAGCACCTCTGGGGGTGACCCCAAAGCCACAAAACACAAAAACAAGAGTTCAGGGAACAAGCCACATGGGGAATGCGGGGGAGCACACTTTCCAGGCAGGGAGCATGGAAGCCCATGGTGTGTGACAGGAGCGTGCCTGGAGCCCACAGGGCAAACACAGAGAGGCCCACACTGGCACATGCTGCTGCCCAGCTCAGCGTGCGACAGGTCACATACAGTCCCTTCCTGAACGAGCCCACAGTCCGCTGAGGGGTTGTGGGGGAGACAATCGGGAAATTGGGGATTTTGGTATATGTGATCAAGAGAAAAACAGGTGCTAGGGAAGCTCACTCAGCATCACAGGACCAGTTTCCTCGCAGGGGACCAGACAGTGGCGCTGAAGAGGAGGGGAGAGCAGGAAGAGCGCCGGGTCGTCTTCCTTCTAAAGAGGTGGCCGGGGCTAGGCCGGAGAGAAGTGCGTGCAATCCGCCAGGGCAAAGTGTCACGGGGGCAGGTGTGGCGGCCCAGGTGGGCCATGGCTGAAGGCAGTGGCTCTGGGGTTAGTCAGCCCAGGGCCGACATCCCACAAGCCCCTTCCAGCTCAGGGTCCCTAGGCAACTTCTCTTCTCACTTGTGAATTGCACCGCACCCAAGTAAATCACACGCAATGATCTTGCAGTGTCAAGTAAGAAGTGCTCTGTAGGTGTTTGCTTATGAAGACAAACGTCCCCGACTGCTCCTAAAGCAACAGTCAGGCAGCAGCGGGGACGAGTTTAAGGGAGAGCCGGGGGCAGGATGACAGCAAGGCCGCGAGCTGTCGTGGAATTCCTGAAACTTCCAGGTTTCTGGACGAGGCAATTTCCTTACCATCCCTGAACAGGAACAATTCAAGGCCATTTCCCCAGAAAAGCAGCCCAGGAAGAGACTCATTAGTTTAAAGACCCCGCTAGGAAATCAAGAACCGTGTCACGCTCTCAGTGGGAAGGCCCCTTTCTCACAGAGGAACTCGGGGCAGTGCGGTGCCAGATACCTTGTACTGCTGCGAGTCCCGTGGGTACAACTTCAGAGCTTTGTTGTACAGGTTTTTATCTTTTATTAAGTTTAAGCATTCCGGGAAGTGTTCAGGTCCTGGAAAGTGAAATTCAGATAAACATATGAGTTGGGTATATCTTCCAACCCCCCCCCCCCCCCCCCGATTCCACATGGTCCTCCAGAGCACTGCCAGGAGTCAGTGCAAGCACAGAGTAGGGAGTAGCACCCACACACTTCTGGTTGTAGCCCAAATCCCTCCATCTCCCTCCAAAACACCATCAACTTAAGACTTTGGCATCATCACTGATGACCCTTACACCAGTACAAACGAGATAAACAAAACCAATAGACGAGGCAAGATCAACAAAGCTTACAACCTCCATGATGAGAATACCAGCAGGATGAACTCCGGGAACCGGAATTTTAACCGGACCCCTTGGACCCTGTGAGTCACAAGAAGAACTACCCAGAATCAGTCTGGCTTTAAGCCGGCTCTGAACTCCCCTCATCCAATGGCCACAGAACCCAGTGTTTCCCACGCTGGTGGGTGACAAGAATCACCAGGTGAAACAACAAACATACACACATCTCAGTCCACTCCCGACCGGACCCGGTCACTCTCTGAGGAGGCCAGAAGCTTGGCAAGCACGCCTGATGGTGCTTCTTGGCCTGCTGCCACGCAGGGAGAGGAGCCAGGGCAGGCCAAGGATGCGAAAAGCGGACAGAACTACAGACACCATGCGGTGTTGGCTTCCATGCCATCGCTGTTGAGTCCAGACACATCGGTGGGCGCACTGCCAGGGCTGCACTCACTGCCTACAGGATACCCGTTTTCCCTTACGTGTTTGCAACACTGCGACAGGAGAGAATTACCAACCCGTTCTCATTCTGAGTTGATGAAAGGAATGTTAAGGTGATCTCTCAACTCCCCAAAGATCTGCTCTGTTCTCTTAGCTAGGAAAACTCCATCCATATTTTGGGGATTTTTGTCACTTTCAATTTTGGGGTGTGCCCTACCAGGTGATGATCAGGAATTACTCCTGGCTCTGTGTTGAAGCATTACTCTAGGTGGGGTCCAGAGGTTGGATTCCTGGGGTGGCCACATGCAAGGGAAGTGCCCTACCTGCTGTCCTGTCTCTCCAGCCCCCTCCAACAATATATTCAGTCTTTTTTTTTTGCACCCAGATTTTTCACATGATAAAATAAGGTGTACATACAAAATAGTTAATATTTTTAAGAGTTGAAATTAATAGCACAGCGGGTAGGGCATTCGCCTTACAAGCGGCCAACATGGCCGACCCGAGTTCGATTCCTCCGCCCCTCTCGGAGAGCCCGGCAAGCTGCCGAGAGTATCTCGCCCGCACGGCAGAGCCTGGCAAGCTCCCCGTGACGTATTCGATATGCCAGACACAGTAACAACAAAGTCTCCAATGGAGACGTTACTGGGCCCGCTCGAGCAAATCGATGAACAACGGGAGGACCGTGACCGTGACATACTAAAATTAAAATTAAATCTTTTAAATTTCAACACAAAAATTCCAAAGCGGAGCTGGAGTTCCAAGACAAGCTGAGGCAGAAATAAGCATACCCGTGTTTGCACTTACCACATTTGCTGAGGTGGCCGATGGCTTTCTCATACCGTTTCAAATGCTTGTCTATAGTGAACCGCTGATAATTTGTTTCCATTTTCTTAAGTGTATTAAGAAATGGAAGATATTCTTTGGGATCCTGAGAAAAGCAAAAACAAAATTTCTTGTGATTATATTTACTTATAAAAGTATGTACTTAAAATGTACTTATTACACTTAATTGTAATAATAAACCTATACTAAATGCTATGTAAGACTAAATCCAGACAACACAGAAGGTATCAGCAACTCCGCCTTCCCCCCGCTTTTTCTTTTCTTTTTGGGTCACACCCGGCGATGCACAGGGGATACTCCTGGCTCTGCACTCAGGAATCACTCCTGGCGGTGCTCAGGGGACCATATGGGATGCTGGGACTCGAACCTGGTTTGGCTACACACAATGCAAATGCCCTACCTGCTTTACTATTGCTCCAGCCCCACAAAAACGCTTTAATATATGAGTAGTACTGGTCTTCATTTGTAACAACAGCTATTCAAGTCTTACAACAGTCACACTACCTAAGCTATTAAGGTTCCGATCTAGAAGATGCTCAACAAATTTGTCCAAGTTTCTACCGAAAACACAAAGCACTGCACAAAAAAGTCGTAGGTCTATATAAAGTATAGTCTACTTTCAGCATGCCACTCAATGCCTCTTTTGCAAACCACAATACCCAAAAGGAGAGAGAACAAAAGGGAATGCCCTGCCACAGAGGCAGGGTGGGATGGGGGGGATGAAGGGTGGAAGGGATACTGGGATCTGGGGTGGTGGGAAATGGGCTCTGGTGGAGGGATGGGTATTTGATCATTGTATAATTGAAACCCAAGCACAAAAATGTGTAAGTCTACAACTGTACCTCATGGTGTCTAATAAAAATTAAAAAAAAAAAGTTCTGCCAAACCAGCTTTGATTAACACAATCTTCTCCAGCTTTGTGCTGTGCCCCCGGGGCAAGGCTATAGCCCTGCATGCTATGGGGCACTGGGTTTCATCTGATGAAAAGAAAAAGAACACGGTTTTCTACCTAAAGAGATGTTACTGATTCTTAATACTTAATCCCACTGGGCAGAAAGGATAAATACATGCAAATATAGTACAGAAGAAAATGAACAGATGTTCATGCATGAGACGTGCATGGGGCTAAGTCTAGGCCAACCCAAGCTCTTGAGAGAACTGGGTCTACACAGAGAATGCAACAGCACAGTCTTCGCCTCAGCAGATGAGGTGGACAAGTGCACGGGGCAAGCACTGACACAGGGGAGACTTCTGGGGTGGCCATTTATCTGCGGCTGGGCAGGGAGGCATGAATGTTTCCTTGGAAGATGTCCCCTGGGCATCTGGCAACCTCAAGAGTAAGAAACAGTCAGGAAAATGGGGGTGTGAGAGGGGTAGGAGCCTCCGGCAGGCAACATTCATTTCCCTAGGAGGGGAGTTTGCGGGTGAGGGAGATGACAAAAGTGTTGCTCTTCCTGCACAGCACGGAGAAAGGGGCAGGGCCAAGACATGACAGTCACCCAAGAGAGGATCACAGGAGGGTCTTAACTGCAGCTTTGGGCTTTGGTTCAGAGCAAAGGGAGGACCTGAGAACTTTCAGAAGAATGAAGGATCAAATTTTCCACTCCAGGGGCTGGAGCAATAGCACAGCGGGTAGGGCGTTTGCCTTGCACAAGGCTGACCCGGGTTCAAGTCCGAGCACCCCATACAGTTCCCTGAGCACCGCGAGGAATAATTCCTGAGTGCAGAGCCAGGAGTAACCCCTGTGCAATCCTAGGTGTGACCCAAGGGAAAAAAAAAAAAAGACCACTCCGGCAAAAGCAAAGAAAGAAATGTTCGGGAACCAAACTGACACTACCCAAACCAAAAGGAGTGGAGGGAGGTGGGGACGAAACTGTGTAGAGCAGGACTCACACACAGAAGCAGAACATGTCGAGGTGAGAGGCCCCGACCTCTCTACCTCCTGGGTTCCCGCGCCAGCTGGGAAAAGGGCTCCAAGACAATGAACTGGAATGGGGTATGAATCATGACATTTATTCCAGGGCTCGAGTGACCCGGGGACACTCCCAGAGAGTCCCTGCCATCAGGTTCTGATGGTGAGAGCCAGATGGTGGGAAAGGGTGTGGGCCCACCCTTGGTGGGGACAGGAGGGTCACTGGAGTCATAGCTGACCATGTCTGCAGAGTCTGGCCTGTGCTCAGCTAGACCCCTATCTTCCTATGCTGCACTTAGAAAAGGAAAACTGGTATACAGATATGCCGACTTTTTAAATAATCAAGGCACTTTCTTTCACCTAGCACTCTGAGAAGCCCAGAATCAGGGCAGAGGAGGAGGCTAGGGCCCTCACGTCCAGGTCTGTCCTTGCCGCCCAGCCTTGGCCACACAGCACAGCAGGTGTTCACTAGGATTTCAAGACTCAAAAGATGCCAAGATCCCAGAGAGGAACAACTCTGCATACCTTCTGGGACTTCTCGGCCACCATGAGAACCAAATCAAAATCATAGGTCCCGAGAGAATGATCATATAATTCATTAACGTCGACCAGAAGCAGCAAATACTTGAGGGCGTCTTCGGCACTAACAGCATCAGGAGCAGATGTCCCGTTTCCTGTCAGAGTATTGGGAAAACAGAACAAAACAAATTGAAGGGGAAGAAGCGGAAGGAAAGATGGACACACACATGCGCACACACACAGACACAGACACACACACAAAAGACAAAGTAACAAACTCTCCCAATAGACTGGAGACTAGTTAAATACACACTTGTCACTTCTGCAAATGCTTGGCAGGACAAAGCTCAAAAAAGGGAAAATAAGCTGCTTCTGAACCTATTAGGTCAAGGAGATGGTACAAAGGCGAGACGCTACCCTTGCATGTGGCCAAGGCCCATCCGAATTCCTTGCCATCCCATACGGTCCACACACCCCCAGGAGTGACCCCTGAGTACAGAGCCAAAAACATGCCCCTCCCATTGCAAACCAAATATAAATGAAAAAGGAAAAAGAGAAAGACAGTAATACATAAAAATGGCGACCTTTTAAAGGGTCTTGTGTTCAATGTGTTAAGTCAGTTTATCACAGTTTTACAACACAATCAAACGGCTGACCAGTCTTGGTCAGTAGGCGCTCAGAAGACAGCCAAGCATCCCCGCTAAACTCTTCCTGCATGTCTCTACCTTGGAGCTTGTGTACCTTCTGCAGCACAACTTCCAGTTCTGGAGTGGTTTTCTTCACGTGGGAGGTGAGTATGGACAGGCAGTACCTGCAGGAAGGAGTGAAGACCACCACAATGAGCAGGAGAGACGCACCGGGTCAGGACACCAGACACTTGCTACCCGAGAGACGCCGGCCAACAGCGGCACACGTACTTGTGAGGATTTATGTTCTCCATGGCTGCTCTCATAGCGTCGCAGATAAGATCGACTTTGTTTCCCTCGAGGTCCTCAGAGAGCTTGTCCAGCTCACGAGCCACCAGGGGAGGGTACATGGTCTTTGTGACATCCTCTTCCCTAAGAACAAGTGGTGGATGAAGAGGTTACTGACAGAACATTTCGCGGACTACCACCATATGCATGCCCAGGCCTGCTGATGAGAGCTTAACAATGGCTTTTGGAAAAGAGTATAACTGTAAAAATATCAATATATAGTGAAAAAACCAAGAATCGGGCAATGAAAACATGTAGTGTTTGTACGGGTTGTATTTATGCAGCCCCAAACTGGGCAGTCTGAGCGTCCATCAACAGGAGACTAAACATTAGTACATTTACTTAATGGAAATGTGCTGTTTGAAAAAATAAACAAATAAAAATACAACGAGCAAAAATCAAAAAACATGGAATCAGGGCTGGGCTCAAAGAGGTGTAAGACATACTTTGCAAGCAGGAGCTCCCAATTCAATCCCTGGCATCAACGGTCCCCTGAGCACTGGCCAGCAGTGACCCCTAAGCACCGTGGCAGGAGTGTGGCCCAAGCATCAACCAACACGAGGTGTGTCAGGACAATATGCTGACTAGCGTGTGTGATTCCATTCATGAAAGTTCTTGAACAGGCAAAACAAATTTGTGGTGAAAAACTCCCAAGAGTGGTGGCCTGGGGCTGAAAAGGGACAATCTGAGAAGGGATGGAGGGAACTTTTGGTGATGAAAGAAATGTTCTTCATCGTGACAGAGGTCTAACTTACATAAGGCATTTTTGATGTATGCCTTTCGCTAGCAATGTGAGCTGCAGAGAGACCCCATACATATATGCAGGGTTAAGTCTGAACACTTTTTTTTTCCTGCGCGTGGAGGGGCACCACCCAGTAGTGCTTAGGGTGGACTCCTGGCTCTGTGCTCAGGGATGACTCCTGATGGGGCTCAAGAAACCACATGGGATCTTGGGGACTGGTCAGCTATTGTGCAAGGTAAGTACTAAGGTTCTAGACCCATGGGCTGAAATGTTAAGAGAAGTCTGGCAAACTGCAGAGGAACCAACAATTAGCCTACCACTTGTTTTTTTAAAAAACGATGAAGGATAGACCAATGGTAGACAATGACACACAGGGACAATGACACAATGACAAGGACAATATGAACTGCAGAATCTAAGCGGAGGCACCAGAATAATTCTTTCAACATTTCTCTAAATTAAAACTTTCTCAGTAAAAAGTTGGAAGAGGGACTGGACAGATAGTACAGCGGGTAGTGCACTTATCTAGCACGAGGCCAACCCAGGTTTGACCCCCAGCACCCCGTATGGTCCCTCACAGACTACCAGGAGTGATTCCTGACTACAGTCGGGAGTAGTCCCTGAACACCATCCACTGTGATCCCAAAAACAAGATGGATAAAGAGTGATTGTAAACTAAGACAGCATTTGATTTCAATCTCAAAAAAAAAAAAGTTTTATATGTACACCAAAAAAATAAAGTCACATAATCCCGAATAACATGTTTTAAATGCATAGTTTAAACAGGTTGTATTTAACAAAGAGGGAAAGAGCAATAAACCAGTACATGTGGCATCCAAGAAAGAGTCATTTTTAAAAAGAAAATCAAACAACATTCATCTGAGTTCCTTAAGTAGACGAGAAAATTCGTGAGTGTGGCACCAGTAAATTATTCAAAATACTTACTTTAATTCTGTGAAAAATAAATTAATATGATTCACAGAATCTATCTGTCTGATGAAGTTTTCCACATTGTCAAGAAATACCTACCCAAAAAAGGGAAAAGAAAAGGAAACAAAAACATTTCAGTTTACATCATATTAGTACAACATCAAAGAACACTGGGGGGAAATATAAAATGCAGAAAATCACCTTAGGATTGTGATCATGAATCAGATTGAGATTAATTCTCAGTTTTCTCATGCATTCAAATGCTTCCTTAAACATAAGTCTGTGAGAAGAGAATGAAAAGGCACTTTTCACAAAATCCAAGCTCTCTGGACCTAGCACATTTTCGTTACAACACAAAACAATGATATAATTTAGAGTACACCCTAAATGACAAAATACTGTTACTGGATTTCCATTTTGAAATTAAAGGGGAAAAAAAAAACCTGTCAAGGGTCCATTCACTGTCTTCACAGCACTCTGAGGACAATATTCCCAGAGACACAACAGAAAAGCATCATGGAACTTAGGGCACCTTTCTTTCTTTCTTTTTTTTTTTTTTTTTAATTTATTGAATCACTGTGGGAAAGGTTACAAAGCTTTCAGGTTTATGTCTCAGTCATGCAAATATCAAACACATTTCCCTTTACCAATACTTATTTTTTACCATGAAGAACCCCAATAAAACCCCACCCCCCACCCCTCCCCGTCCCTGTGAGGCAGATGAATTCTAGTTAACACTCTATCTGCTTTGATTAGATTCATTGTTTCAATAAAAGATTCACCACTATTATTTAGAGTTTACCCCCCCCCAAATCAGACATGCTGAAAAAGCATTGTGAAGTGATTTGCTTTCTACAGCTGGGTTCAAGAATTAAATGTTGGTTTTGGATTTCTGCTATTTTACCTATTGACCCTGGAAGTATTTCTACTGAAAGTCAGATAGTTAAGAAATTGGTTTCTGTGTTCTGGAGTCGTGGCCGTGCTGGAGAGCCGCTCGCGGGGGGCAACCGGTAGCCTCGGTAGGGCGTGAAGGGCGGAGCGAAACACCCCCCTTCCCATGAGATTTTAGTCGCTAGGGCACCTTTCTTATATTAGAAAGACCTTCAAAGCTAACGAAGGTCTTTCTAATATAATATTCCCCCAGGTACACATACACATACTACACACTCACCCCAGTCTGGTGCACAATGGCCCTGGGATCATGGAACTGAAGGCACGTTACACCTTACACACACACACACACACACACACACACACACACACACACACTCACACACACACACCCCAATCTGGTGCACAATGGCCCTGGGATCATGGAACCTGGGGCACCTTTCTTATCACAAAGCTAATGAAGGTCTTTCTACTATAAAATTCCCCCAGGTAGATTCAAACAGTGAATCATTCCCTTCATAACAGTAGCTCAAGGTTCCAGAATCTGCTGTAAGCCTTGAGTCTTCGGACTGGGTAAATACACAGAAAGATTCTTGGTACCACTGACGTGGCGCTCTGGCCACAAATGTGTGAGACCTAAGGTCACACACACACACACACACACACACACGCGCGCACACACACACACACCAGTCTAGTGCAAAATGGCCCTGGGTTCCCAGAATCTGGAAAGCCTCCTTAGGTTTGGACCCTGTTTGATCTAACGAGGCTCATGATTCTTTATATAGAAAGGTCTAATATCCCATATGGCATTAAAATGCAAGTGTGTCCCCAAAGGAGCCTTTGAGAATCTGAGTGGAAGACATCTGGAATGATGGATGTTATAAAATAACTAAGAGTAGACAGTTGCCTTAAGACACACATTGTAACATCAAACTCATTAGTCATGTAAGTGGGACTTACTTATCTAACCACTTCCGAAGCTGAGCTAAAACCAGGGCTCGATGGTGAACAACTTCCAAGTTTCCTCTTGGCATCTTCAGATAAATAAAACAAAAGTGTGTTTAGTTAGGTAGAAAAAACTTGAACATGCAGGGTACACAAGGTTTACGTTCTCATACACAACTATCACAATATAGCAAAGCAGAATCTAGTGATGCACAATATTTTGACTTTCCGAAGAAGCTTTCCTCAAGCTGGGACACAGTACAGCTAGTAGGGCGTTTGTCTTGCACATGCCTGACCCCTGTTCGACCCCAAGAACCACACACAAGCCCCCAAGCCTCAACAGGAGTGAGCCCAGAGCATGGAGCGAGTGGTAGGCCCTGAGCACCACTAGAAGTGGCTCCCTCACCCCACCCCGCCATACACACACAAAAAGTGGGAGAGGAACTTTCCTTTCAGTCTTACAAAGAGCATGTATTGATAGGAGGAATCAGCACTCCAAACCTTATAGAGCATTATTGCAAATAAAATCCACAAGAGTTGCCTAGTGAAAATCAGTAATACAGCCTGAAAAATTAACTTACCTGTAAAATAAGCTTTGTGTCCTGGGGCACAACAGCGACGATTCGTGAGCCCCGCTCCACCTTCCGGGAAGTCTCCCCGTTCGACACGGGACCGCTGCCCAGGCTTGCCTGTAATGCTGAGGACATTGTTGGTGGAACATTCAGATAACGGTCATGCCACAACACCCGCCATTCGCTGCAGGGGACATTGCATGTTTGAGGCAGGGCAAAGCCAGTAACCCGCCGGCTATGCTCGCCACTGAACCTCAGGTCACTCCCCTTTCGGATCACTCACCCTACAACTGGCCCTCTCTCACAGAGCCCTCGTGCATGCAATCTCCCCACTGACTAGGGAAGGGGAAAAGTGAGCTTCTCCGCCGCTCTACATTATCAGGGGCACTACAATCTTAATGGTGTAGGGTCCCATTGCAATGCAGGAGCAAAGACAGGAAGTGGGGGTTTTGAATGAGAAACAAAACACTCAAAAGAGAAAATTACATACAACAGAAGAAAAAATAGAGACAGTTTCTGATCAATACACACACTCAATGGAAGGAAAATGACTTCTCCTCTCCCTCACACACACTCTCTCTCTCTCTCTCCCACCTTTCTCCTCTTCTCTCTCCCTTTCTCTCTCTCTGATAGTTTCAGACAAACCCTGCAGACCTTCATCTATATAGTAAAGGTGCCCACAGTGTGCAAAAGAGGATTATTACAAAGTCATAGTATACTACTGTTTTATATCAATGTGATAACTTAAGGTATTAAATTAGTTATATAAGAAAACTCCCTGAAAACTTTTAATTCTAGGATGCCTGAGACCAAAGAGACAGTTAAAGCGCTTGCCTTGCACGCAGCAGACCTGTTAGATCTTCAGCATCACCTGGTCCCCTGGGCACTGGGCAGTATAGTTCTGGAGGCTCCAAACCACTTCTGGGATGGGGCCAGCTGGTCCCAGCACCACGAGACCCAGCAGCACCGCATCCTCAGGCCCTTCCTCTGAGCCACTGGCTCTTGGTTAAGAGTTGCCACAAGGGGTCGCAGGCCTCCTGAAGACCATTGGAACGAGCCGAAAACTTAACTTTAAAATAATGTGATCTTAGGATGCTCTAGTCAAGGTAGATTTCTGTCTCTGGAAGTCTTACCTGGCACTGACTTAAGTGAAATACGAAGCTGAGACTGGGTCTACGGAAGCTCTTAAAGGTTGAAGTTTTTGTCAGAATGATAAGTAGCCACAATAGGTGAAGAACTTAAGTCCTCAAGAGCCAGGGAGACAGAAAAGAGGTAAAGGCAGGTGCCTTGTATGTGGCTGACCCCAGCTCAGTCCCCTGCACGAGAGCACCGCCAGGTGTGGCCCTCAAGACCCCCTGAGCATTGCTCGGGAGGCACCCTCTCTTCCCCATAAAATATTGTCAGGCTACAAAGGGCAAAAGCCACCAGAAGGGAGACTATTTTCTGTTTTGTACACCGAAAACTTACTTTTAAGCGAAGCCTCTCTCAGGCAAAAACACTGGCAGGTATGGGAATGGGTTGTCAGCAGTAAGAACTCATCATAAACCACAAATGATGTGATATTTGAAGCAATCTGCAACCAGGGAGGAAGCATGGAAGTCGGCTTTAGTACTTCAAGTCAACACTGAAATAGACACAGCCCACACCCCAGCCAATAGACACGGCCCCTTCAATGACCGCCCCCCGCCCCCGCCAAAATATATCAATCCCTTATACCTCAGTGTCATTGACGAAAAAACGACACCTGTCAGACAAACCGAGGACACATTCCTGCAAAGAAAGAAACCGGGGATTACAAACAATTCACATTTTCTCTCTCACTTTCTTTTTTTCTCTCTCTCTCTCTCTTAAATGACCATGAGATACACAGTTACAAGGTTGTCCATATTTGGCTTCAGTCATACAATGTTTTAACACCCATCCCTTTACCAGTGTACAGTGTACATTTCCCACCACCAATGTCCCCAGTTTCCCTCCTTCTACACCCCACCCCCACTCTGCCTCTACAATAGACACTTTTCTCTCTCAATCTCATCTGCCCCCCCCACACCCTTTTTGGTCATTATAGTCTGTGGTACAGCTATTATCATGAATATCCCTTTACCTACTTTTCGCTCTCAATTCTTGCCCAGGGTGATCACTTCCAACTGTCAGTCACAGTAATCCCTTCTCTGTCCTAACTGCCCTCCCCGCTTCCTCCCACTTGTGACAAGCTTCCAACCGTGGGCCAGTCCTCCTGGCCCTCATTTCTATTGTCCCTGGGTAATACAAATGATGCTAACCCAACCGTGAAGCCTGATCTTTCCGTTACACACCTCCACGGCTCTGTAATTTCCCTCCAACGACCTTGTAATCAGGACGGAACGCAGACACACAGCACGCCACTGGTCTGATCTAGATGTCCTAAAGTTCAGCCTCCCCAGCGCCAGCCTGAGCACAGCACCCATGCCACCTGGCCGTCCCGTCTCCACAGTCAGACTAACAGTTCAAACTACGAACAGATCACACCAGCTTCCTGACTGAAAACCAGTAATTTCCTATCTCGGTTAGACAAACTGACACTCCTTCCTGTCTAAAATCCATTCACTTCTTTTACTTGACCTGAGTAAGCTGAGCTCTGCGCAAGTTCAAAGTAAATGTAGCTCACCTCGAGAGAACAGGCTCCCTTTCTTGGGGTTTGTTTCCTTCCCTCCCTCCCCCCCCACACAGCTCAGTATATTAAAATCACCTCACAGAACTTTCCAGGATAACCAACAATAGGTCTCTCCTTCCTCACAGCTACCACCTTCGAGTTACTTCCCAAATACCTCACTCTTCTCTACCACTACACCCAGTCCAGTCCATTCTTTCTTTGCTCAGAGAGGACAATCATACTCATACTGACAACCTGTAAATTCCAGGGCGAGAGAGCTAGCACAGAGATGAAGGCCTTGCAAGCAGCCAACCCTGATTTGGTCCTACACACTGTCTGTGCCCCCAAACACCACTGGGAGCAGTCAGTCCCCTGAGCATAGAGCCAGGAGTAGTCTCAGAGCACCAGAAGGCATGGCAAAAAAAAAAAAAAAAAAAAAAAAAGGCAGAAATATATTACTTAAAATTTTTAAATTCCAGAGAATCAATCAGCTGAGTTTCCTGGTGACCATCATATCTGACCGTCCATCAAAAGAACAGTCATTCAAAAATTTGAATGATGACCTACTTCGGATTATTTTTCAAAGTCACATTTTTGTTCTCATGGGTCTTGAGTAAAACTTGGAATGTTATGCCCAACTTGGGCTAAAGTTTCCAATTGTATCATTTTTAAATTTATACCTACAGGGAAACAAACCTGCTACTGCCAGGCAATCTCATCCTGTTCAACAGATGGAGAAATTTACAGCTTTAGAAAACGAGACAATTTCTCATCGCCAGGGAATTTAGCAGAGATCCAAGTCTACCTCCAAAGCTCCAACACTCTACCTCAGACTATCATCAGTATCTGAGTGTCTAAGTGATGAAACTTTCATCCTTTATTTTGGGGGTGGGTGGGGACAGGACTTGGTGGTCTGTTTTCTGACCCTGTTAACTTACCTCCCCTCCAATACTGGCCAATTCCATCTGCGTGCATGGGTAAGGAAACCGAACAGGAATTCCATCAGGATTCTTCCAGGGCTCAACAACGTGAGAGGGGGACTCTGCAAGATTGGCGGGAGAGGTTTACAAAAAGCTCTCTGCTCATCATTAAAAATCTGCAACACCAGTACTTCTCCAGACACTCAGCACACAATGTGGATCACTTTGGAAACTCAATACATTACGACAATTTGTTACAAGAAAAAGCAACAGCAGAGTGCCACCTGCCAACTCTTCTGGAGTTGGGGTTTTCAAGGGTCACCGAAGGACCTGCCGATGAGTGTGGCACTGACAACAGATTCACAAACGAACGTTCTCCAGAATGAACGTTCTCCAGTGTGAAGTCATTAAACATGCTTCCCTGAGATTCTGGTACTCACCCCAAAGGTACTTAAGTATCTGACCATCAGCAAGCTGCAATGCTATGGATTTGGTCTTGGAACTGCAGCATGCATTGATTATCACCCCATCCACTGTCACAGACGAACTGGCAAATTCAAAAAAAGAAGAAAAAAAAAAAGGATACGTGAGAGGAGATTTTTTTCCTCGAAAATAGTGACATTTCATGAGCTTTGCAAAAAAAAAAAAAACTGAACACGCAATCTCTATTGATGCACTTCTTGCCTCAATATAGGTGTCTATGATACACACAGTTCAATTCACACACACATATGAACACACATACATTGCTACAGAAAACATGGTGAGCCCACGCCCAGTATAGCACTTAGCTCTGATATGACACTATTTTCCTAGGAGCTCGGTGTCTACCCTGAGAAGGCACCATCTGGCTCTGGCAGTGACTTACTACAATGTACTGCAATATGTCACCAGGTGCTGTCTTCACCAGGCATGCAAGGCAGCAGCAAAATCTGTCTTCTTAAAATACAAGCTGTAAAAATGACTGTCGGAAAGGAGCACCTCTTATCTCTACCAATGCTTCACGCACTCAGGTATTACTCCTGGCAGTGCTCAGGAGACCATATGGGATGCTAGGAATCGAACCCGGGTTGGCCGTGTGCAAGGCAAATGCCCTACCTGCTGCGCTACCACTCTAGCCCCCAGAATTCTGTATGGTTAAACCATCTGTGGAGAACAGACACTAGTGATGGTGGAGACAGGGCTGCATCCTGGCCTCCCTGCGCAGTGCAATGAATTGAACTGGGGATGGTCAAGGGCAAGGCAAGTGTCTACACCCACCCCAATACTATACTATTGCTCTATGCTATCTTTCTCTACTTTCTTTCTGGCCCCCAAAATATATCTGTAATGACTTCTCACTGTCTTTCCAATAAATGATATCAGTGCATCTAGCTCTTCTTTCTATAAACTGATAAATTTCCAATTTGGAGTAGAAATCTGCAGAGTCGAGGCACACCTAATAGAAACTGTTTAGTTTTTCAAAACTGAGTGCTGAACGCAGGTAGGATATATATAGATTCTGTAACCAGATGTGGGCTGGAGCAATAGCACAGCGGGTAGGGCATTTGCTTTGCACGCAGCCAACATGGTCGGCCCGAGTTCGATTCCTCCGCCCCTCTCGGAGAGCCCGGCAAGCTACCGAGAGTATCTCGCCCGCATGGCAGAGCCTGGCAAGCTCCCCGTGACGTATTCGATATGCCAGACACAGTAACAACAAAGTCTCCAATGGAGTCGTTACTGGGCCTGTTCGAGCACATCGATGAACAACGGGAGGACCGTGACCGTGAACCAGATGTAGACGCAGACAGGGTTTTTCAAAATCTGAAGTGGATGAGTCAAGAGACTACAGGAAAATGACTATATCAGACTATGGTTTATGTACCTGGCAAAGAGGCCAATTTTGAAACGAGAATTGTCAGCGTAGAAACCTAGGGAGCAAAACTTCAATGACAGATGAGTCTAAGAGGCCATCTGTCACAGAGCAACACAGATGACGCTGTGGACTGAGGGACAGGGTCGTTCTCTAACTCAACCCATCAAGTGAAGATGCACTCGGAATGTTAGATGCCACGACACACAGGGCAAGGAAGCAGTGACATGTCAGCAAAGGAAACCAGAAGTTCTCTAGTGTAACTGCACTCGTGTGTCAAAGCGGATAAAAAGGGGGCAGCCAGGAGAAGCATTTCTCTGTCACCCCATCAAAATGAAGTGACACACAGAGTCTTAATAATAGATTTTAAATGGTAAGTTCTCATGAGCTAGTAAGAAACAATGCCCTTCTGGAGGGCAATTATCTGCTGAGCTGAACTAAAATATTTAACACAACTTCAAAATGTCTTGCTTCATCTTCTGCTTTCTGACTTATTTATTTTTTTCCACCGTTTCTTGAAGTCTTCTTAGTCTGTACTTTGACCTGACTCAGACTTAACCCTCTTGGTAAGTATGTCTAATAAGAAAGCCTCTGCCCCCACCTGGCTCACCGGAAACCACTCAAGTCGTGTGCAGAGGAACAGACAGCAGCAAGACTCATTCTGAGTAGCAGCATGGGGAACGGAGGGAGGAACTGCAATACCTAATACTGAGCTGTCCTTGCTCATCATCCGTCTCCGAAGGGACCGTGGTCAGATGCTGAATGACAGACCGAGAGCTGGATGCACTGTGGCTGACAGCCAGGAAAACGTCATCTTGGATCCAGGCGATCAAGCTGAGTTTCAGTGGGTTGACTTCCTGATCTTCACCATTCGCAAATTGAATTCTATTATCAATATTAAAGAATACCAAAGAAATAAAATTTAAAAATCAGTGGCACTATCCAAAACAATGAACCAATATTGCAATAATAATAATAATAATAATAATAATGGGCTGGAGTGATAGCACAGTGGTAGGGCATTTGTCTTGCATGTGGCCGACCCGACCGACCCAGGTTCAGTTCCTCCGCCCCTTTCGGAGCCTGGCAAGCTACTGAAAGTATCTCGCCAGCACTGCAAAGCCTGGCAAGCTACCCAAGGACGTATCAATATGCCAAACACAGTAACAACAAGTATCACAATGGAGACGTTACTGGGCCCGCTCGAGCAAATCGATGAAAAACGGGTGGACAGTGACAGTGACAATAATAATAATAATAATAAAAAATATGCACATACATATATGAGGTGGAGTGACAGTACAGCAGGTAGTGCGTTGGCCTTGAATGTGGCCAACCCAGATTGAATCCCTGGGCACCCCATATAGTCCCCTGAGCCCACCAGGAGTGATCCCTGACTTCAGAGCCAGGAGTAAGCCCTGAGCACTGCAGGTTTAGCCCTCCACACCTCCCTGAAAACATATGCATTTTTGAATTTTATTTACTGAGGCACTATATCTTACAACACTTCCGAGAGTTCCTGCATACATTGTTCCATGCAAGCACTACACCCGGCATATTCCAGAGTGCCTGCTCCCTGCCACCACTGTCCAAGAGACCCCTGCAGCTGTCTCCATCTCCCTCCCCGTCTCACCCAGCTAAACTTGGTTCTATAGACTAACCTTCCAGTTCTGTTTCCTTTGGTTATTTACTGCTCCCTTTACTGCATGTCTTTTTCTTCCCCCCTAGAGATTTTGCTTTTGAGCTATCTTTTTTGATTTAGGAAATTCTGTAATTTTTCATTCCCAAGTGTTTTGAGTTTTTTCTCCATTTCTGTTTGTGATTTCCACTTTCAAATTATCATGGCCTGGAAGAACAGTTGATATGATTTCTCCCTTCTAAATTCTAGGAAGATATATTTTGTGACCCAGCATGTGATCTCTCTGGGAATGTCCCATGTCCAGTGGAGAAGAATGGGTACTCCATTTTGGGGAATGAAGGACCTCATATATGTCTACTAGGCTCATCTCCTCCATCTCTTCCATTAAGGCCTGTTTCCTTGTCGATTTTTGTCTGTCTGAAGTATGCAGCACTGATAGGGAATGTTCAATTCTCCTACTACCATCATAAGCTGTCATTATCTTCCTTCATGTCTGCCAGCAATAGCTGTAAATATTTTGATGGTCCATTAGGACCATCCACATATAGAAGTGTGAGTTCTTCTAGAGGTATTGATCCCCTGACCATTAAGAAGCAATCACCTCTGCCCCTTCCAGCCTTTCTTGAAGTTGAAGTCTATAGATTGTCTGGTCACCCAAACAACACAAATATGGTCACCCCAGTCATAAAGGAGCTGTTTGCCTGTGAGATTGTTTTCCATCCTTTGACTGATTCTTTGACTGACAAACCTCTTAAGGATCTGAAGCGCCAAGCCTGAGCTCATGCCCAATACGAGAAAATCCAAAAATACTGTCTGCCTAGCTTAAGAATACGTCAGAACTCCTAAAAATTATGTTTCTTGTTCTTGGAGAGGCTTACACTTAAAGGGGACATTTCTGGAAACAGACCACACAAGATAACAACCTACCCCAGACCCTGGCCAAGAGCAGAAATTCTGTTCTGACCAGCATTCACAGCAGACTGCTCTGGAAACACAGGTCTCAGCAGAATGGGCTGGACCCTAAGTCCCTCCGCATACCCTGACCAATCAGCTGGAGGGATGGCTGCTCTGCCCCACCCCCTGCCTTCAGTAGCATGTCCACACCCAATCAAGGAGAGTTTTTGCTGTCTCCTGCAGGAATTCATAATGGTAGATACTTGCTACCACTTGTTGCTCAAGCAGCAAATCCTGGGGAGGGAGGAGGGATCTGAGGGTGGAGGGGCAGACATGGAGGGAGACCAGGAAGAAGCCGGGTGACTCACCAACCCTCCTCCTCGCCCAGCTCCTCCAGAGCCCAGACTCCGCTGCACTCAGCCCCAAGCAGGAGCACTCGCACCTCCGCTTCTCACTAACACTGTGCCGTCCTCCACCCCCGACACTCCCAGGCATTTGCCAAGGACCAAGAAACGCACTCTAAATGGCTTGCATGGCTCTCAACTTGCTCAAATAAAACAATACTCCAAACTGCCTTATCTAGTTGGCCTTAAATTTGTCCTTTACTAGTTTCAGGTCTCTGAAATGAAATAATTCATAGAAGTGTTTTGTGAAAAATGACTAAGCACGGCTGGAGAGAGTACAGGAGTTAAGAGAGGCGCTTGCCATTCAGATTTCCAGTACCAAAGATGGTCCCCTGAGCACTGCCAGGAGTGATCCCTGAGCACGGAGCCAGGAATAAGACCTGAACACAGCCAGATGTGGTGCAGAGTCAAAAGAAAAAAAAAAAAAAAAGAGCACGAAAGAGAAAAACTATGATGTATTCATTAAATAGGCACTGTAGCACTGTAGTACTGTCCTCCCGTTGTTTATCGATTTGCTTGAGCGGGCACCAGTAACGACTCACAACAAATTGTGAAACTTGTTGTTACTGTTTTTGGCATATCGAATACATCACGGGGAGCTTGCCAGATTTTGCCGTGTGGGTGAGATACTCTCGGTAGCTTGCTGGGCTCTCCGAGAGGGACGAAGAAATCGAACCTGGTTTGGCCACATGCAAGGCAAATGCCTTACTGGCTGTGCTATCGCTCCAGCCCGTGCCCCCCAGATATACAGGATGGATACCTATGTACACAAAATATAATGTATATATTTAAGAAAAGAATATTCACTTAACTTCATTCTCTTCAGTTCATCATTTCTATTAATTTAGGAATAAGTTAATAGCCATTGGGCTACACTAGCACGCGACAGGGACAAATGGAGACGTTACTGGCGCCCGCTCGAGCAAATTGACGACTAACGGGAAGTTAAGTGATTAAGTGAAGGAATAAGTTATCCTCACAGGCAGAATTAGTCAGTTTAAGAACATAGGGCTTACCAAATTGAATTCTCACAGAAGTAGAACTGTAATTAATAACTTGGCTTCTGTCTACCCGATACATTCAATTATACTCTGTTTTAGGTAATGCTTCGGTGGGAAGAGGCACTGCCAAGCTGGGGGCCTCCCAGTAGTGTCTCAGGACATTCTGAGAATGTGGAATGAAGCCAAGAGAGGCTGCATATGACCCGCCACGCTAGCAACCACTACAGGTTGGCTTACACGAACAAAGACAACCCGGTGATTTTAGGGAGAAATAAGTGTTGGGGCACTGAGTTTCAGGTCAGCTTATGATCCAGGCCGCTCCTGCCACTCACCGGGGTATGGAACAGGCTGATGTACAAAGGGACTCATTTTGGGGCCAGAGAGATAGCACAGCGGGTAGGGCTTTTTTTCTTGTACATGGCAACCTGGGTTCGATTCCCAGCATCCCATATGCTTCCACAAGCACTGCAAGGAGTAATTCCTGAGTGCAAAGCCAGGACTAACCCCTGTACATCGCCGGGTGTGACCCAAAAAAATTTTAAAAAGGAACTCATTTCTCTGAGCTGAAAACCCACAGCCTAGCCATACTCCTGATTTGTTCCATTGCAAGAGGCACGGATGTCAGGCGGCTGGAGTTAGGAGTAAACGTTAGCTGCTCCCTTTCCCAGAGGCCCAAGACCACTGAGAACCACTTACCTGTATCTCTTTTCCAGGTGAGGCATTCTAAAGAATACTTTCAAGCCACAGCCACCTGCGGCTCCTGGTTTCACCGTGGGGTCCACACTTGCACCATCACCTAGAAAAACAAAATGGACACGCATTCCCAGTGAGACCCGGGTCATCCCCCCCAGCGCGGGATGGGGTTGGGGGGGGGGGGGGGGTCTGGCACCTGCATTCAGTTTCAGAAAGCAAATAAATCACATGGCAATATGGCAGTCTAGGAAATGCCCACAGCGCCGCCTCTCAAGTCTTTGAAGCTGCCCGTCTGTTACTAGCAGTGGTCACCCTTGTCCCCTGTGTCTCGGGAGACCAGGTGGAGGGGCTGTCCCTTGGATCCTCTGAAGTCTTCCCTCTACACAGCGCCACTCCTTCCACTTCTGAACCCCGGGAGTAACACACAATTTCTTCAAACCCTGTCAGAACACCACACTGCCCTGCTTCGGCCCACTCAGAGTCACCTCAGGTCTCACCTGGATCTCTTTACTCTTTGCAGTTTAGGTCTTTATGGTGGGGAGGTGGGGCAGGGGGGAAGACATCCCCCAGGCAGAGCTCGGTGCAGTGATTCCTGGTCTGGTGCTGCCCAGGCCCAGCAGGGTGGTGGTGCCAACCAGGGCCACCGTCGCCGCGAGTAGAGCCTGCATTCCAGACTGAGCAGTGTGGCTAACCCAGCACCAGAGTCTGGGAGGGAGCAAAGGCCGTCCCCTGTACCGTCCCACCCCCACAGGCTCCTAACTTCTCTCGACTCTGCCTTTGGGGCCACACCCTGCGGCGCTGGAGGGTCAGTGCCAGGGTTCTGGGGAAGACTCCGGCACGTCTCATACACAGCGGGCACCTCTGGGGCTTTGTCTGTACTGTCAGGACCATCGGTACCCCAGAGGACTGCATGTCTCCCTCTCAACTTCTGCACGACGTCAATGACAGGCACATCATGTGCCTCCTCTGACCATTCTGGCCTCTAGCTTACTGACCTCAGAGCCCACCACACGTCTCTCTGCTCTTCATCTGAGGAGCGAGCATTTCATTGCAGCTGAGGACCTGGGCCCGCACCAGTACCCTGACCAGTTCCATTCAAACCACAATATTCTGACTTTGTCTCAGCCTCTAACTCTCCCCTGTCTCATTTCTTTGGAGTTCGTTAACACACGCTATTCCAGGGCTCGAGAGGCAGCTCAGGGGTTTAGACACCTGCCCCATTTGCAGCCAACCCTGGTTCAATCCCCGGCACAATATGCGGTCCCTGAGCGGTGCCAGGAGTGACCTCTGAGGACAGAGCCAAGAGTCGGCCCGAAATAAAATAAGATGCCGTTAATGGCTGGGGAAATGGCTCAAGGGATGGAGCAGATGTTTTGCAAGAGGGAATGCTGGGTTTGATAGTCCCCCAATACAACAAGGGCTGGCTTCCAGCACCATAGGGAATAGGCCCCCAACTATCACCCCAATATAGATAAGAGTTTTATCCTTTCTGGTTTTCCTTTACAATGAACACATTAGCTGTCTGGAGTTTTCAAAAAGCTATTAAAAAAAAAGTTTAAAGAGCATTGTATAGTAGCCCCCACCCTAATTAATCTGCAAAGGTATGTTCAAAGGCCCCAGCAGGTCACTATATCTGCAGATTTTAGTACTTGAACTTATTTTAGTACTTGAACAGATTTTAGTACTAGTACTTATCTCTCTCTCTCTCTCTCTCTCTCTCTCTCTCTCTCTCTCTCCATATCTTTTCCTATAATTACTATCACTGTCCGCCCGTTGTTCATCAATTTGCTGGAGCGGGCCCAGTAACGTCTCCATTGTGAGACTTTTGTTACCGTGTTTGGCATATCGACTATGTCCCGGGTAGCTTCCCAGGCTCTGCCGTGCGGGCGAGATACTCTCGGTAGCTTGCCGGGCTCTGAGAGGGGCGGAGGAATCGAACTCATGTCGGAGATGTTGGACACTTGCAAGGCAAATGCCCTACCCACTGTGCTATTGCTCCAGCCCTTCCTATAATTACCTATGATAAAATTAAATATATAAATTAAGCAGTTAAGGGATTAACAAGGAGCTTGAGAGACAGAGAAGTGGGTAGGGTGCTTGCCTAACATGGGGCAGACTCGGGTTTGATCCCTGGTTTCCCATAAGTCATACGGTTCCCCAAGCACCAAACAGAATGACTCCTGAGTACAAAGTCAGGAGTAACCCCTGAGAATCACCAAGTGTATAAAAGGTAAAGGTAAAGGCCGTCCCATTGATCATCGATTTGCTCGAGCGGGCCCAGTAATGTCTCCATTGGAGACTTTGTTGTTACTGTGTCTGGCATAACGAATACGTCACGGGGAGCTTGCCAGGCTCTGCCGTGCAGGCGAGATACTCTCGGTGGCTTGCCGGGAGCGATAGCACAGCGGTAGGGCGTTTGACTTGCACGCAGCCAGCATGGCCGATTCGAGTTCGATTCCTCCGCCCCTCTCAGAGAGCCCGGCAAGCTACCGAGAGTATCTCCCCCACGGCAGAGCCTGGCAAGCTCCCCGTGACATATTCGATATGCCAAACACCAAGTGTATATATACTGTTTTTTGAGCAACTGGTAAATGGACAAAGGAGGCAAGACAACAATCTGCCAGAAGACTGTGGCCCAAAAACAAAATATACAGTCTTCTGGCATATATAAATTTGTCTTCGTGTGTGTGTGTGTGTGTGTGTGTGTGTGTGTGTATGTGTGTGTCTCTATTTTGCAGCATTTTGTGTAGAAGGGACTAAAGCATCTACTTCATAAATTTGAAGCATACCATATTAATACACACATACACACACACACAAAGACTATAATGACATACTACTAATAAAAGTTTCATGAACATGGACTTTTTAAAATAATAAACTTAATATTTTCAGTTGAAACTGAAAACTGAACTCATAACTACAGAGGGACTGTCCTGAGAGCATTTCACTGACCACAATCAGAGAAGCTAGCAGTACGGCTGAGTGGGATTCATGTCAGCCCTGAGTCTGGTGACTTGCCAGGAAAGCTGCTTATCAGAGTAAAAAATTCCCATATGGGGAATTCCCTTCTCTCAGTATTTAGGCTTTTTTTTTTCCCCTGAGAATTTAAAACTTCCAGTCATATGTGCCAGTATAATTTGCGATGTGATCACAGAATGCACACATAAAAACAATTAAATTTCAGGCTCTTCCAGAGGGAAGGTGACCAGAAACCAAGAGTCACAGCGTGGGCGAGAATGCCTGGCCAGAGCCCCGCGCTGACCTCTTGCCCACTCTTGCTCCTCCAGGGGCTAAAGCCCATGGCAGCGCTTTGCGCCCTCCTTCGTAAAATAGGAGAATTCCTTCTCTAACACTCTCTGAGGCAGGTAAAGAGATGGAAGCTAGAAAACACTAAAAACAACTGCTCTTTGGGGCTGGAGCAATAGCACAGCGGGTAGGGCGTTTGCCTTGCACGCAGCCAACATGGCCGACACAGGTTCGATTCCCAGCACCCCATATGGTCCCCCGAGCACCGCCAGGAGTAATTCCTGAGTGCATGAGCCAGGAGTAACCCCTGAGCGTCGCCGGGTGTGACCCAAAAAGCAAAAAAAAAAAAAAAAAAAACCTGCTCCTTAAGAGTAGGGCCTGGAGCAATAGCATGGGGCATAAGGCACTTGACTTGCATGCGACCCAAACTATTCAATCCTGAGCACTGCATATGGTTCTCCTCCCAGAACCACCAGGAGTGGTTAAGTCACAAACACCACTGGCTTTGGCCCCAAAACAACAACAGGGAAAAAAAAAAGAAAAAAAAACCACCCATAGTCAGTAGGATTGGAAAAACAACCTCTTTCATCCCCAAAGTCACAAGCCAGTTAAATGGCATGATGATAATGACATCAGTTACACAGTTTCAAACCTTTTAGGAAGAGCATGGCCAAGTACAGCCAAGGCAACATCTGGTGTAGGAGGGAGCGAAGCGTCTGTTTCCTAGGCCTAACACATACCGTATCGATAAACAGAGATCTGGTTACTGGCGTCCAGGACCGCGAGGTCGTTACTCTTCTGAGGGTGCAGAGAGAACATGACTTGGTTCACGGGGTGCCGGAAGAGCACCTGGTAGGTGGACATGGGAGGTGGGACCACCATCTGCCGGAAGACCGTTACCAACACCCTGTCTGCATGGGAGGAAGAGGAAGACGGAAACCATGGAGTCAGTCCACCAGGGGAAACAGGGTGGTCGAACAGCACAGAGACACCAACAGTAGGGTTGGGAAATAAGGGGCACCTCTTATTAAATGCAAATTTTGGTGTTTTGAGGACGTGGGAAGGAGGGAGAGGGAGGGCAAGCACCATGGCTCCGCAGGGGTCGCCTCCACGTCCGAAGCGTGGCCCGTTTTTGTGCTTGAAGCATCAGGTACGAGGGACCAAGGCAAAAAGGGCCAGGAGGTCAGAGCTCTGGCTTTAGCCTGGGCCCCAAATTGAACCAGACTAAATCCTGGGAATCAATCTAAGTCTTTAAAGCACGGCCCTACCTTGCCCCATGGGCCTGTCATCAAGCAGCGCTGCTGAGCAGTTCCCCTCTGCAGGGTGGGATACTGTGAAGTCAGAATTTACGACCCCGAGAAAGAAATTTTCCATACCCTCCTTCACATTACAACCTCACATGCTCATTTTCGGTGCTGCGGAGTGCGGTGACTAAACTGCGTTCATGCGAATACATCTCACCTCGTTTTTTTCCCCACTCACTCATTATGAAACATCAACCCCGTCTCCCACTGGCCAGACGTCTGTGACTCAACAGAACGTACTGGACATGCCTGTGACTGACAAGTATCTTCTCAGAAAAGGAAACAGCACGAGCTAGGTGGTACAAGGATCAAGGTGAGCCTACCCGGGGCAAAGCCAAAGCCAAAGCCAAAGCCCACGAGTGTTGCTCTCTATCAGCATCAAAGCCTCCCATTCCCCAAAGTCCAGACACGGACACACTCGATAAGGGGCCTGGAGGCAGTGCTATCTGGCATGAGGGTGAGGAACAAGTATGATGGTTCTCAGAAGACCATATGCTCCACCAAAGGGCATCCCCATCTCATCAAAATAAATAAATAAATAAAGCTGGCCAAACAGAAATGACGTTCCCCACACTCTGAGACAAATAACACATATAGAGGTACAGGGCACAAAACCCTCTACTGCCACGTGACACACTCTCCCCACTGCTTACTTCCACTGATGACGGCGACATTGACCATGTCACTGGAGTTCTCTCCAGCGCTCCGGTCAGTGGCCCAGTGCCAGTCATAGCAGAGGTAATGCCAGCCCTGGCAGACGACATGCAGCCGGAACGGGATCACCGGGTCCCACGTCAGAGACACTATCTTGCTCTTCTCACCGGTGTCAAAGGGCAGACTCTGCTTGAGATACCAGTGGTAGTTGCCCACTGTCCAGAGCTGAACTGCAAAGTGAAAGGATGAACATCAAAACGCGGTGCCAGGAGGAGGCTTGGAGAGCTGGAGTGCAGGCTTCCCGGGCTCCAGGCCCCGAGTTCAGACCCTGGCACCCAGCACCATCCCAGGCACAACCCCATGGCTTCGAACTCTGACCCCAGCACCAAGTCCGAGCAGCACTGCACCGCAGGCCTGAACGCCTGTCAGGTCTGGCGCCATGGGGCTGAGGGGCTAAGCATCACTGCTGGGGAGACCTTCCCTCCTAACCCCCAAGCACAATTTCAGCTTCTGTCTTCAATGTAATGGTCTAATGGCAGAAGGGCAGTAGGACAAGGTTAAGTGGGGGCATTTTTTTTAAGTACGGGGCTTGGGGGACATACCTGACAGTGTTCAAGGGTAACTCCTGGGTCATTGCTAGAGGACTGTTCACTCCTGGGAGTGTTTGGGGAGCTAACCTGGCCCTTTGGCATGCCAAGGGTACAACCCAGCTGCTCACTTCTCTCTTTATGCAAAGAATACTTTAATGAGGACCTTGACACATAAAGATTCAGAAAGGAAAAAAAAAAGCATGTGCCAATTACATTAAAAGTATTAAAATAATCCATCTAAGAATACTGGGCAGCATTTCCACATTCTATTAGGCATAAAATGCTTATCACTTTCTTCCAGAGGCTTTGCATGCAATTAGGTTTAGGGCCACATGGAATTAAATATAATTTAACTGGTCAAAGGAGACTTTCAAGCAAATTTCTCTTCCAACATCATTAAGAAAATAAAACCTAATCCTTTGCGGTTGGGGAAAAGGGTACAATCTTTTGGTTATGAGAAGAATAAATTTCGGAGGGCTAATACACAGCATGGTGACTCCAGTTTAATAGGTATACTCCAGGTTGCCCTGGGAGATCTTCAACGTCCTCACCTTAATAAAAAAAGTGACATTTATTTGAGGTGAAGGATGTGGCAACTGACGTTGTCATGGGTGGAGGGACATTGGGGGAGAGGGGAAATAAAACTAAACATTTCAAAACCAACCTTTATTAAAATAGGTGACATAAAATAAAAACCGACTTCAGGAATTTTCTTCAAACGTCTCCCTGATGACTGACCACAGCAAATATTAACGCATAACCTAGTTACTTGACTATTTTCTTTTACTTACATAAAGGAGAGTAACTCTCCTATTTCCCAGTGTTCTCACCTATTACAAAACATACTAAAAACATGTACTTACAACTGTAAAAGCTCTACAGGGCCTGGGAGATGGCCCACCGGGTGGGAGTTTGTTCTTACTGTAGGAGTCATGGTTTCAAGTCCCGAAACCACATGGTCTCCTGAGGAGCCGTATGCCCCGTAAACAAAACAAGCTATAAAAAATCCTTATACCTAACCCAATTCCTCTTTCATTTCAACAGTATTCCTTTATCTTGTATTTTAATTTCCTGGAGTATTATCATCCAGGAGAAAGGATCGATGAATCGTGAGGGGCAACTTTACATGCCAACTCAGCAAGCCTCAGAGTGGGCTGTTCGCTCAGACACCAAGCAGATGTCACTGGGAAGGTACCCTGCAGAGGCATTCACACTGACCATCAGTGGACTCTCCACAGTGCACTGTGTTCACGAGTCAGGAAGGTGGGTCTCATCTCATGAGTTACAGCTCTCAACAATGAACACTTAGATTCCCCAAAGAAGGAGTTCTCACTCAAGACTCTAATACAAGGAGCCTGAGGGAGAGTACAGCGGGTAGGGTGCTGGCCTTGCATGCAGCCGACCTGAGTTCAATCCCCAGCACGCCAGATGGTCCCCTGAGCCCCACCAGGAATGATCCCTGAGCACAGAGCTAGGAGTGAAGACTGGGCACCGTCAATGTTATGGCCTCAAAAAAAAAAAAAAAAGCGAAAACACAAATAAGACTGTATTATAAAATCCTCCCTGAATTTCCATATTATTGGTCTGTCCTATTTTATTCAGACTCAAGACTTCAATATTAGCTCTTGGTGAATCTCCAGCCTATCCAGGTTCTACAGCTCTAAAGAACCCCCACTGACACAGAACTGAAATTTGTAAGAAAAAAACCAGCCACTCCTCCATCTCTGTGTGCTTCAGCTGACTCTGATTCCACTACAGAACTATGAAGAGGTGAGGGAGCGCCACATGCCAGCAAAATAATCGCCACAACAGCGCTGCTTTACCATAGGTCTTTCGAGAGGAGCTCTCTTCGCTCTGAAGATCCTCCAGCCACACTGCAAGCACAGTGGAATCCGCATTCCAGAGGAGTTCATTTACCTAGGATGAAAAAAGCATCAGTCATTATCCTCTACTTATTCAACAATTTTTATGATGGCCGAATACTCTTCTCAGACAAAACTAAGAAACTTCAGTTGATGGTTTACTGAAAACTAATAAGCCACAATGCCATTAAATCATCCTGTGGAGCATGCAATCATATAAAAAAAGAACTAAAAAATTTTAAATGCTTCACTGCCACTGTCCTCCCGCTGTTCATCAATTTGCTCAAGCGGGTGCCACTAACTTCTCCATTTGTGCTGACATGTGCTAGTGTAGCCCGATGGCATATTGGGGGCTCTTTCAGGGTCAGGGGAATGAGGATCATCACTGTTACTGTTTTCGGCATATCAAGTATGCCATGGGTAGCTTGCCAGGCTCTGCTGTACAGGCGGGATATTCTCAGTAGTTTTCCAGGCTCTCCAAGAGGGATAGAGGCTTTTTTAAATGCTTATGTTTAAATAATTTAAAAAAAAAAAAAAAAACAAGGGGCAGGGAGCTAGTAGAAGGCTTAAAGAAGCCTGCCTTGAGAACTGGTCGGTAGAACTGAGCTAACCGCGGTGGGGGCTGAGGGGCCAGTTGATGGGGGGTAGGGGTAAACGACACTGGTCGACAGCTTGGTGCTAGTACCTGGTATGAAGCCTCTGCTTAGGGTCATATCAAATACAAACCTTCTCTATGGAACCCTCTAA
This sequence comes from Sorex fumeus, assembly GCF_029834395.1. Lineage (NCBI taxonomy): Eukaryota > Metazoa > Chordata > Mammalia > Eulipotyphla > Soricidae > Sorex > Sorex fumeus. The sequence goes on from NW_026606091.1 coordinate 43,853,971, forward strand.
ATTTGGCAGTGAAACCAACACAGGCACCTACCTTCACCTCATCTTTGTAGAAAGGGAGAGTAAACTGTCCATGGAGAAGTCCATTTTTCTCAAAAAACACAACATCCTGCTGGTTGGGTTTATCTTGCGTGGATGCAATCAAACTGCCAGAGGGTCTGAAAGTAAGCTCAGAGCGTCAGGATATTGAAAAGCTTGTCTACCAAGAATCATGTAACGTCATTCACAGTCCCGGCAGAATGGCTGAGAAGCACCCGTGCCTGTCCCGTGCCCTGGCTAGGCCATGGGTGATTTCCAGTACCTTCCCTGCCCCTGCTATAAATAAAAGAGTTTTTTTCCCCCATCTCAGTAGCAACCATTAGAAGCAAGCCCGTTCTCTCTCCAGGCTCAGAGGAAAATGAAATGCAACGGCAAACCGTATCTCCAGCAAAAACCAAAACCCTCCATCCACTCAAGAATGCCAGGAGTCCCCCATGAGCCTCCCAGCAAGCAGTAACTAGTGCAGGACTGTCTGCCCCGAGCAGGTCTTCTGTACACAAAGACAGATGTAGACAACACTGGAGTCACATCTTTTTCTGGAGTGTGTGTGGGGGGGCGGGGCAACCCCTCGTGATGCTCAGGGCTTACTACTTGTTCTTGCTCTCAGGGATCATTCCTGGCAGTGCTCAGGAGACCACAGCGGGTGCTGGGGGATGAAACCCAGGGAAGCTACATGCAAGGCAAGTGCTCTGCCTGCTGTACAATCAACGAATCAGTCATCCCAAGTCTAATGTCCTATAAAACCACAAACTTTCTCCTTCAGACACATCGTTTTAGGAAACATTTCATCCTCAGAGAGGTGTGTCTGAAGGCCTCCAAATACAACGGACACGCCACAATCACCTCATTTCCTCATGTACATGAGTTTTCATTCAGGTACATTTCTTTCTTTGCTCTGTCAGCCAACAGCCATAAACTGCTCAGAAACAAGCCATCAAAAGCCTGGAGAGAGAACGGGCTTGCTTCTAATGGTTGCTACTGAGATGGGGGAATAAAAAAACTCTTTTATTTATAGCAGGGGCAGGGAAGGTACTGGAAATCACCGATGGCCTAGCCAGGGCACGGGACAGGCACGGGTGCTTCTCAGCCATTCTGCCGGGACTGTGAATGACGTTACATGATTCTTGGTAGGCAAAGGGCTGCCCACCCTGACCTCCAGTCAGGACGGCTGCAGGTCACGGGCAGCAAGTGGCTCCAGAGAGGCCCTGAGTCAAATGTTGACTCGTCCCAAATTTAGGCTGTAAGGTTCCTAGCAAGAAGATTCCCCCCGGGGGTGGGTGACTGTATCGTGGAAAGGATTCTTCTGCTTTTCACCAAAGTCCCCTTGCTCCAAAGACCCCTCCAGACATTCCTCTAAGCACCAATTTCCCTTCCACACGATGGCTTCAGACAGGTTCCGCCTAGGACACATAACACTAACACAGGTGGGCCTTAGAATGGTAAGAACTGAGAAGGGTCAGAGAAGTCGGATGAAGGGTAAGGTGTTTGTCTTGCACATGGCTCTCCTGGGTTTGATCCCTGGCACCAAACATGATGCCTGAAGTCCTGCCAGGAGCGACCCCTGAGCACAGAGCCAGGAGTAAGGCCTGAACACAGCTCTGTGTGCCACCAACAGTGCCTTTACCCCACCCCTCTTCCCCCCACCAAAGAAAAAGAACTGAGAAGGAGGCTGGGGGTATAACTCAAAAGCTGGTAGACAGGCTGTGTATGCAGGAAGACCAGGTTCAGTCCCCAGCACATGGTCCTGGAACACTGCTAGGTGTGACTCCAACACACACACACACACACACACACACACACACACACACACCCCTTACACCTGAGAAGCAGCTCAGAATGTGATCTTCAAATTTAATTCAAATTCAGAGCACTAAAAGGAAAATGATGTAAGTTACACCAAATGAGGAAAAAGGAAACGTTTCTTCGGTATTAAACTTCCACAAGCCGCAGTTGCCCCATCCCGAGGGCTTCTTTCCCACTCACTTCCATGCCAGAGCCGGTCCGAGTCCTGCCACAGGCTCACTGGTTGACTGCAGAGCAAACTCTCGGTTCCACACTCTCACCTTCCGGGCCCCTGGGGAACAGAAACAGACACTCTTAGAGCATTCTAACCAAATGCTGTCAAGCCAAAACTCTCAAACATTAAACCAATAAATGGGACAAGAAAAGGAGTCCCATGGACATATGGTCATAATTTTAGTCTTATTACAAATGACAGTCATCCTGCAGGACATAGGGCCAGATGACCTCGCAGAGCTCTTCTCATTCTTAGCTCCAGATTCATTAGCAACTAACACTAAAGGTCTTTATTTCATTTATGAAATTAGAAAAAAAAAAAAAGAAAACCTTCCTGAATTAGCAAGATCAATTCCGTATGTAACAGCAACTGATTTCCTTACCTGTCTCTGGGCAAACAACACTCACTGCAAAGAACTGGCCATCACCACGCCAAGTCACCCGGGGTCTGTGGTCATCCCAGGGCAAAGCAGACTCGTGCTGAAGGCAGAAGAAACACAAGTGGCACCGGGAGTTGGAAAGGGTCCATATCGAATGCACTGTGGCCTAGGACATTTCTACCTTTGCTTGAAGGTTTCTTTGACCCGGAAACAGTCAATTGAAAGCATTTTAAACAAAGTAATTCCTTGGGCTTCAAAGAAAGAGGGACAGGTGGTGGTGGACTGACCCCAGAGCTGTGCATGTCACCACAGACTCTCTCCCCCATTCTTTTTTTTTTTTTTCATTAGTGAAACACCATGAGGTACAATTACAGACTTACAAATTTTGTGCTTGGCTTTCAGTTATACAGTGATCAAGTACCCATCCCTCCACCAGTGCCCATTTCCCACCACCACGGGTCCCAATGTCCCTCCCATCCCTCATCCCCCCCATCCCACCCTGCCTCTGTGGCAGGGCAGTCCCTTTTGTTCTCTCTCTCCTTTTGGGTGTTGTAGTTTGCAAAAGAGGCATTTAGTGGCAATCATGTTTGGTCCTTAGTCTACTTTCAGCATGCTTCTCCCATCCTTGGAGGATCCTCCCAACACCCTTTATTTGGTGCTCCTTTCTCTATCTGAGTTCCCTTTTCTCCTAGCACGTGTGGCTGGCCTCCCAAGTCATGGAGCAAAATTCCTGGTACTAATCTCGGCCACTCTTGGGTGTGAGTCTCCTATTGTGTTACTTTATGTTCCCCAGATGAATGCAATCTTTCTGTGTCGATCCCGCTCTTTCTGACTCATTTCACGTAACATGATACTTTCCATATAGTACCACTTATATGTAAATTTCATGACTTCATTTTTTCTAACAGCTACATAGTACTCCACTGTGTGAATGTACCAGTTTCTTTAACCAGTCATCCGTTCTTGGGCACTCGGGTTTTCTCCACATTCTGTCTGCCCAGTTCTTTCACCGATGGCCCAGGCTTACCGTGTGCATCTGAAAGGCTGCTTGCCTCCCTTCTGATCCGTGGAACTGGGTCTCCTTCTTGCCCCATCCAAGAGTGACAAACTTGCCTAGAGAACAGTTGGTTGAGAAGACACAAGACAACCAGTAAGTTAATAGAAGCAAGCTCGTGTGAGTCTTCAGGAAGCTCATCAGATTCTCTGAGACAGCTTCATCAATTGATCAGTAGTCAACACTCATAAAATCCTGTCCTCTCTATTATATGCAGCTGGGCTTATAAAGTAACTAAAAGGCCTTTACCTTGGAAAACACTTTATTGCCATCTTATATACGCTAAATATATACTTATATACCCTTGGTGATAGTAAACAATGCATCCCACTTCACAAAAAAATGGCATACGAAGAGTTTAAACGTGTCCACGAATAACAATGCCTAAGACTCAGCTGAAAAAAAAAAACACTGGAAATAAAATCCTGATTGTAAACCTTCAACTGAACATATATAACCTCACTGCTAGCACCAGGGGCTACACAACACCAATTTCAACACCTCACATACACGGGAGTGTGAAGGGCCCCTCCTGGTAGAAGCCAAAATCAGAACATGGGGCAGCAGCCTTCTAGACTAGGGTTCTCTCTAAATCATATTGCTTCTCTTATACAAGTCAAGAGGAGCAGAAACAAGACAGGCTTTCAGTTCCTGGAGGAAGAAAGGGCATGGTAAGAATTGCAGAGGGGCTTGAGAACTACTGCAGCCAACGGGGCACTTGCCTTGAGTAGTCAGGAGTAAGCACTGAGCACTGCTAGATGGGGCCCAAGAAAACAAGAAAACAAAACAAAACAGAGATTTCCTGCGGAGCTATCCCTGAAACCAGCGGCCAGATGCAGGCCCCAGTATTTGACTCTGATGAAGCGGAGTTGATTTCTATGGTCAGTATGTCCATTTCTATGCTTCACGGGCACATCCAAGCAGCCTTTGCTGCTGCACACAAAAAGCAATGTCCATCCTGCTGGTCACTCCTGGGCGTGTATCAAAATGTCCCCAGACACCAGCTGGAGAGAGAGCACAGTGGGCACAGTGCAGGCCTTGATCATGCCAGCCTGGATTTGAGCCCCAGTACTACATAGGGTCCCCTGAGTGATTCGGAGAAGTGTTCCTGGGCATTGCCCAGTGTGGCCAGAATAACAAGAATAAACTCAAATAAATGAATGAAAGTTCCCATAGAGAGGCAGAGGAGCAAGGAGTGAGAGGGCTCCAGTGGCTCAGACAGGAAGCAGTGGGGTCAGCAAACTCCAGTTGGCATCTGCTCCCTTATGGGGACCAACCCTTATGGGGACCCTAATCCTCACCTGCTCTCATGCTCTCACAGCAGAGATGAGGAGCTGAGCAGAACCGTGTGGCTTGCAAAGCCGAAATACTGTCTAGCCCCTTAGAACAAGTCTGTCAACCCCAGGCTAAAGGGAAATTATTTTCTGCTCCACAGAGTGGGAATTGAAATGGACTTCTTTGTTTATTCTCCGGGGTTCTTAGGAAGGTCGGGGGCTTTCCCTGGAAGAGGTGCTGGTTACCACCCCCATTTCCACATGCCTCCCCTCCCCCACCCACGTGACTCCTCAAAGCTGGTGGCCCCAGAGTTCCTCCCTGGGTCCTAGACTCCTCCAGAGACCCACCATTCACAAGACAGTAAAGCCTGTAAAGCAAAGGCTGCCTTTGTGCCAGTGACTCCCGCTCCGTATCCACAGCTCTGGTTCTCTGCTGCCTGCTACCATCTGATCCACACTGCCCAAAGCTGCAAAGGGAAACCCTCACCTACCAATTCCACACCAGCACTCACTACCCCGCCTTCCTGTCCAGGCTGGGAGCTCCCGGCTAGAGTCCCACTAAGCTGGTTCTTCCTCACCTAAATTTACCCAAAGCCTCACTCTCCCACTTCGAAACTGAAACATCTCCAACTCATGACTATCAGCAGAGGAATCAGACACACACGGGTTAAGTAATGGATCTCAGACAATTAGGAAAACACACTCCCATTCTCACCAAGAATTCACTTTTTAAAGAACGAATCCTCCCGGGAGAGCCCCACTCCCACATTCCTTCTCCCTCCCTGGAGCCCTGTAGCAGCCTCCAACCTGGCCACCCGCCCCGCACACGCCCGCCTTCCATCCAAGCTGGTCAAGCTCCAAGTTTAATCAAAATCCATCCCACTCACTTCATGCCACACTCATGGCCTGCCCCCCGCCACCCCCCACCCCGAGTACTGAAATACTCTGCTGCCTAAAGACACCATGCCTTGTGAAAAACGTCTATGAAATCTTCCCTGGCAACGAACTACTGTATTCACTTGGACCGCCCCCCCCACCTTCCATTAACCCACCAGCACTCAGTCAAGGCTCAAGTCAGTCTCCACTACTCAGTGCTCCCTCTCCATTCGCCTCTTCCCATCTCTTTGATACCCAACACCTGTGCATCCAGGAATCCAGCATGGAATTCCGGGTCTCCCTGAGGGAAGCGCCAAAGTATCCATTACACAAGAAACACTCTGGCATCCATAGTATGTGCTCAAATTAGTCCGGAATCAATTATGTTCAATAAATAACAGAGTGCTCTTTTTTTTAGCTTTTTGGGAGGCTGGATCGATAGCACAGCGGTAGGGCGTTTGCCTTATGCGTAGCCAGCCTGACCGAGCGGGGTTCAATTCCTCCGCCCTTCTGGAGAGCCCGGCAAGCTACCCAGAGTATCTCGCCCACAGGGAAAAGCCTGACAAGCTACCCGTGACGTATTTGATATGCTAAACACAGTAACAACAAATCTCAAAATGGAGACGTTACTGGGCCTGCTTGAGCAAATCAATGAACAACAGGAGGGCAGTGCAGTGCTAAAGCTTTTTGGATCACACCCAGCAATGCACAAGGGTTACTCCTGGTTCATGCATTCAAGAATTACTCCTGGCGGTGCTCAGGGGATCATATGGCATGCTGGGAATCAAACCCGGGTCAGCAGTGTGGAAGGCAAATGCCCAACCCTCTGAGCTATCGCTTCAGCCCCCAGAGTACTTTTATAACTGACTTCTCAGAGTTGGTACAAGGCGTGAAATAAGACTTTGATAAGGGTTAAAACCACCTTTTCCCCCTATCGCACTCCTCATTCAGGCCTGCCAGCTGGTGCCCTGACCTTGGGCAGAGCCCATGGGAGACACAGCATCTCCTCTCTTCATTTCCTCTGATACTTGTCCCCCCCACTCACTGCCCAAAACACCACAGCAAGATCTCAGCAAGTAAACAATCTGACGGCTCCCATGAAAATATAGTTTGGGATGCAATTAGCAGAAACAAAGATAACCCTTCTTTTCTACTTCTACTTCTCATTTTCTCCCCTGAATTATTCCCTAGAAATTTTCTTCTTCTCTTTTTTTTGGTTAGTAGAGTCCCTTTCATTGACTCCCCAGTCCAAGACTTCCCAAGTTTGGGAGCAGAAGCTAGATTTACCCAGTGACCTAGATAAATAGCAGAGAAACCTACTCCACAGATTACTAACAAAGCCAACTCTCTGACACAAAGAGGCATCAGAGGTCTGACTTCTAACATGTGGGATAAGCCAAAAAAACTGGGCTAATGATAAGAATCAACCCTATAATCCTATAATCCAACTTCCAATGCATGATAAAGCAGGTACAGCGCAGTTACACAACAGAATACTATGTGGCTGTAAGAAAGGATGAAATCAAGCAATTTGCCCACTATGTTGATGGAAATGGAGGACATCATGCCGAGTGAAGTCAGGAGAGGGACAGACTCAGAATAATCTCTCTCATGAGGGATATAAAGATGCACAGTTTAGGAGCAACAGACGACGAAAGGAAATGGAGAGCTGGTCCAACAGAGTCAGCCCGGGAGTGGGGGTGAGGGGTGGATGGGAGGGATCCTAAGAACTGGTGGTGGGATATGAGCACTCTGGTGGCGGGTGTGTTGTTGGAACACTGTAAGCCGGAAACTATCATTAACAGTATTGCAAATCATACCACCTCAACCAAACCAAAGAGAAAAAGACGACTGGCTATTGGATGTTTAATACACCAAGGTTTAAAAAGTCTCATGGTTCTTCAGTTTATATGGTTTTGAGAATATCGCAAGAAAATGATCAAACCTGAGAAGAAATTCAAGCGACAAACTTTTTCAATCAAAGTTCTACTCACTTTCACCAAAATCCTCCTGGTGGATTTGTTGTTCCATGATGGGTTCAAAGTCTTTCGTCATCATAATCAGGGTCTGTTGACCTTGAAGGAACACAAACGACAATGATTTTGTTTTCATGTAACGAATCTGAGATTCCCTAAATATCTACAGCACTGAAAGCTACAGAGCTGAAGAGAAACCATTCATGGTCAGGACAATGCAGGCAACACACTCAAAACATCTTGACTCGTTTAAAAATAATACAACAGTGGGACCAGAAGAGTCCAGCGAGTAAGGTGCTTGCCTTGCACTTGGCCAGCTGGGGTTTGAACCCCCGAATTCCGCCAGGACTGAGTCCCGAGCACAGAGCTAGCACATTTAAGAGTGCTACTGGGTGTGGACCCCAAAACCAAATAAAGTAACAATTTTGATACGTCATCATTATTCCCAACTATTTAGTAATGCAAAACTAGCCTAAAAATCCATATGGCCTGGATGACAGAGATGATATAGGAAGTAAGGTGCTTGGCATCGTAGACATCGTAGACCCCCGTTCAATGCCCAGAACCACATGTGGTCGCCTGAGCACCACCAGGAGTTATCCCTAAGCACAGAGCCAGGAGTAAGTCCTAAGCACCACTGGGTGTATCCTCAGTGTATATGTCGCTGTAAGAATACTATGTAACTGTAAAAAGGATGAAATAAAAAAAAACATAGCCCTTCTCCACTAACTTCAACACTTTAGTCACCAAAGTATCTCTTCAAATATATGCTTTACTGGGGTGCAAATTTTAAAAAAATATATATATTCATCTGGAATTAAGAGAAAGTGGGAAAGCAGTGTTTGAAGGCAGGTAAGAGCTCTTAAAAGAGCTGTAAGAAGCAGGGCAGGAGAGAGTACAGTAGAGAGGGCACTTGCCTGGCACACGGCTGACCCAGGTTCAAGCCCCTGCACCACATACAATCCCTGAACACCACCATGGATAGCCCCAAAACAAGCTCTAAGAAGCATTTTTAGTATGTGTTTTACATAGTGACTCTTTTTTTTCTTTTTGGGTCACATCCGGCAATGCACAGGGGTTACTCCTGGCTCGTGCACTCAGGAATTACTCCTGGTGGTGGTCGGGGACCCATATGGGATGCTGGGAATCGAACCCGGGTCGGCCACATGCAAGGCCAATGCCCTACCCACTGTGCTATCACTCCAGCCCTACATAGTAACTCTTTCACTGAAGTCAGGAGGAAAAAATCTTGCTGGCTGGAGGTACGGATCAATGAAAGTGGGAGGCTCTAAGCTCAGTCACACTTGACTCTTCCCTCTCCCAAATGAAGGAACATAAAGACTTTTAAAATAATATATTAAAATGTAAAACAAGCTAAGATATACACACAGATTCCTTATAACAATGGTCTGATAGCACAAAGACACTCATGGAACTGCATCATCCGGTCAGTTAAGCCCACCAGATATCAAGAATCGAGTTTTAGAAAAGCCGCCAGTTCCAGTGACAAGCTCACCTGTAACGAGGAGCACCAGCTCCTGGTCAGGACTCCAGCTCATGACACAGATACCACTGGCGACGCTTCCGACACATTCCAGCTGAGACAGAGACAGGAGATGAGATTTGAGAAAACAGCAGTGGCTAGCTGTTTACTAGAGACTTCATCAGAAATATCAACCGCAAAGCAAATAATCATCTGATGACAGGGCAGCTCAGCATGACACAGAGCATGGGGCTAGACATGTCTGGAAGCTTCATCCCTTCCCCAAGGTATCTCATGGAGAAGATGAAATCATTTTTTTTTTTTAATCACTAAATAATCTTGGTGAGAACTCTCTGTGCACAGTAAGGAACAGGAATTCTGTCTTGCAGGCCCTGAGAGAGGTCACAGCACGATGGACAGCAACTAACTGGAGGAGCCTGCAATCTGCAAAATTTTTCAGAACACTTTTCACTTTTCAAGTAAACACATGAATACATGAATTTTACACATGAGAAATAGTAACAGAGTTAAGGTAAAGGTAAAGGTAAAGGCCCTCCCGATGATCGTCGATTTGCTCGAGCGGGCCCAGTAACGTCTCCATTGGAGACTTTGTTGTTACTGTGTCTGGCATATCGAATACTCTCGGTAGCTTGCCGGGCTCTCCGAGAGGGGCGGAGGAATCGAACTCGGGTCGGCCATGTTGGCCGCTTGTAAGGCGAACGCCCTACCGCTGTGCTATTTTTTTTTGCTTTTTGAGTCACACCTGGCGATGCCTAAGGGTTACTCCTGGCTCACGCACTCAGGAATTACTCCTGGTGGTGCTGGGGGAACATATGGGATGCTGGGAATCAAACCCAGGTCAGCCACATGCAAGGCAAACGCCCTACCTGCTGTGCTATCACTCCAGTGCCTAACAGTTATACTTTATATTTGATAGTTTTGCTATTTCTGTCCATGAACTGAGAATAAGGTTTCATTTATTTATTTATTTGTTTGTTTGTTTGTTCTGGGGGTCACACGCAATGATGGTCCTGGCTCTGCACTCTGGAATAACCACTGGCAGTGCTTAGAGGACCAAATGGGATGCCAGGGGTCAAACTTGGGTTGGGCACGTGCAAGGCAAGCGCTTTACCTATTAATTACCTATTATTTATTAATCTTTCTACTACCTCTCCAGTCCCAAGATGTAAGGCTTATTATGACACTAAACAGAAGAGGTGAAAATGAAGGTGCCACATTCAGAGCACCAGGGGCCAAATCCCCTCTGACAACTGCACTACTCTGACCTACTAACGCATGCCTCAATTTCTCCTTCTGAAGAATGAGAAACAACAATCTTCCTCATAAGGGTGCAGTAAAGAATAAATTTAAAATAATTTTGTTTGTTTGGGGGGCACACTGGCAATACTCAGGGGTTACTCCTGGCTCTGCACTCAAGAATCACCCTTGGCAGACTCTGGAGACCACATGGGATGCTGGAGATTGAACCTGGGTCAGGTGCATGCAAGGTAAGTGCCTTACCCGCTGTACTTTGGCTCCAACAAAGAAAAAATAAAATTATGCACAAAAAGTCCTTGGAGAAGTATTTGGCACATTATAAGATTTAGCTGATATTAGGAGTTGTTACTATTATACTAGCAATGTAACTCTTGTGACAAAAATCAACATTAACAATACCATAATCAGGGCTCAGTACAGAGGGTAGGGTGCTTGCCTTGCAAACGACCAAGCCAGGTTCAATCCTTGGCACACCATAGGGTCCCCAGAGCCTGCCAGGAGTGACCTATAAGTGCAGAGCCAGGGGTTAGCCCTGAACACTGCCAGATGTGGCCCAAAGAAAAATAAAAAACAAGACAAAATATGTAACTGTAAGATGCTTAAACATGATGGTTCCTGAGTCCTTAAACCTCTGCACAAGGGACCTGTTTGAGCCAGGATTCTGCCTCCCTGGCGGCTCTGGCCTACCTGGTGTGTGCTGAGATTGCAGAGAATGACGTCTCCCGAGGCCATGGCCACACACACAGACTCCTGATCCAGCAAGTCCTGAACACCAACGATGCGGCCACTTCCGTCCTCGGGGAGAAAACCTTCTGCCACTAGAGAAATTTCATTTTTCACCTTACACCAAAGCAAAACAGAAACAAATCAAATCAATCTACTTTCAAGGTCATTTCCAGAAATCGAGTACTTTTTAATGTTTCTCTAATTATATTAAAGCTTTCAAAAAGATTTTTCCTATGTTAAAATTCAAACTTTCGATAATTATCATTATTATTCTCTTTAATAATATTTAAGATATTTCTGCTAAGAAAAACCAAAAAGAAGTCTTTTAAAAATGTTCAGTAACACCTGACGTTAAAAAAATGCAGTTTTCTAAGATTTCTATAGAAAAAGGGGAAAATGTAATTATCTACACTACATTATTAAGGAAATATAGGTAAGGGAAGATACCAGAATTAATCCTAACAGTGTGCTGTGGTCAGGATCCAGTGAGGATCTAACTAATAGAGTTAGCATGGGTTGTAGAGTGAAATGCAATTTCTAAAAATTCTACAGGCAATTTTCATCTGTGCGATCAGTTGAAAATCACTATTATGGGTAATATTTACATATAAAGGGGGAAAAGTAAAGTAGCTACAAAAACTTAAGCTTTTATCAACTTTAATTCAGAATAGAAGCCAGGTAAAAAGGACTCATGCTTGATATTAATATAAAGGAATGTACGTTGAAAGGAATATTAATTCAGTAAGATTTAAAGTAAATGTTGTCTGGCTCTTTAAGTCCATGCTCTCCCTTCAACATGCATCTCATTTTTTGGTCTCTATTGCCTGCCTTTTCCACTCGGGAGATTCTCATGTTCTCTCGTAAACATGTACTTCTTTCTCTCCCCTCACATATTTCTAAGTGAGCTTCAATAAAAATTACCTTACTTCACACACAGACACACAGACAGACAGACACAGACACACAGACACACAAACACACACAAACACACACACATACACAGAGTAAATATCGTGAGGGAAGGTAATCTGAAAGCAGGCACGTCAAGGGTCATGCCAAGCACAGGTATTTTCCACTAATAACTTACTTCTCTCGTGCCAGGGTCAACTTCTATCAGTCCAAGCTCTGAGCCAATGAGCACTGTTCCCTGTTCAGTTCGAAGAGTGAAGCACTGAGGCTTCCCTGGAGCCTGAATATCCCGAAACTCCAGGGTACGCAGTAACTTGAGGTTTCTCATGATGTTGATTCCCAAAGAAAAGCAGAAATATCCCCTGCTGAAGCATAAAGCCCTAAAAGAGAAAGGAACAGTTTGACAAGGACAAATCACACACAGAAGCAAAATGAGTTAAAGGGCCAGGAAGGAACAGAGTAACAGGGAAGGAACCAACATCGGTCTCATCAAAACCCCACGGGGAGGGGACAACTGCCACCCAACATATCAACCTATAAATGGAGGAAAGTCGAGTCCCAACAAGATTTTTTCTTTCTTATTCCTCAGTTACGTTGAAAAGAACAAAGCAAGTAAGGAAACATTTCATATTTCAGATTATCTTTGTATAATCCTGATTGACTCATAAAATCATTAAGGGAAAATGTTTACCCCAGTGATACACACAAACCCAGAGTTGAAGAAGAGCTAGGATAAAATGGCACTAATGAGGCTGGAAAGATAGTACAGAAAGGCAAGGGGTTGACCTTGCATGTAGGTGACCTACGTTAATTCCTGGCACCCCTAATGCTCTCTCAAGACTGGCCAGGAGTGTTCCCTCATCACAGAGACAGGAGTAAGTCCTGAGGACCACTCGGTGTGAACCAAAACCAAAAGCAAACAAAAAGAAACATTAATATCTCCGACTACATTTATTTATAAACCGGCTGTATATTAAGGTAAAAAGGTAAAGGCCCTCCCGTTGATCGTCGATTTGCTCGAGCGGGCCCAGTAACGTCTCCATTGGAGTCTTTGTTGTTACTGTGTCTGGCATATCGAATACTCTCGGCAGCTTGCCGGGCTCTCCGAGAGGGGCGGAGGAATCGAACTCGGGTCGGCCATGTTGGCCGCATGTAAGGCTAACGCCCTACCCGCTGTGCTATCGCTCCAGCCCAGGCTGTATATTATGTTCATTAAAAAGATTAAAGTGAAATCAAGCAGAAATTGTACTAAGCATTCACAGTTCTCAACAAGATATGTCACTGTCACTGTCCTCCCGTTGTTCATTAATTTGCTCGAGAGGGCCCACTAATATCTCAATTGTGACAATTGTTACTGTGTTTGGCATATCGAATACGTCACAGGTAGCTTGCCAGGCTTTGCGGTGCGGGCGAGACACTCTCGGTAGCTTGCCGGGTTCTCCGAGAGGGGCGGAGGAATCGAACTCGGGTCGGCCATGGTGGCCACTTGTGAGGCAAACGCCCTACCGGCTGTGCTATCGCTCCAGCCCAAACAACAACAAGATATGAAAACATGGAAATCACAACAGCTTACTTCAAAGCAATGACCGAGAGGGTGGAGGCACTTTAAGACCTGATATAACTGACTATACATGATCTGTATTTCCAGGCCTGGCTGTCGTAAGACAAAAAGGTGACAAAAGATTAGGAAACCTGCTTTGGTTTGGCAAAATCGGAATTATAACTACAAGGCTGCATGGTTTATTCAGATTTCTTTAAGAATGGACATGCCTAACTTCTGTTAGGGTTGGTAATTACATAAACCACGCTGTTGTTAATGGCATCTCAATCCAACATGAATTCTTGGATTCATCGTGACATTTCATAGACGTAACATCTAAAGAATAAAGGTGAGTTTATCTTTACATTCCATGGCAATTAATATTAAGTAACAGAGTAACAGCAACGATACAGCATATAATAGGGATTAGCAGGAAGGTGAAACTTGACAAGTGAGGAAGAGTCAAAGGCAGACAATGGCTTGAAAGCTTTGGTGACATCTGATTATTGACTTCCAGGAAAAAGTCAAACCTGTACTATACCTTGCAGGGTTTTCTTATTATTATTATGAAATCACCGTGAGATACACAAAGCTTTCATGATTGAGTTTCAGTCATACAATGATCGAAAACCCATTCCTCACCAGTGCACATTTCCCACCACCCAAGTCCCCAGTATCCTTCGCACACAGCCCCACCCCATCCCACCCGCTGCCTCTGTGGCAGCACCTTCCTTCTTTCTATTTGGGGCATCATGGTTTCTTGCAGATTCTTAATCACAGACCTAATCCTTCAGAGAAAGCACACGAGGATGTCAGTTTCTCCAAGGATAAAGTCCCAGTCCGGAGAAAGAACTGCAGCCCAGCAAGCAAACCCTCTCCGAACCTCCTACCGCCTCTCCCACACACTAACAGGTTCGTTTTCAGTCGGGTTGCCCACTATTGCAAGGAATGCCCAGGCTGGGCGAGGATGCAACAGGCAGAGTTGAAGGCAGGAGGCCAAGAGTCACGCCACCGTCCAGGCATGGCCTGCAGCGGGCAGACAGTGGGCCACCGCTGATGCCCTCTGGCAGGGGGCGGGTCGCTCCAATACTCACCTGCACGGTGGTCTGAAGAGCCCCGGCCGAGCCCCGGATCACCGGCTGGTGCAGCACCCAAAGGCAGCTAGAGAGACGCTTGCACCAGGCAGCGAGGGCGAGCGGCAGCCAGCTAGCTAGCAGCACGGCCTAGGCGTGACGTCAGAAGACGGAGAGGCAGGGGCGGAAACTTCCGGTGCTCGGGTGACGCGGAGGGGAGGAGCTTCCTCTGGACCCGCCCCTCTGCCGCCTGCCAGCCTATTGCCTTCTAGTTTCTCTCTGACGTCACGCGCAGATGCCGCCGTCGCTTCCGGGTAGGCGGAGCTTGCAGGGCGGGGCGAGAAACGCGCATGCGCACGATTTAAGCCGGCGCCGGAAACGCGCCGGAAGGCCTCGGAGCCGGGTGGGCGGGGGCCGCAGCGGCGCGGGGGGTCGCCATGGCTACGGAGCCCGCGCCCCTGGGGCCGGCCGCCCCTTCGCTGGTGGATCGTTACTTCACCCGCTGGTACAAAGCAGGTGAGAGGGGACGGAGGTCGGTTCCCTCCCGGGCCTCTGTGGCTTGGAGCTGTCGGGGCCGGTCTGGAGCCGCGCGCTCTCCCTGCTGATGCAGTGTCCGCGTCGGAAGCGGCAGGGATGGACTTTTGCAGCGGCCATCGGCGGGGGCGGGGGGGGTCTGGGAGGTGGCGAGGGTGGGTTCTGCAGCCGGCAGGGCAATGCCCAGTCCGAGGGTGGGTGGCTTACGGGGCTCGTTCGACTCCCAGGTGTGGCCCGCCGGGTTGGCAGGGGACCCCTTCTGGAGGGTCGGATTTGAAGGGCTCAGCCCCAAGATCCGATCAGGGACCCCGGCGGAGGTTGTCGGGACGACCAGAGTACCAGGAAGTTCTCCTAAGAGGATGCGCGTCCAGCGGTGTCCAGGACAAGCCCCTGGTTGGTTTGGATTTGCTGCTGAAAAGTGCCCCTGTAGGGAGGGGGGAGGAGAGCTCCAGCGCCAGCGCTTTGGGTCCCCGAGACCTGGGTTCGATCCTGGGCAAGGCATGGTACGCCTCATCACCCTGGAGGAGTCACCCCCTGCCTGCAACAGAACCTTGGCTGGCCCCTGAGCACAGCCAGGTGCCCCTCGCACCCCCCCTCAAAAAAAGGAAGTGACCTGTTCTGCAGTGGATACTCTGTATCAGTGGTTCTGTCATCATCCAAGCCCTTCTTCAACTCCTTCTTGGTCTTTCCTTCAAAAATCATAGAAGCACCCACTTGAAAAATAAAATGGTAGCACATTTCAGAGAGGTCAACCAACTGTGCCGATTTGATCAGGACTGTGGTTAAACTCCTATTTCCCCAGAAATCCTAGACATTCTCCCCTAACATGGGGGCAAATGAGGATGACATGGTCACCTTTAAATTGCCCAGAAAAACGTATGCTATTATACTGTAGTACTGTAGCACTGTCCTCCCACTGTTCATCGATTTGCTCCAGCGGGACCAGTAACGGCTCCATTGTGAGACTTGTTATTTTGTTTGGCATATCGAAGACATCACCGGTAGCTTGCCAGGCTTTGCCCTGCGGGTGAGATACTCTCGGTAGCTTGCCGAGCTCTCTGAGAGAGGCAGAGGAATCGAACCCAGGTCGCTGGGGTCAGCTGCGTGCAAGGCAAAAGCCCTACCCGCTGTGCTATCACTATTATATAAGACCATTATTGCTTAATTTCATTTTCCCCCCAATAGAAATGAGTGTACTCATTTTAAAGTGAGGGTAAATGAGATGGAACCCAAGCTTAATTGATTTACCATTGACTGAATGAATGATGTTTCTGAGTTAAGTTCCTTTAAATAGCTTGGAACTCTTGAGGTAAAGTCAATCTTTTAAGTCAGTGATTGGCATGCATCTAGTTTTCATAAGTAATTTTCTATGAACCAAGAAGTGTCACACAGCAAGAATAAAGCCATTGACTCAAAAACCAACAATTCATTTATTCTTGTAGATGTCAAAGGAAAACCCAGTGAGGACCATTGTATACTACAGCATTCTAACCGGTAAGCCAATTGGAATTTTAAGCTACCACCAAAAATGTCTTTCTGGGTTGGTAGCCAGAGATGGTGAGAGTTTGAACAAACATCCATGGAATTACTTTTACTGTGTTGAAGTGGTATAGTCAGTGATAGGAGTTTGGGTGACAAGAATGGAACTTTTACTCATTCTGAACAATAAAACAACCAGATTACTCAAATCTTCAAATGGCAGACCACCCCCAGAGCCTGGTACTTGAGGTAACTCATCCATGCCTGATCATGGAAATGCCAGAGTCCATGAAGAAGGCACAGGTGGAGGCATAGATGATACCCTATGCCTACTGGCATGAGTGACGTGCCTGACTTATGCCTTCTTCTACCTAGGGACCTCGGGTACTCTTCCCTTTCTCAAAGGAAATTGACTCCTTCTTACATTATTGCATTCCCTTCTACACTCTAATCAAAGAGAAAAGTTGGAAAGGATGGGGAGATAATAGTTTGACGAAGCAAATGTTCATTCCGATGATCTTAGGCCAGTAGAAAGACTCTGATGGGAGGGAGAATGTACCAAGTAGTAATACAGGACCACTTCTCACTCTGTAGAATCTGTGTCATCACACTGGCAGAATCTCATCCAGTACTTCAAAGTGGAAAGACAATTAAAAGCATCTCCTATCAAATCAGCACCAACTGCAGCAGACTTCAGAACAAGGTCTCCGGGAAATTCAAGCGGGTATGTTCCTGTCCTTCTCTACTTCACTCCTGTCAGTCGTGACTGGTCCAGTTAGTCTGAAGAGCCAAAATGTCCACACAGCATGCTCTCTGACAGTTTGAGATACTGACTATAAGAACGCTGGAACCGTAAAGTCTTAGTACCAAAACATGAGATATTTCAAAAGGTATGCTATCTGGCAAGATAGGGCCTGTATCATTATCCTCCCCAGGATGGAGGGCAGAGAAAGCAGCCGTTGAAAGAAAATGCTAATGGCAGTGTAACGAGATACTTCTGGTTTCATTATAATTTCACGTTCTAGTAGTATTTCAAGTTCTATAAAATTCAGACTAGCAAGTGTTTATTAAAAATATGTAACCAGGGGCTGGAGAGATAGCACAGCGGGTAGGGCGTTTGCCTTGCACGCGGCTGACCCGAGTTCGATTCCCAGCATCCCATATGGTCCCCTGAGCACCATCAGGAGTAACTCCTGAGTGCAGAGCCAGGAGTAACCCCTGTGCATCACTGGGTGTGACCCAAAAAAAGCAAAAATAAATAAATAAATAAAAATATGTAACCATCAATATGTATAAAACAAATATTTTCACAAATAAAATTCTTAAATTATATATCTTAAGGTTGAAAAAAAATTCACTGTGAGAGAATATGTAGTAGTTGCTGCTTATCCATTTTCCATTCCTTCATGGCTGCCAGTTCTGGTGTATCAGGATGTGCCCTCTGCCCTCCATACACTGCTCACCTGTGCCAAATGTTACCTCTGCTCTCAACAGGTTAGTATATGCTACTTAAAACTTTTCTCCTGAGACTGGAGGATATGGTAGGCTTGCCTTGAGTCCAGGCATAGAGCCAGGAGTAGGCCCTGAACACAGCCAGGTGTGGCCCAGGTAACAAAAACAAAAGAACAAAAAACCTTACTCTGATTTCAGATTTTTCTCCAAGCACTTTGTCGAAGTATTAAAATACCCCCGTTGGGGCAGAGAGATTGTCTGTTGGGGCGAGCAGCCGTCTATTGCCTTGCACAAGACTGACCTGCGTTTGATTCTTGGCACCCCTTACAGTCCTTGGGCCTACCAGGATTGATCCCCGAGTGCAGAGCCAGGAGTAAGTCCTGAGCACCACTGAGTGTGACTCAAAAGTCAGAAAAGGAAAGAAAATTAGCCCATCTACAAAGTGTCTTCGTGATCGACCCTAATAAAGACGTTTTCCTTTATTGTATAATATAAAAATGTAGAAATCTTCATGAAAGTAACTATTTCTGCCATACTGAAATGTTGGAATTTATATTACTGTGAATTGACAGATTTTCCTCTATTTTAGGTGCACACCTGGCTTTCAGTAGCACTTCATTCTTAATCTATAACTAAACTTCCAATTATTACATATTTTATGTTGGAGCCTAGCCATAGCACATAACAAGCACCTGTATACAAATGTTTAAGTCATGACTTTATTGTGCTTTATTTTTTTTAACTGGTTTTTTTGTTTTAGGGCAACATTCGACAATGCTCAGAGGTTATTCCTGGCCTGCACTCAGGAATTACTCCTGGTGGGCTCAGGCAACCATATAGGATGCCAGGGATTGTACCCCGGGTCAGCCACGTGCAAGGCAAATGCTCTACCCACTGTACTATCACTCTGGCCCCTGTGCTTAAGCCATTTTTTTTTTAATTAGTGAAACACCATGAGGTACAGTTGTAGACTTACAAACTTTCGTGCTTGGGTTTCAGTTATACAATGATTGAGTACCCATCCCTCCACCAGTGCCCTTTTTTTATTTAAAACTCTGTTCTACGAATATATCCTGTTAAAACCCTGAAAGTTTTCTTTCAAAGGAAATTTTAAAATGTACATTAATCACCTTCCCTTTTATTACACAGGGGGCACAGTTTCTAACAGAACTTGCACCTCTGTGTAAGATTTACTGTTCAGATGGAGAAGAATACACCATATCTAGGTGAGCTACTTGTTTTGACTGTACACTTGGAAAAAAGGTAATATTTTTCTTCAAAGCCATTTTTTTCCCCCCTTAATAGCTGTGTCAGGGGACGGCTGATGGAAGTGAATGAAAACATCCTCCATGAGCCATCCATTCTTCAGGAGAAGGTAAAGAGGCAGAAAGTCTGATCCCATTATGGTTCACGGACTGGTCACTGGACTGAAATTACCAAATCATTCTGTTTTCTTGCCAGCCGTCCACCGAAGGTTACATTGCAGTTGTATTGCCCAAATTTGAAGAAAGTAAGAGCGTAACAGAAGGTCTACTAACGCGAAAACAATATGAAGAAGTCTTGGTGAAACGCACAAATGTCGCAGCAGCCACCTCCTGAAGGCTGGCCTGGAGAGGGCGTGTGCAGAGTGGACACTTCCCGCCCGCCTCCCCGCAGTGGCTGCCGGCTGCCCGGCAGAAGAGCTGCTCGATTCACAGCCCGTCCCCGGAGAGCCCGCCCTGCACTGCGCCCGGTTCTCCTTCCCTGTCCAGCTCGCCGTATCCCCATTTCATCTTTCAGCCTCCCAGACTGCCGCCCGGGGACTCCCTTCTTCCTCTGCTGCATTTTCTAACAAGCAGTACATAAACACAGGGTATTTTTGGGTTAGTAACAAAAGTGGATATTTTCACATAGATATTGTGGCATTGGGTACTGGTTTGGACTCAATTTTCCATCAATTGGAAGTTTTAAAACGAGTGGATCCTTCTGACCCTTCTTAACCTCTACTTCACTGTGATACCAGAAAGTCTAGCCTAGCGTTTCTCCAACTTTCTCCGTCACCCCGTTCTGACCTTGTGTTCTCCCTGTGACCCAACCTACCTGTTGGCTCCCTGGTCTCATGCTGTGTGTCTCCCCCCATCCCCTCCCCCGTTTATGTGATTTGTTTACCTAAAGCCCTGTTACAATGAGTTTCAGATAAAAAGAACCTTAAAATTTATTATTTTTCCTGAAAATTCATGCATTTAAGTATCACTTGTTGAGTAAAAATTACTTAGAAGAATCCCCTTACATGTTGGGGGTCAGGGAGATAGCTCTACAGAATGAACGTATGCTTGGCTTGCGAGAACGTGAACCTTTACAGCCGATTCCCAGCACTGCAGTCCATGCAGTGCACCAGGGCTCCAAGACATGAAAGTTTCTGCACACCCTGCAGGTTTAGGCAAACCCCTCCCACCCCCAAAAAGAATGTCTAGCTTGTAAACATTTCTCCTCTTATTTCTATAGTAATTTGAAAGGATCTTTTGTTATCAGAGATCAAAAAGTAATGATTTGGGGGTTTTGGTTTGGGGGTCACACCCAGCAGTGTGTGTTTCAGGGTTTTTAGTTTGGGGGTCACACCCAGTGTGTGTGTATGATTCAGGGTGTTTTTGTTTGGGGGTCGCACCCTGTGTGTGTGTGTGTGTGTGTGTGTGTGTGTGTATGATTCAGGGTTTTTAGTTTGGGAGTCACACCGTGTGTGTGTGTGTTTGTGTGTGTGTGTGTGTGTGTGTGTGTGTGTGTGTGTTTGTACACGTGTGGTGTTGGCCCGGGCTGTGGCAGCACAGTGAGAAGCCCAGTCACAGATGAGGGAAGGGCTCAAGAAAAGGCCCTGGGTTTAAGGAAAAAACCCAGGTTCAGCCAGAACTGTTTATTTTCTGCTGAAGATTAGACTCGATGATGATAAGCTGAAAAGTAAAAAAAAAAAAAAAACAAGGAAGTGCAGGTGTATACATACTCAAAAAAAAAGCTTTAGTTTAAACTCATTTAGTCAGTGGGATATTTGACTTGGTTTTTGTTTTGGGGCCACACCCAGGTAGTGCTCAGGGCTTACTCTTGGCTCTGCACTCAGGGATCATTCCTGGTGGTGCTCGGGGTACACCATGGGGTGCTGGGGATTGATCCCAGATCAGGCTTATGCAAGGCAAACACCCTACTTGCTGTTCTGTCCCTCTGGCCCCCTGGGCTTAAACTTGATTGTGGCAATGTCCCATTTTAGAATCACACTGCAGTTTGAATTCTAGCGATTGCCATGGCATTTATTAGTTTCCAAAAGTTTCCACAATTGATTTTATGGTCAGAAAATACAGCAGTATTTCATGGTGTGTGGGTTTTTTTTTTAATAAAATTTTTGAATTTCTAAAAATATAAAGGATCATCTGTTTTAGAAAAACGTCAGCCTTGCCACGCGATGTTGCAGATATCTGACCCCAAAAGCTCAGGATTTGCCATTCACAGAGTCTTTCTTTGTCACCGAGCCCCACTTGTTGTTTTCCATCTGAAACTGAAAAAGAATTAAGACAATTACTTTTCTACGTGGAAAATAAAAAACCGAACAGCAGCTTTATTTGGTGTTTTCATTTTTAAAATGTGAGTTGGAGTCAGATTTCTGTCTCACCTTCTTCATCAGCTTATAGCACAGCGAGAGGAGCTGCACCAAGATAGCCATCGTGGATCTCGCCTTTGTAATGCACTTATCGACCTACAGTGGCAGAAACACAGATGTTAACGCTGGGGTCTAAGAGGAGCAACTCTGTGCTGTGGAATTAATCGTGTTCAGCTTGGGTGAAGCTACTGTTCCCTGGGGTCAGTTACAACTGCAAGTGATAAATGATTCCTACAGTCAAGGCATTGATAAAAATGGAAATAAGGGCTGGTGAGATAGTATAGGGGTTTAGGCACTGTCTTTCATCCCACCAACCCAGCTTCTAATCTAATACCACATACCCCCTGAGTACACTGGGGAGTCTAAGCTCCTGAATACCATTGGGGGTTACTCCTGACAAGATCTGATAATTTTTTGCAAGGTATAGCCCTAAAATTAAAAAAAAAAAAAAATATATATATATATATATATATATATATATATGCACTGCTGTGGATATTAAACTTTTGAGGAAAAGGGGTTTGGAAATAAACTTGATGTCAGTCTGAAAGGATCTGCCTGATCAATCCACTGTTCCGCTTACCTTTAGAAAGACTTGATTCTGGAAAGGTGTCCTAGTTATTGTCTGGAGTTGTTGGCAGAGAGGAGTTAGCTTGTTTATTTCCAGGAGAAGCATAAGCTTGTCATCATCTCTCAGCTGAAACGTAATTTAGGAAATGGCAACAATTCCAAACCAGCCCATCACTTAACTCTTAAAAATGCATTAAGAATTGACCCCACCTCAGCACTACCTGTTTGGAGAAAGCTTGTACACTTGAAGCTAGCTTTAAGCCCTCATCAGCAAAAATCTGGTGGAAAGGAAGCATCACAATTTTAGGTATATGTCTTACAGATACTAAGAAATACATTAAGAAACCCTATAAGTAACAGTATTATAAACAACAGTATCTAAAAAAAAAAAAGGTGCCTGCCATAGAGGCAGACAGGAGGGTGGGAGGGAAACTGGAGACGTTGGTGAAGGAACTGGGTGTTGGAAAAATTGCATGCCTGAAACTCAATCATAAATAACTTTGTAAATCACAGTGCCTCAGTTAAAAAAATCTTTTTTTAAAAAAAAGGGCTGAAGTGATAGTACAGTGGTTAAGTTGCTTGCTCAAAATCATCTGGACTATGGAAGGAGAAAACTAATATGTCCTAAGTTCCCACTGATGGCTTCAGACCAATGACAGATACCTCCTGATGTGTTATTTCGCTTCATCTATATTCCCTAATTAATAATAAAGAGGCCATTAAGCCTGTCTGGAATCCAGGAAGGTACTAGATGTATAAACCTACTGAAACACTATTTCTCTTGCTTGGGGAAAGCTAAAGCAATATCGTATCTATTGACTGTTGACTTTTACTCCACTTTATTCTTATATTATTTGAGATTATTTTCCGATATGATAAATTCAAAACACTCCATAAAATGTTCCTGAAATTACTTTTATTTTTTTTCGCTTTTCTATCACTAAGCTCCTGAATACCATTGGGGGTTACTCCTGACAAGATCTGATAATTTTTTGCAAGGTATAGCCCTAAAATTAAAAAAAATATATATGCACTGCTGTGAATATTAAACTTTTGAGGAAAAGGGGTTTGGAAATAAACTTGATGTCAGTCTGAAAGGATCTGATATATGTGTGCACAGGCCAGCACATACACATGATTCAGTAAATGGACTCGAAACTTACTACCCACTTTTAGAAGAATTTTAGCAGCACAAATGGAAAGAAAACATACCTCTAGCTGATGAATTAAATCCTGGGAAGTTTTTAGTGGCCCCTCTCCCCTGAAATAAAATTAATTTACGAAAGAGGTAAGAAAAAGTGACGATATGAAATTTGGTTTTATAAGCAAAGTTTTAGTACCTTTTGTGTATTAACAGTCTCGAAATTTGAATAATAATATTGAATTTTCCTTCTATCCTTTTTCATTTTGCTCCATAAATTAAATCTATGAGACCTGATTAAATGCTGCCCATAAAAGGCCTTTATTAGGTAATAAAATAGCAAACCAGTTAGAAAACTGTCATTTCTGAGTCAAATGCAGCTCTGACAGGAACCCAGTGGTCATGAAGCCTATTGCTGAAGTGTGAATTCTGAGTGTCTATGTGAACCTTTTCACATTTGTGCTACCACTCTCTGTCCCTTAGTGGCTCTGTGATGTGAACAAAAGAGTCCTGTTCTCTGATAAACCATTGTGAGGATCATCTGAAGGTACAAAGGAGGTATCAATTTAAGAATCATTAGACCCCAAGGCTGGACACTTAGCTGTTAAGAATGTTTATAACATTATAAGTCAGCCTTAAATGACAGCCTGGGGAAGAAGTACACAGTTACCCAGCAAAACTACAAACCAGGTACGGTAAATGGGACAGGGGGTCCGAAAGATGGCTCTCAGAGGGCTGGAGCACACATTGCATGCAGGAGGCGAGGGTCCAGTCTGAAACATATGGGGCCCCAAAATCTACCAGGAGTGACCCCTGAACATGGAGCCAAGAGTGTCCCTTTAATACTAAGTCAGAAATAGCACCTGAGCACTGCCAGGTGTAGCCCAGAGATAAATAATTAAAAAGGACACAATAAAGGCGAATTAATGTGTTTCTGAAACTTGGGTAGTTCAAACAGGATATGGGGGTGCAGTCCTTGGGTAGCAGCCTTGGGTGCAATTGGGTGGGGGTGGGGGGGAAAGGGTGGTACTTTCTGTTTGTTCTCTTAAGGTAGATTTGGAGCCAAAGAGACTGTATAAGGGTTAAGGTGTTTGCCTTGTATGTGGTTCACCAGGTCCATTCCCTGATATGATCCCATATATGATCTCCTCAACCTCTAGCCCCCCCAAAAAGGAAGGTAGATTTCTGGAGGTGCTGATGAATCTTTTTGTTGCTGCTGTTTGGGAGTCTCACCTGGTGATGCTCAGAAATAGTTATTTATCATCTGTACTCTGGAATTATTCCTGGTAATAACTCAGGGAACCATATGGGAACGGACCACATTCCAGTCTGCTGCATGCAAGGCAAATGCCCTACCCACTATACCCAACTCTAGCCCATGATTAATCTTTTTTCTGAAAGCAGATAGTACATCAAATAAGTTTAGGTACCTCTGATACTAGATGAAGTGGATATAATCATCACAGGTCTTAGATAAAAAAGAAAATCCTTCTCGGGAAGGGGGACAGATGTATTGACACATGGGTAGAATCCAAAGGCAGTGTGAGATGTTACAGGCCAGGTCATGTGACAGAGACTCATCAAAATGGCACAAGGTGTCACCCATTAGGAAAACCTCATTTTCTTTGCCTAAGCTCCAGTCTTCCGGTCCAATAACTATTTTCTAGAAACAAGTTCCAGTCCATGGAGCTTCGTACTCCTGCTGCTCAGGATGTGACCCTCGCGCTTCCTACTTGCCATGGGTTGCATATGACTCCTTCCCAGGTCCAAGTCTCCGGGCTGGGATGGAACACAGAAGCACAGGGCAAGCCTCAGATGCATAGAGCTCTGGGCTCACCATGAAAAGAACCTACTGTTATGACTGAAACAAGAAAGCCAGCAGTTTCCTGAAATAGCCTAAAATTAGAAAATAAAGGGGGACAGTGAAGCAAAAAAAAAAAAATCTACTGGTGAATTTCTTTGGCAGCTTGTATATTAGAATACATCAATTAAAATATGATTATTAATTTTATCGTAGTTGAAAATATATTTTTTGGTTTGGGGGCCAAACTCAGTCATGTTCGGGGCTATTGCTAAGTTGGTGCCTGGGAGAACATGAAGTGCCAGGCATCAAGCACAGAGCTCCAGCGAGCAAGGCAGTGCTCTGGTCCTCTAACCAACCTCTCCAACATGCACTCTCAGTGTTTAGAAGGAAAGCTGCTGGTTCAGATCACCATCACATTCGATTAGCACAATTCCAGCCTCCAGCAAAGACTTCTGTTACATCGGTTCATCGGTACATGTCTACTGTGAAATGTGACCAATACTGACTGGAACATTAAACCAAAGTCTTGAAATGGGACATTTAAGACTTACTTTAGGTCAAGTAAGAGTCAAAGGGAAATTCCCTGCTACAGAAATTTATTTTGTGTCTGTATTAGGCTGATTCATGGAGGACTGGTACCCAACTGCAGTTACCCTAGGTAGGGCTTGGGGCTTTAATTTTTCAAGTAGCTAACTAGTCCATCACTTGGGTTTTTACTTAAGAGGGTTGAGGCATACCTGGAAGTTCATGGAGGTCACTTTTAGTGAGGGGCCATGCCCATGGTACAGGGATGGAGCCATGGAGCCAGGTCCTGGTGCAAGCAAGCTCTCCAGTTCTTTGATACATCACATTGGTTTCTGCCCTCCCCCCCCCCCCCCGCTTTTTTGGTGTTTATACTAGGGAGCTCAGTCGTTTGTATAAAAATTGAGAAGGTAGTGAATTGTATATGCGAGGCTCTGGGTTTGATCACTGGCACCACACACATAAAAAATTTTATTTATTATTATTATTATTATTACTATTTTGCTTTGGGGATCACACCCAACAATGCACAGGGGTTACTCCTGGCTCATGCACTCAGGAATTACTCCTGGTGATGCTCGGGGGACCATACGGGATGCTGGCAATCATACCCGAGTCAGCCGCGTGTAAGGCAAACGCCCTACCCACTGTGCTCTCGCTCCAGCCCCCCACAAAAGGGATTGTTTTCGGAATGTACTGAGAGAGGACAGGAGAGACCCTGTCATATAGGAGGACAAATGTAGAAAGCAATTATTTCAAAACTATGGAAAGAATTGAGCACAAACCAAAACAAGTAGCTTTGCCAAATGCAAATTCTAATTAAGTATTTGTCTTCTTGTCACAGTCACTTAAATGTCTTAAGGACTGCTTGAGGGCAGAAGAGATAGTACAGAGGGTAAGGTGCTGGCCACTACATACAGTGCCCCAAGCCTGCCAGGAGTGATCCCGAGCACAGAGCCAGAAGTCCACCCTGAGCACCAGAGTGTGGCCCCAAATGAAAAGAATTTTTTTTGTTTTTTTGCTTTTTGGGTCACATCCAGCGATGCTCAGGGGTTCCTTCTGGCTCTGCACTCAGGAATTACTCCTGGCAGTGCTCAGGGAATCGAACCCAGGTCGGCCGCATGCAAGGCAAACACCCTACCTGCTGTGCTATCACTCCAGCCCCGAGAATTTCCTAGTCATTTTATCACATGTTTGAATCTGACTTTAACCTATCGGTGTTTTAACATGGCGCTTTGTTCTTCACACCATATTAAATGAATTTTATTAAATGAATTTATTAAGTGAATTTTATTAAATTCATTTAAAAAGATCAGAGAGTCACTCCATTTACCTAGTAAATAAATACAGCGAATAGGCCATGTTGGACATGCTCCGTCCGCCCCGGACAATCTCATTCTCCTGGTCCTCCCACTTCTCGATCTCACAGTTGGCGTCAGAGGTGAGCAAACCCAGCTTAAGGCCAAGCTTTGCTATCCTGGCTTGCTCCTACAGAACGGACATTTGAATCACAACCATTAGTCATTACCGATGGGAAAGGAAGATGGAAGCAAGCCGGCCACAAGGAAAAAGTTCTTACCTCAGAGTCAGGCTTTTCTGGCTTTAAGGATTTCAGGTTTGCATTATTCTTCTGTGACAATAAAAAGATTGAGAGAGCTTAAAATGCAGGACGTCTCATTGGAAGGCAATAGAACATTAGTAGCAGGGATAGCACAGTACCTAAAGTACCGGAGTAGTAACATTTTAATTGAAGCATTTCAATAGCTACTCAAAGTCTATTCATGTGTTTAGCTAAATGGCAACTAATTGCCAGAACGCCAGTGTTTTGGTTTAGCTCTGAACAGTCGGTCAGCACTCTGGGGTCAGAGAAAGCACGGCCTATTAGAAAGTTCTGGAGACTCTAATAGTCTACTCAGGGTCCAGCTATTATACGCTTAAACCTTCCTGGTCCCTCTGTTGGATGAGTCTTATAAAAATGTTACGATAAAAATAGCTATTCTGGGGCCAGAGCAATAGAACAGTGGGGAGGGTGTTTACTCTGCATGTGACTGACCTGGTTCGATCCCTGGCAGCCCATATGGCCCCCTGAGCACTGCCAGGAGTAATTCCTGAGTGCAGAGCCAGGAGTACCCCCTGAGCATTGCCAGGTGTGACCCAAAAAGAAAAAAAAAAGCTATTCTTTGTTAGTCCTCTATAATTTGCAATGCTGTGACTCTGGAATGCAATTCCTTCCAGCAACTTGTCCTGTGAGGACTAAATGTCAGCATACTAGTTTCTTTGACATCCTGATTCCTTATCCTAATATCCCATGGTATACAAGAGATTCTATTTAGGATTTAATATTTGTTTGGTTTTAGGGTCATATGCAGCAGTTCCCAAGGCTTACTCCTGGCCCCGTGCTCAGGAGTCACTCCTAGTAGGACTCAGGGACCCATTTGCATTGCCAGGAATTGAACCCAGGCCTGCTGCATGCAAGGCAAGTACCTTACCCACTGTACTATCTCTCTAGCTCCAGGATTAAGTGTTTGAACCAGAACATTTGCTGAGCCCCAAGCAAAACAGTAAGACACCTTTCCTGTAGGCTCTTTGGAACACAGAGTTTATTTCCCCTACTAGTGGAGAAAACACTATGTGCTAGTTAGGGCACCCTACTGGCCCACCAATACCTCTTTACTTGGAAAATAGAAAGCACTGATGATGTTTTTTGCAAAATATATTCCCAAGGTCCCCAGAGATAGCTCCGTGGTTGGGTGTTCCACTCACTCTGAGCTCTGGTGGGTGCTGCCCTGGTTAGGACAAAAGCTCATAAGAGCAGGCCAATGGAGATAAGGGCCTTTTTCTGTTTTATAATAAAGAAAAGGAATACTTTGTTTACACCACACAAGGCATAGTTGCACGTGTCCACAAATTATAGATTAAATTAAAGCAAGATGTTCATGTGGCAGCTTCAGATAATGATCATCTGCCAGTGTGCCCGTGAACTCCTGTATGCTGCCTCCTTCATCAGCATCATGACTTATTGTTTCTCACACAAGCTTGACTGCCACCAACTTACTGCAGAACAGAATAACCTTGGTTCTGTTCTTTTTCTCTTTCCCAGAGGTTATATTTGCTCATTTAATATTGTCTTTTGGGGATTTTTTTTTCTAATGCTTTTACTATAAAAGAGAAGTTAGAGGGGAGAAAATAAACATAGGGAAACTATAAAAGACACACACAAAATCAGGAACTGTCTCATGTTTGTTGGAAAATAGAGATGAAAAATGACCTCTTAAAATGGTTCCTCCTGTCTCAGCACACCCAAAGTTCCCTTAGTCCACTAGACCATAAAGCACTTAGGAAAGTTAAGAAAACTCTCCCCTGAGTTCTGCGGAATGTGGTCCAAACAACAAGAACAAAGAACATTCCCAAGAACTTGAGGGTTTATTTTATCTAAATTTTTATGCCCAATCTTATTCTTTTAAAATTCAGTTGTGTTTTGATTATCTCCATTTTAAAATTCTGACTCAATTGTTTTACAAATGCCTAGAGGTATGTAAAACCATATTAATCATGCAACCAAGTTTGCCATCTAGTGGACAATATTTTGGAATACAGTCAGATGCATCATTCCAAGTAGTTCGTACTTTGATCCTAATGTGTATCCCTCTATACCCAACCTCCCAAACTCAACGCAAATAAGTACAAGAAGTACAAGTACCATATGCATCACTACTCAATTATCCTGGACAATAAATATTTTTTTTATCTTAACTATCAACCTAGTAAAGTCAGCTATTAGGAAGGGGTGACAACAGGCAGTGAAAGCAAAATTCAGATTTTGAACAAAAGTATTCAGAAATGTTCAACACTCTTCCTACTTACCAGTGTCTTTGGAAGTGAAAGGTATCCATACTTCTCTCCTACAAAGAACACATGTAACTTGAAACAAATTTTTTATTTGCATATTCTCTATTATTCTATTGAAATATTCCTATTTCATTTGGACTATTATTCAATGAAAATGAATATCAGTGTATTCTTTTTAAATAATTTAGTCTATTAATGATATACTCTTCAGAAATAAAATTGTCATTTGATGAACATGAAGACTATCAATATCATATCTCTATGGCACCATGATGATGATTCCCTATTTAATTTCCTCCAGTACTATCATAAACCACAGAAGTATATGATAATTTCCAAAATGGGAAATATTATGCTAATGATTAATCTAAATATTATTATAATTAATGTTATATGCTCAAATTATATTAATTATATACTTGCTACTTCCATATAAATCTTTGCCATTGATTAAAAGCAGGATAAGAATATATTGACTTACTAATGTTTAGTTATTATATCAAATTTGAGCAGCAGCATAACAAAATAAATTTCTATCTCCAGTGAAAACATGTTATGCACATTAGCAATCACTGGAAAAATAGGAGTACCTGGGGGAATTCTATTTGGTACAGATATTTAGATAGAGAAATGTTTTTAAAGCACTGTCCTAAGTTCAGTATTTCTGAGTGTTTTGTTTATCAACATCACAATTGTGTTATCTTTATTTCTGAGTCTGCACTTTTTACGAAGTTCACAAGTAGATCTGAAAGATCCTCTCATCTTTTGGGATACTACAGCTATTTCTTAAGAAAATTAGAAATTCAGTTCTCATTTTCAGTATCTTGAGCTTTTGTGCATCTCTACAAAATAAATCTAATTTCCCAAATACAGAAAACTTCGGGGACGAAAACAATAGTATCCTCAGTAGAGTGCTTGCCTTGAGTGCAGCCAACCTGGGTTCAATCCGTGGCATCTCAGATGGTTCCCCCTAAAAGCACTGCCAGCATCGATCCCTGAGCACCCCCAGGTGTGACCCAAAAACTTCATTATCGCACTTCGCCCAAAGAGGAAATAATTCACTACACTAATCCCTGCTAGAAGTTCTTATAATTAGTTTAGGGCTTTTTTTTTGGGGGGGGTGGATTTTGTACTTTTTTGGGGGGAGGGAGGTTGGTCCTTGAGAGGTACTACATGACATGATCAATCAGGAGGAAACCCATGGCCCTCATCTACATAAAATTAATCACTATGGGGCCAGCAAGACAGGTGCTTCTCTTGCACGCGGCTGACCCAGGTTCAAATCCCCGGCACCACATATAGTCCCCCTGAGCCTTACCATGTGTGAACCCTGAACAAAGAGCCAGGGGTAAGGC
Source organism: Sorex fumeus (assembly GCF_029834395.1). NCBI lineage: Eukaryota > Metazoa > Chordata > Mammalia > Eulipotyphla > Soricidae > Sorex > Sorex fumeus. Next base: position 43,884,920 of record NW_026606091.1, read on the forward strand.
CTGAGCACTGCCAGGTACAGCTCAAAAACAAACAAACAACAACAAAAACTAACCCCTGGAAATAGACAGGCTATTAGTTAGAATATGACGAAGTTCTAATCTGAACCCATAGCTCCTCCTCAAGGAGGGGCTCGCTCGAACAAATCGATGAACAACGGGAGGACAGTGCTACAGTGTGGTTCCTTATAATATAACGACTATGGCTTCCCTAGAGGCTTTGATCAAAAAGCAGTATTGGATGAAGGCCAAAAAAGGCAGGAAGAGGGGCTGGAGCGATAGCACAGCGGGTAGGGCGTTTGCCTTGCACGCAGCCAACCCAGGTTCGAATCCCAGTATCCCATATGGTCCCCTGAGCACCGCCAGGCGTAATTCCTGAGTGCAGAGCCAGGAGTAACCCCTGAGAATCACCGGGCATGACCCAAAAAGCAAAAAAAAAAAAAAAAAAAACCAAAAAAAGGCAGGAAGAGAAGCATTAAATTTTGAACAGTAAAACAATCCTAAAAGGACCTGTTGGGAAATCAGAGTCTCTTAGAATAGAAGGGAAAATGATTTAGATCTCAGACTACTTTGAGTACACTGAAGTTCTCTCTAACTAACTGGTTGTCTTATTGACAATTGCGAACATCTGACAATTCCCCAAGTTACAAGACTAACTATATGCAGAGCACAGCTAAGGTGACTAAGATGCTAGGATACAATAAAGGATTTTCAGTAACAGTTGAAACATTATATAGGCATTGAACATACACTGTAACGTCTCCATCGTGAGACTTTGTTGTTACTGTGTTGGGCATATCCAATACGTCATGGGTAGCTTGCCAGGCTTTGCCGTGCGGGCGAGATACTCTCGGTAGCCGAGAGAAATCAGTATCTGAGGAATGGACTTATTCTTTGAATGGAAAGCAGTAGGTAGGCAGGTACAAGGCTAGGTTAACAGGCAGTTCTGTCCACACAGAATAGGAAGAATAACACTGTGGCATGGTGTAGGGACATCATTAGGGCTAACCCATTCTTTATGAGAAAAAATACTATTCTCGTGAACTTAATGATAAAGTTCAGGACAAAGAAACCACTTAATTGACCCCATCTCAATTAAGCCCATATTTGGATGGTTTCTGAAGAGAGGATTGTCCCATCATTGAATACAAAAGAAGAATTTCTAACCAAACCTAAGGAAGATTAGGAAATCCTTATTTTGGGGGGGGGGGGGGCGCCACACTTGGTTGTGCTCAAAGCTTACACCTGATTTGGTACTCAGGGATCACTCCTGGAAGTGCTGGGGAACTAAGTGATGTGCCAAGGATTGAACCCGGATTGGGGTTTATGGGACAACCCCAAATATTTTTCAAAGTTGCTAACTTCAGTGGGAGAAAACAAAGTCTCTGGGGGAGTAAAAGAAAGGAACACTAGTGTGTCAAGAGACACCTTTCCGAGGGTGTGTATTCCCCATTGGTGAGACAAGGGCTGCCTTCATACAGAGATGCCACGGGCAGGCTCTCTTCTGCTGGGCACAGTGCAAGGGATCTTCTCCTAGGGCACCGGAAGGCTGGTCCCCTACCCCTCCATGGGGGCACGGGAAAGGACACAGGGAGACGAACGTCAGAAAGCAGGAGATTCAGAGGCGGAACTGAACACGAGGCTTTCTGGTGAGCAATTTCACTTCCCGTAGGCAGTGACAAGATGCTGCTGCTGCTGCCAGAAGTGACATTTGGAGAGAACATATTCTTTCCATATGCATGAGTTCAACTGATTTCCGACACCCCCACTTATGAGGAACTTGAGTCATGATTGTCCCCTTAAGGCGAATATGAGACTTGAAGCACAGGTTCAGGAAGTGGCAGAGGTGGCCGCTGCACTTCTCAGCTTAGAATGGATGTCCACCTGTGCAGTGCTGTCCCTGGACATGAGATGATCTCTCACATCCCGGGGGGAATGGAGGACCCTCCTGAGAGGAAATGGACCTGAAGCACATTCCTTCAGGCTGGCCTGATGGACACGGCTGTCTCTATGGAGAGCGGCCTCCCTCTTCCCCTATGCACCAACCTGCATCTGCCTTTCCAAGTAGCTCCTGGTACCTGGGCCCAGGCCACTCCATGTCACACTCTCAGGCAGAGAGTAATGGTTACATGGCTGTTATCTCTTTTTTTTTTTAATTTATTTTTTATTAGTCAAACACCATGAGGTACAGTTGTTGACCTTACAAGTTTTTGTGCTTGGGTTTCAATTATACAATGATCGAGTACCCATCCCTCCACTAGTGCCCATTCTCCACCCCCAATGATCCTAGTAACCCTCCCACCCCTCCCCTCCCCCCATCCCATCCTGCCTCTGTGGCAGGGCCTTCTCTTTTGTTCTCTCTCTCCTTTTGGTTGCTGAGGTTTGCAAAAGAGGCATTGAGTGGACAATCATGTTCGGTCTATACGTCTACTTTCAGCATGCATCTCCCATCCTGGGAGGATCCTCCCAACACCCTTTTCTTGGTGTTCCCTTCTCTGTCTGAGCTGCCCTTTCCCCTAGCATGTGCAGCTGGCCTTCAAGCTGTGGAGTGAACCTCCTGGCACTTATCTTGACTATTCTTGGATGTTAGTCTGGCAGTTCTATTTCTTGAGGGAGCAGGGGGAAAACTAAAAGTCCCTTTTTAAAGAACAAAAATTCTTTAAACAGAGAAAAAACAGACCAAAATGCTGAAAAATTAAAATGCTAGAAAGATATGAAGAAGACGACTCCAGCACTTGGCCATGAAGAGGAGCACAGGGTGGGGACAGAGGGCCATGGAAGGAGCCCAGGCAGTGACCCCTCAGCCCTTCCCTGCACTCTTAGGAAAGCAAGCCCTGACCCAGTCCTGAAGGAGAGGATGCAAGAAACCCATGCGAAATGCTGCTCAGAAAGTGGAAAACCAGCTGGCCGAGCTAGAGCCTCTGCCTGCAGAGCTGCTCCTCTCAGTGTGCTCCCCAGTATACACACGGGCTGTTCTGTTATCCCAGACAACAGAGGACCACTTGGCCACTCCATCCTGCTGGCCCTGAAGAAGAGACAGGCAGGGGGCAGGCACAGGTCGGGTATCCCCACACCCGCAGTTCAGATGCACTGACTTCAGCTAGTGTTCCCCAAAGCTTCTGCGCACTGGTAGGAACTCCCAGGATACCTCATCCTAAGAACTTCCCGATTAGAAGACGGTGCTCAAGGACTGGCGGGGAGACGGAGAGAGCAAGGGCTTGTCTGGAAGAGTTGAGTTAGAGAAAGCTTTGGGCCCCCCAGCCAGCCATGCAGGTATCCAGGCTCCCCAGACCATGCCACTAGTCCCTCAACAATTCCTCTGGGAGCCAGGGTCATGGACCAGAGGAAGGACATTTGGCTTGCATGTGGCCCTAGTTCAATTCTGGACACTACCCGACTACTCTGCATAGTTAGGAGTGATCCCCAGCCACCGAGCAAGGAGCAGCTTCTGAGCACTGCTGTGTGTGGCCCTGAGGGAAAATTAAATAACTCCTCCAGAATGTGAGTGACCTTTATTTTTTTTTTCCCCAGGAGTGGGATGGGGGCTCACCCAGCAATGCTCATGGGTTACTCCTGGCTCTGCACTCAGAAATGACTCCTGGTGCTACTCAGGGGACTATATGAGATGCCAGTGACCAAACCCGAGTTTGCCACGTGCAAGGCAAGCGCTCTACCCACTACTCACTTCAGCCCCAGCTTTCTTCCTTAAATACAGTAAATATTCTTGTAAGTGGATGAACATGGAGAGCATCACGCTGAGTAAAATGAGTCGACAGGAGAGGGACAGATAAAGAATGACTGCATTCATTTGTAGGATATTTATATATTTTATATATCCATTTCACCAAAACTCTTCAGTGCCACCCTCGAGAGCATCATGCGACGACTGGAATGGGAAGGAATGGGAGTGAAGATAGATGGTCGGCAACTACACCACCTCCACTTTGCTGACGACATTGTTCTAATAACACCAAACATTAGCCAAGCGGCACAAATGCTAGCCGACTTTGACCGTGAGTGTGGAAAGGTCGGACTACAGCTGAATCTTACGAAGACAATGTGTATGAGAAACAGCCTCGTTCCTGACGCCCCATTCGCTCTCAACGGAACGACCATCTCCGAATGCAACAGCTATGTGTACCTAGGTCGAGAAGTCAACATGACAAATGACCTGGCACCCGAGCTGCGCAGGAGGAAGAGAGCGGCTTGGAATGCCTTCAAGAACGTTGAAGAAATAACTAAAAGGGCAAAGAACCTCCAGCTACGAGCACATCTCTTTGATTCCACTGTTCTTCCTGCATTAACATATGCCTCAGAGACCTGGACCCTACGAAAACAGGATGAGAACGCTATTCGGGTCTCTCAAAGAGGAATTGAAAGAGCTATGCTTGGAATATCACGATTCACTCAAATGAGAGATAGAATCTGGAGTTCTGATCTTTCCTCAGCGCTCAAGAATCAGGGACACTGTCTCATTTGCCAAGGTGTCAAAAATCAGATGGGCTGGTCAAGTAATGAGATTTAAAGACGACCGCTGGACTAGAGCTGTTACCGACTGGATTCCACGAGACATCAAAAGATCACGTGGACGCCCACCTACAAGATGGTCAGACTTCTTCGTCAAGACCCTGAATGATCAGTTTGAGGCTCTGCATGTTCCTAGAACGAACAGATACCATTGGGCTACGCTAGCACACAACCAGGATGAATGGAGACTTTACTGGCACCCGCTCGAGTAAATCGATGAATAATGGGGATTAAGTGATTAAATGATTAAGTGATATATCCATATATGAGATATATATTATATATATATATATATATTAAGGACTAAAAGGAATAGTCAATGGTTAGAAGCTTGCCACAAGTGTTGGGTGGGCCAAAGGGAAGTTAGGGTAGAGAAGAGGCCAGTATGACAATAGTTAGAAATGATGACTCTGGACAAAATCTGAGTGTTGAAATTAGGTGAAAGGATATAATGAGAACCTTCTAGTATCTGTACTGCAAGCCATAATGCCCAAAGTGTGTGCATGTCGGGGGGAGAGTGAGAGAGACAGAGACAGAGACAGAGACAGACAGACAGACAGACAGAGACAGAGAGACAAAGAGACAAGAGGCAGGCGTGGGGGAGGGGGTGGAGGAAACTTGGGACATTGGTGGTGGGAAATACACACTGGTGAAGGGATGGGTGTTGGAACTCTGTAACTGTGTATCTCACTATGGTTCAATTTTAAAATAATAAATAAATAAATAAACCGTGGATGAATGTGTCTCTACCTTTTATATCATTTGTTCTGGAGGTCATTCCTGGAAGTGCTCAGAGGCTCCTCTCAGAGGTTACCTCCCAGCTCATTACTGGGGGAACGGGTGCTGCCAGGGGCCAAACAGGAGCCCAGCCATGCAAAGCACAGAGGTGTGCTGTTTCTCAGTGTGTTACTGTGAGGGTGAAACTGAAGCCAGGACAAGTGGCAGCTAACGTTAAGTCTCAGTTAGGCCTCAGTTTCCGTTTCCCCAAAGCAGGACTTGCAGTTTCTGGTAAACTCCCTGTTCAGTCATTTGCCAAGATAAGGAATTGGGCAGTTGTGTCTGGCCGGTCATGAAGGGTCACTGCACCTTCCTTAGAAACTATTGCTAACCACTGCCTAATTGCTGACCCCCTTGTAATAGGGCCGATGCTAAAAACAGACCAGTATATAAATTGCTTCTCAACTCTGGAACCCTATATAAACTGCTTGTGATTTGGAGTCGGGGTCCTTGTCAAGACTCTACTGCATTGGCTGAGACTTGGACCCTAGCTCGAGCTAGCACTGGCTCAGGCTACTAATAAAGTTCCTTTGCTTTTGCATTATCGTGTGTGGACTCGGTCTCTCCGCAATTGGGGATCTGAAACTTGGGCACATTACCACCCAAGCCCCGATGGTACAATCTTCTTTAAGGTTATGAAGTCACAACCATGATACTCAAAGGCTAGTTCTGGCTCTGTGCTCAAAAGTGACCCCTGGGAGTGCTCCAGAGACCCGATATGGTGCCAGGGATTCAAACCCAGAGAGGCAGGATGCAAAGATAGTACCGGAGCGATAGCACAGCGGTAGGGCGTTCGCCTTACACGCGGCCAACATGGCCGACCCGAGTTCGATTCCTCCGCCCCTCTCGGAGAGCCCGGCAAGCTACCGAGAGTATTCGATATGTTACCAGACACAGTAACAACAAAGTCTCCAATGGAGACGTTACTGGGCCCGCTCGAGCAAATCGACGATCAACGGGAGGGCCTTTTTATCTCTCCTGCTCCTCTGACTTTACCTCTTGTTTTTCATTTTATTTGGGGGAGTTTGGGGCCACACTCAGTGGTGCTCAGGGCTACGCCTAGCTCTCTGTTCTGGAATCACCCCTTGGCAGGGCTCTGGAGATTATAGTGGTGCCGGGGATTGAACCTGGGTCAGCTGTGTGCAAGACACGTGCCCTACTTGCTGTGCTATCTCCCCAACCTCTGATTTTACCTGTTAATATATAAAACCTGCTGTGTATCAAAATCCACATGACTGAACATAGCAAAAGAAAATGATATATTGTTCAGACTCACTATCACAGAAACCTTTCAATGTAGTAACATAGTAAATATTTACTAAGATTTAAATGATTCGATATCCCAGATTTTCTTAACCAGTAAGCATTTATCCTAAATGTTTTACAAATATAAAATGCTTAAATGTTCATATCCAATAAAAATAAAATGTAATTTAATGTTATTGCGAATTTAAATGACATCACTAAAAAAAAAGCATGCTTGATGCCGATAAATAGAAGCCATTCAAAGGAAAAATTAGAAAAAAACACAAAAACAAATGATAAGACAACACAGTACAATGAGAAATAAACAAAACTGCCAGTTGACATTAAAATAAAGAGACAAAACGATGCCTTCCTGTGCATTCTATGGTGCTATTCTACATGTTTCAGAAATCCCAATGAACTTACCCACCACAGGAAATAGTCCAAGATTATGTGGTCATCAAGGAAAGATTCCATTTAAGTGGAAGGAAAGCAATTCAAAAATGAAATAACTACATTCATTTCAGTATGAAGTTAATAAAATTAAATCAGAATGACTACTATAAAAGAGGCTCTTACATTAAAGACTAAACATAATTTAGAAGAAATATGAAAAGGACAATTTCAATAAGGAAACTGGAAAGTTAACATTAATCCAAAGAAATCTATTAGACTGCTATATAGCAAATTTTACTCCTCGGTAACTAAATAAGAACAAATAGTAATTTTCTTTTTGCATGTGTGGAAGATAATTTACTATAAATATAACTTCATTGCGGTATTACAAGATAATTTGTTATGTATTTGGAAGTTTGACACGAAAACACTAACAGAATTACATTACAGATGTCACATATTTCAGTATATGAACAGTTTCTCACCTCGTCTTCCTTGAAACACATCATTGATTTCTCTTAGAAGTGTTGACATGTCATTGATTTGAGATTCCCAAGCTTCACAAAATACATCTAAGTTTTCTTTAGCAATTTTACTAGATGGATGCAACGTCAATGTCTCAGCAGCCGAAATTATCTTCAAAACACAGAGGTAAAGTTCAAAGCATTAGCCTGCAGAATCACACTGGAGAGCAAACCAGTGTTCACCTCAACTCAGAAAGTAACAGTGCAGTAACTCCCATGCATTAGTGCTCTGTTGGGCAATGTGGCGATACATAGTAGAACCACACTCATTATTTCTTATAATTTTATAGCCAGATAAATAGTAGGCTTTACATAGTATGTTTTGTTATACACAAAACTCTATTCAGGAAGCATTTATCCTCAGGCAAGAAAAACTATTTCAACAGAATTACTCCACAGTATAACTGAGAGCTATGCTTAAGAAAGAGTTGTCCCACATACTAGGGGAAAAGGGAGCTCAGATAAAGAGGGGAACACCAAATAAAGGTGTTGGGAGGATCCCCCCAGGATGGGAGAAGCATGCTGAAAGTAGACTATAGACCAAACATGATTGCCACTCAATGTTTCTTTTGCAAACCACAACACCCAAAAGGAGAGAGAGAACAGAGGGGAATGCCCTGCCACAGAGACAGGGTGGGATGGGGGGGATGGGGTGTGGGAGGGATACTGGGATCCGAGGTGGTGGGAAATGGGCACCGGTGGAGGGATGGGTGTTTGATCATTGTATAAGTGAAACCCAAGCACAAAAATGTGTAAGTATGCAACTGTACCTCATGATGTCTCACTATTAAAAAATTTTAAAAAAAAAGAGTTGTCTGTAGTAGTCACGGTGAGCTAGCAGTAACAGTAGCAATAGTAGTAGTAGTAGTAGTAGTCCTAGTAGTAGTTGTAGTAGTAAAGCAAGTATTGGCAATGATAGTACTAGTGATTATATTGTTGGCAAAGTTGGTAGTAGTACCAGTGGCATAGTAAGAGTAGCAGGAGAAATTATGACAGTAGAGCTAGATAGGCAGGTAGCAGTAATAATAGAATTAGAAGTAGCAGAAATATGGTGGCAATAAAAATGATAGCGGTTGTGGTAGTAATAGTAGTGGTATTAGTAGTGACAGTGGTAGCAGTTCTGGTAATGATGGTAGCCTAGTAGTATCAGTATTCTTGCATATCTGGAAACTTCAGGAAGTTTTGTTTAGTTGATGAAGTCCATCAGTCAAATTTTTCAGCCAGGCCGCGCCGAGACCACTTGATGCCCCCGATGAGCAGCTCTCCAGCACGGCCATGGCCCCAGAGGCACACAGATCTAATTCGGAAGTCAGCAGCTTCTGGCTGAAATGTGAATGGACTATAGATTAAGCTACAGAGCCGTGCCCCCTCCCCCGCCCCTGGGAGGGAAAGGGTGTCTGTCTCTTCAGCCTCTACCCACTGCCCCCGCGGCATGGTGGCTGCCACCTCAGAGCTTATTGGACCGCCAGGTATGAGCTGGCGGTGATGGGGCAACTGCGGCCTCATGGAATGAGGAGTGGAACCAGCACGTCCTTCTTGCCCCGCCAAGACCAAGAGTTGCCCCCAACAAGTGGCTCTCCGGCACGGCCATGGCCCCAGAGGCACACAAACCAATCTCTATGCGGCTTTTGGCAGAAATTCCTCCAGACTTAATTGGTAAAATATCAGAAATCCAAAATCACATGGTCTTTGTAACCAGCAATAGAAAACAAATTATTTCACGATGCCTTTTCAACAGGTTTGATTGTTGGGGGGGAATTCTAAATAATAATGGTGCATCTTTTGTTGAAATAATGAATGTAATCAAAGGAGAGAGAGAGAGAGAGAGAGAGAGAGAGAGAGAGGGAGAGAGTGTGTGTGTTAGTTAGGTGGAAATCATCTGCCTCACTGGGGAAGGTTGGGATGGGGGATATATTGGGGTTCTCTTGGTGGTGGAAGATATGCACTGGTGAAGGGATGGGTGTTTGATCATTGTATGATGGAGACTTAAACCTAAAAGCTTTGTAACTGTTCTCACGGTGATTCAATAAATAAATTAAAAAAAAATTTTTTTCAGCAAAAATTTGGCTGAAATGTACTGACTTCTCACTCAATAGAACACACAAAGATCCAGGAACAGAAATTTGGAGTTCCGTTTTGGTAAGTGCATTATAGCTTTCTTCCCCTTTCGCCTCCAATTCAGAGGCATTGGTGGGTTCTGTCCACTTCACAGGCTTCAGCAACTGAGGGCATAAATATTCTAAAAACCAAGGAGGAGACAGGTGGAGGGGGGTAGGTGGAGGCTGAGTTGGGTGGTCACCAGACAAGGTAACATGCCAGTCAACAACTGAAGAAAGAGGGAGAGACATGGAAATGCTCTTTGAAAGGGGGGCATTTCTGACATGTTTGAGGAACAGCCGATAGCCCAGTATCACTGGATTGACCTGGAAAGAAAGGAAGGTTGCCATGGCCATGTGATGGAGAAACATCAACAGCAAGCACTGAACTTTCTTCTGAACAAGTCACTGAAGAGCTTTCAGAAGATGGCTCTGGGCGGGGGGGGGGGGGGGGGGGGGGGGAGGGGGATGGGGGGGGAAGGGGAGGGTTCTAGGGCTAGTTCAGCAATAAAGTGCCTGCCTAGGAAGCACAAGGCAGCTCAGAGTTTGGTCCTCAGTATCATCCCACATGCGTCAAGCACAATCCCCACCACATTATTGTTTTGAATCCCCAGTGCATAGAAACATGTGTGATCTCTGGCACACCACGATCAAGTGTGTGCAAGGTCCGGAGCAATCCTCAGGGGGGGCACCAAAATCAAGTGTGTGCCCTCGGGGAGTCCTATAACCGGAAAGGTACATGAGCAGCACAGGTAAAGCTAGGACCCTGGCAGGCACGTGTGCAAACACAGTAAGCATGTATGTGAGGGCAGCAGGAACCCAAACCACACATGTGCGTGAGACTCCACAACAAACGGAAGGGAGCGGGGACCGGTTTTGAAAATGTCAGAGAGACATAAATACCAAAAGCCAGATATGGTCAGAGTCATGCTACCTTCGGAATCAGAACTAGGCGCTCCTCCTGGGGGGCCACAGTCCTGCAGGCAGGGGGTTGGACAAGCAGCGGGCAGCTTCAGAGAAAGTGAGCCACAGCTTGGCACCCAACTACAGGCTAGCTGCCCTTTCAGCCGGGAGCTGTGTGCCAAGGGTTCAACTGGGCCCTGGATGGCATCTAACATTGTAAAGGAAAGATAAAAGTGAGATGGCTGAGTCAGCAATGTGCGGGGAGAGCAGTAGTCAGGAAAATGTCAGGACCCTTGTTTATTTTAACAGCTCTTACCTCTAGGTATGCACAACTGTTTACATCTTCCTTTCACTGAATTTGTTATGACGCGGCCTAACAATCTGCCATTGGCCTTACCTGCTGTCCAGTCACCTGAAATGTCTCCTCTGCGTGTAACGAGGTGATCTCAAGAGGCTCTGTTCCAGACACGTGCCACAACAACCGACAGGTCTGTGAGAAAACAATCCTACAGTTTCACTTGCGTAAACTTCTTCACAGCACACAATATTATCTGGGGGAAGGGAGGACCTCGCAGGCAATGTTCGAGCTGCACCTGGCCGAGTTCAGAGGAACGTGTGGTACCAGGGTCTAAACTCAAGGTGTTCGTATGTTAGGCATTCCTTCCAGCACTTCAAGCCATCTCCCTGGCCCATATACAGTATTACCAATGATGGATATATAAAGCTTGGATGGAAAATAAAGCTTCATGTAAAAATCTTACTAGAATGTTGTTACTAAATTAAATCTAATTTGTTCAATCAAAACACATCAAGTGAGTATACTACTGAGAAGGTTACTCTACTACTATATTGGTTACCAACAGATTCTCTAGAAATAACACAGCACACGGTTTCTCCTTCCTGTCTGAGTATGGCAAGGTGGGCACAGATTATCAGTCCCAGAGCAATCTTTGATCTGAACTAGTATTGCCCACACAGTTTATGGGTGAAGAAACTTTGCTTAGAGAACAAACTTGCCCAGCATCTCAGAGCTAAACCTAAACGTTTTCAACCTTTTTCACACCTGCAGCCTGATATTGCGCCGTGGGCTGGTGGTTGAAAACTACTGTTGGCGTGTCCAGGAGACAGTACAGTGGAAAAGCACTTGCCTTGCACATGGCCAACCTGGGTTCAATCCCTGGTACCACACATGCCCCGAGCCTCGCCAGGAGTGATCCCGGAGCACAGTACCAGGAGTAAGTCCTAAGCACAGAAGGTGTGCCTCACCCTCTCCCGGCCCCCACCCAAACTCCACCACCAAAAACAGACGGAAAACAATTGTCATTAAAGCAGCAATGACTTTTTCCAAGATCTGGGGCTGAAATATTACTGAGCGAGAGCTAAAAGGGATGCTCAAAGAGTTAGTGTACATGCTCTGCACGCGTGACACCCTGAGTTTGGTACTTGGTTGGCATGGGTGACTCCCCGACCCCAAGCACTGTGAGGACTTCAAAAGTAATAAAAAAAAAATTTAAAAAATATATCAGTGAGTCCACGGCTTAGAGGCCAGCCGGGCATTCTAGGGGAAAGGGCAGCTCAGATAGAGAAGGGAGCACCAAATAAAGGGTGTTTGGACGATCCTCCCAGAATGGGAGATGCGTGTTGAAAGTAGACTATGGACCGAACATGATTGCCACTCAATGCCTCTTTCACAGACCACAACACCCAAAAGGAGAAAGAAAACAAAAGGGAATGCCCTGCCACAGAGGCAGGGTGGGATTGGAGGATGGGGGTGGGAGGGATACTGGGATCCATGGTGGTGGAAAATGGGAACTGGTGGAGGGATGGGTATTTGATCATTGTATAATTGAAACCCAAGCACAAAAATTTGTAAGTCTACAACTGTACCTCATGGTGTTTCACTAATAAAAAATAAATAAAAATATATCAATCAGGTGAGCTAAACTCCATCACAGTTACTCAAGACTATACTCCCCATCAACAAGCACATCCCTTCAAGTCAAGAAATGGTCTTAAGACTGGATTAGGCAATACTGATGTAATATACTCTAATAGGGAGACTTAGAACAGTACAGAAGAAAATAAACCATTTACTAAGATTTTCTGCAGGATTCCTATAGTCAGCAGTCTTGCCTTTAGTCATAATATTTGGTTTAAAAATTAACAGTACTGAGAAATGGGGGGATTGAGGGAAGGGGTCATAAGGCACAAAACTCCAGTCATGAGAAAACTAAGTTCTTGAGCATTATTGTAAAACATGACAAACATTTTGCCTTTTTGGAAGTTAAGAAATTAGGTCCTGGGGTCAGAACAATAGTACAGCAGGTAGGGTGTTTGCCTTGCACGCAGATGACCTGAGTTCAATTCCTGGCATCCCATATGGTCCCCCAAGCACTACCAGGAGTAATTCCTGAGTGCAGAGCCAGGAGTAACTCCAGAGCATTGCTGGGTGTGACCCAAAAAGCAAAAAATAATAAAAATAAATTAGGTCTTAAAAGTTCTCATTAGAAAGAAAAAGATTTCCTCAACTAAATAAGATGGAAGATGTTAACATAATGTGGTAATTGCTACACAATTAAATATATGTAAAAATCATTATGTTGTATACCTTAAATATGTATACACTGCAATGCCAATGAAATTATTTTTTAAAAATAAGTAAGGTCACAGGGGCTGGAGCAATAGCACAGCAGGTAGGGCGTTTGCCTTGCATGCAGCTGACCCGGGTTCGATTCCCAGCTTCCCATATGGTCCCCTGAGCACCGCCAGGGGTAATTCCTGAGTGCAGAACCAGGAGTAACCTCTGTGCTTCACCAGGTGTGACCCCCCGAAAAAAATAAAAATAAAATAAAATAAAGGTGATGTGCCCGCTTCTCTTGTGTTAAAATAATAATAAGGTCACAGAGATGGTACAGGGGTTACGGAGCTTGTCTTAGATGCATCCAACTCCAGTATGCACTCCAGCACTGCAGATGGTCCCCTGGGTATCATCAGGGAGTGATCCCTGAGCACTGAGCCAAGAGTAAGCCTTGAGCACAGCTGGATGCAGTCCGAAAACAAAATTAAGACTAAACAAAACCAAAATGCAATGAAACAAAAACTTCAAAAAACCAATCCATATCATCTCTATTTTTTGTGTCACACCTGGCGTGTGCATCCACAGACATTTGAAGAATAGTCTCATCTCGCTCTGCCAGCCCATCTTCTCCCGTCATCACGCATCTCGCTGGCTCGTCTCTCTGTTTCTCTGCTTGCCTGTTTCTGCACTGTGTTCTCTCTGGATCACACTCTTCCCCCCTCACATTTTTTTAATTAAGTTTCAAGAAAAGCTATCTTCAAAAGAAAGAATGAGAAAGAGAAAAGAATACTCCCTATTGCCAGGGAGACAGCTCAGCAGGACAAAGAATGTGCTTTGATACAGGAGTCTCATGATAAATCCCTGGGACCACATGGTCCGCCGACCACCAGGGAGCGATCCTAAGCACAGAGCCAGGAGTAGCCCCTGGGTAACACGGGTGTGGTTCCCCCACCCCACCAAACCCTAAATAAATATGTAAAATAATATTCCAAAGGAAAGAGAGTAAGTGTTCATTTACATTGATCAAGAGTTAGTGTTAAAGGGCTGGAGTGACAGCACAGTGGGTAAGGCATTTATTTGCCTTGCACATGGCCGACCTGGGTTCTATTTCCAGTATCCCATATGGTTCCTCGAGCACTGCCAGGAGTAATTCCTGAGTGCAGAGTCAGGAGTAAACCCTGTGCATCGCCAGGTGTGATGCAAAAAGAAAAAAAAAAGAGTTAGTGTTAAAGGGGCCACAGGGATATTACAGCAGGTAGGGTGTCTGCCTCGTAGGTGGCCAACCCAGATCCTATCCCCGGGATCCCATATGGTCCCCCGAGCACTGTCAGGAGTAATTACTGCGTGCAGAGCAAGAGTAACCCCTGAGCACTGCCAGGGGTGACTCAAAAAGAAACCAAAAAAAATTTGTGTTAATATTTCCTGATGAAAGCTGGAGAAACAGCTCAATGTACTGGAGTGCAAACTTGCATGCAAGAGACCCAGGCTCTATCCTTGACATCACCTCATCCTCTGAGCACCACCGAGCACAATCCCTAACACTGAGCCAGTGACAGTCCCTGAGCAATGCCAGGTAGGGCGCGGAAATTAAAAACAAACCAAGTTTCTGGATGATAGTACAACACTCTCTAAGTCAGGTTCATTTATGAGAAAATTTCACACCCACCTCAACAAGTTGCTCTTTCTGTTCAGAGAGCTTGCAGGCATATTCGGCCAAGCCATCTAAATTTCCTTCTACTCCAGTAAGTTTTAATGCTTTCAGAACCGCATGGTCAGCCTGGTATTTTAACAGATCAGTTGCCAGTTGAGTGGCTGTACTATGAAGCTGCAGATGCGGGGGTTGGGGGGTGAGGGGTGATAGGAGACAACGAATAATACGATTTTTAAGACTCAGCACTTCACAAACACTTTAAAAATGACAAGCAAAGGGGCCAGAGTGATAGTACTGCACGTACGGTATCTGTCTTGCACCGGTCAACCTGGGTTCAATCCTCAGCACCCTGTATGGACCCCAGAGTCCTGCCAGGAGTGATCCCTGACCACAGAGCCAGAAGTGAGCCCTGATCACAGAGCCAGGAGTGAGCCCCGAGCACAGCCAGGTATGGCCACAAAAACAAACCAAAAGAAAAAAAAATCTGAAGTAGAAATCACAAAGCATCTTCATCAATTAGTTAAGAAAAAAAAAAAGAGGAATGTTCCTGTGATCCCAGGTGACAGTGGGTGGCCCTGGGGAGCATCTAAGGCCCCCCAAGGTAGAGTGACTTCTCATCTGTGATTCCAACTGGTCCCACGGCGCAGAGGGGCCATGAAGGAGGACACTGTCGCTCACCACCCAGCTGCACTCTTAATTACCATAGGCTCCTGCTACTTTTTTAAAAAGTGGGGAAAAAAACCACATTAAGGGGTGGAATGCAGAGGTCTAAGGAAAAATCAAACAGTAGCTCCTAATCCGTAGTAAGTTTTGAAATAGGTTTGGAACAGTTTTCAATTTTTTTTGGTCATACCCAGTGATACTCAGGGGTTACTCCTGGCTCCGCACATAGGAATTACTGCTGGCAGTGTTTGGGGGACCATACGGAATGACAAGGATCATACCCAGGTGGGCTGCCTGCAAGGCAAAGTGCCCTTCCCACTGTGCTATTATTCTGCCCCAGTTTGCAATGTGTTTTCATTGCTGTGAAAATATCAGTGTGGGAAGCAGTCAATTAGATTCAGCCAGATCTTATTAAATACCCACATAGTGACAGATACAGTCCTATAGGCTGGACACACACAAGGACTTTTAATCCCTTCACACACAGGTGACAGTCTGGCTGTTACTGCTCTCCAGAACTTGAGTCTTGAACTGTATAAAAACACTGCACCCCCAAGAGAAATGACAACTGAGCAACAAACAAATCCCTAGGGCTTGATTTGGCCGTGGCTGGATTCCAAGCCAGGCTCAATGGCAACATTTGGGTACTATTAACTCCAAGATCTTTTCCTCTTTTCATCTTGTCTTCAAGGAAAAATGATACAATAAGTGATTTGGGGATTCTTCAAAAAGAGAACATTTTTTAAAAAACATGGTCCTAAGGAAAACCTGACTGAGAATGAAGCCAATTTGAATGAAAATGTTGTCTGGTCTTGTCGAATCCCACGCCCCCCACTCCCCGCCCCAGGAAATCCAATGTTCACTCAACTACAAAAATCACCATCGGGCAGTCAGCATTCCTGTGATCAAGTCAGAATAAATGCAGTCGGAAAGAAAGACTTCAAATGCACTTTCCTTTGGAAACTAAATGTCATGTGAGAACTTTTAGAAGTTCTGTTTAACCACCACAGCTTTAAAAACTATCTAATGCTGGCCCATGATTATAAAGACTATGAAATTGGTCCTTAAAGACAAAGAGTGGTATGTCCAAGATCATGTAAACCTTACAAATGGTTCTGTAGAGGAATTATGAATTATGGGAGGGGAAAAAGCATGGAGAAGGGAGAAGCAGCATTTCAACAATATGAAAGCAACTCCACAGGCATTATCACCACAAAATCTTGTATAAATTCTTCTAGGCTGATGTTGTCATACCCACTTCAGAAGTAAGGAAATGAAGCTTTTCTGGAAGGAGTGGTGGAAAATCATTCCATCACCAAAGGATTTTGTGTTCTGCTAGCAGCACAAATCATACAGTTTTTAATAACTGATTTAGTTGAGGGGCTAGAAAGAGAATGCAGGGGATATGGTGCTTGTCTGGTGAGGGGTGCAGTGTTGGGATGATGAATCCATAGAAGTATCACTAACAGTGCTGTAAATCATACTACTCCCATCAAATTTTTTAAATGAGAATAAAAAATAAAAATTAGTGTGTAGCATTTACACAATTACACCAAAATTCATTGATCAGTTGCCCTGACATCAGACATTTAGGCTGTTTCCAGGTTTAGGCTGCTACAAATATTCTATAGGGAATCAATGCAAAGATGATTGACTCAGGAGCTGGAAAGATAGTATAGTGGGCAGGGCGCTTGTACCCCTTGTGATCCCTGAATACCACCGGGGTAATTCCTGAGTGAAGATCCAGGATTAACCCCTGAGCACCAGCAGGGGTGGGCCCCTCTCCCATCCCCACCCTGCAAAAAAAGATAAATGACTTTAACAAAAAAAAAAAAAAAATCAGTGGATTCAAAATGACTAGTTCAAAAGGAAACTTTAAAAATCATTTTCTGAAGCGAAATGACTCAGAAAGAAAGGGCTAGACATAGAAAGATTGCATTCATCTGGGTAACATAAAGTAACAAAATAGGAAACTAACACCCAAGAATGGCCGAGATTAGTGCCGGGAATTTTACTCCATGGCTTGGAGGCCAGCCACACATTTTAGGGGAAAAGGGAGCTCAGATAGAGAAGGGAGCACCAAATAAAGGGTGGTAGGAGGATTCTGAAAGCATGCTGAAAGTAGACTATAGACCAAACATGATTGCCACCCATTGCCTCTTTTGCAAACCACAACACCCAATAGGAGAGAGAACAAAAAGGAATGCTCTGCCACAGAGGCAGGGTGGGATGGAGGGGATGGGGGGTGGGAGGGATACTGGGACCCGTGGTGGTGGGAAATGGGCACTTGGTGGAGGGATGGGTGTTTGATCATTGTATAATTGAAACCCAAGCACAAAAATTTGTAAGTCTACAACTGTACCTCATGGTGTCTCACTAATAAAAATTAAAAAAAAAAATCATTTTCTGGGGTCAGACCAACAGCACAGCCGGCATGCAGCCAACCCAGGTTTGATCCCCAGCACCACACACAGTTCCTCAAGTCCCTCCAGGAGGGATCCCTGAGCACAGAGCTAGGAGTAAGCACTTGCTGGATGTGGCCGCCAAACAAGAGGCCGAGCTCAATGTGGCGTCACCCCGCATGGCAAGCATGGTCCTGCTGCCACCACAAAGACGGCCATGGCCAGAGGGCTGCAGCCAAGCGTGAGCGGCAGTCCAACGAAAACGAAGGAAATGGGGATACGGACCAATTTCTGAGTGCAGGAACACACTAAGATTCATACATCTCACACACAACACGCAAATGAGCAAATCATTTCCGGAGTCTGGATTTCACACCGCACTTACTTCTCTCCTCAGCTCACTGAGGCTCTGATTGATCTTCAGTATCGTCAGTTCCAGTTCTTCAGTAATGCTTTTGGTTTTCTTGCTTTGCTAGACGATGTTTAAAAGTACAGACGGAGTGTTAGCCCATGTTTTAACTGGCCAGTCTAATCTTACTTGAGCTAAAAATTATAAAATGGTAATATTATCTGAACTCTAAGAAAAGCACATGTAAAAATTTTCATTCACTTTTGGGTAGACTGGAAAACAGAATTTGAATTGTTTAGCTATATTTTCCCACTTTACAAACCAGTCAATGTGCTCCCTAATTTTTTTTTTTTGGAGGGGCCACACCTGGCAATACTTAGGGATTACTCCTGGATCCGCACTCAGGAATTACTCCTGACTGTGCTCAGGGGACCACATGGAATGGCGGGATTGAACCTGGTTCAGCAGCATGCAAGGCAAGCATAGTCCTAACCACTGTACTATCTCACCAGCCCCTGAATCTGAATGTGCTTTTTAGAATTGTCATATGTGGATACAGAGACACACAGTAGGACAGGACAAGAGCACAGTGGGGAGGCGCTTGCCTTGCACTCCACCAACCTGGGTTCAACCCCCAAGCAATCCATGTGGTTTCCAGAGCCCACCAGGAGTGATCCCTGAGTACAGAACCAGGAGCAACCCCAGAGCACCACTGGGCGAGGCCCAAAAACAAACCCAAGCACAAAATTTGTAAGTCGACAACTGTACCTCATGGTGTCTCACTAATAAAAGTTTAAAAAAAAAAAAAGAACCCCCCCAAAGTCAAGACACACTGCAAGGGGAAAACAGACAAAGGCAACTGAACATGAGAAGTGATCTGCAGAGCTGAGCTTACCATGGCAGGGGAATGGTAGCAGGTGGGGGAAGACAGGCAGAGAGCCCAGGACAATAGTGGAAGGAGGGAGGCATTCTAAGGGAGAGTGTGGTGCTAGAATGGTGCGTGCATGAGGTCTTTCAGGAATGATCTTATAAATCACGGTGCCTCCAAAATAATAAAGTATTACAGAGAGACAGAGACTCGCTTGGATGAAAATAAGTTCTTACTGCTTGCATCCACACAGAAATTAGCTGCTGCAGTGCCGTTCTTGCCTGAGTGCACAGTTCCAAGATGCGTTTTCTGTGCTCGTGGCTGGTGTAGGCTGAATCGGTGAAGTCCTCTGTACGCTCCAAGATGACATCCAGTGTGGCAGAAAGATTCTCTTTTGACTGGAAGTAAAGATTCTCCCGGAGAATGTCCATACTCCTCTGAGAACAAAGATGATTTGCATCCCCGTGAGTCAGTGTCCACCCCCCCCCCCCCCAGCCAAAACGCACAGTCATTTCTTATCCTGCCATTTCTTTGTCCTGTCCCATGGGCCGGGGCTCCCTCTCCACCAAGAAGCAGGAGCACGGCACAAACACCCCTGAGAAGACGAGCAGAGCTCCTGAGTCACTGATACATTCCAGCAGCGAGAGCGTTATTGTCATGTAGCAACTGGTAGGAAAAATGAAGTGGCCTCCAGGTAAAGGAGGTACGTTCTGAGAAAATGCTGAGGCCAAGTCCTGACAGATGTTACACCCATCTATGGATCTGCGCTGAGCCCGGAGGAAGGGTGCAGAGGGCACAGATATGGAAGGATTCACACAGGTAGTGTTTCTCTCAGCCAGACTCTCCAAGTCACCTATCTGGTTGTTCCTCCATTTGGTGGAAGGGAGGAAGGGAAGGAGGGAAGGGAGAAAGGGAGGGAGGGAGAGAGAGAGGGAGGGAGGGAAGGAGGGACGAAACTTAATATGTAAATCAGATATTGCTAACTCCCTCTAATTGGCTCCTCACTACCGTTGAAATCACACCCAGATTTTGCAAAGCATGGAACCCTCTAGAATCTTGTCTCACTCCGTGTCCCTTTCTTCTCCCTTTTCTTCCCTTTTTTGTGGCTGCAGTGGGGGATGCCAGCACTCAGGCAAGGTGCTCACCCACTTAGTTGGTGGGTGTGCCAGGCGCTTCACACTGGGTTAGGATGCTCACAGATTGGGTGATGGTGCACAGAAGATTTCATACTCCGCGACACCAGAGTCAAAACCGCCATGCCCAGCACGACTGCAGTGACTTGCGTGTATGAATGCATGTGTGTGTGCACACGCGCGCATATGTTACATTAGAACTTGTGGCCTCATGCTTGTAAGGCAGGGGCTCTGCCACTGGACCACCCCCAGGTCCCTTTACGTATCACCTCTTAGCACACAAAGACTCCCTCACTCCAGTCACCCTGTGTTCAGAGTTCCCAGAATGCATGAGGGACACAGGTGACTGGTACTATATGTCTTTCTGCTTTCTTTTTTTTTTCTCCTCAGCATTATATTTTTATTTATTTTTTAATTTTTATTAGTGAAACACCATGAGGTACAGTTGTAGACTTACAAATTTTTGTGCTTGGGTTTCATTTATACAATGATCAAGTACCCATCCCTCCACCAGTGCCCATTCTCCACCACCACCGATCCCAGTATCCCTCCCACCCCCCATCCCCCCACCCCGCCCTGTCTCTCCACTTTCTAAGACACGTGATGCCACTTCAACCTTACTCATCCTCTAGGCCATGAACCATAACTGAGAGGCAACTGGGGTCAAGAATCAACAATAGTGATTGCAAATGTGACATTTCCTCAGCATTTTTTTTTAAAGCTCCTTAAAGTCCTTTCACAACTGCTATTTCAAGTGGACCCTTGTATATGGCCCATTTCGACATGACCCACAAGATTACCAAGACTCAGGAAGGTCACAAGGCCACATGCCAGCGTCTGTTTCCCCTCCTTTTAGCCTGAGCTGTCCTCAATAGTCACTCTATCCTCGGTAGGCAGGAGTTCTTTTGTCTTGTTTTGTTTAATTTTTTTTATTATTGAATTACTGGAGATACACTTACAAAGCTTTCACGATTGAGTTTCAGTCATACAATGATTGAACACCCATCCCTCCACCAGTGCGCATTTTCCACCACCAATACCCTCCCTCAGTATCCCTCCTGCCACCCCCATCCCACCCCCTCCACTGCCTCTGTAGCAGGCACCTTCCTTCTTACTCTCCTCCCTCTACTTTTGGGCATCGTGGCTTGCAATACAGATACTGAGAGGCCATCGTGTTCAGTTCTTGTCTACTTTCAGCACGCATCTCCCATCCCAAGCGATTCCTCCAACCATCACTGACTTAGGGGTCCCTTCTCCATCCCAGCTGCCTTCTCCCCTAGCACATGAGGCAGGCTTCCAAACTGCAGAGCGATCCTCCTGGCTCTTGTCTCTACTGTCCTTACGTGTTAGTCTCATATTATATTGTTTTATATTCCACAAATGAGTGCAGTCATTTTATGTCTGTCCCTCTCTGTCTGACTCATTTCACTTAGCACGATACTCTCCATGTCCATCCAGCTATAAGCAAATTTAATGACTGCATTTTTTCTAATCATGAATTTGTTTTGGGGGGGGGCACATCCATGTTACTCTGGCAGTTCACAAGGAACTGTGTAGTGCTGGGACCCAAACCCAGGCTCCTGCATGCGAATCATGTGCTTGGGTCTTAATGCTCTGAGCCAGCATTTTAAAACTAAACTGAAAATAATGGGGGAAGGGGGGGTTCTATTGTCATACAGTGCTCAGGGAGGGGCATGCAGTGCTGGAGATCAAGGTCGAAGACTCACACATCTCATGGAGGCAAGACAAGTGGTCTACCACTTGAGTCACATTCCCAGCCCAGGGATTTTTATTTATAGGGGTCAAATCCAGTAGAGTGAGGGCGTACCAGAGCCACTCCCAGCAAAGCACTTTAAGCTGCTGCAACGTAAAAAAAAAAAAATCATCAGTCATGCTGGGCTGAAGAGACTGAGCACGGGTTAAGGTACTTGTCTTAAAGCACCTTTGCCTGACCTGATTTGATCCCGCTTACCAGATCACTGCTAGGAACGACCCCTGAACACAGAGTCAGGAGTAGCCCCTGAGCACCAGTGGATGTGGACCAAATTCCCTGCCCTTCCCCAAATCTGTCATGTTGGCCACAAATCATTTCTGTTATGGTTTTGCTTTTTCCCATTAGTGAGAATGATCTTTTTTTCTTTGTTTTTATGGTAACAGGAATCAGACCCAGCTCACATGCCGATCAGACATATCCCTTAATTCTGAGTCTCCATCCCGTACCTGAGAACATGCATTTGATAAACTGAACACAGTTAGTTAAAAAAAAATAAAAATAATAAAGAAATAATAAAGAAAAAATTAAATAATAAAAAAGAAAGAAAGAAAGAAAGAAAGAAAGAAAGAAAGAAAGAAAGAAAGAAGAAGCTAACACACAAACAAAGATGCACTCATGGGGCTGGAGAGAGAGCACAGCGGGTAGGGCGTTTGCCTTGCACGCGGCCAACCCGGGTTCAATTCCCAGCATCCCATATGGTCGGTCCCCTGTGCATCGCCAGGTGTGACCCAAAAAGCAAAAAAAAAAATGCTCTCATTTTAGTTGGGGTCAGGGCTAAAAGGGTTGAAACGCATGCCTTGCCTTTGGTGTGGGAGCACCAGATTCAATTCCTGGCTCAACGTGGTTCCTGAATGCCATCATAAGTGATCCCCAAACACCACCACGTGAGTTCTCCCCCCAAAATAAAGACCATTTATACGATCACTGATGTGGCTTCACAACGCCTGTCCTTCTACAGAGCACATTCTCCAACAGGTGCCACGGAGAGAACGGCTGACGGTGACACTGACTGTGATGGGGAAGGGTCCACAGCAGGCAGCAGGCTGAGCCCAGCTGCTATAACCTGGGACCACTACTGCAGCCTCGAGGCAAAAGCTGTGGGTCTAACCCTGCTGGTTTCCCTCCTTATCCACTGACCTCTCACAAGACATCTCCTCTCTCAGCCCACATAAAAAGAGGTAAAGGTAAAGGTAAAGGCCCTCCCGTTGATCGTCGATTTGCTCGAGCGGGCCCAGTAACGTCTCCATTGGAGACTTTGTTGTTACTGTGTCTGGCATATCGAATACTCTCGGTAGCTTGCCGGGCTCTCCGAGAGGGGCGGAGGAATCGAACTCGGGTCAGCCATGTTGGCCGCTTGTAAGGCGAACGCCCTACCCGCTGTGCTATTGCTCCAGATAGCTCCAGAGGGATCGGAAAAAAGAATCTTTAAACAATCCTGTAAACAGGGGAGAGGCGGCTACAGCTTTTTTTGTCTTTTCTCTTTTCGGGTCACACCCAGCAATGCTCAGGGGTTACTCCTGGCTCTGCACTCAGGAACTACTCTTGGTGGTGCTTGGGGGACCATATGGGATCCAAGGATTGAATCTGGGTCAGCCACGTGCAAGGCAAATGCCATACCCGGCCCAGGATGCTACAGCTTATCCACATAACAAAGTAGGACCCAGGGGGCTCTTCTAAGCCAAGAACAGGGTTCTCTGCATGTCTCACACCCACACTGAGTGACACAGTGTGTACACAGTGGCACTGTGCTTTGCTTACCCACTGTGCTGGGATGGGGGTTTGCTCCCAGCAATGTTTAGGGGACCCTGTGATGCTGGTTCCCACAAACAAAGCATGCACTCTCATTTGGCACTGTTTTGACCAAAAAATACTTTTTGTTTTGCCTCTGTTCTAAACTGTTATGCAAAGTTATGGAGCCTCCCTAGACTGATGCTCCCAAGGCAAAATGAAAACACGTCCTCTTTATTCTTACCTTAAATTCTTTAATCCCGGAAAAAATACTAACAGACGCAGAGTCCGTCTCTCCATTTGGCTTGCAGTCGGTCACAATCTCGATGACCTTGTTCAGAGCCACTTTCATGCGGTCAAACACTTCTTCTTTGTTTTTGTGGGCTGACTCGCAGTTGGGATGCCTGAGACACGTCTTCAAAGGAATGGAAAAGTGCCTCTTTACCACTGCCCCAGTGCAGAACTCACAAAATCTGACACAGAACAGGTCATGCTAATAAAAACGGTTCTTTACCCAAAGCTCCTGCGTCCCTGGCTCACCCCGCTGCTTCTCCTCACTAAAAGTGGAAGCACGATGAGCAGAAAGCGACAGCAAGGTTAAGTGGAAAAGGCAGAGCAGAAAACCATATCTTTACACAGCAATCATTTTCCCGAAAGGTTTTGGGGAAACTCCTTTATCTTCATCATGATTTAAATCACTTTGAGATATTGTTTGGCATGTGCAAACCAAAAAAAAACAAACAAACAGAAAACAACAACCAAAAAAACAAACAGAACAAGGGGAAATGAACAGATGGCATAAGATCATGGATGCATCTTGGACTCACAATAACTGATGAAAATGAAAAACTGCACAAGGGCTAGATATTACCAGGGCCTTGCCAGCCAGTTTCAGGAAACTTTGGTTTTGCAGCGTGACTGTTCCTAGCCAAGTAAGTCCATTGAGCAGAAAAGGCCCTTCTAATTCAATAGCTAATGAGAGGTTTACGAGTTTATTCTTAAACTGTACCAATTTGCTGGTTTGGAATGACAAGCTTTTGAGTGACAATTGTGCAGAATAAGGAAGGAGAGTTATGAATTTATAGAATAAACAAAGGAATCACTTAGTGCTCTCCTGTTACTTAACAAATTAAAACTTGCCCAGCTTCTTCCGGAGTGCAAAGTGCTGGTTCCCCGAAGGGACTAGCCAAGCCCTTCGGGCCCAGTGGGGTGAACCGCCTCCTCCGCTGAGTGGCTCACCAACGCTGACTCACAGGTTAATTGTTCTCTGAAGCTGGGCAAGGGAGCTGGCACAAAGAGTAACTGAGATTTGACAATCAGGCTCTACTTTCGGGTTTATCACTTTTGATCTTGAAAACTGAACGATATGAATTGGAAGCAGCAAATCAGAATTCCTGATTAATTTACAGCACAGTAAAACCAACGTTTCCTCACCTTGGACGCTGTAAGAAGCATCATCGTACACTTCTCCAGGACCGCCCTAGCTGCTGCCATTTTCGCCTTTTTCTTTTCATCTTTCAGGTCCTGAAAATGAAACAAGATCACTTACCAGTTTAGAGTCATGTAAACAACCCAGTAAGTATCTACTCAAAATAGTAACGCTAAACAATTGAGTGATATCGTTGGGCAGGGGGGTGTTGGGAGTGACAGAGTGAAAGGACGGAAGTGTTATGAAATGCAACCACGCCAAGTAAGCATATCCACGCAGCAGAGTGGCCTTTGGTTAGGGGAGCAGAGCCAGACACTGAAGGCCGGGGGCTGCATGGGGCTCACATTCTGGGGGGCTCATCTCATATCCAGTATAGACATACCTCAGTCCCAAGCAGAAAAACAAGTATCATATATTGTGCTTAAGTAAAAGCAACATGGATTGCTACTTCCTTCAAAACAGACACTTAGGGTGGAAAATGAACTCTGGTGCAGGGACGGGTATTTGAACATCGTATGTCTGAAACCCAATCATGGACAATTTTGCAACTGTTTATCTCACTGTGATTTCATTAACTTTTTTTTTTTAAACAGACACTTAGATGTCAACTCTTTGAGTCTATTGCTGATTGGTTCCATCTAAGGACTCATTAATCTCAATATGAGGTTTCTGAGCTCTGAACTTCACCCACAGGCCGCTCTGAAATGTTCTGAAGATGTACTGTGGGAACATACTTTTACCCTCCTACGTAATGAGCTCTGAAGCAGGCACTGTGTCTTGATTTTTACCTTTCAGTTGCTTTTCACAGAGCCCTTGATGGAATGTGCGTGATTCTAATTTGAGGACAACCATCCGAATCAGAGTTCAACAGGCATTTTCAATAAAAGGCCAGCTAATAAAAACTCTAGATTTTCTGGGCCATCTGGCTTCTGTCACAAATACTTAATTCTGCCATCATTAAGTGAAAGCTGCCCTAGATAAAATATAAACAAATGAACACAGCTGTGTTCTCTTACTTATGGACACAGAAATTTGAACGACACAATTTTCTTTCTGTCACATTAGTCAGTCTTTTTTCCTTGGTGAGTTGAGTGAAAGCATTTTTCTTATAAAATACAAAGCACTAAAGTTTGAGAATAATGTGCCTTTTATATAAGTAAATCAGAGTGAATTCAAAGATATCCCTATAAAAGCTCACTTACGTGAATCCCAGTCGAGCTTCCTGTAATAGGAACCCAAAAGGCAAATTCTTTCTACATCAAGCCCCTGAGAAACTGCATGTAACCTAAAAGCCAGTTCCGATGACAAGGTCAAATCCTCAAGGTCTCTGTCCTACATGTGAATCACCCATCAAAGTTACCTAAGAAAAACTAGGGTTGAGGGAACTTCTAAAATTTCTATCCATTCCTCTTCTCTGTATCATGTTAGACAGTACTTCCTGCAAAAAACCTGGTGATTCTAGTAGACACAGCATCAGGTGCATAGGGGATACTTAACACGTGTAAGTCACAAAAGACTGCGGGGGTGGCCCTGCTCATCCCTGGCACCACAGGGTCCATGCAGCACTGCATCCTCCAGCCCTCACACTGAACCGCCAGCCAACCAGTACTTTTGAGAGTGGCCCACAGGCCTCCCTGAGCACAGAGGAAAAAGCTAAAACAATAAAAATGATCTTTACGGAAAAGGACAGTCTATTATCTTCTCAGGTGCTGTTTCTTCATGTGTGAAACAGTAATGATAATGTCTATTTTCATGAGATGTTTTGATAATTAAATGAGATCACGTATATAAGGCACCGAAAATAAAGCCAGGGTAAGGAAACACGGACTTGCATTACTGCTCTTCATCTAACGTAGAAAAACGGCAGAAAGGAAGAATATCCAGAATAATCTGTAAAAAGTTGAAGAAAGAATACTAAGAGATATCCAAAACAAAACTAAACTATGTAAGAGGACTCTCTCTGCGGAGCTCTGTTAGAAGGCAAATGGAAAGTCTCATGAAAGTGGAAACATTTGGGCTGGACCTTGCAGGGGAGGATGACTGTTCCCGAAGACTGTGGCGGAAACACAGGTAACTGCTGGAAGTGCAAAGAAAGCGAAACAAAAAATAAAGACCTGCAGATTTACCTTCTTTTTTGTGGCTTGTTTGTAACAAAGTTTATAAAATTCATAAGCAAGGAGACCAGGCTTCAATACGGCAATACCATCACACCGCCATCCAAATCAAAGAGTGTGCGTTTATTTGAAGATTTTTAAATGTAGTAAATACATACATTTTGTCTATCTCCAGTTAGATGTGCAAACTCCACCATTTCATTTCCAAATTGACTGAATATTTGGACAAACTCTTGAAAACTATTCACTTTCTCTAGTCTTTCCATAGTTGCAAGGACCTGCAAAACGAAATATTTTAGTGCCAGATCTAATCAGTGCAAGAGACTGGGGTTTGTCCATTCTAAGTGGGGGCTAGGGTGGAGGGAAGAAAGAAATTCGAGTAGATCCTAGAATTTACTAGAAAGCTGTGGAAGGCTAAGGGAAGACGATAAAGGAGGGGTTCCGAGAAGCAGGAGCAGATTCAAAAGTTAGAATCTTCTAGGGAATGCATCACTCTTAGAATGAAGACACTCGGACTTGAAAACAAAAAAGGAAAAAGAGGCAGAGTAATGACGAAATGGAAAGGGGTGAGCGTTTCTGCAGCAAAGGGTGCCGAGGGCAGGAGTGGGCAAGCCTAGGTAAGAGAGTCCAGGGAAGAGGCAGGGAGTGGGGCTAAAAAAGGAACACACGGGAGCTAGTGCAATGAGACAGGCTGGGAGACGCCCCTCCTCTCAGGAAAGGGGAAAGAAGGTCGTCTGCAAAGGGAGGGTCCCAAGGGAGGATGAAAGGGGAAAGAAGATCGTCTGCAAAGGGAGGGTCCCAAGGGAGGATTGGGGCGTTATGAGCAGGAAAAGAGTTTCCATCCGTTCGCAGAATTGGCAAGAAGCTGTGGGCAGCCAGCAGTGGACAGAGCGCGTGAACCTGCAGGAGAGCCAAGAGACCACGTGATGCGTTTTCTTGACATTGGAAATAAAGTAAATAGATGTGAAACATATTTTCAAATACTTTTCTCTGAAATAACAGCCCTGGAGTAGTTTTTGTCAGACCAAGATAGGAAAAGAAAACACAGATATCCTGTGTTTACTTATTTTTCACGGGTCTATAGCTGGATGTTGGCATGCTAATCTGCCCTGGCAGCTCCGGAAGTCCCAGGCGACTAACACAGATAAGGCAGCTTTGCCATCACCAGGCAGAACCTCCATCCTTCACAGAGGAAGAGTTTGGCCTCTCCTCTAACTCTCCAATTGCTTTTTCTCTTTCATCTTAACATTTTCGGATTTACTCACCACTCTTGGGGTACTTCCCAGCCGCAAGCCCTGTTGGATCAATTCCCCACTTGGCTCACTCTCTTTTTTCTTGATACGGAATTGCTCATGGAAAAAATAGTGATTGTACAAGTGCTGGCTTCCATCATTGAGGAGCTGGGATCATTATCTGAGAGACTGTTCGAGTTCCACACCAGAAGAGTCTGTCTGTTCTCTCAGTTTTGTGATTTTTACATGACTTTTAGGGAACTTAGTATCCAGAGATTGCACAGTGTGAGTTGTTTCAGATATCTGAATTATTTCTCAAACTTATACACTGTTACTGGGGGGCAGGAAAGGGAAGGGGAGACAGAGGCTGAGTCTTGGGGAAGGAGGCATTGAGAAATTCGGTATTTTTGTCAACTAGTTTCTGTACTGCCTTATAACTCTCACAATGGAGACGCTACCGGTGCTCACTCGAGCAAATCGAATAACAATGGGAGGACAGTGCTACAGTTTCTGTACATACATTTTCACGGAGCTCGTCTTTTCTTCCAGAATCTCTATACACGAAGGGCTCTCACCAATATACCTCAACAAGCCGATAATGGTTTAATGAGAAGAAACCATTTTAGCTTCCCTATGCACACCCATCATTTAGGAATTACAAATGCAAAAGAAACACACCACCACTTTTAGGGGACAGGGTAGGGGCGAGGGAGGGCATTCCTGGTAGCTCTTGGGGCCACTCCTGGCTCTGTGCTCAGGAGTAACCCTTGGTGGTGCTCAGGGACCATCTATGGTGTTGGAGATTTGAACTGGCGTGGACCACATGCATGACGAGCGCCTGAACCTCAGGCCCTGAAACGCCACTTTTAAACTAGAATTCTAAGCAACTGAAACATATGAGCATTGCCAAATTACCTTCTTTGACCTCAAAAACTCTTTTTAAGAAATGATACAGGGGAGTAAGGAAGGCACTTTGCCAGATATGACCTGCTTCTCCAGGAGGTCTCAGGGCAACATTTTTTTGTTGTTCAAAAAAATAAACCGGAGTGGGGGAGCAGAGCGATAGTACAGGGGGTAGGGCATTTTGCCTTGTATGCGGGACAACCCGAGTTCAATCCCTGGCATCCCATATGGTCCCCCAAGCACCGCTAGGAGTAATTTCTGAGTGCAGAGCCAGGAGTAAGCCCTGCGCATTGCTGGATATGACACCCCTCCCAAAAAAAAAGGAAAAAAAATTTTTTTTCAAACAAAACTGAAAGACACAGTATAGGATCACCAGAAAAGCAAGTACCTTATTTCTTGATGTTATTATCTGCTTAATGACTACTCGGTCAGCCAACAACAGCACTTTTGTCACTGAAGAAAGAAGCAATCTGGCAGCTTTTATCACTCCTGCTTTGTCTGTGAAAATTGTGATCTGACCATCAGGGTCTGGGGGATTCAAGCTGCTGACATCTGTAAGTGCTGCAATCGTTTCTCCTGAAAGGAAAGGCAAGGGAGGGAAGTTCAGTTGGGAATAAGATACATTTAGATGAAAATCCACACTTTCAAAAATCTTTTTCCTTTGGGGTGGGGAAGGGGGTGGCTGGGAGGGCCAGCACTGCTCAGGAGACTTTCGGGGACTTTGCGTTCAGGAGACCCCTGGGAGTGCCCAGCGGACCATATGTCACGTCAGGGATCCAACTGTGATAGCTGTTATTCAAAGCAACCAAATGCCTTACTTCCAGTACAATCTCTCCGGCCAGACTTTTGAGAGAGAGAGAGAGTGTGTGTGTGTGTCTGTGTGTGTATGCTTGAGTCACACCCAGAGACACTCTTAGGGCTTACTCCTGGTTCTGTACTCAGGGATTAAATTCACCCCCAGTGGACTCGGGGAACCACATTGGGTGCCAGAGATTGAACCAGGTAAGGTGCACGCAAGACAAATGCTTTCCCTGCTGCACCATCTCTCCAGACCGCTTTCTCTAATCTTAAGGGATATGTGCTTGGTGGGTAGAAACCCAGCTTTGCGGGAGAATGGGGGGGCATGGGAGGACCCCTTAAGACGCGGACACTCTGGTGGTGGGTGTGGGGTTGGAATAATGTGTGTGCCTGAAACTCCGTTATTAACACTATTACAGATTGTGTGACTAAATGAAAAATGAAGAGGAAAAAAATGAATTCGACTTTGGATTACTTCAGGAGCAAGGAACAGTTTCCTCGGGATAAGCACAAGGACTGTCATGTGAGCTCCCAAGCACAAAAACCAGCAGCACATTCTTAAGAACTCAGACACTTTTGTTTTCAGTGAATATGAAAAACATCAGCGCTTTTGTTCCCACTGGTGGGGCAACTTACACCATGAAGTAAAGTTCCCTGCTCTACAAGACAGTGAGAGAAATCTCAAGAGTCAATAATCAAAGAATCAAAAAAAAAGAGTTGGGGGGTGTGGGAATCAAGCCTCTATAATCTCAGGGTTCCTGACTTTTATTGGATCCCTAGGGCAGAGGTAAAAGGGCTTCCAGCCACCTTGGGAAGTGTCACCAGTGAAAGGCGGACTGCAAGAACCACCCACAGGCAAAGGGAGACAATAAGCAAATTTGTCTGTTGGTCAGCCCAGGCTCTGTGTGGGCAAAGAAAAGAAAAGCCTGCCTTCATCCTGGAATTCCACCCAGAGCCTGACCCTCACCCAGGCTTCCTGCTTGGCTTTATACTTCGAATGATGCCCATCTTAAACCATTCTGCCAGGGGCTGGACAGAGAGTACAGCAGGTAGGGTGCTTGCCTTGCACACAGCAGACCTGGGTTCGATCCCTGGCATCCCATAGGGTCCCCAGAGCATCGCCAGGAGTAATTCCTGAGTGCAGAGCCTGGAACAACCCCCGAGCATGACTGGGTGTGAACCAAAACCCAAAAGGAAAAAAATAAATAAAAGAGTAAAACCAAGGTGTACTTTTTCCAAGACTAACTGTTTAACAAAATTCAAAAGATAAACCTTAAATCATCTTATAATGCTCAAGATGATTTTAACATGTGTGTTGGTGGGCAGGGGGAGTGTGGGTCACACCTTACGGGCTACACCTGGCTTAATGCTCAGGGATCGCCTCTGGCAGTCTTCAGAGAACCAGGTGAGCTCAACCCCCTGAGCTCCCTCTGGCCTCCTCAAGGTCAATAAACCTAAATAAACCAGTACGCTTGATGGATTGGTTTTCTCACAACCCAAGAATTTATCTCCCTGTCACTAAGAACTTTGTGTAAATACATCTGTGCAGTAATAGGACTGAGTATAAGCAGAATGAGGATTCAGATCGGTCTGGCAGAAGCACATGACAGGGACTAGAATGGTGCTCTTCAAACACAGTGCATGGATCTGTTCAGATGCGCAGGTACAGGAAGGCTAGAAACCCCTGCTCTACTGCCAGCCCATGGACCGGGGTGCAAGCCAGGGGCCAGGCCATGGATGCAAACAGCTTAGAGAAACCCGAACTGGAAAGAATAGTTCAGGGTCAAGCTAAGAATTGGGAAGCTATTTCAATTAGGAGCATGTGGGGATCTTACAAACAGTGTGGGCATGGAAATACATAATTTTTTATGATTTGGGAACTATTGAAAAGAAAAAAATCTAAAATTACAGCCTGAACATTGACAGGAAGAAAGGATGAGTGGAGGTGGTGGTGGTGGTGGTGGTGGGGTGTATGTGTGGGGGGGGAGGGGGTCCTGAGGTCATCAACTAAATCACTTGAAGAAAACCCGAAGGGCCTGGGAAGAGCTGTGGTGAATTTAGTTTCAGACAACAGAAACCTGAAATGATGCTGGGGGAGAAATATCAGCCACTAGGTACCCACGGATGACTAACAAATGAGTCTCCAGTAGCCCAAGGAGTCACAGCACCCAGCAACTCCACTCTCAGGCTGTGTCCCTGACACAACTTCTCGGGTTTGGTATGGCTGCAGTGATGACCCCCTGCCACCAAGGCCCCTGAGGGAGCATGCTTGGCAGCTCTCTTTCTTCCCAAAGGGAAACTGAGGGAGATTTCTGACAGGAGAGACTGAAGTCTGGGGCCAACTGACAGCCCGAAAGGGAAGTCCGCCAGGGCTTGAGAGCAAGTCCCAAAGCAGAGTCTGCGTCCAGTCAAGCTTCCTAGTGACCACAGGCCCCAAGGGCACCCTCACTGCCAGTCCTGAGAGACGCCAACCTAGGACCAACTGTGAGGCAGGCGACACCCTGATTCCTTGCAGGCAGAGGTAGCAAAGTTCGAGGTTTTAAGCGCTTGCTTTTTTTTTCTTTTCTTATTAGTCACCAGAAAATTGCAAAGTTATTCGTGATTAGGTCTCGGCATACGTTGTCTCAGTACCGATTCCGCCACCACTGCCCGCCTTCCCCCCCCAATTTATTCCCTCGCCCTCTTTGTCTCCTACCCACCAGGTTGTGATATGGAGTACTTCTTAAAAATACATGAGCTTTTGCATTATTGTTTATTGTACTATTGCCGACAGGGTTTCATACAAAACACGTTGACACCTTTCAGCACCCACTCCTCCTCCCATTTGATCTTTCCTTCACTATAGCAGCTGCCTCCATCCCACCCCCCCATCCTCTTACCCTCCCAATCCTCTCAGGAGAGATATTTCCTACGGACTGCCAGTTCTCATGGTCTTTGTTCCCACATCTTTGGTTATTCATTATCCCCCCATGATGTTTCATTATACTCCACATATGAGACAGACAGTTGCTGCCTTGAGGTTAACTAACTTGTTACCCAGCAATAGGTAACTAGCACAAAATTTAACAGCAACTTCACAGAAAAAAAATTAAAACCAAAAATGTTAATGTACGCAGAAAGGGGCAGAAGGGAAATATTGCTTTGCTTTCAGCAATAGCTGAAAGGATGGCCAAGTTTCCTCCGTAACGCTGGAAAATATTACCTTTTCCTGTAGCTCTCAATCACCAAAGATACCACATATAACCATATGGCATTATTTAACCTTTCCTTTCCTGACTAACCCCTCGGCATTTCACTCACAAGGTAACATTCGGTTAGCTCCACCAGCATAGGCAGATAGTTCTTCAACACTCTACAGTTGTCCAAAGTGAAGACCATTCAGAAATCAGTTTGCGAAAAGTGACAAAGGTGTCTTGCAGATGCATGGCTGTCATTTTCTGATATGTTAAATGCAACTAGCGAATACTTTAATGCAAAAATCTAAAGCTAGTAAAACACTGATCTCAGCTCCCAAGCAAAACATAAAACTTGGCTGGTTGTCAAGTAAAAAGTGAAAACACAGTATAAGAGCGTTCAACATGGAAAGAAAGGCGTAAAAAGGAAAAGTCCGAACAACGGGTTGCATCTACTTTGACTTGGTTTTATTTTTAGTTTTGGTGCTAGGGACTGAACACACATGACTGGCTTGCTAAAGGTGGACCACTGAGCCACCACCCAGGCAACAACAAATATTTATATTGAACAACTTTCTAAATGTCAAACACATGGGTAGAGAGCTTGCCTTTGAACATGGCCAACCTGGATCCAATCTCTGGCACACCACCAGGAGTGATCCCTGACAGCAGAGCCAATGGTAAGCCCTGAATAATTCCTGGTGTAGCCACTACACCAAACCAAGCAAAAACCCAAAAAATCTTCTATAAATTCTAACATTATCCTTATTTTAAAGAAGAAAAAACTGAGTTTTTAACAAAGCCTAAGAGTTTGCCCAGGGGGGCTGGAGTCATAGCACAGCAGGTAGGGCATTTGCCTTGCACACGGCCCACCCAGGGTTCGATTCCCAGCATCCCACATGGTCCCCCGAGCACGTCCAGGAGCAATTCCTGAGTGCAGAGCCAGGAGTAACCCCTGAGCATCACCGGGTGTGACCCAAAAAGCAAAAAAAAAAGAGTTTGCCTAGTGGGGCACCGTCAACAAGCAATGCAACCAGAATCCAGGTATCTGATGCCAAGGATCTAGTTACTTTATTACTATTTTATGTGATTCCTCCTCAAATGATTACTAAGTTTTCTGGAAGTGAAAATGGTTTCTATGGGCAGCGTGTCCCGGAAATATCTGAAGAATGATTTCAGCCAATCTGGATGTGTTAAGAGAAACCAGGACTTCCAAATGAGAAATGAATTACAGGAGGCACCACGGTTACTTGTGGACCCAAGTCCGTTCTCAGGAACTGCTAGGATGCATCAGACAGGAAGAGACAAGATGTGGGGCCCCTGAAATCAGCTGGTTGCCAAAGGCCTCTGCTGACCAGACGGCAAAGTAGGGAAGTCTCCCAGTGCTCGCTCTGCCCTGTGTCCTTCTTCCCACCACACAGCGACACACTAGCACGACAATAGGGTGAACAGCACTCAGGTGGCTCTCTCATCACAAAGCCCGTTCTCTGGGCCAGAGCGATAACTCAGTGACCTAGAGAAATGAACTGGGTACCACTAAAGGAGTGACCTGGGTACCACCCACAATCCTACACAGTCCCCAGAGCACTGCGGGGAGTAACACCCGGGTGCAGAGCCAGCAGCAGCCCTGAACATCTCTGGGTCTGGGCTTCCAAGTAAACACTGAAATCTATATGCACGCATAGACCAATATAACCCCCCTACTCTTGCTTTAATTAGGAATTGCTATAAGAAACAGTAATGGGAAGAACATGTCTACCACTCTGATGAATTACCCATTGCATTATGTAATATGTGTTGCAAAAGCACCCACACAATAATTTGGTGCCAGGAAAAAAAGGTCTCTCTCCTCTTGACATGCTGGTCTGTTTCCTTTCAACAAAACAATGAGAATTATATAACCCTTTCTTTCCCACATTTTTTCTCTCTTGCCTTCCAGGAAGGATAAAGATAAATTTCGTGCTTACTTAGAATTACAAAGTTGGCTAAAAGTTACTAGTCTTTTATTTCCATCTCCTTGTAAATGTGTTTCCTGGATGTATATCTTTTGCTATAAGCTATTTCAGTTCCTTTCACAAATGTAAGCAGAACATAAATTATGAGTATAATAAACCACCCCCCTGTTCTGAGAGGAAAAATGTCTACTCTTTACCTCAGTGAATAACTAGAAACCCCGGAGTTTCTGAAAATGTTCCATTTCATTCGATCAAGTCCTATCTGTTAATCCATCTAGATGAGGATTTTGTGTCCTTCTTCTCCTGCTTTTCACATCTCCGTGGCAATGCTTTGGTTTAGACTATTTGTTATAAGAAGCCTCCATATTAATCTCCCTGACTTTTATATCTACTCCCAATGATTCATTTTATCAATCAATTAACCCACACTCATTAATTTCTTCAATGCTACCTGAAAATTTTCTAATGC
The DNA here is from genome assembly GCF_029834395.1 of Sorex fumeus. NCBI lineage: Eukaryota > Metazoa > Chordata > Mammalia > Eulipotyphla > Soricidae > Sorex > Sorex fumeus. Next base: position 43,920,604 of record NW_026606091.1, read on the forward strand.
AAAATTGTCTCTTTATGGTCCAAATTTCTCAGCCTGTCCTCTATAGGATGAGTCCTGAGAGATTCATTTACATGCATAAGGGGGTTGACACCTCCAGATTTATTAGGCTTTATCTTACTCACCCTCTACCCCTTCATTTTTCATTTCATTTCATCATCCTGTTATTCGTCGATTGCTTCGAGCAGGCCCCAGTAACGTCTCTTTCATCCTAGCCCTGAGATTATATTCAAGGCTCTTTAGGAGAATGAGACCCATCATTGTTACTGGTATTTGGCATATTGGGTACGCCACGGGGAGTTTGCCAGACTCTGCCCTGTGGGCAGGCTACATTCGGTAGCCTGCCAGTTTGTCCAAAGTAGGAATGAGATAATAAGATGTCATAAAAAGATGTCCTGATAAGATGTAATAATGACCTTCTTAAATATTTACCTGCACCTTCCTCGGGAGCTATTTTTTTTTTTTTGGCATTCTTCTCTTTTTGAACTGGATTACAATCCTACAAAATTTCAGTGGTGTGTTTGCTTCTTTCTTGGCCTAGTCAATCACCAAACTTGCCTATTTTTCTGCAAACAGAAGCATCATTCACCCAACTGGTTCGCCTCCAAATGTTGGAGTCATCATCCCTGGCTCTTCTTTTGGTCACATCCTGCAATCAAAACTACCAGCAGGGATCAGAGAAATAGTACCGAGGCTAAGGACCTTGCTGAAGAGTGACTGACCCCGGTTGAATCCCCGACATGGCATACTGTCTCCCGAACATAAAGAGCAGTGATAGCTGAGCCCAGAACCAGGAATAAACCCTGAGCACTGCCCAGTGTGGCCCCCCAAACAATCCACCAAACAAACACAAACCTACCAGCAAATTCAGTAGAGCAGTCATGCCACAGCATCTATTTCATCACTCAAAGGCTATCCTCTGGACTAAGTCACCATCACAGATCACCTGAGTCCACAGCAGGAACCTTCTCCCCAGAGGCTCTGATCTTCTGATCTCTCTCTCTCTCTCTCTCTCTCTCTCTCTCTCTCTCTCTCTCACACACACACACACACACACACACCTTCTAAAACCTATACTCGGGGACCAGAAGATCCGTTTGCAGAAAACTTTGTGGGGCCACAGAGACAGTACAGGGAAAGGTGTTTGCCTTGCATACAGCTAACTCCAGTTCAATCCTCAGCACCAGGTGTTTCCTGTAGAAGCAACGGGAGTGACCCCTGAACCAGGAGTACCCCCTGAGCACTGCAGGGTGTGGCCCCCAAATAAAGAGAGAACAACAACAATTGTTAGGAACATTTGGCAATGTCTGGAGGCTTTTTTTCCCCGGCGGTCACATGAGGCAAAAGTGAATCTACTGGCATGAGTTTAGCTAAAAGCTAGGGATTTTGCTAAATACTCTGCAGTGCATAGGAAAGTCATTCAGTTAATTACCGACAAAGGCATCTGCAGCCCAAAAGGTCAAAAGAATAAAAGCTTAGAAACCCTGCTCTCCTATAATAGGCTATATTGATTGCCAATTGCCTTGATAATTTTCTTTTTTGGGGGGGAGGTCACACCCAGCGATGCTCAGGGGTTACTCCTGGCTTTGTACTCAGAAATTACTCCTGGAGGTTCTCAGGGGACCATATGGGATGCCGGGGATTGAACCCAGGTTGGCTGCGTGCAAGGCAAATGCCCTACCCACTGTACTGTTGCTTCAGCTCTGCCTTGGTATTTTCTTCACAGTAACAATCACTACCTGACATTATGTATTGTTTATTTGTTTATAGGTTTGCCCCCCTTGAAGGAGGTTTTTGTCTCCCTTGCTGGAAAGCAAATAATTCAAACTCTATGGGCGCAAACTTGTGACTGCTTTATACAGGGGGCCTAGAATAATTTCTAACATATCAGCACACAGTAAATGTCTATTGAAAGAATAAGTGGATGGGAGGTATTTCAAATAATGCTGAGTAATTTGTGACCATAAAAACATCCCAGGCTTTGCCATGTTTTGTACCACCAGCTACAGAGAACTGTGAAACATTGTGAGATTGAAAGTCACTGTGATTTATCTGTAGGAGAATAAAGGCACATGCTAATTTTTATTTCTGTTTCCTACATGGGGGGGAAATAGGCTAACATGCTCCCCCAAGCAGATTTCTGAATTCACACTTGTCTATACTGCTCATATTTCAGTGGTTGATGACAAAAGTGGCAGTAAAAGAGTTCAATAGTTCAGTGTTTCAGATTTAGGACTTAACCCCAGAGAAGTTTCATATTCCAAGAAGGTAACCCAAGCACCTAATATACAAGAAATAAATCTTTGCAAAGTTAAATAACAGTTTATATTTTAACACCCAAATTTAAAAAAATTTAAAAATGTTTGTGGTTATTTTCAGAGCAATACAACTGCCATAAAGAGGCTCCATTATCAACATACCTGCTCGTTTCGCTTCAATACAGGCAATATTTATTTCTTCTTTCAAATCCCAGTTTTCATTGGCGATGGCTTCCCCCACTCTAACAAATCTTCCAACTGCCAAGTTCACAGCTTGTCCTACCCGCTGAATGGCTTGCAGAGTTTTATCAGACTTTTTAGTGTTATCTTTGTGATTAATAAGTGTCGTGATCTAAAAATAAAGATAACAACAACTTACTTAATTTTGTCAATTTTTTTAAAGAAAAATCTATATCACAAAGGCTAAGGAAAGTAAACATAGAATACTGGGCAAAGTCTAATGAACTAAATTGCCACTTTTCATGTTTTAACCCAGCAATGATCAGAAGAGCATCCTGAATTCCAGTGTCCTTGTTGATGATAATTCCACAAATAACCTCAAATCGTGAAAGCCCCTTCATCACCTGGCATCCGATTCACTGCCAAACTCAGCACAGAGCCTGTACAGATACCATCTGTGCCAAACCATTCTACTCAAATGGGATGTTTCAGAATGATCACTGCAACCTGTTTTATACTTCTCCTAAGTCACAGACTCAAAGTAAACAAAATACCAAATGTTCCAGGCCCTGAAATAAAATATACAAAAGTGACATGCTACTGGAATTTTCAAAATGCCTTAGAAAATTACATAAATAATGCTGACTGATATATATATGATATCTCACATAAGGTAAATAGCATGTATTAACTGGCTACAACTATCAAATGATGTCATTACACCTATTAACAAAGACCAAACCAGCTCATCCATAGAAAAAGAAGGGAATCTTTGGATGCCACTACTGTGTGCCAATAATCTGTGGTATGTATAGAATAAAAGAATAAAAGGATCAGAAAGGCCTAGATTGAGCCTTGGTTCTGCCATTATGAGCAAAATGACCCTGGGGAATTTACTTGGTCTCTTTAAATTTCTTCATCTGTTAGTATTATTTCTTAAATTCTGAATATTTCCTAGATACCAGGTTTCAAGGATACATCAGAAGGCAAGACAAACACACGAAATTAAATACACTGCACACTATAGATGGATAGTAGAGGGGTTAAAGTGGCAAGCACTGATTTAATCTCTGGCTTCACTTGGTCCCCCAGGTATTGCTGAGTACAGTTCTGGAGTCCTCTGAACAGGGCCAGCTATGGGCTATATGTCCCTAAACACCACGAAGAGGGCCAGGTGATTCCCATAATGGCAAGGTCCAAGTCATCGGATCCTCTAGCCATTGCACTGAGCTGGGGCCCCTCTCTGGTGCATTCTTAGCATTACTTGGGAGACACACACCACACACATACATCACACACCTATCATATATCTAATGAAATTCCATGAAACAGCAATAAACAAGGATGGCAAGACCCACCCTCTCATAGAGCTAATATTCTCATGGACAGGTAAGCACGTGTGAAGGAAAGAAAAGGTTTACTGTTAAGGTTATATGAGATATAACCATAAAATCATATGATGGAAAGTATCTTTCAGCTTCTATGAAAAAATGATGTTTAAGTTGGATGTCTAAAAAATATCAAGGAGGGGTTGGAGCGACAGCACAGCAGGTAGAGCATTTGCCTTGGACACAGCCGACCCAGGTTTGATTCCCAGAATCCCATATGGTCCCCCGAGCACCACCAGGAGTAATTCCTGAGTGCAGAGCCAAAAGTAACCCGAGCATCACCAGGTCTGACCCAAAAAGGAAAAATATACACACACACACACACACACACACACACACATATACATATATATATCAAGGAGATGGAAAAAAGGGAGGAAGGAGAAACATCAGGAGGTAAAAGCATATTTTAAGAAGAAATATGTTGGGACAGAGCTGTGGCTAGGAGGTCACTGTCACTGTCCTCCCGTTGTTCATCGATTTGCTCGAGCGGACCCAGTAACGTCTCCTTCATGAGACTTTGTTGTTACTGTGTTTGGCATATTGAATATGTCACAGGTAGCTTGCCAGGCTTTGCAGTGCGGGCGAGATACTCGCGGTAGCTTGCCAGGATCTCTGAGAGGGAAGAAGGAATTGAACCCAGCTCAGCCGGGCCAGCTGTGCACAAGGCAAATGCCCTACCACTGTGCTATCGCTCCAGCCCTAGAAGAAATAAAAGTTTCAAAAAGAAGAAGAGTTAAAAAGATAGTTCAGGGGTTAGAACACATGCACTGCATGCAAGCAGCCATCCCTGGCGCAATACCCAGCACTGCATATGGTCACACACACCCTGCCCCAAGCACCTCCAGAATGGTCCCTGAGTACAGAGCCAGGAGTAATCCCTGAGCACTGCTGGGTGAGGCCCCCAAACGAAAAAAAATTAAATTGAATTGAAAAGAAAAGAGTGGTAGGGAAGTTTCCTTTGGAATGAACCTGTCCTATTTGATAAACGAGAAAATGCCTTTCAAGAGAGCAAGTATAAAATACCAACTAAAAAATACCAATTTCTTTTACTCATTTTATTTTAATTTGGTGGGGGGTGGGGGGATCACATACCTAGTAGTGTTCAGGGGCTTCTCCTAGCTCATTGGACACAGGTGACCCCTGAGATCATGATGTGCTGGGGATCAAAACTGGGCCTCCCGCATGTAAAGCGTGTGTTCCAGCTAACTGAGCTGGCCCTCTGGCCCCTCCTCTGCTCATTGTCAGATTTGGTTTTGAGAGCTAGAGAGAGAGTACAGGAGAATACAGGAGTTAAAGCACTTGCTATGCATGTGGCAAGCCTTGTGGTCCTAAAGGGGGGGGGGGGGGGGAGAGAGAGAGAGAGAGAGAGAGAGAGAGAGAGAGAGAGAGAGAGAGAGAGAGAGAGAGAGAGAGAGATCAGATTTTGCAACTGAGCTGTGTTTCTGATACACCGGAGACACTAACACCTTACCAGGTAGAAATGTGACTTGTAAATATTTTTCTCCCTCCCTATAGTTTATATTTCTGTGTGTGTTTGTGCCTGTGTGTTTTGTTGCTGTTTTGACTCTAGAGAAACTTTTCATTTTTCCTCCTATTATTGGTTGCTTTGGGTGTCAAATCCCAAAATTCATTGTCCAGACCAATGTCATGGGGAATTTTTCCTGGGTTTTCTTCGAACTTTAGGTCTCCCGTTTATATCTAGTCCATCTCAGGTTGATTTCGTGGGTGGTATAAGAGTTCAAATTCATTTTTCCCCCCATGTGATCATCAGTCTTTCCACACCATTTATTGGAGAAACAATGCTTCCTCCATTAAGTGTTCTGGCTCCTTATCTGACATTTATTGATGATATACCTGTGGGTTCATTTGGGGGTTCTCAGTGTCTATTTTTATGCCTAACTGTTTAATCAAACTGTTTTGATTACTTACACTTTACAGTGTAGTATGGGTTGGAAGTGTAACACCTCAGGCTTTAGTCTCCTTTCTCAGGATTGGGTAGTTGAGGTCTTTTTTGTTTCAATACACATTCCAGGATTTTCCATTTTTGTCAGAAATGACTTTGGAATCTCGACAGTGTCTCAATCTATATATGGTTCAGGGTAGCATTTCAATATGAATTCTTCTAATCCCTAAACATTTGTGACTTCAAGTTTTGTCACCAACATCTTGTAGTTTCATCATACAAATCTTCCATCTCCTTGGTTAAAGTTTTCCTTTTCCCCACCTTATCTTCCTTGTCTATGTTATGACAAAGGGGTTGCATTTGGGTACTGAGCTCACATATTTTAATTGTGGTGTAGATACACACTTTATTACAGCGTGTCAGAGGTCACAGACTTTGTTATCATGCAATGATTTGCCTGCAGGAGGTCAGGATTCAATTCCTGGTACTGTGTGGTCCCCGGAGCAGTGCCAGGAATGACTTCAGAGGACAGAACCAAGAGAAGCCCCTGAGTATGCTTGGGTGTGGCTCAAAAACAAAAAACCCAACAAAAAACAAAAGAAGTATATGGCAGATTCAAGTATTGGGTTCAACACAGTACTCAGTTTACAGTAAGCATTGAAAAGTATTTACTTTGTCCCTTTATTTAATCCTAACCAGGGACAATTCAAGAGAAGAAAACTGAGGCTGAAGGGCTCAGGGAAGTCTCACTGGCGGCACACCTGCCTGGCAGACGGGAGGACTCTGGAGCCAGAGCCCCAGCACCACCCCACTTTGCCAAGCGCAACCCTGGTAGTGCTATCACTGTGACTCCTGGTGCCCCCAGTGTGTGGTCTCAATGCAAGCGTGTCCAAACACTGAAACTCTGGGCCAGAGCGATAGCACAGCATGTAGGGTGTTTGCCTTGTACATGGCCGACCCGGGTTCGATCTCCAGCATCCCATATGGTCCCCCAAGCACCACCAGGAGTAATTCCTGAGTGCAGAGCCAGGAGTAACCCCTGAATATCATCGGGTGGGACCCGAAAAAATAAAAAAAGACACTGAAACTCTGTTTGTGACTCCTGGCAAGCATTCCAACCAAGGTGCATGAACGGAAATAAAGAAATGGGGTAGGGAAAAAGAAAAGAGAAAGAGAACTGGAGCTGAAGGAAATCATGTACTTCGTTTATACAACCAAGGAGTCATCTTGCTTAGAATTTGAACCCAGGCTTCTGTCTCAACCGAACGAACCCACCAAGTATTTTTTTCAATCTTTTTATTTATTTTTGGGTACCCCCAGCAGTACTTAAAAGTTCACTCTCAGCTCTGTGCTCAGGAATCACCCCTGAAGTGCTTGGGGACCACACGGGGGTCCTGAGGATGAAACCCAGGTCAGCGGTGTATCAGAAGGCAAGCCCCTACCGGCTGTGCTGTCTCTCCAGCCCCAGAGCACATTCTTCAAAATAAAATATTTGCGTTACATAATCAGAGAGGAAAGAAGAGGAGTCGTGGTTCAATTCTCGGGATGCCAAGAGAGGAATCCTGCAAGTGCCCACTCAGTCTCTTTTCCACATCAGACGGACCCGAGCTGAGGCCAAGCCAAGGCCCTGACCACTACTGACCATTCCAAACAAACACTTGGGGAAAGGTGCTAGATTTTGAATAGATGTTTAAGTCATGTTTGTGAAATCCTTATTTACACAAAGTTTTACATTGCTAATTAGAAAGAGAAGGTCCTGCAATCAGGCTAAAATGCCAACTATTGTTCAATTCCAAAACACATGTTTTGCTTTCACTACAAGTACCCTCCCCAGAGCCTAATTAGATGTGGCTGTCTTCTTCCTCTTACTTGAAGCAATCTGGAAAATGTTCAAGTCAAATACTGGAGAGGCTTTAAAACTGACAGTGAGAGAAGCCAAGTCAATTTATAAAATCCCTTATTAAAAGGCCCAGAGTTCTTCAATTATTTTTGAACTTCTTAAAGGTGGAGTTCAAAGGTCACATGTTGGAATATAGGAAAACCTAAAGTAATTAAAAATGATCTATAATCCCACTATCCTGCAAGGATTTGGGCATAATTCCTTTCCAGTTTTGTTTCACACGTACACCTACTTAACACTTGCAGCTTTATAAAATTGAGATCAAACTCCAATGTTCTGGAATAAAAAAAAAGAAGTTTCACTGATATTTAACATTAAGCATAAGAGTAGCAGGTACTGTCCTTGGTGTTTTACATAGATTTACTTACGGTTTACTTCGCTAGGAGACATACTATTATTACCCTCACTTTATTGATAAAGAGCCTCACATTTGAAGAGGTCCAGAATCCGCTGAAGGTTAAAACTGCAGTGGGTTGTCCTACAGCCTTCTCACAGCACTGCCTCTTTCCTCCCGGGATTAAGTTAAGGAGCAAGGGAAAGGCAGTCTGTGAAAGTGCCTTGCACAGTGTAACGTGCCAAGTAAAATTTTAGCCATGACTCTACGTAAACAGGAGGCTTGTTAAGCTGAGAGTCACAACCTGGAGTGACCTCAACGACAACCTCAAAAACACCTGAAATTTGGAAAAGTGGTTGGAGAGGGTGCCCCAGGGGAAAGAAAGGCAATCTGACATATGGAACTCAGCTATAAACTTAAAATGGAAAAATCATCCTGCTCTTCCGCGCCTGCTCTCCCTGGAACCTGGATCTCACTTGCTGGTCTCTATGTTTCTTTGCTTGCTTATGTCCACTCTGGAGAAGCCTTGCTCTCTTTCGGACACATACTTCCCCCTTTTCTCTCATGTCATATCTTTCTCAGCAAGTTTCATTCAATAAAAACTACAGTGCTTCTCTTTCTCACACACACACACACACACACACACAGATCGGGGCGGCGCGGGGAAGGAGAGGAACAGAAGGAACCTTACAGTACTTTCTAATTAAGTACGTTAAGAAGTACTAACCGGGGCTGGAGCTATAGGTCGATCCAGGTTCGATTCCCAGCATCCCATATGGTCCCCCGAGCACTGCTGGGAGTAATTCCTGAGTGCATGAGCTAGGAGTAAACCCTGTGCAAAGCTGGGTGTGACCCAAAAGGAAAAAAAAATAAATCCTAACCTTGGGCCAGAGAAGTAGCTCAGAGATCTGAAAGCATGCACATGAGAAGCAAGGGTTCCATCCCCAGTACCACATGCTTCCTTGATCACCACCAGAAGTGAGCCCTGGGAACAGAGCCAGGTGTAGCCCCATACAGACAACAAAAAAGAGGAACACCAATCTGCTACAAACCTCCAGGCAAGTGGGATCTCTCTCTCTCTCTCTCTCTCTCTCTCTCTCTCTCTCTCTCTCTCTCTCTCTCTCTCTCTCTCCAACACCTGGCCATACTCAGGGGTTATGAGGAATCACTCCTAGCACGCTCGGAGGACCATGTGGGATGCCAGGGATGGAGCCCAGGCCAGCTCTGTGCAAGGCATGTGCCCTCCCCGTTGCATGATCACTCGGGTCCTAGTATTTCATTTTTTTTTATGGGGCGGGGGTGCATTTGTGCCACACCTAACAGTGACCAAGGATGACGCCCAGATTTGTGCTCAGGGTCACTCCCAGCAGTGCTCAGAGGACCATGTGGTGGGACTGAACCCATGCCTCCTGCAAAGCATGCAATCAGCCCTTTGAGCTATCTCACCAATCTCAGTGCTCTTATCTGTAAACAGCAGGGATAATAGTAGCATTCACTCACAGGATCATCGTGACACTAAATTAATAAATATAATTAAAGTATTTAGAATAGTCTTTCATATACAAAACACCACATAATTGTTAGATACTATCACACTGCACATTTCTGGAATATCTTTTCTTTCCTCACATTATGGCATTATACTTATTTTCTAGAATGTTGATAATAATCTTTTGATTGCAATTTTTTTTAAACTTTGGGCCACCCCAGGCAATGCCCAGGGGTTACTCCAAGCTCTGCACTCAGGAATCACTCCTGGTAGTGCTCAGGGGATACCAGGAAACATAGCCAGGCCCATGGTATGAAAGGTAAACGCTCTACCCACTGTACTACTGCTCCAGGCCCTGAAATATTTTCTTTGTCAAGAAGTAAATGGCATCCAAAACGGGAGGAAATGAAGCCAGGATAAAAATATAAAACCTGCCACACCCACCATCTTGCTGGCAGAGAAACGGTCCAGCACCACATCTTCAAAAGAACATATCAAACCTGGCAGGGAATTCTGGGGCCTTCTCGGAATGGAAACCGGCAGAGTCCCTTTCTGCCTGAAGGCACAGCAGCCCTTAGCCATACCTGACACCCTTTGACATAGAACCAGCCCAGCTTCACATCTAATCTCAAAACGAATGATGAGTAGCTGAATCTTCCCAGGAGGAACCAACCTGAGGGCTGAAAACGCTAGGGTATTCTCAGAACAGCAGTGAGCCAAATTCCTCCCACACACCCCCACCACCACCAGAAAAATCAGCAGCCTTCTTCCACACCTGTCATCTTACTGGCAGGGAAACGGCCCAGCAGCGCATCTCCGAAGGAACATGATAGTGCAGTACTGTCCCAGATAGACTGGTCCAGGCTGCGAAGTCTGGGACCTTCTCGGAACAGGGCAGCAAGATTCCCCTTTCCACCTGACGGCCCAGCAGCCCGCAGCCCTACCTGTCACCATCCGACCTAGAAATGGCTCCACAATCCAACCTGATCAAATGGCAAAGCCACCAAATTGTTCCAGTTCCATAGCTCCTGGGCTGGCAAATATCTCAAAAATTTCATAGCACTGTCAGCCCAACGGGATCACAGCAGATCTGATTGGAAAGTTGCACAGAAGCCCACCAAGCTCAACGAGCCTAAACAACACCGAAGGCTCAACTAGCACTAACCAGCACAGCAGATCCTCAGATAATGACCTTAGTAACATCATTCTGAGATAGAACGACGATCACAAATTGACTCTTGTTGGTTCCAAGAGTCTTGGTGTTGTAACAAATAATATGAAATAAATTTATTTGTCCCAGCAAGAGGGCAGGCTGGGGCGGTGGGCTGGAAACTAGAGACATTGGTGGAGGGAAGGGCACACTGGCAGTGGGACTGGTGCCTGAAACAACTGTTTTATGAATAACTTGGTAAGTTCATTCATTCATTCATCATCCTGTTATTTGTTGATTGCCTTGAGCAGGCCCCAGTAACATCTCTTTCATCCTAGCCCTGAGATTATATTCAAGGCTCTTTAGGAGAATGAGACCCATCATTGTTACTGGTATTTGGCATATTTGGTACGCCACGGGGAGTTTGCCAGACGCTGCCCTGTGGTGGGCAGGCTACATTCGATAGCCTGCAAGTTTGTCCAAAGTAGGAATGAGATAATAAGATGTCATAAAAAGATGTCCTGATAAGAGGTCGCGCGGCCGCGAATGCGGCCACGCGGTTCCGGGGGCTGGATTTTATAGTCTCTGAGTCTTGGCCGTTGATGGGATTACACGGCGCCAGGGGGCCAGGTGGTGGGTGTGACCCCCGCCAACTGGAATTTGGAGGATCTGGGTGGAGGATGCTCGACTCCAATTCGAGTAGGCTTGGTAAGTTATGGTGTTATAATTAAAAAATTCTTTTAAGCACAAAACCTTAATTCCCAGGGTTCAAGAGACAGTATAATGAGTAGGGCATTTGCCTTGCATGTTAATGTTGTCCGGGTCCTGGTCAGCCAACCCCGGCACTCTGAAGTATGATCCCCCTGGTCGCTGGACTTACTCCCTATAGGAGAGGGAGTGCGAAGGGGAGAAGCCCCTGCCCTGGCCCTCTGCACACCGCAGACTCCTGCCACCACTGAGAAAAAAACACACGGAGAGGGAAAATCTGGTAGTCAAGCAGCAATTCATTTATTAGCTCTCACACAGGGGGTTTTGTACGTATGTTTCAAGGGCAATCCACGTGTATCACGTTTACCTTGTCAGGCTCAATATAGACGATGATTTACATCTCCCGCTTTCAGGGCCAGGTGTATTAGCTCAGGCAGATGGTAACTGTTACATCCCTCGTCCTCAAAATGAGTGCCTACCTGTGTGGAGTGCTGAAGGACGCCCCTGGGCCCCTGTAAACAGGGCCAGCTCTTTCTTTCAGGGGCAGGGGATTTAGTCAAAGTCTCAGGCTGGCTACTGAGACCCCAACAGCATGTGGCCAACCTGGTTCAATCTCTGGCATGCCCTCTGGTCCCTCTTAGGGGACCATCATATGGTACCCTAAGCACTGCCAAAATTCCTGAGCACAGAGCCAGGAGTTACCCTCAAGTACCACTGGGTGTGGCCCAAACACACACTAATAATAACAATAATAATGATACAATAATTTTAAAAACCCTTCATTTCCGGAACTCTTAAGAATAAGGAAACCAGTCAGGACAAAGAGGTTCATCTCTGACTTTAATTTGGCGGATAAGTTCTCAAAACTGTAAGATATAAAACTCAGCCACTCAGCAGTGGAAGCCAATAAGGCAGGAAACACCAAATCACCAAATCGTAGGTGCTTTAAACAAAAACACTTCCTTTGTCCATCATTTTTTGTTTGAATGCTATGTGTTTTATCTTCGCAATTAAAGACATATAATCACATACTCTATTCATCTCCAACTAAGAGAAGGATCCTAAAAAGCTTTGAAGACAAAACAGAGAGAAATAAGAAGAGGAGGTGAACTGCCTTCAAAGCTCAAAGTCTGCACAGCGGTGAATGAAGTAAATCACAGACAGGAAAAGATTAGTGGGTGTAGAATAACACTGCACACACAGGGATGGAGCCATGTGGCAGGTATTCTCTCCCCTTCCTTGCGTGAAAACATTCTTACGTCTGGGAGTAGGAGTTTTGACAGGAAAAATGAAGTGATTAACAAAGAAGGTGGGAAGCCGCTCTGCAAAAGAAAACAAAAAATGCTGGGAAATTCGCCCAGTGCTTAAAAGATGAAAAAAAAATTATGAATTACACACCGTGTAACAAATGAATGTATAGAACTCACATATTTTCAGTTTTAAGAAATGAAGACCTAAGCACTCAGCACTATGCTTGAAGAGAGCACTTGAGGTCAGTCCCTGACAACTTGAGTGGACTTCCCCTCTTTCAACATCCTACTGCTCCTTTACCCCATGAAGAAATCACTCTGATTTTGCACTCATCACTCTCTGATTTGTGTATATTGGGAGGGTGAGAGGAGAGGGGTGGGGCTTGGACCATACCACCACTGGTGGATCATATCTGGCAGTGCTGGGACCATAATGTAGTACCAGGAGACAGAACTTGTGTCAGCAGCACGTAAGGCTACTATCCCTCCAGTTCCATCACTCTCTTATTTTAACTACTGTACATACTATATCACTAGGTGGTTTTGCTTTCTCTAGTTTAAAATCTTTTTTTTTTCATTCAACGTTGCATTTTTGAGATTCATCCATATGGATCATTATAGCTGTGTTTTATTCATTTCATGGACATAAATCCGGTATGTTATGCTACGAACCTAGCATAATTTTAAACATTCATTTGAATAGTTTCTAGGTTGGGACGTTAGTAAAAAGACTGCGACCATAGCAATCCATAACACATTTGTAGGCGCTTTCCTAAGACTATGGATTTAAAGTGGAACTTTTAGCCATAGTTAGTATCTAGCAGCTTAGTTACTACATAGCCACTACCATCATACTTAAATCTACTATCATACTCAACTTGAGTGGATGACACCAAACTATTTTCCAATTGACATTTCTATTAGCTCCACACACATTAGCAATTCTACTCTCATCATAGGTTTAAAGATGTACTTCACTGATTGCTGGTGAAATTGAGTATCTCTTCTTAGGTCTTATAGTCATCTGTTTCCTCTTCTGCAAAATGAGCCCCTCACTAATTTATAATTTTAACCAGTACTTAACCAAATAATCAGTAATTTTTTCCCTTTGGTTTTCTGGCTACACCTGGTGGTTCTCAAGGCATACTCCTGGTTCTGTACTCTGGGATAACTCTTGATGGGGCTGGGGAGATCATATAAAGTACTTGGGGATCAAATCTAAGTTGGCCACATGCAAGGCAAGCACCTTATCCACTGGTGATATCTCTTGACCAGTAATTATCTAATTATCATCTCATTGGGAATCTTTACCTTCTCTGGTATTACCAATCATGGTTGACCATTTGTGTTGCAATCATGCTCCATCATTTTATGGCTTCTTTCAATCAATTTTCATTGGGATTCTTTATTTCCACCAAGTAAAATTCACCCATCTTTGTTTAGAGTTTGTACATTTGGTATAGTAAGAAATCTTTTCTTGTGGTGAGATGGTGAAAATAATGCTCCATTTTTTTTTACTAGAAGTGTTGTAAGTTTTCACTCATATATCAATGTTCTTAATATTGGAATGGGGTGAAGGGGGGGGTTCACATCTGGTGATGTTCAGGGGTTACACCTGGCGCTGCATTCAGGAATTACTACTAGCAAGCAACGTACCCACTGTAATATCTCTCCAACCCCCTAAAATTGGAATTTTTATAAACATATGTGATAGGGATTAAATTTTGTGCTTTTGTTTAGACAATCGATTATCCCAGTCCCATCTAGAAAAAAAAATATTCTTCCATTGCCCACTGGTCAGTCAGGCTAATTTTGCAATTTTTCAAATTTTCAGAGACTTTTGGATTCCTTTTTTGATTCTCTATTTTGTTTCATTTGTTATGTGCCTCCCTCTATGGTTACACCCTGGTTCTCTTAATCACCAGCAATACACCAAATCTTGATACCTTATACACTATATTATAAGCACATATAAGTATAAGCAAGTCTACCAACACTGTCTTACTTTTAGGTCTTATTAGCTAGTTGTTCCTTCTTATAAAATCTCAGAATTACTCTGATCAAATCTGACAGAGAAAATTCTACTGGAATGGCATCAACTTTCACACATCAATAGGGAAAATTGATATATCTATCATCCACAGTCTAGCTAGAACACAATGATAGTCAATCCCGTTTATTTAGGTCTACTGTGGCTTTCAATAAAGTTTAAAAATTTTCTTCACAATTTTTGGCATTTCTTTTGCCAACCATACATTTCAAGGTACAAAAAAAAAAAACTGCTGCCATTTTAAGTCTAACTGCAATTTTAGAATTAGATTTTGATTATTAATATAAAGGAATTCAAAGACTTATTAAATTCCTTACTTTTCATAACTTATATGTAGACAGTTGAGTTTTCTATGTAGATAAAATGTGACAATAAGAGTTCTGATTTTCCTATCTTTACACTTTTTACTTCTTGTCTTCATGCCTTAGATAGGATTTCCAGTACATTGTTCAACAGTGGCTGTGATAACAGGGATCCTTCCTTTTGTTATTCCTGGCTTTAAAGGAAATGTTTCTTTTCAATTTGCTATGATGTTAACTGGGCTGGAGCGATAGCACAGCGGGTAGGGCATCTGCCTTGCATGCAGCCAACATGGCCGACCAGAGTTCGATTCCTCCGCCCCTCTCGGAGAGCCCCACAAGCTACCGAGAGTATCTCGCCCGCACAGCAAAGCCTGGCAAGTTACCCGTGATGTATTCGATAAGCCAAACACACGAGTCTCACAATGGAGACATTACTGGGCCTGCTCGAGCAAATTGATGAACAACGGGAGGACAGTGGACAGTGACATGATGTTAACTGCAGTTTGCTGCAGATACTATATCAGGATGAGAAAGTTTTTTATGACTGGTTTACTTAGCATCTTCTGTAATGATTATAGACTGTATTTAATCAACTGCTTTTGATAAGAACATTTCTTTTCCAATGTGAAGATACATACATATATAAGTATATACAAATAGGTATGTATATATATACATATATATATTTACTAATATTAACTCTTGTTGCATTCCTACAATAAGAATGGTACCCAGAATGTTCTGTTTGGAAGGACAGAAATCTGATACATGGTATCAGAGTAGAAACCATTTGCTTAAAACTCAGTGACATACAATGCTAGTCTCACTCGTTATCTGAAGACACAGTCTCCCCTAGGCAGAGTTTTCAGACTATATCCTGCAGTTTATGCTCACTCAGCACATAGAACAGGCTCCTCTATCCAGGTCCTCTTTCCCAACTGGAAAAAAGTCCCTCAAAGAGCAACAGTTGAGGGGCACACACCATTACTTGCCAGTGGGAGAGGGAAGCTAGGAGGAGTGGTTTGGGCCACACCCACGCTTCTGTGCTCAGGAGTGACCCCTGGCAGTGCTCATGGGACCAAATGTGGGGGCAAGGATTTGAATTGGGTTCTAACTCTCCCACTCTGGTCTAACTCCTATTATCTTATCCATATTCTTGTGGATAAAATGGTAAACGTAAGTTGATCATGCAGCATCCATGTAGAACATGACACTCCACAACATACAGGTTTTCGGGTTTTCTCAAGTTTTTCTGGGGCCGAAGCAATAGCACAGTGGGTAAGGTGCTTGCTTGCCTTGCATCTGGCTGACCCAATTTGAATCCCCAGCATCCCGTATAGTGCTCTGAGCACTGCCTGGAGTGATTCCTGAATGCAGAGCCAGGAGTAAGCCCTGAACACAGCTGAGTATGTCCTCCCCCACCAAAAAAAGTTTATTGTTTGAATCCACTAACAGTTAAGTCATCTTAAATCACGTGCCACACTTTCCTGATTTGTTAACAGCATTCCAGCTATGTGTGCTTGATAATGTTTCTTAATTGGGGTTGGGGGGTATTCGACCATGCCTGGTGGTGCTTAGGGGCTACTCCTGAATCTGTGCTCAGGGATCACTCCTGTCTAAGCTCAGGGGATCGACCATATCTGGTTCTGGGGATGGAACCAGGGTCAGCTGCTTGCAAAGTAATTTCACTACCATGTCTCCATCTCCAACATGTCATGATTTTTTTTTAATTATTCTATTGTGGGGACCACACCTAGCAGTGCTCAAGGGCCAAGAAGTGTCAGGTATCAACCTCAGGGCCTCTTACATGCCTCATATGCTCTAACATTTGAACCACCTCCCTGGACCATGATTTTATTTATTTATTTTTTAGCATAATTTGACTTTTTCTCAGAGAGTCCAGTCAATTACGGGGAATAGTGACTGCATTGTACAAAAGCTATCACAATGGCAAGGGAGCTTGTGGGATAAGGCACATCACCATCAGCTTGGGCCCTGTGTGAGGAGGAGGGGAGGGCTGGCATTTTCCAACAATTTGGCATTGACCTCTAGTTAACTCCCGGCAGTGAGTCACACTTTTCCCACTTCACTCTCCCACTCTCTCCACCTTCCTTCTCCCCAGTATTGCACAAAGCAGAGCTGTAGCATGGATACATTTTGAGCTGCCATACTGGCCATACTGGGAAAAATTACCATGTCTGCAGATTAGAGCCACCTTCCAACCTGTTTTCCTGCTGGCCGGTTCTATCTTCTACACTTCCTGCTGGCCGACCTCATCACTGCTTCTACTCTCTCTGGAGGACACATACATGAGGTTTTACTGAAAGCACTGGCTCTGAAGCCAGGCCACTCAGGTTCAAATCCAAGCTTGGAGCCGAAAGTCCCAAGACAAGTCAATTACTTGTCACTCCCTCAATTCCCTTTTCCGTGTAATCAGAGCCTACTATGCCTACCTCAGAGGCATATATAAAGTACATGGCCGGGGTTGGAGTGATAGCACAGCGGGTAGGGCGTTTGCCTTGCACGCAGCCAACCCGGGTTCGATACCCAGCATCCCATGTGGTCCCCCCCGAGCACTGCCAGGAGTAATTTCTGAATGTATGAGCCAGGAGTAACCCCTGTGCCTCACCGCGTGTGACCCAAAATAAATAAAATAAAGTACATGTCCCCATGGCCTGTGGTCTATAAGCATTATATCTGCATGGTTAAATATATGGATAAGCTAATACCGGCCAGGGTTTCTCATGCATTTCTCATTTTGTCTGTGTTTGGAGTTGGGGAGGGGAGGAGTGAGGGGGTAGGTGGAGAGTGTGGGGTGGAGAGGGGGAGTATTCTTTAGACAACTGACCCTGGCACTCCTGCCCACGCCTCTGTCCCTCTTTCAGACAAGGACGAGAAGCCGGGAGAGCAGGACGACGTATGTATGGCCACTCATTGTTCTGCCAGGCAAGCTAAAGCGAGCACAGCTGAAAATAAACGGAGCCGCTTATTTGATCAGCACAACGGGCAGCGGAGGACATGTGCGGCTGCTGTTTCCAAATATTTGCAGGGCTGGGATGGAGAAGGCGAAGCACTGAAAGGCAGGACTTCTGAGCATCCCCTTTCCCCTCCCCGAACCCAGCGAGAGAGGCCGGGCACGGGCGGCCAGGTGTCAAGGGCGCTGGAAAGAAAGGAATGCTTTCGTGGCGGGGTCAGATCGCTTCTCCGAGCCCCCTCCAGGCTCCCCCAAATCCTGGCCACCCTCGCGTGAGTCACCGAACTGGACGATCCGGCTGTGAGTCACGGGGCGCCGACGCGCTCTGCCCGCTGCGTCGCCGGGGGCGCACGGGGAGCCGCGCGGGCCAGGTGCGGAATTCGAGCCCCGGGGCCGCGCAGAGCTCAGCCCCGAGTCCCCACAACTTCGCCCCGACCCCGCCTGCCAATTAGGAGGATTCCGGGCGCCTGGAGCCCCCCGTCCGCGCCGGGATCGGGCGAAACGGCGGCCGATCCGGATGAACGCCCCCAAGGAGCCGCGCAACCCGGCGCTCCCGAGGCCAGGCCGGGCGGAGACGAGCGAGCTGGGGCAGCGCGAAGGGGTCAGGGGTGGGAGCGGCGGGAGAAGGAGCGGCGCGATGGACGCGGTGGTGGACGGGACCCTCGGGGAGGCGGGGGGGACACAGAGGCTCGGGGAGCGCGCGCTGCACCGGCCGGACCGCCCGCCCCGGCGCGCACGGGCAACGGTCCACGGGAGGACGGGGAGGCGGAGGTGGGGTGCGCGCTGCGCTGGACAGAGGCCACGAGGAGGTCCCCCGAGGGGCCAGCGGGTCGCCGCGGCCCCAGGCCCGAGCGGCGCACCTGCCCGGGGGCTCCCCGCCCCGGCCCCCACGCCCGCCGCCCCCCGCCCCGGCCCCGGCCCGCAGCCGCAGACAGGTGGTCGGACCCCGACGCCGCGCCCCGGGGCGCGGAACTCCGGGCAGCGGCCGCAGGCCTGGCCGGGACAGCGCGAGCGGTGGCCGCGGGCGAGGGGAGGGGGCCGCGTTACCTGCGAAACCAGCGGGAGCAGCGTCTGCTCCACCGAGCGGGTTTTGATCTCGAGTCCCGAATCGAGGGCGAGGCCCGACGGGCCAGGGGCGTGCACGGCCCCGGCGCTGCCGCGGGGGCCAGCGGGGCCCAGGGAGGCGGCCATGGCCCTCGGCCGCTCGCGCCGCCGGGACACCGCGCCACTGCGGGCCCCGCCGCGGCCCCGCCGCTGCCCGCGCGCCGCCGGAGGCCCCGCCCCCAGGGAACGCCCCGCCCCCGGACGCCCCGCCCACCCGGCCCCGCCGCTCCGGGATAGGCTGGCCCTGCGGCCCCGCGGCCGCGACGCCCCGCCCGCCCCGCCCCGCCGCTCCGGGATAGGCTCGCCCTTTGGCCCCGCCCACCGCGCTGACCCCGCCTCCAGGGGCCCCGGTCCCGGGTCTCGTTGTCTGTCTCCTCCTCCGGTCTCCAGCGAATTCAGAGCACCTTTCCCCCTCCTAGGAACGGAGAAACCAGACACCTGAGAGCCTCCCACGGCCACGTGGCCTCTTCTCCGGGCCGGGACAAGCGTTTCCAGCTAAAGCTTCCTGTAGTCTTCACACTGGATGGTTGGGTCCTAATCCTGAATTCCAGCGCTGGAGTAGAAAGTGTTTTAGGAGCACAATTAAGTATTTCTGTAAGGAGGCTTTAAGCCCTGGACAGGAATTCTATCTGCACTGTTATTCAGGGCTATCTCAGCATGGTTTTATACCCCTCTGTCTAGCTTCTTTTTTTCTTTCTGTAGTGTGTGTGTGTGTGTGTACACATGAGTGCATGAGACAGTGCTCAGCTCTTACTGCCAGTTCTGTGCTCAGGAATAACTCTTGGGGGCTCCAGGGATCATATGTTGGGCCTGGCTTCCAACTGGGGTTGGCTGTGTGCAAGGCTAGTGCCCTATCCTCTCTATCCACCTCCATCCCTCCTTTTCTGATCATATCTTTAAACAACAAATTGGGCTGGATTAAAGAGGAAATATTGCGAATGCAACCATGTAAATACTGAGAGCAACCAAGGAGAGAGTGAAGGGTAAATAGAGTGGGGAAATCTCCAGACTACTATTCAAGAATTACATTTTAAAACTCATTTTTAAAATGGCACGCGCCCTAGTGCTTAGCACAGAGCAGTTTCTTAACTGTTCATTGATCATTAGTGTAATTCAAGTAAGGATGGAAAGTAGACATGTGAAAAAGTGTTCATCATACTTATCAGGGAAATGCACGTCAAAATGACAATGAGGTATTATTTCCAGTGAGAATGGCACATATCAAACATACAGGAACAACCAGGGCAGAGGGGATGTGAAGAAAAAGCAACCTCACTCACTATTGATGGGAATGCTCTCTGGTTCAGCCTCTATGGAAACAGTATGGAGATTTCTCCAAAAAGTAATAGCGCCTCCATAATGAACCAACAATTCCAGTTCTTAGCATCTTTCCCCAAACACAAAAACATTAACTCAGAAGATATATGCACACCATAGCTCGCGAAAAGGATTCATCACGATTGACTGTATCTACACTATAACCAAGCTCATTGAGGTTTCTCAGCAGTTCAGGATGCTGCTCTGTCTAAGGTTCATCGATTTAAAGAAGGCCTTTGATTCTATTGAGACTGAAGAGGTCATCAAAGCCCTAGCCAAACAGGGCGTTCAAACTCAGTTCATCAGGATCCTCCGTGAGCTGTATTACGGGTTCACCACCAAGATCTCATCATTCTACAAGGAAGTGATCATCGATGTAAAGAGAGGGGCATGGCAGGGAGATAACATTTCACCGAAACTCTTCAGTGCCACCCTCAAAAACGTCATGCAATGACTGCAATGGGAAGGAATGGATGTGAAGATAGACGGTTGGCAACTACACCATCTCCACTTCGCTGATGACATCGTTCTAACAACACCAAACATTAGCCAAGCAGCACAAATGCTGGCTGACTTTGACCGTGAGTGTGGAAAGGTTGGACTGCAGCTGAATCTCACGAAGACAATGTTTATGAAAAATAAACTCGTTTCTGACGTTCCATTCGCTCTCAATGGAATGAACATCTCCGAATGTAGCAGTTATGTGTACCTAGATCGAGAACTCAACATGACAAATAAACTGGCACCTGAGCTGCGCAGGAGGAAGAGAGCAGCGTGGAACGCCTTCAAGAGCGAAGAACTAGCCAAGAGGACGAAGAACCTACAGTTCCAGGCACATCTCCTCGACTCCACCGTTCTCCCTGCACTAATATACGCCTCAGAGACCTGGTTCCTACAAAAACAGGATGAGAACGCTATTCGGGTCACCCAACAAGGAATCAAAAGAGCTATGCTTGAAGTATCACGCTTCACTCAAGTGAGAGAAGGAATCCGGAGTTCTGACCTCTGTTGATGATCAAGAATCAGGGACGCTGTCTCATTTGCCAAGGTGTCAAAAATCAGATAGGCTGGATGCAATATTCGACTTGCATTATTTGGACTAGAGCGGTTACCGACTGGATTCCAGGTGACATCAAAAGAACACGTGGCCGCCCACCTACGAGATGGTCAGACTTCTTCCTCAAGACCCTGAGCAAATGGTTTGAGGCTCTTTGTGTTCCTATTAGCAAGCAGACGCCATTGGGCTATACTAGCACGTGACCGGGACAAATGCAGACGTTACTGGCGCTCGCTTGAGCAAATCGATGAGTAGGGGGATATCAACTGATCAAGTGATGCTCACGGCAAAACTGAGTACAATAGCAGGATGTGGAAGCAGCCCAAATGTCCAATGATAGATGAACGAATAAAAAAGTTGTAGTGCATGTGAAAACACACACACTGGAATACTAAGCGGCAGTAAATGAAATCTCACAGCTTTCTGCGAACTGGATAGATCCAGAAGACACCATGTTACTGGAATGAGGGGGAAGGAGAGGACAAATATCAGATGATCAACTCACATGTGGTAAATAGAAAAACAAAGGAAAAAACATACGACAGACCCTGAGCCTTGGATTATAAAGCTCATATTACTTAAGGGGATAAGGGGTCAAGTGGACCAGAAGTAACAATGACAGTGGTATAGGGTTTGGGGACACTTTGATGGTGGTGAAACATGTAACTGTACAACAAAAAATTACGTGTTAACACTATCAAATGCCCCCTAAACTACAACTTTTTTGTAAAAAAGAAGACTGAGGCTGGAGAGATAGTACTTCCGTTAAGGTACTTACTTGCCTTGCACATGGCTGACCTGGGTTGAATCACCAGCATCCCATATGGTCCCCAAGCACAGCCAGGAGTGATTCTTGAGTGCAGAGCCAGGAGTAACTCCTGAGTATCACTAGGTACGACCCCAAAATAAACAAAACAAACCAAAAGCAAAAAACCCAAAAAGCAAAAAAGAAAGGCAAGTTAAGAACCATTAGCCCCCAAGTGACAGTGAGAGGAATAGGTGAACACTTCTTACCTTAAGCCACAAGGCTACTGCAAACACTTTGTAATCCTAGGGTTGGCTTGCAGAGATAATACAGGGATTACGGCCTTTGCTTTGCAGATAGCTGACCCGGGTTTGAATCATGGGTGTCACATATGGTCCTTTGAGCACTGCCAGTAGTGATTTCTGAGCATATAGCCAGGAGTAAGCCCTGAGCACTGTTGAGTGGGGCCCAAAAGAACAACAGCAAGAGTCCTAGACTTAATAGGCTGAAGTATTTGTTCACTGTGAATAAGCAAAAGCTGCCAATGAGTAGCCAGAGTTAAAAGTATCGGAGGTTAAATTATCCACTTAAGGTGCTTGCTTGTCTTTCATACAGCAGTCTAGGTTTTGATTCCCAATATCTCAGATAGTCCCCCCAAAATGCCAGGAGTGATCCCTGAGCACAGGGTTCAAAGGAAGCCTTAAGCACAGTCAGATGTGGCCTTTAAAACCAAAATAAGTAAGTGAATGGGCAGAGCCTGGCAAGCTACCCATGACGTATTCAATATGCCAAACACAGTAAGAAGTCTCACGACGGAGACATTACTGGGCCCGCTCGAGCAAATCGATGAACAACGGGAGGATAGTGACAGTGACAGTGTAAAGTAAGTGAATAACTCCTCACCCCTTTAACCTTTGTCTTCATCTGTAAGATCCGATTGATGAGTTAACTGAGCATTAGTATCTTGAGGTGTCAAAAAGCCCTTTCTCAAGCACTGCTGAAACTGTTCTCACGTGGGTACAGCTGCCTGCTGCTCAGGTATGCTGTGGGGTCCGAGAGCCCTAGAGCTAGGCTTCCTTGCTTCACTCAAGATCTGCCAAGTATTTTGTTTTGTTTTTGCAGTACTAGAGATTGAATCTTGGACCTCACACATGCAAGTCAGTGCTCTACCATATCCATGCCCCTAAAACGTACACTTCTTTCCCTCTTCACAACTTAATTCTTTCTTAGATACCACAAGGCCTACTTTCCCCCATCCAAAGAGAGCTTGGCTCAGTTTCTGACCTTTTCACTGCTTTAAGACACCCCAATTCCCACCCCAGAGAAGGGTAGGTAAGAGCCCTCCCCACCCCAAAGGACCCAGCCCCGGCAGTCAAAAACCTCCAGAACTCAGGGATGGGTATTTGATCACTGTAAAATTGAAACCCAAGCCCAAAAATTTGTAAGTCATGATGTACTGTACCTCATGATGTCTTACTAATAAAAATTTTAAAAATAAATAAATTAAAAAAAAACAAACATCCAGAACTCAACTGTCACCATGCTCACAGCCACTCTCCACACACTCAGGCCGAGCCTCACCCACGAGTGAACCCCCAGAAAACCCAGGTAGACGGGTCTTTGTGACTGAGAACTCTGGGTTCAATGGGACTGGGAATGTAGACCCTCTGCCCGTATCCCCATTTCTGGCAACTCAGCAGTCATGCTCATAAACCACCTCTGGCTGGCGCCAGATAATCTCATCACAGGCCACCATCCAGACCGCATGTCCTTCTTTCCTGGAAGGGAGCAGAACATGACACTCACCATAACCATGCCCCCGGACCCCACGCCTGGCTGTTTCACTCAAGGCACCCCAGAGGGGGGCGGACAAGAGCCCTCCCCACCCCAAGAGACCCAGTCCCGGCAGCCGAAAACCTTCAGAAATCAACTGCTTCCATGTTCACTGCCGCTCTCCACACGCTTAGGCCAAGCCTAACCCACGAGTGAACCTATTCCTGGACCATGGAGCCGCATACCACACAGCACCCAAACTCCAAGAATACTGTACCACTTTTGATGGGGTTCATAGTAGGCAACCAATCTTAGAGGTAATTTTTTTTTTTACAGATATATAAAAGTGCACAAGGCTCAACTTTTAACAACATGTTAGTGGTCTCTTATAGAAGGGCTTAATGGCCCCTGGGTGATATGTAACAATCTTCACACTCTTTCCTCCAAGGAAACTTTTTTTGTAGTATTTTTGGCGGTTTTTCATAACAAATAATACGAAATATATTATTTCAATTCTGCTTTGGGACAGGAATTGGGGTTTGGGATGGAAACATCCGAAATATGGTGGTGGGAAGATGTAATGGTGGTGGGATTGGTGTTTGAATATTAAATGTAATCAAATATTGTGAACTACTTTATAAAATAAAAAAAAATTAACCCCTTCTCCCCCACATTCCTCTGGCCCATCTTCCCTCACATAAGCTGCGCCTCCTTTATTCAGACCCGTCCATCTGGTGCCAAAAGAAAAGGGAAGACGTACGCCTAAGAGGCTCAGGGGCGGCTTTGTGAAAATCTGATTTCACTCAAGATCCAATTTCTCAACAGAAATGAGACTAAGTTCACCGCATGATTCATTTATCACTAGGAATTTTATTTCAAAATATAAATATTTTACATTTACAAAAAAGTGACATCAGTAGGTTATCAAAGCAAGTTAAAGCTACGAAACAGCAGTGGTGAGAATAAAGAACATTGTTGCACTTGAATAATCTTTTCTTACTTTCCAACCCTCTCTCCTTTGCCCGAGAATGCAGAGAAGATACATTTTTGAAAAGTAACAGTTTAAAGCAATTACAACTATATATCTAAGCAGAATTTCACAATTATGTGGTGTTTTGAAACACATTCAGTCACCAAAACCTGTATAGCACTGCTTAAAGACAGTAAGGAATTTTCTTTGGGATAGCCATAATGAAAGCTTTGGGGCCACTGAAATTAAAACAGACAGACAGACAGACAAACCAAAGGAAAAAAAAAAAACAGCATTTGATTATAAACTGAAAGTGTTGTTACTTGAAGATTTGTTTCTACACCTTTCCCTGTGAAATAGGAAGCCAGAAGAAAAATAAGAGATCATGCATGGGTTCAAAAAATCTGGACCTGGTGTCAGAAAAATTCTGCTACAGAATTCTGACTCCATCCTTTTTGAGGTGTAATGGGGGAAGAAAAAAAACAAACAAACCCACAAGAACTTGAGCCTCCTTCCAGGATCTCATCTGATAATACGTAACCCCAGCATCATCTTACAGCACTGTGAGGAAACCAGCCTGGAAGTTATAAAGTGCCATACAAAAATGTTATTAAGACAGATCACTCTATCAACCACACCATCTGATCTTCAAAAGAACATGAAAAATGTAGCACAAATACTGCTTTGACACACCATAGGTGGGAAAGAATATAAGTACAGCTTTGAATGACAAGTAGGTTTCTCTCTTGTATCTCATTAAACTTTGAGATTTGTTTATGGTTGGATCTGGTACCATGGTAACAGAGAATTTAGCATTCAGAGTTTCCATGAAGAATGTCCTCGAAAAGAGCCGTAAACTTATTTGAGAGTCCTGTTTCCCAAAGGACAGTAGTCCTTTGAGAGGCTGGGGGTTGAGGGAGTGCGGTGGGGGCTAGGGGGCTGGGGAGGGGGGCGCCTGCAGTTTAAAGTCAAGTAAGTCTGGTAAACACAGTCTTTGTCCTCTACTAGAAATTCACAGTCTAGGACGGCATGCTGGAAACTCTTACAAGTCCTACAGAAAGGAAACAAACCCAGCATTCCTCAGTTTTAATTGACTGTGGAGTCCCCTCCCCCAGACATACTTTGTTCTCTTACAACATGTAACAACATTCCGTGGAACGGCTGCTATAAAGAGCACATTTCCTCCAGTGCTACTCACTGGGAGGGAGAAGGAGAATAGAACATAGAAGAGTGAGAGGAAAATCGTACTCTGAACTGTCACCCACCCGCTCCGTGGGCCTGAGAAAAGTCACTTTGCCTCCAGCTGTCTCCTATTCCAGAACTGACAGGTCCGCCTACTGCCTACTTACACGTGGTCCATTGTAGCAGGAGATGTCCCAGAGAAGGCCTTAATGTACAAGTCTCTTGTTATTGCTGGTTTTTTCTTAGGGGGGTGGGCGCTACCCTCAGCTCTGCTCAAGGGGCTCCTCCTGGCTCTGTGTCTGGAGTACCACATGAAGCCTGGGTTTGAACCTGAGCCTTCCACATGCAGAACATTCACTCAGCCCACTGGGCCACCTTGCCAGTCCCTCTTGATTTTTTTTTTGGTTTTTCTTTTTTTGGGGGGGGGGGGGGTGGAAGGGGGAGCCAGACTTACTCCTGGCTCTGCACTCAGTGACACTCCAGGTAGACTAAGCCAGGTCAGCCGCATGCAAGGCTAGCGTCCTACCAGCTGAACTACTCCCTCTCCCCTCCCCCACGAGCTGTCAAAACATGACTACTGAGTGGTTTCACACAAGGTTTTTTTTGTTTTGTTTTGGTATTTTTTTTTTTTTTGCAGGTCCCTCAAGAAAGTAATGGAGGGGCCGAAGCAATAGTCCAGTGGGGGAGAGTGTCTGCTTTGCACGCAGTCAACCCGGGTTCAACCCACAGCACCCCAGATGAGCACTGCCAGGAGTAATTCCTGAACGCAGAGCCAGGAGTAACCCCTGAGTATCACCTGGTGTGACCCAAAAAGCAAAAACAAGAGAAAGTAATGGATAACTTTGGTGACAAATGGAAAGAAATCCAGGAAAACAAAAAATACTTATTCTGAGTTGGAAGGGGCACTTGGCAGCGTGTTGACGGAGCTAGTTCATCTGTCAAGTACAGATGCAAATGCTCCTGGAAAGGTCTGGAAGATGTCCAGAGCACAGGTCAGGACCAGGGTCTAGGAGGGTCTACAGGGTTTCTCCCTATATGTGTTGAAGTTGGGCCGGAGCAATAGCATAGCGGGTAGGGCGTTTGCCTTATACTTGGCCGATCTGGGTTCGATTCCTCCGCCCCTCTTGGAGAGCCCGGCAAACTACCGAGTGTATTCTGCCCGCACAGCAAAGCCTGGCAAGCTACCCGTAACGTATTCGATATGTCAAACACAGTAACAAGTCTCACAATGGAGACGTTACTGGTGCCCGCTGGAGAAAATCTATAAACAACGGGAGGACAGTGCTACAGCGCTACAGTGTTGAGGTCAGCTCTGTCCAACTCATCTAAACTGAATTTACACCACAGCCCTAACGTAGCAGCTTTCAGGATATTACGGCAGCAGCATACCCAAAAGGATAAATTACAACCAAAATAAGAACAGGGAGCTATAAGGGGTCACAAAGGATTCATATGAAAACCAGGTTAGCCAGTGACCTCATGCAAATCGACTAACTGGAACACTGTGTGTGTGTGTGTGTGTGTGTGTGTGTGTGTGTGTGTGTGTGTGTGTAAATACAGTATTGCCTTAACACTTGCTAGGGTACCCTCCCACCATGCAGAGTCACAGTCTCTCTCTCTCTCCACCAACTTCAGATGCCAAAGGACAACTGGGCCAGGGAACCCCACCCTTGCCATTTTTAAAATAAGGCCGGTGTCTAACTGCTTGTCGGGGCTCGCTTCCAGGAACTGAGTAGGACGGGAATTTTGAAACTGCAACAAGACTTCTGACATGAAGTCTTTCTGGGGAGAGTCCTGTGCCCTGCGCTCTCCCAGGAGAGATGCGTGTCGCATGCAGAGCATGGATCACCTGCTGCCTCCTCCCAGGCTACACCAGTGGTTCTCAGATGGGGGTCACACAGCCTTACCTGTGACCCCCAGGATAGCATACAGGGCCACAGCTGGTGAGGAGGAGGGCAACCGGTGGGTGGGGAGGGTCCCAGGAAGGAAACAAGCTTGGAAGGGGACCATGTAAGGAAAAAGGTGGAGAAACACTGGCTTGGACTCAACAAGAAATGTGAAGCTGAAACTGACCTTTGCAGGGGGCTAAGGGGGGTGGGGAAACACAGCTATGCTCAGGGCTTACTCCTGGATCTGTGCTCAGGGAACCAGAGGTGTTGGGGACTGAGCCCAGTTAGGCCCTGTGCAAGGCAAGTGCCTTACCCACTGTATTATTGTTCCAGCTCCGAAAGTGGATGTTTAGTAAAGTTATAAAACTTAAGACATAGGGTTTCTGCACTTGCGTTTTATTTGGGGGGGGGGGGGGGGGGAGGCAGGGCAGGTGTGTAGGGGACTCATGTCCAAGGGTACTCAGGGGTTATTCCTGGCTCTGCACTCAGGAATTATTCCTGGCAGTGCTCAGTGAACCATATGGGACACTGGGGTTGAATGCAAGGGTCTGCCACGTAAAAGGAGATCAATCATCCCAAATACTCCAGGCCCTGCACTTCGGTTTTATGGAGGTTACGTCTCCCTTCATCAAAGCACTGTCCCCCAGGGAAACTTTTGGGTCAAATCTTGAGAATCTGGGCGTTCCCCATCTTCAAGACTTGATCTATAGACACCTTCCTTTTCATGCCATTTGATCTACTACCTCCTTGTTGTCTGGAAGGGTGTCTGGGGACATTTTTGTCTGGGTCTACGGGTTCCTAGAAGACCCCCCCACCCCAAGTCTGTGAATCTTCTAAGTATGTAGGCAGTTCCTGGGGCAATTGAAAATTCTTTTTGGGGGAGGATGGGAAGCTAGAGGGGGGCGCGGGAAGCTGGAGGGGGGGCGCACGCAAACACACACACTCCTCTGCCTACGTAGGGCTTACTCGGACTCTGTGTTCAGGGATCACGCCTGGCAGTTCCTCAACACCACATGTGGTGCTGGGGATGGTAACGAGTCAGGTGCCCACGAGGCAAGTGCCTTACCTGGTGCACTAGAGCTCTGGCCTCACATTTCTTGTAAATGCTTCACTCTGGGAACAAGCCTGTCACCGCTCACTCTGACTGCTCTGAGCTGCCCTTTCTGTCTCCAACAGGAGCCTTGTATTAGCTAAGGGTTAGGGGCTTTTGTGTAGTTCTGAAATTCACTTTATACATCTGAAAGCACCTTTAAGGAACATTGCCTACATACGCACCCCAAGCCACGGTGTTTATTTTCCCAATATAATTACAGTGCACGAATTA
This sequence comes from Sorex fumeus, assembly GCF_029834395.1. Classification (NCBI taxonomy): domain Eukaryota; kingdom Metazoa; phylum Chordata; class Mammalia; order Eulipotyphla; family Soricidae; genus Sorex; species Sorex fumeus. The sequence continues at coordinate 43,949,851 of NW_026606091.1, forward strand.
CAGCTGAAAACTTAATAGTATTTGGAAACAAACCTGATTTCTCTTTCAACCCTTTGTACGCAATTTTTTTCATCTGAGCAATACCCATGACCCAGCTAAGATTTAATAAGGGAGAAAAAGCCTTTCCCTGATGCGTTATACCCTACAACGCTGTTCAGAGTCTGGCAAGGAACCTAGAATTTGGCACACTTTCAGCAAACTTTTTTTTTTCTTTCTGAATTAGTGACTGAGTCACTAACTAAAGAAAAGAGTGAGTTATTGAGCGGCTAAGGTAACCCTTGGTCGTAGATCAGAGTTTAATCACTGAGGAACTTGTGATGGAAAGAACAAATATACATGTTTATTGTATAAACCGAGACCTCACCTCAGAGTAACTTTTATTTTGTTTCTTCTTTTTGGGTCACACCTGGTATGCACAGGGGTTACTCCTGGCTCTGCACTCAGGAATTACTCCTGGCGGTGCTCAGGGGACCATATGCAATGTTGGGGATTGTACCTGGGTCGGCCGCGTGTAAGGCAAACGCCCTACCCGCTGTGCTATCGCTCCAGCCCCCCAGAGTAACTTTTAGATGATTTTCTTAAATAATTTCAGTTAGGTTAATCATCATCATTTATGCTTCTTAATGAGGATACGTTAGGGGAAAAAAAATTTTTTTTAAACAAAAAACTTTCAAATATCCTCCCAAAAGGTAAGCTCTGATCCTACAAATGCTTTCTCCTTCATATTCTCTTGAAGTCCGAGAAAGAGCCTGAGGACTGTGATCTTTAGCAGACAGCCCGAGAGGAAAAAGCTGAGTTCCCGTCCCAGACTCACTTCCAGCACGAGTAGGAATACCTACCTCGCAGCACTGGGAAAACTGCCCGAGGAAGCAGAAGAAACACTGTAATTTGACAGTCTGCAAACTATGAAGGGGTCCGAAAGCTCTCAGGTCCAACACTATTAAACTTCCTGACTTTGAGTTGGTCACTGCTCTGAACCTCAGCGTCCCCATCTGTGTGAAAACTTATTGTAAAAGAATATAAAACTCTACGTAAGCTGATGTGCAATCCTCTGCTCGCCCAGAAAGGTTGAGGGGGAAGCACTAATACTGGTTATTGTGACACTGAGCATTATTTTTAAAAGTTATCATTTAATTCAACAAGCATTCACCCAGTGTCCTCTGAGCAAGGCACTGTGCTAAGCCGTGGAGAAAGACCTCAGGGATATAAAATCTACTGCTAATAAGTAACTATTTGGTGGAATTCCAAACAACGAAATGGCTATACACTGACCAAACCAGAGCCTGCCACACCTGAGAGTTTTCACCTGAAACATTTGGAAAGGAAAGATGTAACCACAACAGGAATCCTATCATACTGTTACCATGAACATGAAGCTTAATAGGTATTTTTACTCCTAGTGGGGGAGGCCAAGGTTTTGTTTTGTTTTTGCTTTTTGGGTCACTCCCAGCATGCTCAGGGGTTACTCCTGGGTCTTCACTCAGGAATTACCTCCTGGAGGTGCTGGGGGAGCATATGGGATGCCGGGGATGGAACCTGGGTCGGCCGCATGCAAGGCAAATGCCCTACCTGCTGTGCTATTGCTCCAGCCCCAGGAGGCCAAGTTTTAAAAACGTGGCAATGGTGTCTTGGTTTCTTGAGTGAGAGAAGAAAGAGTCAGGGAAGGAAATCTTGCAGTCTTTAGGGACCTCCTGTCATTGCTGGAGATGAACTGAACTCCACACAAGCTCCAGCTCATACCTACGATCTGTTCTTTCTCACAGAGGCCCCCGCTTGGTGGGAGAAGTGTGGAAGGGTCCTTCTTCCTGCTCCAGCAATAGCATACTAGAAGGCAAGAGGCCGCATGACTCAGAAGTGACTGGCACAGGAAAATCGAAAGAACTGATTGCTTAAAGCTGCTGGAGAAAGGGACATCGGAGAGACTTGCAACGGCAGGTTAGTTTAGGGTTCTTAAAATAACTTTTATAAATACATACTTTAATAGCATAGAAAACCGAAGGGGGACAACTCAAGCCATGGTACCAGTGTATAAAACGGAAACAGTTCAAGCCATCTGGGCAACAGGGAGGTAAGAAAACCACACTGCTGAGCTCCAAAGCTGTGCTGGAGACTGCAAAGCAGCCCTCAGCAAGTTCACTCTTGTCCAGGCATCCCGGAAGGCTGGGAGGCCACTCTTCTTCCCCAGGCTCTGCTCGGACAGAGCTGTCGCTCCCTCCCCAAGCTCCGCGTAGGCACGGCCGCAGGGACAGACGGCCACGCCGGGCAAACTCACTGGGGACCTTCCCGAGAGAAATCTCCGTGGTGGCCAGCAGGTCAGTCTATGGAAGATTTCATCTCCTCAGAAATGTCACGACAAGTCCTAGAAGGAAGAAAGGCAAAACAATTAAGTTTTTGCTTTGGGAAAGGAGGCAGGGGAAAAAAAAAATTTTTTTTTTAAAAGAAAACAACACAGAGACATTGTTGTAAGAAAAGGAAGGAAGCAAGAAGGGAGTGAAGAAAAAAAAATGGAGAAAGTCCTCTAGTGACTAACTGCCAAAGAACAGTTATCAGTTCTATCATGAAAGTCCTGATGAAGGTACAGAGGCAGAACTTCTACTTTATACAGTTTCTTTTTTTTTCTTTTACTATGCAGTACTTTTAATTTTTTTTTAATTGAATCACAGTGAGATACACAGTTACAAAGTTGTTCATCATTCAATTTCAGTAATATCATGTTCCAACACCCGTTCCTTCACCAGTGTGCATTTTCTCACCACCAATGTCCCCAGTTTCCCTGCCGCCCACCTCTATGGAAGGTCTCTCTCTGTCTGTCTCTCTCTCTTTCTTCTCTGTCTCCATCTCCGTCTCTGTCTCTCTCTCTTTCTCTCTCCCCCACCCCCATCCTCTCCTCTCCCTCCCATTTTGGGTATTATACGGTTTGCAACACAGATACTGAAAGGTTATCACGCGGATCCCTTTACCTACTTTCAGTACTCAGTTCTTGCTCAGAGGAGATCATTTCCAACTGTTGTCATACTGGCCCGTATGAATATAGTTTCAAGGTCTCCTAGTTGTCGCTCATGGTTTAGAAAGAAGATCTCCAAGGTTGGTTCTTCTCTTTTTTGGGTCACACCCAGGGGAATGCTTAGGCTCTGCTCTCAGGAATTACCCCTGGTGCTGCTCGGAGGACTATATGGGATGCCGGGGACTGAACCCGGGTCAGAGGCATGCAAGGCAAATGCCCTCTCCCCCCGTACGATCACTCCAGCCCCAACTCCAGGGCTTTGCAGGGCCTACTTGTCTTCATCCAACGGATTCCCTTGAAACCACATGCGAGCACGTGACTGGCCAACCCTCAGTTTAGACCCAGATGGGGCCAGCCTACTGCTAAGCTGCGTTTGCTCAGCACTGCGGCGGCGAGCTTGCCTTTGCTACGTAATCTACATGCCGAAGCTTGGAGACTGTCACCCAGTCAAGTCTGATCTGTTCTGGCAGCCAAATGGTCAGCTTTTACAATGCATTTAAAAGCTCAGGCACCCAAGGACACTGGGATGAAGAAAGCCCCCAGGGAGATACAACAGTCACAGGAAGGGGAATCGAGGAATCGCCCCGTTATTCTGAGTGCAGCTGGCAGTGGGCTTTGCTGGTTTTCTGTAGTAGCTGTTTTAATAGCTGTTTTTAGTGTTTTTTTGTGGTTAGAGCTAAATCTCTCTTAAATGAGATAGTACTTTACCAGAAATGTATTTTCATCCTTCAGGTAGAAGTCACTGGGTTCTTTCACAACACCAGCAAATGACCGAGTTCAGAATGCTGGCACTTTTCAAAAACAGTTTCAGGGCTAGGGATGCAGCTCTTGGTACAGTACTTGCTCTGCATGTGTGAGACCCTAAGTGTAATCCCCCCACACTGATAAACACACACACACAAAAAAAGCAAAACCTTTTTTTGTCTTCATTCCGTTTGCAGCCACATCACTTAGACTAAGCTGTACCTTCTTACAAAGGCCAGTATTACAAAGCAATTACCTAAGTCACAGGTTTCTAAACTCATCCTGCGAAATCTTTTCAAATTTTCAAGACCCCTGCAAGTTTATTCATTCCATGATAAAGTTATGTTTTATTTTCATACCTCTAAGTGTCGGCTGTCGTACACACACATTTCTGCTTTTTCATCAGAAAACGGACCTAAATTAGACTATAACAAAGGGATCTCAAACACCAAGGACTAGCTCACAGCTGTAGAAACAAGAGATGACAGAAAGTTGTCACAGGGATAAAGCACTTAAAGATTCATAAAGCAAGAACTTGGAGCTTCGGACACAACCCCATGCTCTCTACTCATTCTGTCCCGTCGACTTCCAGGTCAAATAGTTAGCAGGGCTATGAATGCCAGGGAGAGACGAATTCAAGACCTCCCGCTTTCGCTCCATGCCAGGTGTACTCCAGTGCATCGAAGAGACCAGTTAGCTCTGTTCTTTCACTGGACCCTGCTCGGTCCCCTGTGCCTCTAGCCCCTCACCAGCACATGCTCTGCTTCCCGGTATGACTCCTGCAGCTCGGAGCCTAAGAGTGACGTGATCAAACCCTCGGTGAAGCACATGCGAAGAGGTCAACCATGCAGTGAACTTGGTTTCCTTCAGTATGTTCATACCATGGGAAAGTCCCCCGTGGATGTGAATTTTTACATGTTTTATATCCACACATACAGACACAGATCAAATCAGAGTTTCCAGCATCTGAATCACAGACAACTTTGTGAAACAGATGTTCGGCAGCACCCCTGACACCTCTATCTACCCACTAGTGCTAATAATCAAAATATCTTGAGATACCCCCAAATGCGCCCGTAGCAGGGGAGTGAAATCAAATGCCCCCACCCCAACCTCTGATTCAGTGTCTATTCATATTTATAGATTTCCAGGGTTATTATTATTGGGGGCAAGGGGAGAAAGGAACTGTTTTGTACTACATCTGGTGGTGCTCAGGGTTTACTTCTGGCTCTGTACTCGGGGATTTCTCCTAGCAGGGTTCAGGGGACCATAGACGGTGCCAGGAACTGAACCCAGGGTTGGCCATGCACACGGCAAGTGCCCTGCCCGGGCTCCTATGGCTTTGGCCCGTCACGTATGTAGATTTTCAAAGTATCATTTCACTTTATGTTTTCAGATTTGTATGGTGGTAAAGTTGGTTGCAACCCATCTCAGGATAAATTCCAGAAGGCACTCAAATCTAAGAAAACCCTGGCAAATCTTTAAAATCAGCCCCCAAGTGATCAATATTACAAAGTATTTTCCAAAGTTGAAAAGGTTTCTACACTCAACCTTCAACATTTTCAATTTTTTGTGAAACCTGCAAGTTTGAACTATCTAAGTCCTCTCAATGTTAAATAAAAAAAATTTGCCTCCAGGCAAAGATGGATAAGGTAAGATTAAGACTGCTGTTGGCCTGGTGACTGGTTTTTGTTGACAAGTAAGTTTAGCTGTAACCTTGAAATTCATACCTGCTATTCAATTCTGCCTCAGGGCCAAGAAAGTCTCCAAGAGCACTCAGGTGAAAGAAAACAAAATACAGTAAGCTGAGAAAACAGGAAGAATGTTCCATCTCAACATGACATCCTCCCGAGATGCTGAGGGTGGTGTACTTGTGTCATGTGCATCGAAAGCCCTATGGAAGTAACGTGAATATGATCTGAAACTGTTGGAAAAGAAAATGCAGAGCCCTGAGATGCAAAAATGTTTCTCTCCAACCTCACTAAGAGGCACAGCGCTAACTAATCTGAAAGACTCATGACTCTTTTAAATTCTGAAGCTATGAATAAACAGACAGTATACTGACAGCATTTTTCAGAAAAAAAAGGTAAAAGGTAAAGGCCCTCCCGTTGATCGTCGATTTGCTCGAGCGGGCCCAGTAACGTCTCCATTGGAGACTTTGTTGTTACTGTGTCTGGCATATCGAATACTCTCGGTAGCTTGCCGGGCTCTCCGAGAGGGGCAGAGGAATCGAACTCGGGTCGGCCATGTTGGCCGCTTGTAAGGCGAACGCCCTACCCGAAAAAAGGTTAAAATTCTACCTACGTCACTTAAACACGGTGCTCCCTCCCAAACAAGAAGGCTTCCTGTGCTCCTAAGAACATTAATAGAATTTCTCATAAGCAATACAGAATGTGGGTGAGGACAGCAGTGGGGTCCCCCGACTGCCTTTACAGGGTTTGATTTCTTCAAAGTTTCTGCGAGTTTTAAAAAAAGGAAAAAACACCCTAATTTATGTCACTGCCCACTATTATGTTTTAAGTGCTGGGAACCAAACCCAGGGTTTCATACATGCAAGGCATGCATTCTGCCACTGAGCTAAATCCCCTGCTGCTTAATTATTTATTTTTTTTATTTTTAGTGCTATCGCTCCAGCGATAGCACAGCGGGTAGGGCGTCTGCCTTGCACGCAGCCAACATGGCCGACCCAAGTTCGATTCCTCTGCCCCTCTCGGAGAGCCTGGCAAGCTACCGAGAGTATTCGATATGCCAGACACAGTAACAACAAAGTCTCCAATGGAGACGTTACTGGGCCCGCTCGAGCAAATCGATGATCAACGGGAGGGCCTTTACTTTACTTACTTTACTTTATTTTTAGTAGCTCAAAGTTGCTGATTCCCAGTCTCCCAGAAACAGAGACTAGGTTTGGACATACCAGCTGTGCTATCGCTCCTACCAAAAATAAGGCATATCTGGTTTGATCTTGATTTTGCTCACCTCTTTATCAAATTCCCACGGAGCAGGGCTGGGGAGAGTACATAACCCATCCAGAGATGATCCCTCATGCCAAGCAGGAGTGACTCCTGAGCACAGAGCCAGGAGAAAGTTCTGAACACAGCTGGGTGTAGCCCAAAACGCAAACACAAATCAATAAAAGTTCCCCTGTGCGCTTCCTGTGTGCCACACACCAGGGCAGGAATGACTGCAAAGTGCCGGGCAAGTCAGAGGGAGCTGCTACCTGCAGAACACCTCCCAGCCGGGAGGGCAGACAGCAAAATGCGGATGCATGAGACATGACTAGATCCCAGGAGAAGGTGCTCAGAGGACGCAGAACACGGACAACTTACTTAGTCTAGGGAGGGTCAGTAACTTCAAAGAAGTCACAAGCTTAAAGTCACAGGATACCGAGCTTGGCTAGAAACGGGGCAGTGAGTTTTTTCTGGGGGTATGGGAACTATTCCTGGTGTGGTGCTCAGAAGCGTGGGTGGACCTAGGTGGAGCCCGGAGCTCCCACACACAGTGCAAATGCTCCCACCCATTTGAACCATCTTCCTGCCATCTTACTGATGTACTTAAATTTTACATGCCAGAGGCTAGGATGATGGTGGAATCAAAGTAACCGTCATCTCTTTATTTTTCTATTTAATTTTTTTGGGGGGGGTGGGGGGGCACACCCAGTGGTGCTCAGGGCTTACTCTTTCTCTGGGATCACACTCAGCTGGGCCCAGGGGTCCACAGCTGAGGTCAGGGAGCAAATCAAGGGCAGTTGTGTGCAAGCCAAGAAGCTAACCCTCCGCTACCTCTCCAACTCTTCCCCTTAAATATAAAATATATATATATTTTTTTGCTTTTTTGGGTCACACCTAGCAGTGCACAGGGGTTCCTCCTGGCTCTGCACTCAGGAATTACTCCTGGTGGTGCTCGGGGGACCACATGGGATGCTGGGAATCGAACTTGGGTTGACCACGCGCAAGGCAAACACCCTACCTGCTGTGCTATCACTCCAGCCCCTAAGTATTTTTGGTAAGGAAAAATGTTATTGATTTTCCATGGCTTATAATACCATTTAATCTTCACGAATCCAAATTTTGCCTTGGGGGAGGGTGGTTTGCTTCTGTAGCCATTTTGGGGCCACACCCAGAGGTGCTCAGGCATGCTTAGGAAGTTGTGGTGCCCAGTAAGGAGCCTGGAACTGCTACGTGCAAAGTATGACCCAGACTCTGTCATCTCCCAGGGGCCTTATTTATCTGTTTTATGTATTTTAATCCCCTTTCCCTGCCCTGCCGAGAGAAAGAATTTCGCTGGCAACATACCCCCACGTTAAAAGATGGTGGAGTCATGTTCTCAAAGCAAGCACTTTTTAATTTTATTTATTTATTTATTTATTTTTATGTAGGAGTACTGCTATTTATTCAGCCACTGATTAGCTGATTGAATTGTGCATGAACTCCACCTTACCTTTTTTTTCTTCATTTTTTATAATTTATTTATTGAATCACCGTGAGAGCAGTTACAATGCTTTTGGGTCTAAGTCTCGGTCATACAATGAAACACCCGTACCTTCACCAGTGCCCATTCTCCACCACCAAAAATCCCAGTATACCCCCATCCCACACCCTCCCCCTGCCTGTGGGGCAGATGATTTCCACATTACTCTCTCTCTACTTTGATCACATTCAAAATTTCGACACCAGACCCACCATTATTATTTGAGATTTACCCCAACACTCAGATATGCTGAAAAGGCAACAATAGACAATTTGTGTTCTATTGTTGGTTATGAATAACATATGATGTCGCGTGGCTGCAGTAGGGCCATGTGATTTTGAAATTTAGAAATTTTAACACTTAAATCTGGAGGGATTTCTGCCAAAAGCCACTGGGTTTCGAGATCTGCTCCTGAGTCTCTGGGATCATGGCCGTTGAGTAGCTTGAACAGGAGCCAGAGAGGCCATTCGTGGGCAATGACTTGGGGTCTAGTTGGGACGGGGAGACCAGGACCGGCTCCACCCCCATTCTATGAGGCCCAACAAGTTTCATCACTGCGGGTCCAGACCTGACTGTCCAATGGCCTCTGGAGGATGATGGCCACTGAGCCGCCAAGGGGGAGCAAGTGGAGGGACAGCACCCTTTCCTCCCTGGGGTGGCCCGGCGACAGTAACGTACTATGGGATCCGGACGCATTTCTGCCAAAAGCCGCTGGGTTTCGAGATTTGTTTCTGAGTCTCTGAGATCAGGGCCATTAAGCAGCTTGATCAGGAGCCAGAGAGGCAGTTCATTGGCAATGACTTGGGGTCTCATTGGGGTGGGGACCAGCTCCACCCCCATACCATGAGGACCTGCATGTCTCGTCACTGGGGGCCCAGACCTGACTGTCCAATGGCCTCTGGAGGATGATGGCCACTGAGCCGCCAAGGGGGAGCAAGTGGAGGGACAGCACCCTTTCCTCCCTGGGGTGGCCCGGCGACAGTAACGTACTATGGGATCCGGACGCATTTCTGCCAAAAGCCGCTGGGTTTCGAGATTTGTTTCTGAGTCTCTGAGATCAGGGCCATTAAGCAGCTTGATCAGGAGCCAGAGAGGCAGTTCATTGGCAATGACTTGGGGTCTCATTGGGGTGGGGACCAGCTCCACCCCCATACCATGAGGACCTGCATGTCTCGTCACTGGGGGCCCAAACCTGACTGTCCAGTGGCCTCTGAAGGATGGTTTTCTCTTATTTTAAGGACATAAAAATGGATTCGTCAGTGGATTACAATAAAATGTAACTGTCAGGTGTGATTTTCGGTTTTTGTTTTGTTTTGTTTTATTAAAGTTTTGGGGCCACACCCACTCGTGTTCAGGGGCTACTCTTGTCTCTGTGCTCAGAGGTCATTTCTTTAGCTAGTGCCCAGGGGACCATATGTGGTGCCATGGGTAGAATCAGCACTAGGCACATGTAAAAAAAGTGCCCAAATCCCTCTATTTTCCCCCATGGACTCCTGACGCCTTGATATATGAATAGCCCCAAAACCCAGGTTCCAGAAAGAGGCCTGAGAGGACCCTCATGTCGTGTCGTGGGGCAGGGAAGCATACGGAGTGCATGTTCCTCGGTGCCTCCAAATGAAATCCTCAAGGTTAGCATAAAGGCCATGGGAGTGCTGGTGTTTTTGTAGAACACCTCCTTGCAAAGTCAAAAAACTAACTTCTTGCTCTTTTAAAATAGGACATTCATGGGGGCTGGAGCAATAGTACAGTGGGCAGGATGTTTGCCTCACACGCGGCCAACCCGGGTTCAATTCCCAGCATCCCATATGGTCCCCCAAGCACCGCCAGGAGTAATTCCTGAGTGCGTGAGCCAGGAGTAACGCCTGTGCATCACCAGATGACCCAAAAAAGAAAAAAAAACAGGACATTCACATCTTAATTACCAAGCTTCCTCCCCCCCCCACCCCAAAAAAAAAGACATTCAAAGACTCTTTAACTTTGTATGTGAAACTGTGACAGATATTCCAGTAAGGTTAAGATGGTGCTTATAAAAACAGAAGTGAAATACAAATAACTCGTGCAAAGAGGAAAGAGAGCAGAGTGCCTAGGAGACACATTCCATTGTCCCCTTCAGAACCACCAAAGTGTCACAGAGGGCAAGAGGAAATCTGAACACGAGAGCAACATTCCCAGAAAAGTCCCTGGGATAAGCTCCAACCTCCTCCTTAAAGAGGGTTTTTTTTTCTTTTCACTTTACAATTAAGAGATTGCTGCTCACTCGTCGATAGGTGTGAAGTAAGCATATCAAATCAAGTCTACTATCCTGTCCAAAAAGCAAGAAAATCAAGTACTCTAAGAAAATCAACCTAAGAAGTTCAGTTTATTCTTTTTTTAAAAAAATCATCAAAGTTTTATTTTATTTATTTATTTTTTGCTTTTTGGGTCACCCCTGGCGATGCAAAGGGGTTACTCCTGGCTCTGCACTCAGGAGTTACTCCTGGAGGTGCTCAGGGGACCATATGGGATGCTGGGGATCGAACCCGGGTCAGCCGCGTGCAAGGCAAACGCCCTACCCGCTGTGCTATCTCTCCAGCCCCAGTTCAGTTTATTCTAAGACACGTGACTACAGGAATTAAAGTTGTAAAATCTAAGATCTGAAATCTGAAAATCTAAGGAAATTAAGTACTAAATTAAGTACTGTCAAACAAATGACCTCAGAAATGTTTCTGTCCTCTTCTACACTTCCAAAGCGGCCCCCACCGCAGCCCTGGCCCCACGGTGATAAAGGGGAACAGAAGAGACAGGTTCTGATGGTCCAATGGGAGCCAACATAGCCAGGCGCTGAGTGCGCTCTGCCTACACATCCAGCCCACACCCAGGGTGTGTCCTCCACTGCCAGGAGCAAGGAGCAGAGGGCGAGGAGGTCTCTTCATCTCAGGAGGAAGGTGCTCACGCATCAGAACTGAGCCACGAGCACACACCAAGTCCTGCACCTGGGTATACCAATGCCGCATCTTCAGTAAGAGGCATGTCTAATGAAGCACGTGCCCCCATCCTCTAGGGTAAATTTCTTGTTTGGGGCCGTACCTGGCGGTGCTCAGGGCTGACTCCTGGCTCTGCACTCAGGGAGCACTCCTGGCAGGGCTCCGGGAACCTTAAAAGTGTTGTCAGGAATCAAAGCCGGGTCTGAGGCTAAGTACCTTACCCGCTGTACTGTTGCTTCAGCCCCTATAATTACAGTCTCACGTAAAGCAAGAGCGCCTAGACTAAGCCAAGCCCTCCCCCGGTTCACGGCTCTGGAGAGACTATTCCCTCACAGCCTGTTCACTCCCTCATCCAGGAACTCAGCATCTGGAAACCCTGGGAAGTGAGAGCCACCGGACCCCATGCCGTGTAGCAGCCACCAGGGAAGGACCAAAGCCACTTAAGCACAAGTGCAAAGCAGTGCCACACTGTAGACAAGAAGGACCAGGTGCCCCTTACGAAAGCACTGGCCGGAAGGACGTAACCGAACCCGAGGGCTTAGGGAGGCTTTGCTGACGACCTGTCATCTGAGTTGATACCTGAATGATCAGGAGTTAATTAAGCCAGGGAAGACAGGGGAAGGGGGGGTCTGTCGAGAGAGAGAGAGAGAGAGAGAGAGAGAGAGAGAGAGAGAGAGAGAGAGAGAAACAGAGAGACAGAGAGACAGAGAGAGAGCAGGCGCGCGAAAAACGGCAACCATGAAGGCCCTGACAGCAAGCCAGGAGGGCTTTGGAGTCAGACATTCCAGGACACATGAGGAAGGCACATGACAGTCCTTGGTAGCTGTGTTGTACAAGGTGCTGGTTAATCTTTCTCCTACAAGCAGCCGGAAGAGTCACTTCTGGCAAGAGAATATGAGCGGGTATGCTGCATTCTGTGTCTGTAATTGTTCTTTATAGGCCTTGGACGGGATAAGGGCACAGGGGACCTCTCCACTCCTCCATCTCCCTCTCAGTGAGACAGGAAGGGCAGCCTCCCCTAGCCTCTTGAGAAGACAAAGGGCTGACTGAGTAAACTCTGACAGCATGTGGCCTGTTGTGTCACTGCACTGGGCACTCGGCAAGTCCCAATACACGTCAGCCGTGCCTGCTTCTGATCCTCTTGAAGAGGTCAGACTTCCCCACTGGAGAACGATGGCCCCAAAGGCTGAAGTCCATAGCCCCAGGTTTGACCCCCACCACCACACAGCCCCTGAGCACCAATAAGTGTACTCTCTACCCCTCAAAAAAAGAGAGAGTAGGGTACTGAACATACTTTTTTTTTCCCCAGAAGCCCTCAAAATTCTATTGAAATCACAGTAAAAGCATTTTTCGTTTGTTTACTGGGATACGGATAGCTGTGCTGAGATGAATCACTCCGGACCATGCTCAGGAATCACAAGAGATGCCAGCGATTGAACTAGAGTTGGTCACAGGCAAGGCGAGCACCGAACCCTTGTACTGTCTCTCTGACCTTGTGTGAGTTTTTTATTTTTTTTTGAGTCACACCACTCAACAATGCTCAGGGGTTACTCCTGGCTCTGCACTCAGGAATTACCCCTGCGATGCTTAGGGGACCATATGGGATGCCAGGGATTGAACCTGGGTCGGCCTCATGCAAGGCAAATGCCCTACCCACTGTACTATGGCTCTGGCCCCGTATGAGCATTTTTAAAGGGACAACCCTGTCTTGGAAAAGGAGGCGGGGGAGAAAGTGTAAGAGCTAGGAGCAACACACTTTTCAGAGGTGGACAGCTGTGAGAACAGCCAAGAGGCAAGAAGTACGATTTATACAGCAAACCACCCCACCCCACGCCTGCCCCATCAAGTGACTGGTCCTGGGGTTGCTTGGTGGTGTGAAAATAAACCTAGAGGAATTGCCTCAAGTCTGCTTGAAAGGACAGGGAAGTGGCTCGGTACTAAGTTGTATGCCAGGCATGCGTGCGGCGTGGGTTTCAATCCCCGGCCCCACAAACACAAATAAACAAAAGTCTGTTTGAAAGGCAGCAGGACCCCAAAGTTCCAATACCCTCACCCACATCCACCGGGCCACGCAACTGCCCCTTCCATTGGGAGAAAATAGAAAATCTCTGGGGCGGGGGACAAATCCGGGGTTGGGCAAATAAATGCACACATATGCACGTCGCTCTCCAGTCCCTCTTTCTCTATCTTGCTCTGGAGTTCTGAAGGCCAAGCCGTCAACATCCAGGCAGGAGGCTGAAAATCTTTCTCTAAACGAACAGCAGAGCTAAAAAAGCACCAAGTACCAAATTTACCAATGGCCCTGCCAGCATGTATTAAGTAATGTCCACAACAACTGCCCAGGGTCTGAGTTAGAGTCTCAGCTGCCTATGTGTCCGTTCCCAAGAAGACCTGTTACCAATGCGATGAGTATGGCAGGCTAATACAACAAAGGGAGTCCGAGGAGGCAGTGAACTTCGATTTAATCAGTTAATCAGTTAACTTCGATCCAAAGGAGGGAAGGCCCATTCTAATCAGCCGAGCCCATTGCAAAGAAGGGTCCTGCGGGGACGGCACAGGGCACAGTGGCTAACACCCTTGCTTTGCTACTATGAGGTCAGGAGTTTGACTCCCAAGGCTGGGCCATGTGCCAAGTGCAATCTTGGTAAGTCTGCTGCTGATGCCTGGCAGCCGTGCTGAGATTTCCAGCTGTGCCAGAGCCAGGTGTGGCACTTGCGGGGGCACTGCGGTGGTAACCCCCCCAGGAAGCACTGCGATGGGAACGTGCGTAAGCGCCATTTACAGATGCAGGTCCTGACGAGCACTCAAGTGAGCGCCCCAGGCAAAAGCACATGACCCCTGGGGAGCCCCTTGGTTTGAGTTGTGTGGGCCTACAACCTGATTGTGTGACACCTCCAAACCAACCCCTGTGAGCACAGAGCCAACAAGCACGTGCTCATCCCCTGGTCACACATGCTCCACTCTAGGGAGGGAGTGAGAAAGGGGAAATAGATCAAAGTGAAAAATATAGAGTCTTGGGCCAGCAATGGAGCACGGGCATTGCGGAGCATCGGGAAAGGTCCTGAGTTTGATCCCTGGCACCAAAATACAAGCACAGGTAAAGAAATAAACCAAGTGCCCTAGAACAGATGACTGGTTAAAGAAACTTTGGTACATCTACACAATGGAATACCATGCAGCTGTCAGGAGAGATGAAGTCATGAACTTTGCTTATAAATGGATAGACATGGAGAGTATCATGCTCAGTGAAATGAGTCAGAAAGAGAAGGACAGACATAGAAGGACTGCACTCATTTTGTGGACTATAAAACAACATAACATGAGGCTGACGCCTAAGTATAGTGGATACACGGAACAGGTAGATTGCTCCATAGCTGGAAGCCTGCCTCATGAGCAAAGGGGAGAAGGCAGCTGGGATAGAGAAGGGATCGCTAAGAAAAAGATGGCTGGAGGAATCGGTCGGGATGGGAGATGTGTGCAGAAAGTGGATAAAGGACCAAACATGATAACCTCGCAGTGTCTGTATTGCAAACCATAATGCCCAAAAAGCAGAGAGAGATTATGGGGAATCATGTCTGCCATGGAGGCAGGGGGAGGGTAGAAAAGGGGGTGCATATCGGGGATACTGGTGGTGGGGAATTTGCACTGGTGGAGGGATGGGTGTTTGATCATTGTGTGATTGTAACCCAAACATGAAAGCTTGTAACTATCCCATGGTGATTCAATAAAATTAAAAAGAAAAAAAAACAGAAATAAACCAAACCATAAGGAAAAAATATAAAAACCAAAACAAACCAAAAAAAAAATAAATAAACCCCCAAAAACCCCCCCAAAAAACACCAACTTTGCTAGCTTCTTTTGTTTTGCCTCCACAAGTCTTGCTTTTCCTACCTTGGAATCATTCCTAGTTTCTCTCAAACGAGAGCAAAATATTAATCAGCCAATTTTTTCCCTGCTGCCTGACCTGACTGGTGAGCCCAGGAGTAAGGCATCGCCTCTGCTGCGCTTGGCTGCTTTCAAGTAACTGTTCACCTACTGTAACTGTAACCCACGAGGCAGAAAAGACAATAGCTAGTATCATCTTTGTTAAACCCACTTTCAGGCCTACACCTTAGAGAGAGAGTGTGTATGCATGCCCAAGCTTGAAAAATCCTAAAACATCTAGAGACCGAAAATATGTATTGAATAACTAACTACTAGGTCAAGGAAGAAATCCAAGAGAAACATTTAAAAATCTCGAAGACAAATAAGAATGAAGTCAGAAGTGATCAGGTCGTGTGGGGTATAAGCAAAAAACAGTACTAAGACGGAATGAAGGTCAAAGTCAGGGTTACACCAAGAAACAGAGGAAATCTCAAATAAACAATCTGACCTCACACTTTAAGGCACTAGATAAAAAGAAGAAACAAATTCAAAACTCATTAGAAAGCAGGATGCAAAAAAAAATTAAGAAACAAAAACACAAATTATCGATGAGATCGAGAGGAGATAGTTTCTTGTAAAGGACTGTCAGGCAGGATAATCCTTTCTAGCAAGGCTCATGGGGGGGGGGGGGGAAGATATTTGGGTTGGTGGGTGGATTGGAGGATGAGCAACTGCAGAATGCAAGTCAAGAAAGTATAACTCCATACAGGCAGGCTCAGAGAGTTTTCTCCCAACTTTTCATTTTGAAAAAGTATATATCTAGAGGGAGATGAAAAGAGCATAAATCTACAACCACGGGTCCTTCATCTTCAGCAGCCAGCAATACTGTGGTATAGGCAGCATTTTTTTCAACCTTTAACACTGGCAGACAGGTGAAAAGAGAAGGAATATTTCACCAACCGCTAAAGCAGAAGTGAAAAACAGCATCTGTAATCAGGATATTCCTACAGTTATTATCCATACACAGTTCAATATTTGTAACAGCACAGCATGATCCAAGGGAACCTTGTGCTGAGCAGCAGAAACTTCCCTGAGGAGTGGCAAGAAATCTCTGAAAGCTGGCACGGGTCGGGACGAGCAGCTGAAAAGCACTTCTACAAACAAGTTCTCCAAAGGCAACAGAAAAGAAGAGCGAGAGAACTAGTCTGCAGCAGGAGGTCTAGAAGCTGGGGACAGGAACACAGGAGGACAAGGGGGGAGGGGGAGAGTGCCTGCCACAGAGGCAGGCTGGGGAGGCAGGAGGGAGACTGGGGACACTGGTGAAGGAACATGGGTATGCCTGACACTTAATAATGAGTAACTTTGTAACTCTGTAATTCACAGGGATTCAATGTAAAAAAAAAAAAAACTCTCTTAATGTGACCTGTCACATTTACAGGAGAGTCTGCTACTGCCCTATGACATCTAAGAAATTGAAGTTGATATAATAGTATCTAGCGTTAGGTTCCAAACTCATCAAGTTTTCCAATTATTATTCAGGAACAGAATTTAAACACTTCACCTAGTCCAGAGCCCGATCACGGATTCATGCACGGCGTCCGTCCTATCAGCTGACTTTTCTTAAATCTAGTGCACGATGCAGTCAGTCTTTTATTTATCATCCTGTTGTGACAGTAACCATTCTGGCCCAGTTTAGTTTTTCAAGTGTTCCTGGTCCAAGAAACCCAAAGATGACACAAATGGTTTCGAATTGAGCAGCCTGTGTCATCTTGGGCGGGGAACCTATATCTTAATGTCAAGACCACACAGGTCAGGAGTGCAGACATGGAACAGTTCAGCCTCACGGCTCACGGTTACTCGGCTTGACTCACCGCTGTGTGGGAGCAGGCCAGGGAGTCTGGCTGGGCGTGGGCATTGAGTTCGTGGGGCTCACTAGCATGGCGCTGTAGATATTGGAGGCCACTACGAGGATGCAGAGCAGTATGGGTCCGATGATCGCTCCCTCCAGGCCAAGGTAGTAGGCACCGCCCGCCACGGCCAGGCCGGTCAGGTAAGGATGGCCACCCCTGCAACGAAGAGCAAGGCCAGCTCAGGACACGGAGCCAGCAGGAACCCGGGAGTCCATCCTGAACCTCTCTTGACCACCAGGGTCCGTTCTTGGGTACCAAAGGCCAGACCACTTGTCACCGGCTTTCCTTTGGTTGCCTCAATACAATGAACTGGGCATGGGTTGGAACACCACAAAATCCAAGAATTTTCTTGCCCAGGAAACATGTGAGACACCTGCCCTTGCCACAGGCCAGGCAACGGAAGGAGTGAAGTCAGCCTGTCAATTGGTTTCTGGCACTGATTGTGGGGCCAACACTACCTCGTCCTGGGTACGGACGTGGCCTATTAGGTTGACTTCCATCAAGCATCACTGTGTGGGCATTATTTAGCCTGTCATTCAATATGATTTTCACTAGCAGAGATACTCTTGTATCACTGTCACTCAAAGATTACATCTTCCGGTAACCTACTAAAATACTGTCTTTAATCACCGATAAAAGGCATCCAGAGGGCAAGGTCTATTACAAAACCTGAGAGTTTTCATTCTGAGGAATACCATGATGGTTGGTTGCCTGGTGGTCAAAGACTCACTTATGTAACTGAAGAAGATTAGATAAATTGTAGGAGCAGACCACCGTGGTAGAACAAGTGAGGAATAAATATAAGGCAGATTCTCTTTGTTTCAATCATTGAAACACAGGTAATTGGACCAATTTAGCAAGGAACCAACCACTAAATACTTTGGATAGTCTGTGTTATTATATTACATTTCAGTAAGTAATGTTTAAGGTGAATCAGTCTTGAGGCAACTAATGTGTGTGTAATTTTTCTTCTTCATTATAGAGTATAGTCTGGAATACCAATCCAAAAATAATATGTGAGCTGTTTTCCCTAAACAATGCACTTGAGAAAAATTTCTATCACAAGTTTTAAAGCTTTGGGGGCTAGTATGATAACAGGAGATAGGGTGCTTACCTGGTCTATGACCAACCCAGGTTCAACCCCGGCACCCTATGTGGTTCCCCGAATCCTACCAGGAGTGATCCTTGAGCACAGAGCTAGGAGTAAGCCCTGGAATGGTCGGGTATAGCCCCCAAACAAAAACCGACTTTTTGAGCTTTAAAAATAATAAGCAACTATTGGTATTTTTATAGAGAATTGCTCACCGGAGACTGAGCACAGGATCTCAAACATGCAAAGCATGAACTCTACTACTTAGCCTTTATTCCCAGCCAAATTTGGCAGCATTCAAATAAAAGCTTCCTTTATTAAAAAAAAAATTATTTATTCAGGTTAGGGATGCAGCTCTATGACTGCCATGACTCACATGTATAAGACTCTGGGCTTGATCCCCAACACCAAAAACACAGAGAGAAGAACTCAGGTAAAAATCTCTCATCTCCTAAGGATATTTTTTAAAGTATTATTTTATTAAAATAAGACAACATAGAAAACTTCTAGTTAGAAATTGTACCATAAAATTATGGCAATATTTAAATAGGAAAGAGAGCACTTAAAACTATAAATTCTACAACTACAAGTAATTGCCATTTACATTTCAACTGTTAAGACTTGCAAACCACACTCCGCTGAGCTCCTTTCATCTTTAACTCTCTTCAGCAAGTTTTAGGCACAATGTTCCTATCATAAGGCTTGCTGTGGAGTTTCTTGTGCGCTAAGACACTTTGCATCATGTTCGCTTTTAATTTGCTAGCCAGAAAACCAACTGGTATCCCGTGTGGCTCTGTGGAATTTCACATCAACTGAAGAGCCCTCCCTCGATAAACTCTCATCTCATCATACATGATTTTTTTTATACTTAATGTCAATGAAAAAAAAAAAGGACAATTTTAGAAGATCGCTTTGAATGTTTTCAGCTGATCACAATTCAACATATGATTATCTTCTAGAGTCCAATAAGCTTTTAATGTGAATGTAACTAAATGGGAACTGGCTTGACTTACTCAGAGCAATTTGAAAGAGATAAAAATCTACAAAAAAGTCTACAAAAAGTGTCTCTGTGTGTGTGTGTGTGTGTGTGTGTGTGTACATATGGCAGTTCTTCCTTAAATGTAACCTGCTTTCATCCTAAGACCATACTATAATTGGAGATTTCTGCTTGATGAGATTTGGTTTTATAGGGAAATTCTCAGACACACAATCCAATAATATTTTCCTCTGAGAGCAGAGGAGCTCTGGGGCCAAGGTACACTTCAAGGGCTGTATCAGTCAGGCTTTCCATATACAAGGCCCTTGGTTTATCTCCTGACATCATCAAACAGGAAATAAAGCAGAAAAATAAGAGAGGCAAAGAAGCTCTGAAGACAAAACACTAATGTATTATTATATTTAAAGTCTCTTACATATATGTAGGCCTCTTTCTAGATTACATGTCACTAAATTAAACTTCATAATAGACTGACTCGTTATTAAATATACTTTCAAGGTATCACAGAAAGACGATTTCAGGGAACACTCCTAACACCTGTACTTCTTTCCTCATTCCCCGCAAAGGCAAAAACCAACTAAACAACCAAAAACTTCTTAAATAAAGGGCACAAAAAGATTCCCCAGCAGGGACGTTCTGGGGGATACTTACCCTGATATGTCTGAGTAGATGGCGGTATCAACGAAGTATGTCGGCAGGAGGTGGAAAACCAAGAGCAAGACAGCTTTGCACCCTAGGCCTTGTGCCAGCCACAGGTCCAGCACTGCCGGCACGGCTGCCCAGTACGTCCCCAGAAAGGGCACTGCTCCCAGGATGGCGGCCAGCGCTGATCAAGGGCAAAAAGGAAGGACACAATACTGTCACCCAACAGCAGAACCTAAGCACCCACCACTGAAAACTCTCCCCCCACCCAAATCGGTTAAAGAAATACAGACTCCAACTTTGGAGGGCTTTTTTACAGAGCTTGCTTCGTAAACCAAGAACCTGCATCTTAACTGGAAACTGAAAATCTTTCTGGTGTGTGCCTCCTTCGAGGGTGGCGGGGTCAGAAGGAATGGTTGGGTCACACCTGGCAGTGCTCAGGAGTTACTCCTGGCTTGGCACATGAGAATTACTCCTAGCAGTGCTCTGGAGACCATATGGGATGCTGGGGATCAAACCTGTGTCAGCCTTGTGCAAGGAAAGCAAGCACCCAACCTGCTGTACTATCTCTCCAGCCCGCAGTTCTTATTCTGAGTCAATGATTAGTTAATTAATACAGTCATGTATCATACGTGGTGACTGCTGTAACTGTAGTTTGTGCTGGGGCCCAAAGCCAAATCAGAAGTTAATTTCAAAACCTCAGAATCGAATCTCTTTTCTTCACATTCCTTCTAATAAAATGGCATTTCCCGAAACGAAACAAAAGGGGCACTGCCAGGCAGCACACTGGGGACAGTCTGGCTGCCCCACCCAAACAAACAGGTCCTAATTCTGGTCCTGCCATTCAAAGGCACGATTCTGGGAGACTCGGGCTTTTCCTTTTCCCAAAAGACCACTGGCCAGGCTGCCTACTTCTCAAAGACCACCCACTCCATGTGCTCCCAGGCTGCGTGCATATCAGAGGATGGTTAAGTAGGCACCGAAGTAGAAAGGCGAAGGCAGACACAAAAGAGTGAAAAAACAGGAGCTGGAGCGATAGCACAGCGGGTAGGGCATTTGCCTTGCATGTGACTGACCCGCGTTCAATTCCCAGCAACCCATATGGTCTCCCGAGCACCTGCAGCACTGTGGCACTGTCCTCCCGTTGTTCATCGATTTGCTCGAGCAGGCCCAGTAACGTCTCTATTGTGAGACTTGCTGTTACTGTGTTTGGCATATCAAATATGTCATGGGGAGCTTGCCAGGCTTTGCCGTGCAGGCGAGATACTCTCGGTAGCTTGCCGGGCTCTTTGAGGGGCAGAAGAATCAAACCCAGGTTGGCCGTGTCAGCCGAGTGCAAGGCAAACATCCTACTGCTGTGCTATCGCTCCAGCCCGGCCCCCTGAGCACTGGCCTCCCCCAAGCACCACCAGGAGTAATTCCTGAGTGCAAAGCCAGGAGTAACTGTGCATTGCGAGGTGTGACCCAAAAAGCGAAGAAAAAAAAAGAGTGAAAAAACAGCAGCAGAGGTAAATGCAGAAGACACGCTGCCACAGAAATTAAGGAAGGAAAAAAGAAGAGACTGGAGAGAGAGTACAGCAGATAGAGCGCTTGCCTTGGATGTGGCTGACCCTGGTTCATTCCCCAGCACCACATATGGTCCCCCTGAGTCCCGCCAGAAATGATCCCTGCACAACAGGAGTAAGTCCTAAACACTGCCAGGTTTGGCCCCAAAAAAACAAAACTAAAAATAGAAGCAGGGGACCAGAGGAGGTAGCAAAGAGGAAAAGGCCAAAGGAATTTGCCTTCTGCCAAAAAACCATCAAATCATCCCAGTGCTTATGGATGAGGATCTGATGGGAGTGGGACTTAGGAAGCATGCAGCCAAGTGATTAGCCCCGGACAGAGGCTTTCATCTTCTACACTGCCCACACCCCGAACTCTCAAACCTTGTATTGTCACAGGACTCAAGCTGTCTCACCAGCCTACTGGTCCCTGATAAGGAGTTCGACTTAAACACCCAGTGCAAAGGACACGGTACATAATGGGCTAAATGCTAGAACATTCACTCAACAGGTCCATACGCAGGGCTCTCCATATACAGGAAGAGTTACTGGGGACGCAGTAATGAAGGAACACTGCAAATGATGCCTCTGCTATAAAGAACCAAACATGATGACCCTTCAGTATCTGCCCTGCAAACCATAATGCCCAAAAGGAGAGAGAGAGTATGGGGGAAATTGTCTGCCATGGAGGCAGGGGGAGGGTGGGAGAGGGGAAGGGATATACTGGGGACACTGGTGGTGGAGAATGTGACCTGGTGGAGGGATGGGTGTTTGATCATTGTATAACTGAAACTCAAACATGAAAGTTTTGTAACTGTTGTAACAGTATCTTACGGCAATTCAATTTAAAAAAAAAGAAGAAAAATGAAACAGGAAAAAATGCAAAATAATGGCTCTGCTCATCAAGTTAGATCTCAAGTCACAAAATCCGGCAGTTTAAACTTCAGGAAGATGGCATCAGCTTTCATTGAGTAATTTGGAGTTATGATATGATTGTTACCTGATGGTATGAAGACAATATTGATGCCAAATATAGTGTGAGTCAGCCAGGTATACAGTCCGTAGAAGCCGGCCATTTTGAGGGACGCATCAAACACCCCCCTAGAATGCCCAGAGACAAAGGGAAAGCAAATAAACACATCAGACTGTGAGCCACAAAAAACCAGCTTCTGGTTTCTTCACTTCAAATATAGTAACTTCTATTTTTTTTTTCCTAATAGCCTGAGAATGCTGTCTTCATCGTATTTCAAACAAACATGACTCTATTTTAAAAACCTGCAATCTGTTTATTATTTTTTTCACTTATAAAAAAAAATAGGTAAAACATTTGAAGATACCCAAGTCACCGAAACAATCAAGTTTTCACTCCTGAAGCAGATCTTCTACTGCCAAAATAAATGAAAAGAAAATTAAAGATGAATATCTGATGTCTGAGGATACTGAGACAATAAGAAATTCAGGCTGTGGCTGGCTCTTCCTTCCCCTCTGGAAAGAGCAAGGGAAGAACTTGTACTTCATCGGTCTTCTCTTGTCAACAAAATTCCCCCACATTTCTTCCAAGCACATAGACAAGCCTACGAATGAACTCTTCCATGGAGGCCAGTCATGGGGAGAAAAAGTATCAGGGGGAAAAGATACCATGTTAACTCCAAAGTAAAATCAGAAAGAAAAATTAACAGCAAGGTAAAAAACAGACCCACATATTGGGTGAATAAAAAGAATGAAGGGCAAGAGAAACGACAAACTCAGGTGCGTGCATCCTTCCTGCTTTTAGTAGGAAGATTACTACGGCAAGAAGGAGCTGCTCAGAGAAAGTGCAGAGACTTTTAAATTATTCCAAGGTGTCACAAAATTACACACCTGAAGATGTGCATGGTGTGGGGAAGGCACACTCGCTGACTCCCGAAGGAGGGAAGCTGCCTGAAGCTTCGAGAAACAGACAGTGGCAGCCCAGAAGATGCTGTATGCACAGAAGCAGACACCAAGCTTGCTAAAGCATCCATGAGGTGTAGGATCTGGAATCTAGGGGTTCGGAGACCAGGGTTTTGGTGAAACCTTCCTCATCATCCAGCCCAACAGTCTCATTCATGACTCTGCAATGCCATGTGACCACCGACAATAAGGATCTAGGTTTAAAAATGAAAAGTATGCAGCATCAAGAAAGACTGAGAGGAAGACAGCCCACACAAGACAGGAATGGTTCGAACAGTGACTGAACAGATGAGCGGAAAGAAAAAGAGAAAATGGCAGAGTTGCAAATTGCAAGCCTCCTGGAGAAAATAGCGGGGGGAAAAAAATAAAAAAGGTGGCTTCTCAACACAGGGAGAAGCCCAGAATTGGAAGAAAAGGGAACATGTTTAATTTTGGACAATGGTTAAGAAAAACAGGATGTTGAAAATGCCCAAGAACTGAGATAAAGAAGCAAAGCTTAGCAGAGAACTTGAGACAAGGGGTCTGTGATGCACCAAAGACTAATCATAGGAAAAGATAAGATAATCAAGGGGCAAGGCTATAGAAAAAGGGGCAGTGGCTGTGTTCTCCCAGGGGACTGAAGGACAAAGATACAACAGCCACAGGGATAATGAAATCATTTCTGTAACAGAAAGATAATCACGAGAGTAGAATTCCTACAGACCAAAGGAGATTTGAAAACCAGAAAACTCCTGGAGGGGGCCGGAAGGGGTAGAGAGCTCGCCTTGCATGTGGCCAATCCAGGTTTGATCTCCAGCCTGGTCCCCTGCGCACTGCAAGAGTAATTCTGGAGTGTAAAGTCAACCTCTAAGCACCCCCAGGTGTGTCCCAGAAAGCAGAAAACTCTTGAGCCTCACTTCCTCAATCGTAAAGGAGGGTTAACACAAGTGGATCTCAGGACACCTTTACGGAGAGTAATAATGCAAAGGGGAGACAGTGGCAGGAGACCACATGCTGCACACAGACCCGCTGATGGAGCAACTGTACCAAACAGTCACCCAGATACCAAGCGTGGCCCTGAAGGCCACGGAGCACTGGACTACTGAGTCCCAGCACTGGGTGTTCAGGGTGGCCCAACTGAGACCCAGATAGCTAGGAGTAGGCTCTGGACCCCTCAAGCAGTGCCTGAGAGGCACTTCCCCTGCATGCCCCCAAATAATACAATTATTTAAGAGCTAGCAATTAAGCTTAGCGATTTAAGAGCTAACTAAGCTTAGGGATCTGGTGCACAGTAGCACTAAATGAAGTAAGTTACATTACAGAAGTCTGTCCATCATCCCCAAGCCTATCTGTGATGTGGTAAGGCTAAATGCAGTGCACAGACTAGCTGGTCTCTCCTCCTTCCAGTTTCTGGACATTTATCTAGCTCTCCTTTGTGTCAAAGAGGTACAATCAAAGGCATGACAGGTCTAAGAGTGTAAGTAGCATATCACAAAGTTTTGGGCTAATTATCGAAAACTGCACTGACCAGGCTATTAAAATTAAATAATTAACAGGATCACTTGGAACATAAAATCCAGAGATGACTAGGAATAATCTATGTCTATAGTCACGCAAAACCCTATCTGCACATCGCTAATGGCATGCGCAATGTAGTTTCAATGGGCAAGCAAAAATCATTGATTTCATCAACGCGAGACTACTCCGAGATCCAATAAATTCTTTTCTCATTAACACACTCGTGATAACAAACTATGAATTACAATGTTGGTGGCGATGGGGGTGTCGAGAAGTCCCAGGCCCTGAGGACACCGTGGGGCGCTCGGCCACCAGTAATCAGGACACATATGTCTAAGGAAAAGGAACAGAAGGACAGCGAAGGGTTAAAACTAAATTCTGGGCCCAGGGAGATAATACAGTGGGGAGGGCACTTGCACTGCTCAGAGCTGAACCAGGTTCGATCCCTGACACCACATACCCTGAGTACCTCTAGGAGTGATCCCTGAGCACTGCCAGGTATAGACCAGCACCCCCAAACAAAATTTAGGTCTGGGCCTAAGAGAAAGTTCAATAGGTAAGCGCATGCTCTGCATGCAGGAGACCCAGGTTCAATCAATACCCGGCACTGTACAGAAACACCAAGCCGGTAGTAGCCTGAGCACCACTGGGTGTGCCCTGGAATAAATCACACACAGAAAATTGAATTCTGCCTGTCCGCAACACCCTGAATGTTAGGTCTGCCCTCTTCTCTTTCTAAGGGCAACACAGAAAAGAGAGAGGGTCGCCCCAGCTTCGACAATCACCACATAGATAAAACTGCCCTCTGGGAGAAGTATCCCCGGCAACCTCGATCCCCACTAACCCCTCCTGAGCAATCACAGTCATGGTCCATCTGCTCCAGAACACCCCGTTCCCCAGTACAACACACACCCATCTGGATGACAATGGCGTACCCATTCCCAAGGGCGGGCGTGCCGAATGTACTGCTGCAGGGCACGGGGGAGAGCTGAAAGCATGCCATGCCCACCGGGAACGCCAGCAGCCACACACGGAAGCACACCAGCAGGGGCGCCGCACTGGGGCATCTCAGGAGAGGCACTATTTAATTCAGTATCTCCTAATTACTAATGCATGAGTCTATCTTTGACAATGCTCACTGCCCAGGGACTCTTATTTTAATGCCACCTGGAAAATCAACAAGGGCTACTGCTATTACAGAAGCAAACAGGAAAAAAAAAAAGAGATTAATTCATCAACGTTAGTTCGAGTATAGGCCTATTAAAATTAATTCAGCGATTTTTTTAAGCATCCCTGTGAGAAACTATACATAAGACAAAGCTTTTGAAGGTCATTTTCTTTGAAAACTCAACGAAATAGTTGATTCCTACTGGACCCATCTTGTATCAAGTGGGTTAAAAAGCATTTATACAACTTGATTAACTAAGAACTTGAGCTAATTCAATTTTCCCAATTATGCAAAAGAGATTCTGCCTCTGTATTCCAGGGTCAGAGAGACGGCCCTTTAAATAAACAAAAACACGTTTTCTTAAAAGCTTTAAACTCTTGCCACTTTAAACAAATACCACTTAGAACCTTAAAATCCACAAGGAAAGTTTTCCAGTAAGTATTTCATTTGCTCAAACTCAAAACTGAAAATACAGATTAAATGGCACTTTATTTAAAAAAAAAAAAAATTCTCCAAAATTGAGAGGCAGAAGTGAGGAGCATGACCACTCCCCAAATGAAAATGTTTGGGAACACACGTTCTCTCACCTAATTCATCGGCAGAATTCGCACCCACCAGCACCGAGTAGCTGTAATTCCACAAGCAAGAGCCATACCCGGGTGCATGCACTCGTGTGGGAATACCACACACACTAAATTGCACGGAGGCCGTGACAACATGCAACTTAGAGATGTGCAATACCTCCACCAGAGCAAGCAGGGGGTGGGGGGCATCCGGGAGGAAGGGGAGATGCGAACATTCAGGGCAGTCCATGCGCGAAGGGGAGGAAAAGGGTTTGGGGTGCATGCCGCTCCATCTGAGCTCCACAGAACCAAAACCCAAGGAATACGCCTCGGAGGAACGTGTCTTCAGAACTGAGGACAACAATGAGGGTTCAAAAATTCAATGACACAACGGTGATGATGTGGACACATATTTCAGAAGGCAAAGCTCAAATAACAAAGACACTCTCACTGTCTTGGACGTGCACTGAACTCCCAACTGCAATTTCACTCTTAATGCTATTTTTTTTTTCTAATGGATCAGAGAGAATAAGTTCAGTGATTTCTACTTAATAGTGCGATGATAATTGGTACTTTAAAAAGTGAGTGATCACTAAGAATTTGCAGGTGAAATTGTACTGGGGACTTTACAATTTACTTTAATTAAAATTGCATAAATATTTTCCCCTCCATGAAGAAACATTTTCCCCCTCTTGAAGACAAGTCTTCAGAATTTAGAAACAAATAAGCAAGAAGATTCTCCAGAGGAAACTGCAAAGTTCATACATTTTTTAATTTGTCTCGAATTTAACTCCAAAGAAAAACAGAACAAAAGGACTTCAACTGCTAAAAGTCTTCTACTACAATCTTTATACTGCGTGATGGATACATATCATTCTGGATAGATAAATGGTTGAGCTAGTTTAGTGCACACTCCCGTTTTCAGTCTTGACAAAAATCTATCAGCTTTAAGAACCATTAAAACTTAAGAGATTTGGTACTGAGAGCTGTCAATTTTTTTTTCTTGCAAAAAAATAAAATGGGGCCAGAAAGATAATACAGGGATAAAGGTCCATGCAGAGGCCTTCAAATATGACTGGGTGTGGCCCTGGAGACCCCCCCCCCCCCAGCACTGCTGGAAGAATGGGTAATCCCCGGAACCAAAGTGCATCTGGAGGGGGCCACATCCAGTGATACTCACTAGCTACTGGAGGTATGGTGCTTGGTGGGGGAGATGACAGAGATGTCATTATATATCCACAGATGACAATATCTCTTTTAATATCAACTCTAAACCAAATTCTCCCCTAAGCCAAAAATCTTAATTTTCAGCTGCCAGCCTTGTGTATTCATCTGAACAGACTTATTACAATTCCATAGATCTAATTCACGATGTTCTGTGATTTAAAAACACAAAATTAGAAAAAACTGAATACACAAAGATCTTGTGTCATAGTGAGAGTCCACGCTACAAGATGAGCGATAAAGTCTCATCCTTCTCAAGGTTCGTTGTAGACAGGTAGACAGTATTCCGTGATGCCTGACTTAACGAGATGGTTGATCTACTAAAGTCTTTGTTATTAACTAGAGCCTTTATTATGGTTGATACAATAATTTTTTTTTTTTTGCTTTTTGGGTCACACCCAGCGATATTCAGGGGTTACTCCTGGCTCTGCACTCAGGAATTACTCCTGGCAGTGCTTGGGGGACCATATGGGATGCTGGGGATCGAACCCGGGTCGGCCGCGTGCAAGGCTACCTGCACTATTGCTCCAGCCCCCTGATTCAACACTTTAATCCACTGGAAGGCAGAAGGCTGGTTACTTTTCCTTCTTGGGAGAACATTTGCATAAATCTTTTGGAATCCAACAGATGTTACTTGGAAAATCTAAAGCTAGAATTCTCACCACTGGGTGAAAACTGGTGGCTGTGAAGCTTAGAAGAGACAGCAAAGACAGGGTCTTCCCTGGAGACGGCTTTACCCTGAAGTAGTTTCAAGAGAAAATGTGCTTCGAAGCATAGGTTTCTACATGCAAAGAGGGTGTGAGGTACTTGACACCAACACCTGAGGGCTTGACACCTGGGGGCATAAGAACTTTTTTTTTCCCTCTTTGGGTCACACCCAGTGATGCGCAGGGGTTACTCCTGGCTCTGCACTCAAGAATCACTGGTAGTGCTGGGGAGCCATATGGGATGCCTGAGATCGAACCCGGGTCAGCCACGTGCAAGGCAAACATGCTCCCCACTGTACTATCACTCCGGCCCCAGGCATAAGAACTTTTATTTATAATCCCTCTTTGCTTGTTGGAGGGAGCCACGTCTGGTGGTGCTTGTGAACTACCTGTCGTGTGATGCTGGGTAACCTTGTTCTCAGAACTGAACCCTGGGCCCTGCCTTCAAAGCAGGCACTCCAAACTTTTGCGTCATTTCCCCAGATCTTTTTGGGTTTTTTGAGTCTTATTTTTGTGCCACACCTGGCAATACTCGGGGACTACTCCTGGCTCTACACTCAGGAATCACTCCAGGTGGTGCTCAGGGGATCCTATAAGATAACGGGGATCGAACCAGGTTCGGCCACATACAAGGCAAACACTCTGCCTGCTGTACTATCTCTCCAACCCATCTCCCCCAGATCTTTTTAATCCTACTTCATGACAGATCAAGGAAGCAAGATGAAGACTTTTCTGGAGTTCCTTTGTAAATGCTTAGATTCAATGATGCCCAATTCAAGTACTGCTGAATAAAGACAATTAGGATCTTTAAGAAAACCAAAACAAAACAAAAAACACCTTCATACACTCTTGCTAGTAAGAAAACGGGGGTGGGGATGTAAGAACCAACATTTCCAGAGAGATTACATGTTCAGGGGACGAATGCTACTTGAACATAACTGGGGTTTGCAAAAATCAAAGTGATATCCTTACCAGCTGCTACATGAATACAGTGAAAAAAAAAAAAAACAACCAAAAAACAAGTGAAGAGCAGCTGGGCAGGATTACTGGATAATTCAAGAGACTTGTGGGAGACGAGTTACAAGCAGTGGTATTTTCAAAATGCATGTGAAAACAGAACAGACCAGCCCAAGATTTTCAACTCCAAAGGAGTTTACGATCATCTGGCACATGAATTATCTGAAAAGAAACGGGGGTCAGGGAGAGCACGCAAAGGGTCAGAGTGCATGCCTGGCGGCAGGAGTCCCCAGGGCTAGGCTCCGCCAGCACTACACGATCACATCCCTCTGCCTGCCTCCATAAAGGAACATAGTGAACAGCATGAGGGTCTCATATGAGCAGCTGCTCTCCAGTAGTAAAACTGTATTAATATCAATGAGTTAGGAGCAATGAGGGACAGGGTGGAGCGAAGAACCCAGACAGAGACAGGCGTGGACGACAAAAGCCCCCTGCCCCTGAGCGATGACACAGAGGAAAAGGGGGCCGGCACCCAGTGATGCGGACAGAGCATCGGGGTGGGGGGTGGGGAGATGAAGGTGAACAACTGTCATATTCAGAAACCAGGTCTGCCATCCACGGGCCACAGAGGACATGACAGAAGTTTCTGGCCAGAACCTGTGGGTGCGCAGAGCACCCCTGACCTGAAACTGAACAGACTTGACATATGCAGTGGACAGTCGACTTCCCGCGGAGGGCACGGGCCCCACTAGAGACAGGAAGGAAGGGGAGATTCCGCAGAGGAGGAGGGGGCTGCTGAGGAGTGAAGGCCGTGTGTGTGTGTGTGTGTGTGTGTGTGTGTGTGTGTGTGTGCGTACGCGCGCATGCTTGCACGCACGCGTGTGTGTGTGTGTGTCTCCGTGTCTCTGTGTGGTACAAAGCAAGCAAGGTGCTGATATGGGGACTTGTGGGTGGGAAGCTGGCGGTCGTCTGCACTCCCACTTTGGAAAGCACAGGCTCCGCCGTGTGCAACTGCCTTGAGTATCGCTTTTCTTTTTTGTTCCTTGTCAAGATTCGCGTTGCTCATTAATATCCTCGAGAGGAAATGAATGTTTCTTTTCTTTTCTGTTTTTGAGCCCTTCCCAATGGTGCTGGGGCGGGGAAACGCTATGGGCTGCCGGGGATCAAACCCAGGATGTGGACAGAGCATCGGGGTGGGGGGTGGCGAGCCAGACAAGGACCCGACCCACTGTCCTATGGCTCCCAACGTCCGCCCACATTTTTTTCTTCTTTTTAACGCCAAGGTCCATCACTAGCTGCAGCTGAGCGACACGAGGAAGCTGGCTCTGCCTGAGGAGGACGGGGCATGAAGACAGCACCAGTCTCCGTCCTACCTGATCGCTTCTTCCACAGACTGGCCGATAATATTAGAAGAGGGACCTGGCTGGGAGAGCGGGGTCAGGCTGATGACCCACTTCACGGGCTTGTAGTACTCATCGCTGGAACTTAACAGGTAGAACAGCGTGGTCAGGAAAATGATCTGCAAGACAAAGGACAGGATCTCAAAAAAAAACAAACAAACTCGCACTGAGCACTGAGTGGAAAGAAACGTCCAAAGGCGCCATGAGGAGGCGCTGGGGCGTGGAGGCGACAGGTGGTGGAGGTGGGGTGGGAGGGAACGCCAACGGACACGCGCTGGTGTGTTCTAATGTACCAGAGACAGCACGAAATTCAGAAGGGCGGTCCCGCTGTAGAAGAGGATGGTCAGCAGCGTGGTGACGGTGGTGAAGAGCAGGCTCACGTTCCGGCTCATGACGATCCACAGAGACTCAAGGATCTGACCAGGGGGCAAAGCACAACATCAGAACGGCCACCTGGGAAAGAGGTTTCCGCAGCGAGCTAGAGTTGGGTTAAGGGGGCATTTTAGGACCATAGACTGCCAAGGCCAGGGATGGATGAGTAGGACCTCATGGTCATGGAAAGTAGGATTGAGCTATTCCCAGTAGTACTGGGCATCCACTAAGCCCGTGCCCGCTTCATCTTGCTTCAGACCACTGTGGCCCCCACCCACAGGGAACCCTACCTCGATGGGGCCCTACCTCATCAATTACCTCAGGGGGTTTCATTGGGGGAGTGGGAGGGCTTACTCCTGGCTCTGTACTCCTGGCAGTGCTTGGGGGGACTATATGGGATGCCAGGGATCAAACCTGGGTTGGCCGCATGCAGAGCAATCACCTTCCCAGCTATATACTCAATCCAGCCCTTCACCAATGTCTTCAGAATTAAATCATTTAGGAAGAAGATGGGGGCCTATGAAACTGGATTTCAACAGTAAGAAACTCGAAAGCAGAAGGTTTATCCTACACTTATCTTCCCAGTATCTTGCCTCGTTGAGTGTACTATCTATCATACAAACAGCATCTTTGATATATTTTTGGTAAGGCAAATAAGATTTCAAAAAAAAAAAACACACGAAACTTTGAGAAGGAAAAATCAAACCTCTCCATTATGACAATACATATATATAATATAATGCTAAGTTTCAAAACGAGAATAGAGGCTAGGCCCCAGTTCAGTCCCCTGGATCTACATGAACCCTTCCTGAGAACTGCCAGGTGGCCAGCTGAAGACCTGAGGTCACTGAGTGATTCTGGCTATGACCTTGGAGACTCCAGACCAAGCACTGCTGGACTGGGCCTGGTGCTCCCTGCCACCCCAAGGCCTGAACAGCACTAGATCATGAGCCCTGGAACTGAACCACCTGTTGGCCAAAACTACCCGACAGCACACCCTGCTCAGGCCCAGAGTCACAGCACCACTTGTGAGGCCACGCTACAAAAAAAGGAACCAGGCATGGAACCAAGAAGATAGCACAGAGGGTCAGAGCACAGGCTTCATAGCCAGATGCCCAGTTTCCACCCTCATTACTGCACAGTCCTGCGAGCAATCAAGCCAGGAGGACACACAAGCGTCACTGAGTGTGACCCAAGTACCAAAGAGGGGAAAAAAGAAAAAGCAGGAAGAAAATTTTTACAGAGAGCATGATAACTAGGAAAATATGGTTAGCATTATATTTTGAAGGTTTAAAATATATGTGTTAGATATTATTAAAGGCAGGTAGATAGGAGGGAGGGCATCGATGCTGTTTCCATTTCTTATCTCTTCATGAGCTTCAACTGCCTTAAGACAGGGTTCAATCGTATCTTCCCAACAGGAGTAGCCCTCTACTGCATTAAAAAGTGGAAACAAGGGGCTGGAGCGATAGTACATCGGGTAGGGCATTTGCCTTGCACGCAGCTGACCTGGTTTCAATTCCCAGTATCCCATATGATCCCCTGAGCATTGCCAGGAGTAATTCTTGAGTAATTCCAGGAGTAAACCCTGTGCGTCACCGGGTGTGACCCAAAAAGCCAAAAAAAAAAAAAAAATCATGGAAGCAAAATTATCTTGAAAACCTTACCCTATGGCTTTTGAAATGCTCTATTCAACCATGCCATGAGGGAAGCAATAAACTTGTAACCTTCCTCATATGACAGAGAGGGAAACTGAAGCTCAGAGACTTTTCAGAACCTCAAAGCCCAAGAATATGAAACCCAAGGGGTATGGTGCCACCAGAAGGTCAATCCGTACCTGTGAGGCGAGGGCATTATGGTGCCTTCAGACTTCTAGATACCCCAAAATTGCTGCTGTGCCTTTGGCCAGACCCCAACAACTTGGGACCAAGTTTACCAAGAAAGTAAACAGCCAAAAGTTAGGTATGTGGGAGACACACCCACAAACCACCTCCAGTTCAGCTATATAACTGGAGGAAGGGCTTCTCTGGTTCCTGATCAAACTGCTTGATGACCATGACCCCAGGCTCAGGAACAGACCTTGGAACCCAGTGGCTTTTGGCAGAAATGCGTACGGACCTTGCAGTAGGTTACTGGCACTGGGCCATCCCAGGGGGGAAGAGTGCTGTCCCTCCGTCTGCTCCCTGTTGGCGGCTCGGTGGCTACCATTCTCCAGAGGCCATTGGACAGTCATGTTTGGGTCCACAGTGACAAGACACGTGGGGCCTCATAGGATGGGGGTGGAGCCAGCCCTTCCCCCCCGCCCAACAAGACCCCAAGTCATCGCCCATAAACGGCCTCTCTGGCTCCTGATCAAGTGGCTTAACGGCCATGATCCCAGAGACTCAGAAACAAATCTCGGAACCCAGCAGGTGTTGGCAGAAATCCCTCCAGATTTAATTGTTAAAACTTCGGAATTTCAAAATCACGCAGCCACTACTGTGGCCTCACGACATCATATATTTTTCATAACCAGCAATAGAAAACAATTTGTCTAACGTTGCCTTTTCGGCAGATCTAAGTGTTGGGGGAAAATTCCAAATAATAATGGTGGGTCTGGGGTCGAAATATTGAATGTAATCAAAGTACAGAGAGAGGGATGTGGAAATCATCTGCCCCACAGGTAAGGGGAGGGTGTGGGATGAGGGATATACTGGGGTTTTTGGTGGTAGAAAATGGGCACCGGTGAAGGGACGGGTGTTTCATCATTGTATGATTGAGACTTAAACTCGAAAGCTTTGTGGCTGCTCTCAAGGTGATTCAATAAATAAATTTATAAAAAAAAAAATGTAAGGTGGAGTTCATGCCCAATTCAATCAGCTTAATCAATGGCTGAATAATCAGCAATACTCCTACATAAAAAAAAAAAAAGAATTCGAAACCAAATGAGAAGAACTAGAGCTGGGATCAGAAGTCATGTCTGGGGCTAGAGTGATAGCACAGCGGGTAGGACATTTGCCTTGTACACGGCCCAACCTGGGTCCAATTCCCAGCATCCTACGTGGTCCCCTGAGCATGGCCAGGAGTAATTCCTGAGTGCATGAACCAGGAGTAACCCCTGTGCATCGCTGGGTGTGACCCAAAAAGAAAAAAAAAATCCCCCAAAAGAAGGCAAGTCTTTTATTTTGGTGTCCTTTCCAAAATAGTAGTTCTCAATGGACTCTATTGATCTAGTGTCAGATCTAACTCTTACTGATTTAACTCTTATTGTAACTCTTATTGATGTAAAGGCAAATAATTCCATTTGCCTTTGCCTTTGTGTGTAATAAGCTATAAGAAGTAAGTTTGTTTGTGCATGCTGGGTTGGTGGATGAGCAACGGAGGATACTGGTGGAGGGCCAGTCATATTGGTTTTGGAACATTTAATGCCTGAAATAACTGTATTACGAACAACTTGGTAAATCATGGTATTATAGAATCTTTAAAAAAATTTTAAATGGTAGTTCTGTTTCTGCTGTGCATTCTGATTGTGCCATCTGGTCTATGAAAGGTCTGTCCACGCCTTTCCTACCTCAAATGTGTCGTTACAAAGGCTTATTTTGTTGTCTGTGGTATTTCTTGCCGACCTCAGCTCAGCCTTCCTAAGAGAACTTTGACAGGCTAGATTCATTTACAAAAACTTCTTACATAAAAATCTTGAAAATGCTTCACAATGCCTACAAAAACATGCATGATTAATTGCTTGACCTTGTGGGATTAAGAAATGAATGAACAATACCAGTGATTCTAAGAAACAAACCAACAATGCCCGAACTTGTGATTCTAACAGGCATTCTTTGGGGACTTTGGTTGTTTTGGAATTTTTATCAAAAAAAAAAATTTTTTTTTAAAGTTTCTTTGGGTCATACTGAAACGCGTCATGGCCACTGTTAAGAAATTAGCTGCTACATTCACTGTAATCTCTCATTTCATGTGATCTTTCTGTGTCAGCAAGGAAGATAAGAAAGGATGGTTCAAAATATAAAAGCAATTGGATTCTACAAGCAGAAGGGCAAAAGAAAATTTAATCAAGGGTCATTTCTGAAAGATTCTTAAAATTAGTACTTTTATATGATAGGTGACGATATAAAAAGAAATGTAACTTTTTTATATGAATAATACTTGAGAGATTTACAGCAATCAGCAAACCCACACCCACATGAGTGCATATTATAAAAACACAAGCGTAAAAGATGCATTTTGAGAAAAACAGAGACATAGTATAGGGGTTAAGGTGCATCCTGCACATGGTCAACCCTAATTCAACCTCATATAAGTCCCCAAGCATCATCATGTGTGATCCCTGGGCAGAGAGCTGGGAGAAAGCCCTGAGCAGCACTGGGTCTAGCTCAATCACCATAAACTCCAAACGGAAACAAAAAAGAATCCATACTGAGCCAAAACAGACCAATGGACTTCTAATAGAATACAGAAAGTTCACAGATGATTCCAAATTCCACACTACAACTAAACCTGAACATGGTCATCTGCTGAGTTTTGTACAGCATCAAAGAACAGACACAACTGTTTGAGGTCACCAAAAGATTCCTCTCTTCCAAATGTTTATCTAGTGAGACAAGACTTTCCTCAGATACTTTAATCAAAGTTATGCATTCCAACAGATGCAAAACAAAGCGGATAGGCAAATCCAGACACTAAACAGATTTGCAAAAATAGGAGGGAAAGCATTCTTCTGACTACATCATTTTTCGTTGGGACAGGGGCAGGAATGGCTACTTCCCCAGAAGCAGAAAGCACATTATTTATTTATTTATTTGCTTTTTTTAGCTCACACCCAGCTATGTACAGGGGTTACTCCTGGCTCTGCACTCGGGCATTACACTTGGCAGTGCTGGGGAACCATATGGGATGCTAGGAACTGAACCGGGTTGGTCGCGTGCAAGGCAAACGCCCTACCTACTATGCTATTGCTCAAGGCCCAGAAAGCATATTTTTTATGTGAAATGCTCATTTGTAATTTTTTTTTAATTTCTTAGTTTTAAACTTCGAATACCGTAAACATCGACAGATTATAACCCCTATAAAAAAACCACTCTTTGGCGGTCTCAGACAAAAAGTTTAACTGGAATAGAGAAAACAGAGAGATTATGGAAAACATAAAACCAGGCTAGGGAGAGAGCTGGAGGAGCTGGAGCACATGCCAGGCATGCAGAAGCCCAGCTTCAATCCCTGGCACCACACAGTCCCTCAAACACTCCCAGGTGTGGTCCTGGTGACACCCAGGATCCCTCAGGGGGCCCCAGAAGTGCCCAGACCACTACACAGCTGGGTCCCAGCACTGACCCAACAAGCCAGCACAGTTAGGCTCAGTTTGAATCAAAAAAGCCCCCAAATTCCCTCAGCACTGCCCCTAAATATAGTAAAATACTAAAATATAAAATCTAAAAATTCTTGGGGCTGGAGCGATAGCACAGCGGGTAGGGCGTTTGCCTTGCACACAGCCAACATGGCTGACACAGGTTCGATTCCCAGCACCCCATATGGTCCCCTGGGCACCGCCAGGAGCAATTCCTGAGTGCATGAGCCAGGAGTAACCCCTGAGCATCGCCGGGTGTGACCCAAAAAGAAAAAGAAATTTAAAAATCCCCCAGCCAAGAGACCTGAATGTCTGGATCTAATATGAGTTCCCTGTAGGTCTGTTATTTCTACCAAGAAGAAGGGGGAGGTAATCAAAGAAGTAGACAAGAACCATCCCCCACTCCCCCAGGGAAAGTGAAAGCAAGCACTGAGGGACCCATATAAAGTAGTCGCCTCTTCATCTTCCACCACAGGAAGCCAAAAGATAATATCCCAAAGGCGAAAATCCAGAAAGAGCAGTCTAAGTATTATTTCAGAAATAGAAAAGTAATGAAAGCAAAGAGATTTGACAGCTCCTTTTAAGCACTGCTATCTTAAAGATCTTAAAGCACTTTTTTAAAACCTCTTTAAAAACTCATCTATTGTTTTTGCTAAAAACTGAAGTTAAAAACCCTAAGACTCCAGAGGCCAGAGAGAGAATTCAATGGATGGAGCCCATGCTCTACATGTCGGAAGATCCAAGGTTCCATCCCTCGCACCCTGCTGTACTGAGTACTGTCAGGAGGAAATGACCCCTGTGTACAGAGCCAGGAGTAGTCCCCAAGCACAGCCAAGGTGGCCCAGTAACAAAACAGAACCAAACCTACCACTGCAAACCTCACTTCTGTGAACTTGATGAAAAGTCACAAGTCTATAGACAAAGTCTTCCCATCTCTCTGAAGCCACATGCTGAGACACCTCGCACCAGAGCAACAGGATGAAGTGGGGTGATGAGAGCTTATTAAGGCTTGTCAAGGCTTCCAGCTCTTTCCTACTGCCTCCAGAGATGGGGGAATGCCTGGGAGGAGGGGGGTGGTGGGAACCTCACGGTGACAAGTTTATGGGTGAGTGCGTGAACATTTGGTCTCTTTCCTCCACTGGTGCCAAAGGATTTGCCCACCTCACAGGCCGTTAAGTTTCCTCTGGGATGGTGTAGTCGGGGGGGAGGGGGGGCACTTTGGTCCATGGTCCATTCTGACCCAGAAACCCAAATCTGAGAACCACAGTGTGGCTGAGCACCCCGCAGCAACACTCTTCAAGCATGTAAGAGGCACGATGTTCTCACCCACCTGGAATTCTCCCATCTGACAATGCAGTGGTACCAAGAATGGGGGCACCCGGGGCAGACAAATGGCCTACAAGGCTGAGCACATGCTGGTCACGCGGGAGGCCCAGGATCAATCCTCTGCACTGCACAGTGCCAAGTACAGAATCACAAATAGGCCCTGAGCACTGCCAGATGTGGCCCCCAGAAAAAGACAGAAAAGAACGGGGTTACCAAAAGGCTGTGACATGTATAGAGAAATCTTGGGATGAGCTTTACTGTTTGTATTTTTTTTTTTTGGTCCATACCCGGCCACACTCAGGGGCATTCCCAGGTGCTCAGGGAACCAGGCAGAGCTGGGAACTGAACCTGGGCCGCCCGCATGAAAACGCACACACCGGGACGAATCTCCACCCATCGGTGGGTCTGCGTTTCGGAGTCCCGTGGAACCCTGAGTCTCTCACCGAAAGAAACGTCTCGATATTCTCGTGAACGAAGGACGCGACGTCTTGCCAGTCCAGGATGTCCCCGAGCCAGCTGTTCTGCCGGCTGATGTGCAGCTTATGTCCTTTGTGCCTTCCCGAATGGGTCACGTTCTAGGGAATAAAAGAGACAGATCCACTGGTGCCCCGCTGGAAGTACTCCGAGGTGAAAGGCTGGGCTGGGGAGATGGCTCACATGCTTTGCATGCAGGAGACCAGGAGTCCAGGGCTTGATTCCTGGCCCTGCATGGCAGGAGAGTCCTCCAAAACAAACACACAAAAAGTGAAAGACTAAATTATTTAAGACGACAAACTTCTTCTCTCCCTTATTATTGTGCTGCACCCAGCAATGCTCAGGGCTGACTCTACAGCACGACCTAGCCTACACCGAAGAATCCCTTCCTGTTGCTATGCAGCATCTAGCTAAGAA
Organism: Sorex fumeus; assembly: GCF_029834395.1. NCBI lineage: Eukaryota > Metazoa > Chordata > Mammalia > Eulipotyphla > Soricidae > Sorex > Sorex fumeus. Next base: position 43,988,448 of record NW_026606091.1, read on the forward strand.
TCTGGTGGTGGTGAACAGTGGACTTACAAAGCACATGACGCTCAAGAACAAATATGCCACATCCAAGCATGCTAAGATCAGCACTCTGACACAGCTGAATTGAGCACTAGTTCAAGATCTAGCCAAGGCTGTGGCGAAGGTGTAACCTGTGAACTTGGACACTCCGAGTACTGTATCTGCAAATAAAATTGGCACCGTGTGCTATTTGTACATATATGTTTCATTACTTCTAATCAAGCCTGTCATCCTTTTTACTTAGACCTTAACTCATGGCTATTTCCTAGGGTAATTTAAAAAGCTGTTTGAACAGTATGGAGGCGTTTGGGGGCGTATAAAAGATGGTTTCAATTTGCCTGGGGACTTACACTAACATGTGAATAATTGTTACTTTTGTGCTTGGCTCTTGTTCTGTTAATGCTGGCAGTACCCAGGGAACCTTATGGGGTGCAGGGGCTGGAAGGCAGATGGGCCACGTGTAATGCAAGTGCCCTACCTGTTGTTCTGTAACTCTGGCCCCAGGAGAAAAAAAGTCCCTCTCTACCGAAATCTGTTCAATCCAAGGGCTAGAGGCGAGGGAGAGAGAGACCTGAGGGGCTAGAGCCACTTGCTTCACATACAAAAGCCACAGGTTTGACCCAGGACGCTACATGGAGTGGTCAAGCACTGCGAGGAGTGGCCCCTGAGCACTACTCCAGGAGTAGCCCCCAAGCACTACTGATCCCAAAACAAAACAAAAATAAATCTTTACTGTCCAGAACATTGGCCATTAGCCACATGTGGCTAACTCCAAAAACTGTCATGAGCTGTTAGTGTCAAGTACATGATTCCACAGACCTCATGCCAAAAAAATCACTGTATCACTGTCATCCCATTGTTCATCGATCTGCTCGAGCGGGCACCAGTAACGTCTCCATTCCTCCCAGCCCTGAGATTTTTAGCAGCCTCCTCTTACTCGTCTTTTCCCAACAATTGGAGGCTCTTTCAGGGTCAGGGGAATGAGACCCGCTATTGTTACTGTAACAATGCCAAAACATACACACATGACATGTCTCACTAAAAATTCTTCCTAGGGTCAGCTAGAGAGATAGTATGGTGGGTCGGGCACTTGCCTTGCACGTAGCTGACCCTCGGGGGAGTGGCAGGTTCTGCCGTTGAGGTCAACCACCAACGCAACTTGCCATGCTGTATCCTAAAGTCGCAGAACTTTAAGCTTGCAAAGTTCAATGAATGAAATCCCAATATTAGTAAGAATCTGATGGGGTCAATGAGCTTATAAAAGGAGGAGGACTTTATTGTTTACATCTGAAAGCATCAGCTACGGCGGCTTACCTTTACAAACCATGAATGGTATAGTCTGTCCCAAAGTTCGAGTACTTGCTTTTCGATTACAGCAGTGTTGTTCATCTTATCTCCAAGGATTTTATGAAGCTGGGAGAAACAGACACAACCTGGTTTAATCTTTTAGACAACTACCCAGTACAGTTAAAAGATGCTGGACTTTTCCATGTGTTCCAAATCAATCTAAAATGGTCCAGGCTGTTTAAATGATCTCCTGTCACACTGTTTTCTCTGGAACTCTCTACTCCTCAATAGTCTGAGTGAATTTCCTTCTTTTCTCTTTTCTTTTTCTCTGGTTGAGGGGAGGGTGTTCTGAAGTAGTACTTGGGGGGGGGGGGGGGCTGGAGAATACCTCCAGAGATCCTCATTTAGCCAGCTGGGCCACAGTTCAGCAATGTTGGTCACCAGAGTCACATCCTGCAGTGCCCAGGGAAGGGGAAGGACGAGATGTGAGGCTGAGGACTGTGCTCAGGTCTCACACATGCAAGGAACACACCTGAGCCCTTGGAGATACCCCCAGCCTGCCTTCATCTTGGTGTTTCGTTTGTTTTTCCTCCTGTCTCTATTCCTGGGTCTCAGACACTCCTTTAAGTGATATGGCAATGGTACAAATGAAGCCCTAATTACAAATAGATCTAACCATATCTGTCCAGAGAAAACCTTTCCCAGGTGACTGCAGGTAAGCGTTACATGGGTCATATTATGATTACAGGGATCATGCCATATTGATCACTCTGTAAAAATTATCACAGAACTATAAGTGAAAATTCAGAGTCTTGCCTATGAACACAAGTATTCCCCTGAGCTTGCTAAAAGCTGTGACCAGACAGGCTTCAGGGCTGCCGAGACTCGAGTACACCCAGAGCAGGCCACCTTATGCTATGTGCCCTTCCTGTGAGAGTCGGATGGCAACATGAAAGAAAATCCCACAGCGAATCGGGGCCCCACGCCCTTCACACAAGTGCTCCCATTCCCACCCACCCCTATCTTCTCTGCAACTCCCTGCTTACACCGATAGCTTATAATTATTAAACTTTCTTTTGCCTCCTAAGCATTCCACCTTTAGCCTTCACCTTCATGGCTAGCAGCTTTGTATGAATTCATGAAGCTTTGGGGAAGTGGAGAGGGCCATGGGCACAGGAGCCCAGCTGCAGAGCTGTCTGGGGCCCCAAGAGTTCAGGGGCCCCCAGCGTGAAACTGGGGATGTTCTGGGGGGTTATATGATGCTGGGGATCAGAGTGGGGACCTTGTGCATGCAAGGTCTGTGCCCCAGGGCTCTGAAGCTATCGCCTTAGCCCACGTCCCTTAGTACTTTAATTAAAATCCTATCGGAAAAGGCAACTGGGATAGAGAAGGGACCACTACATGAACGATGCTTGGAGGGCTGGCTCAGGATGGGAGATGCGTGCAGAAAGTAGACTACAGGACAAACATGATGGCCACTTACTACCTGTATTGCAAACCAGAACACCCAAAAGGAGCACTGTCTGTAGCACTGTCCCCCGTTGTTCATTGATTTGCTCGAGCGGGCCCACTAACATCTCCATTGTGAGACTTGTTGCTACTGTGTTTGGCATATCGAATATGCCACGGGGAGCTTACCAGGCTCTACTGTGCGGGCGGGATACTCTTGGTAGCCTGCCAGGCTCTCCGAGAGGGAAGGAGGAATCGGACCCAGATCAGCCGCATGCAAGGCAAATGCCCTACCTGCTGTGCTATCGCTCCAGCCCACCCAAAAGGAGATAGAGAGTAAATGGGAACGCGTCGGCCACAGAGTCGGGGGGTGGGGGATGGGGGGGTGTCGGAAGGGATACTGAGAACATTGCTGGCAGAGAATGGGCTCTGGCGGAGGAATGGCTACTCAGTCATTGTATGAAACATAATCACAAAAGTTAGTAAGTCTGTAACTGTATCTCACAGTGATTCATTTAAAAAAATTAAAAATGAAATTAAAAAAAATCATATCGCTTTACCATGGGTTTAGGGTAGACTATCCCATGCCAGGGTTGGAGAATCACGTCCAGGTATGCGGGTGCACCCAACCGCACCCAGCCCCACGAGCTCACATCAGACTGAGCCACACTAACGAGACCCCCTTCCCTTCCTCTCATACCTTTTACGTCTTTCCTAGAGTCTGAGCAATATAGTCATGTGTGATGTATGAGTTAATTTGCTTTGTTTATTTATATTTGCACCCCAGAGAAAATAACTGTTACCTTTACCTTTCCACCTCATTTCACTTAGTTTAATCATCTCAAGTTCCTTTCATGTTACCATTAGATGCGCGTTTCATCTTTTTTAACAGAGGAGTAAAAGACTACTGATTTTATTTATTTACACCACAAAGTCATTATCCAGCCATCCATGAACGGGATTTAGATTGTAGCGCATCAAGTTTTGGTATTACATAATCATTACCCACTCAGAGGCTACACGGGTTCTAAGTTTGAACTTTTACAAATAACACGGCAATGAATCTCCTTATATTCATTTTTCTTTTTTTTATCGCTAACAGTAAAACAATATGTACAGGAAGCAAAAGAAATGGGCATCTTTAAGCTCCTCTCTTCATTGCTAAACTCTCCTGTACAAGAATTATGCAAATTAGTACTTTATAAACACTGTATAAATGAACCAATTTTCACAAACCTTATGAACTGATGTTTAATTTTAAATGTAAAAACTGAATCATACTTTGCTTTTTTAGTGATAAGTGAGAGCCTTTTTCCAGGTGGGCTTACACTGTGAAGTTCCTTTGTATAGCTCACACATACCTTTATACCTTTTACCCACTAGACACTCGCCTTAGGCATGCCTGAACCAACTTTTTCTTGGGTGCGGGAGAGGGTTTGGACCTGGCTCTGTGTTTAGAAATCACTTCCAGCGGTATTCAGAGAACCATACACAGTGCTGAGATTGAGCTAAGATCCAGTCATGAAAAACACCTCAGTCTCCGCACCAATTTTTAAAACATATAGATATATACATATATGATTCATTCCCTGCACAGCTGATTCATTCATACACCAAACCAAAATGAATAAACAGAAGGAAAGTTATTATTTTTACCTAACATTTTCTTCTTTCTAAGTTGTAAACGGCTTTCACCGGCATTATGTGACCTCTACCCTAACACCAAAGATGTGTTTCCCACTTGACATCTTGAGCGGGGGCCAGAATGACAGCACAGCGGGTAGGGCAACTGCCTTGCATACGGCTGACTCCGGTTTGATCCCTGTCATTAGCCATGGTCCCCAGAGCCCACAAGGAATGAAGCCTAAAGTGCAGAGCCAGGAGTTAGCCCGAAACACTGCTGGGTGTGACCCCCAAAACAAAACAAACCGAAATCTTGATCATAAGTTTCCCCTAACTTGAAATTTTCTTCTGTAACAGACAAGGCAGGCCGGGAAACAGAGCGAGGAGGAGGAGGGGGCATGCATGGTGTGAGGTGTGCTTCTGGCACCCATCACCCCTGTCAAGCAGCACCGCCCTGCCAGGCCTCAGGTCAAACCGTCAGCACCCCCGGTTCCCATCGTGGAAGTGGCCCTCACACTCCTGAATACCAACTGGGGAGAACAACAAAAACAAAGCAATTTAAAGTTCCTTTCTTCAGCGACCCAAATTCCCATCCTTTACCCTTTTCCTGCCTAAGTTATAAAATGCAAAATAAAAGCATCTCCCCAGAGAGAGAAACCAAGAATCGTGGGGCCAGAGAGGGGCACATGTGTAAGCACTGCCAGGGAAGGAGTGAATCCCAGCAAGGACCCCAGAAGGCGTGTCCCCAACCCTCATCGCTGAAACACCCTCATCACAAAAACATCATCTTCAACAGAGAGTGGAGGGATGGGGGAGAGGGAGAGGGAGAGAGAGAGGGAGAGAGAAAGGGAAAATGCAAGAAGGGAGAGGGAGAGAGGCAGAGAGTGAGGTAAAGGGAAGAAAAGGGCGAGGGTGAGAAGGAGAGAGGGAGAGAAGTAGAGAGGGAGAGAGAAAGCCAGGGAAAGGGAGACGGAGAGGGAAAGGGAGGGAGGCAGAGAGAGACAGAGACAGAGACAGAGACAGAGAGACAGAGAGAGAGAGAGGCCCAGGGCTGGGTGGGTGAGCTCTGCAAGCACAGGGCAGGGCACAAGCACCACGGGATCAGAACATGAGGGGGAAACACGACTGAAGATTGCAGGACTCCCATACTAGGAATGATCCCTGACAGCAGAGCCCCAAGTAAGCCCTGGGCACTGCCAAGTGTAGCCCCAAAACAAAACAGAACAAAACCAAACAAAAAGTGTGCAACCCCCAGCAAGTAGGACAACCAAGAAGCACATCTCAACACATATTCATGGCAGATGCCAGATGTTTTTTCTTTTCTAATGCAAAAAAAGTGGTGTGCAGAGGGATGGGGAGGGGGGCCTGAGAGACAGTACAGGGGTAAGGTGAACCAACCCAGGTTTAATCCCCAGCACTCCATATAGTCCCACCAGGAGTAATCCCTGAGCAGAGCCAGGTGGAAGCCCTGAGCACTGCTGGACGTGGCCCAGAAAAAATTAAAAAATATACTCTTTGGGGTATGGTGCCACCAGCAGGTCAACCTGTACCTGCGGGGCGAGTCCATCAGCAGCCTGATGATGCCTTCAGGCTTCCTGATACCCCAAAATTGCTGCTGTGCCTTTGGCTGGACCCTACAACTTGGGGACAAGTTTACCAAGAAATTCAATGGCCAAAAGTTAGGTATGTGGGAGTGACACCCACAAACCACCTCCAGCTCAGCTCTATAAGCTCATATTGGCCTTATTTCAGAGACTCATATATAAATCTCGAAAGAGATCAAAAGTCTGCAATTAATCTCAAACCCACACAGAGCTGAACAGACCGGGGTAAATCAGAGCAGGGAGGGTTGGCCCAGGGCTCGCCCAAGCAGAGCTTCTGGCAGTCACTTGCTTCCACAGTCCAAAATCACAGCCATACCACCAGTCTGACTCCATCGTCTCAGGACAGACCTCAGCAAGACATAATCTGCTGAAAATTCGGGCCTGCAGATTTTGTTACTGAAATCTCCAGGCTTCAACTCCCTGTACTTCAGAAGCCTAGGTAATTACATCCACACCCCAAAGCTGCCACCCAATTGAAAAGCTACTCCAGCCTTACCGTCCCAGTAAAAATACCGAATACCCTGAACAAACACCATGATCTCTTAGCACCTGTATTGCAAACCATAACGCACAAAAGAAAAAGGAGAGAGAGCGAGTCTCCTATAAAGGGAGACTGGGGGTGAGGGGGAAACATGGGGACATTGGTGATAGGAGACATACACTGGTGGGGGGATGGTGCTGGATCATTGTATGACTGAAACCCAATTATGAACAGCTCTGTAATGGTCTAACTCACAGATATTCAATCAATTAAAAAATTGTGGCGAGAAAGAGACACTCCTCACTGTTGGTGGGAATGTCGACTGGTTCAGCCCTTCTGGAAAACAGTATGGATGATGCTCAAAAAATTAGAAATTGAGCTCCCATTTGACCCAGCAATACCACTCCTGGGAATATATCCCAGAGAGGCAAAAATGTATAGTCGAAGTGACATCTGCACTTGTTTGTTCATTGCAGCACTCTTTACAATAGCCAGAAACTGGAAGAAACCTGAATGCCCAAGAACAGATGACTGGTTAAAGAAACTTTGGTACATCTACACAATGGAGTACTATGTAGCTCTTAGAAAAGATGAAGTCATGAAATTTACATACAAGTGGTATAACATGGAAAGTATCATGCTAAGTGAAATGAGTCAGAAAGAGAGGGACAGACATAGAAAGATTGCATTTATCTGGGGGATATAAAGTAACAAAATATAAGATTAATACCCAAGAATAGCTGAGATCAGCACCAGGAGGATTACTCCATAGCTTAGCGGCCAGCCGGGCATTCTAGAGGAAAGGACAGCTCAGAAAGAGAAGGGAGCACCAAATAAAGGGTGTTTGGAGGATCCTCCCAGGAGGGGAGATGCATGTCGAAAGTGGACTATGGACTGAACATGTTTGCCACTCAATGCCTCTTTTGCAGACCACAACACCCAAAAGGAGAGAGAGAACACAGGGGATTGCCCTGCCACGGAGGCAGGGGGGGACGGGGGGATGGGGGTGGGGGGGGACATTATCCATGGTGGTGGAAAATGGGCACTGGTGGAGGGATGGGTATCTGATCATTGTATAATCGAAACCCAAGCACAAAAAATTGTAAATCTACAACTGTACCTCATGGTGTTTCACTAATAAAAACAAAATTTAAAAAAAAATTTTTTTTGAAAAAGGTAATGTGGAGTTTATGCCCAATTCAGTCATCTTAATCAATGGCTGAATAAATAGCAGTACTCCTACATTAAATTAAAAAAAAACACTCTTGATGATCTAAGATCTATCATTCCTGCAAGATTTATCTCAACCGTGGCATTAAAGCACTTAGCCCCATTCCGGGTACAGACTTCTAGTATGCTAGAGCAGAAGAGCAAAGAAGCCAAACTGGTCTTGAATCTGAAACTACATTCTGCAATTATCACATTACGTGACACCAGAAATATACTAAGCCTGCTGAGTTGGTCTCAGGCTGCGAGAGGTTTTTTTAAGTTCAGATAAAATAAATTGGAAACTGCCAAGCATGGTTACAAATGGACAGTAGCACTTAATCTGCACAAATTGTTTTCTCTTCCTAACGCTTTTATTTGACTGCCCTACTTCACTGGTTAATCTGTCCTAACACACAAATCATCAGATCTATCCTAAAGAAGAAGCAAATGACCAATACTCAAACTGCTCAGGCTACTAGTACTATTCAATACGATTATCCAGGAGTTTTCATTACCTTGTGGGTTATCCATTCTCGTCCATACTGATAAACATTATTAGCCGCGGAATTGAGAGCTCTTTGGACTACTTGGGCTTCAGGAAGCCAACTAATTTGAAATAGAGAGAGAGAAAATTAAAACAAGTACACTTTTAGAGCAATGCACCAATGACTCTTCAACTTGATCTATTTTAACCATGCAGCAACTGCCAGCTGTCTGAGCCGTCAGCACACATGCCAACCAACCAAGTGCAGGATACCTGGAGTTTCCAGTCAGCCCATCAAATTCTCACATTATGGACTTCCCTTCAAGCCTCACAGCAGTTTTCTCTCTCTCTCTCTCTCTCTCTCTCTCTCTCTCTCTCTCTCTCTCTGTCTCTCTCTCTCTCTATCTGTGTGTGTGTGTGTGTGTGTGTGTGTGTGTGTGTGTGCGTGTCACACATAAGTAGTTCTGGGACACTGGATAGTCAGCACCTGGGACAGTGGTTTCCAAAGTATGTTCTTGACTTCAATTTCATTTCTTTAAAAACTGTCTGTGAATTGCTAAATACTTTGAAATTTACACAAAAACTACTTTTCTAGAATGATCTACAAGACTCCAATATCCTATAGCATCAATATAATAATACAGTGCAATTATCATTCAAAATGAAGTACCAGAAGGACTCTGGCTTGATTCTCCTTATGAAAGAGTGACTATCAAAGAAAAAGAACCCCTTCTCACTAAGGTTGCAAACAACTAATATCTACCCCAAGTTTCTCTCTTGAACTGCACATCCAGCCAATGCCTGCTGGTGACCTCTGCTTGCACTCACTTATGGGAATCTCAATCTCACACATACAAAAATTATTTTCCACATCAAATCTGCTTCTCTACTTCCCAAACTGATGAAGCAGACATCACCCACTAATTTCCAAAGCTAGCAACATATGAATTATGTTTCTCTGCCTTTGTAATTTTTCTTGGTTAAAACTTACAGTCACTTGAATATTTTTGTTTTTTTATAGCTATGTGAAATATGATCTATTTGAAAGCAAAATTTACACATAAAAATCTTTTTAATGAGGCTGAAGAGTTTGTACAGGGCTTAAGGTGCTTGCCTTGCTTAAGGCTGCCCCCAGTTTGATCCCCGAAGTACCACCAGGAGTGATCCCTAAGCACAGAGCCAAGAGTAAGCCCTGCGCACTGCCAGGTGTGTCCGCCCTCAATTAAAAGAAAAAGAAGAGAGGCTCTAGAACAAGGATTAGCTAAATCTATTTTCTGCAAGTGTCCAGGAAATAAATACTTTAAAGTTGGGAGATGACATATAATCTCCCTTCACAACTACACTTCTATCTGGCCATGCATTTCCAAAACAGACAAATAGACAATATGTAAAACAACGGATGTTGGTATGTTGAAATAAAATTTGATTTACAAACGCTGGCAACTTATCTGATACTGAGCTGTTTGCTGACACAGCTTCCAAAATGACATGATATGACATGGGTAAATAAAATTTTAAAAGGGGCCAGAGAGAGAGTACAGTAGGTAGGATGTTTGCCTTACACGCAGCCAATCCTGGTGTGAAACTGCATATGGTCCCCAGAGCACCACCAGAAGTAACAACTGAGCACAGAGTCAAGAGTAAGCCCTGAGCACCGCCAAGTGTGGCCCAAAATCCAAGATGCAAAATGACACAATATGGTACTATGTCAAGAATTTTATAGAAACTTGAGGCAGGATGTATTACGGTCCTTTCATTAGTCAGGAACAATGTACGTGAATGCAGACTTGGCCACGGGGAAATCATCTCAACTTCCTTAAACTTCAGTAAAGTTTCCTCATCTATGAACTAGGGATAATTTCCTACCTGAATCATTGTGGAAAATATACAGGAACACGGTATTGATAAAAGTGTTTTTATAAACTATAAACCTGTAGTAAACTATAAACCTTACCTTCAGGATTTGATTGTGGAGGGTTTTGTGTTGTTGTTTTGGTTGTTTTTGTGTCTGGCTTGGGTGTTTTTTCTGGGTGGGGGGGGAGGTGAGGTGGTTGGTAATGAGGTGGGTTTTAGAGCTACTCTCAGGGGTGCTCAGGGCTTATTTCTGACTCTGCTCACAGGGATCAATCCTGGCAGTGCTAGGGGAACTGCCTGCGGTGCCGAGGGACCAAACCCAGACTGACTGTATACAGGTCAGAGTCTTCCCCGGGGTTCTATCTCTCCAGCCCCTTGACATGTTTCAGTTTCAAGGGCAGCAGAGTTGGCGCTGCTCCAAGGTCACCAAGCTGATGTTACTGTAGCTACACAGAGCTGAAGGTCAAATCCAGGACTGAGTGCCTGTGAGGCATCTGTAAGCATCGTGGGCTGCATTCTCACCCTTGTACCACACCTACTCCAACAGATGGCCCCGCTTATCATAACCCTTCCCCTCCTAGCTTCGACACCTCCCTCTCCTTCATGACGCTCTCTCTCCTGGATTACACACCACTCTCATATAAAAATGACATTAGTTTTGTCTCTGTTTTTGCAAGTCCTACCATTCAAATCACTTCACACAAATAGATCCTGAATCTACATCAGCCACCTTGATTTTTGTCAGAACAATAGACTTACTTTGCCCACTCAGGGTGATTTGCTAGAGTTTCATTAATCAAACTGCTGGTGACTTCTATCATATGCACACTCTCTTGATGAACCTGTAGAGAAAAGGAAAAAAATACAGCCCACTTGAACATCTGCTATTCCTATGCTATTATTGGAACACTGCTATTAACAGTCAAATGATCACATAACTTAGTCTCAACTAATTTAGAAATTTGCACTATGTCCTTTGATATATACCCTTATGGGAAATAAAGGACAATATACATTCTTAGCTTCCTACCATCTTCAGAAACTCAACAATTTACTTTAAAAAAAAAGGGAAAAAAGAGTAACTTGGAAACAGATATGCACACAGCTGATCCAAGTTCAATCTGCAGCACTATAGTCTCCCAATCCCTGCCAGGAAGGATCCCTGAGTGCAGATTCAGGAGGAAGCCCTGAACACACCCTCAAAAAAGTTGCAAAGAAATATTTATAAATACATATTCCACAATATAAATTTTCACCATGAATTAAATATATATATGTACATACATACACACACACACACATACACACACACACACAAACCAAGAACTTATATATAACACATATACAGGACAAATAAAAACTCAAAAAGGTTTCTAAGTTTTAAAAAAAGTCAACTGTGGGGTTGGGGCCACAGTACATAGCAGGCAGGGCACCTGTCTTGCACATGGCTGACCTGTCTTGCACAGGTTTGATTACAAATACCCCAGAGGGTCCCCTAAGTTCCCCAAGGAGTGATCCTTAAGCGCAGGGTCAGGAATAAGCCCTGAGCATTGCAGGTTACAGCCCCCAAACAAACAGAAACATCAACTGTAACTTTATCTCAGAACCTACCTAATCACCAATAAAGGATCAAAAGGAACGAGCCAATGCCATGGGCCATGCTCCATGGGACTCTGCATGAGCATGTGGTTTGCCCTGGGGAGTGCTCCTCGATTACCTGAAAAGAATATAATTCTGCTGCTACCAATTAAGTCTCATTGACTGTGTTTTTCAGGGGCTTTAAATCCTTCCTAGTTTTCTATCTTCTTAACTCTCCCTACTCGGGGGGCTGAGCATCCTCCACCCAGATCCTCCAAATTCCAGTAGGCGGGGGTCACACCCACCAACTGGCGCCCTGGCGCCATGTAATCCCATCAGTGGCCAAGACTCACTTAATCACTTAATCACTTAACTTCCCGTTAGTCGTCGATTTGCTCGAGCGGGCGCCAGTAATGTCTCCATTTGCCCCTGTCGCGTGCTAGTGTAGTCCAATGGCCTCTGTTCGCTCCGGGAACATGAAGAGCCTCAAAACGATCGTTCATGATCTTGACAAAGAAGTCTGACCATCTGGTAGGTGGGCGGCCACGCGGTCTTTTGACATCCTGTGGAATCCAGTCGGTAACAGCTCTAGTCCAGCGGTCGTCTTTAAATCTCATTACGTGACCAGCCCATCTGATTTTCGACACCTTGGCAAATGAGACAGCGTCCCTGATTCCTGATCGTTGACAGATGTCAGAACTCTGGATTTTTTCTCTCATTTGAGTGAAACGTGATATTCCAAGCATTGCTCTTTCTATTCTTCTTTGGGAGACCTGAATGGCGTTCTCATCCTGTTTGCGTAGGGCCCAGGTCTCTGAGGCATATGTTAATGCAGGAAGAACAGTGGAATCAAAGAGATGTGCCCGGAGCCGGAGGTTCTTCGTCCTCTTAGCTATTGCTTCGACGTTCTTGAAGGCGTTCCAAGCCGCTCTCTTCCTCCTGCGCAGCTCGGGTGCCAGGTCATTTGTCATGTTGACCTCTCGACCTAGGTACACATAGCTGTTGCATTCGGAGATGGTCGTTCTATTGAGAGCGAATGGGGCGTCAGGAACAAGGCTGTTTCTCATAAACATTGTCTTCGTAAGATTCAGCTGTAGTCCTACCTTTCCACACTCACGGTCAAAGTCGGCCAGCATTTGTGCCGCTTGGCTGATGTTTGGTGTTATTAAAACAATGTCATCAGCAAAGCGGAGGTGGTGTAGTTGCTGACCATCTATATTCACTCCCATTCCTTCCCATTCCAGTCGTCGCATGATGTTCTCGAGGGTGGCACTGAAGAGTTTCGGTGAAATGGTATCACCCTGCCGCACCCCTCTCTTGACATCAACGATCACTTCTTTGTAGAATGGTGAGATCCTGGTAGTGAATCCGCAATACAGCTCACGGAGGATCCTGATGTATTGGGCTTGAATGCCCTGATTGGCTAGGGCTTCAATGACCGCTTCCGTCTCAACGGCCTGTTGAGATGGCCAAGACTCAGAGACTATAAAAACCAGATCCCGGAACCGCGCGGCCGCGAATGCGAATGTCATCTTATCAGGACATCCTATTATGACATCTTATTATCTCACTCCTACTTTGGACAAACTGGACAAAATGTCATCTTATCAGGACATCTTATTAAGACATCTTATTATCTCATTCCTACTCTGGACAAACTGGCAGGCTACCGAATGTAACCTGCCCACACGGCAGAGTCTGGCAAACTCCCCGTGGCGTCCCCAATATGCCAAATACCAGTAACAATGATGGGTCTCATTCTCCTAAAGAGCCTTGAATATAATCTCAGGGCTAGGATGAAGGAGACGTTACTGGGGCCTGCTCGAGGCAATCGACGATTAACAGGATGATTTGTGATTTGTGATTTGTGAACTCTCCCAGTAACTAAAAGTTTTATTCTACTCCTAACTAATAATTGGTTTGCCCATTTCTTCCTTTGAATTCTAAATATTTCATGATTTTAAAGCTCCTGTCAGGAACATACACATTATAACACGCATATTAACAGTTATAACACTTACTGAAATTTTAACTCTTTTATCATCGGAATGTATTTTGCTCTAGTAAGTTGATTCATCAAACTGTTATAATGTCATTATAACATTATTCTGTTACCAATATCACTCTTCCCCATCTCTCTTCTGGACAGGTTTCCTGCTACATCTCTTTTTTTTAATTCTCTGCGAATCTTTGTTTTCGGTAAGCTCAGAGCCAGGAGTGAGATACCCAGTGTCACTCAGGTGGGAGGCCTAACAGTTCAGTGCTCTAGGACAGTGAGAGCTAATCTAAACCCTGCAGTGCCCAAGCAGTCACATGGTACCAGGGATGGAACTAGGGCGAGAAACATATTCTGCCACATAATCTATCCCGTAGACCTTTACTGCTAATCTTTTCAGAGAGCTCGGATTTTAAGAATGTATCTTAGCAATACTATCCAGTTGAAACTTGCTTTTAAAAAAATCTTTTAATACTTGTATTTACTTTGTAAAATCGTTTTTAAAATACTTTTAAGATATGAAAATCTCTGCATTTGATTATTCAACAGCTTCATAGCTCATATAACTACTGGCATGATAATGTTTAGGGCTGTCATTCTGCTGTTTTATGTGATTTGCTATCTGTCTCACTGCTAGCGTTCCTCTTTGTCTTGTATTAAATTATCTGTTGGCAAACCATTTTGATTTCCCTAAAATCTGTAGCCCTCACTATGTCTCTCGCTCTCTTTTTTCTTTTTTTTTCTTTTTGGGTCACATTCAGTGATGCACAGGGGTTACTCCTGGCTTTGCACTCAGAAATTACTCCTGGCGGTGCTCAGGGGACCATACGGGATGCTAGGAATTGAACCTGGGTCAGCTGCGTGCAAGGCAAACATCCTACCCACTGTGCTATCACTCCAGCCCCTCGCTAAGTTTCTTAAGCGAGGACATCTTTAGTTTCTCACTACTGGTTTTGAGTGAATGATGAACTTACAGCAAAATATCCACAGGAAATAGTTCGAGGAGAAGGAGAGCATGTCACGCACGCACAAGGCCTGCGCAAAGTCCTGTGACCCCTGCACTGCCAGGCACAAAGCACTCTGTTGCCCCTGAACTGAAAAATCACTAGGAGCAGCTCCCAAAGGATAGGGAGGAACTTCTTTAGTGGGCAGAGATTCCTTTAATGTTCCTTTCGGTGGAGGACTGCTATTTGCAGGTTCTCTCAACTTTAAACTTTTTTCCTTTTTGCCTTACACTTGTTTTGTTTTTGCTCGAGCGGGCCCAGTAACGTCTCCATTGGAGACTTTGTTGTTACTATGTCTGGCGTATCGAATACTCTAGGTAGCTTGCCGGGCTCTCCGAGAGGGGCGGAGGAATCGAACTCGGGTCGGCCATGTTGGCCGCGTGTAAGGCGAACGCCCTATAGCACAGCGGTAAGGCGTTCGCCTTACACGCGGCCAACATGGCCAACCCAAGTTCGATTCCTCCGCCCCTCTCGGAGAGCCCGGCAAGCTACCGAGAGTATCTCGCCCGCATGGCAGAGCCTGGCAAGCTCCCCATGACGTATTCGATATGCCAGACACAGTAACAACAAAGTCTCCAATGGAGACGTTACTGGGCCCGCTCGAGTAAATCAACGATCAACGGGAGGGCCTTTACCTTTACCTTTACCTTTGTTTTGTTTTAGGGCTATGCCCAGCAACACTCAGGGCTGAGTCCCAGCTCCATGCACAGTGGTCATTCACTGCGGTGCTCAGGGCAGGCATTGAACCTGGGCTGCCAGCACACAAAGTTTGCACTCAGCCCATGGAATTATCTATCTGGTTCTTATTTTGCCCTTCTGTTTCTGGTTTTTGGCCACATCCCATGGGGGCTGGAAAGATAGTACAGCAGATAAAATGTGTGCCCTGCACGTGACTAATCCCAGGTTGATCCCTGGCAGAACACCTGAGACCTAGACCCAAGTGGGGGGAAGACAATTATTATGTGGGTAAGGCACTTGCTTTGCCTTCACCCAACCCAGTTAGTTCCCCAACACCCATATAGTCCTGCCAGGAGAGATCCCTGAGCATGGAACCCGGTGCACCTATGGGTGTGGCCCAAAAACCAACACCCAAAAAAATTCTCTTTGGCATTTAGCAGTGTGACTATAATGTACTGATTTCACGTCTGAGTATATTTATTCTACTAAAGGTTTACAGAACTACTTGGACCTGTTAATGTTTTTCATCAAGCATGGAAAATTTTCTGTTCTTATTTTCTCAAGTATTTGTGTAATGGAGGAGGAGATACTACCTCCTACCCAGCCGCCGCCACGCTCCAGGCCGCTTTCTGGATGCTCAGGCCGAAACTCACGCACGACTGAAGCCCCACAGAACCAAGTAAGCGGATCTCTGCAACCTTGGACTCCAGGTTCAACGGGACAAGGAACAGAGATCCTCTGCCGGCTCCCACCAATCTCCGGCAACCCAGGGATTAAACCCAGAAGACCCACCCTACCCTGCCCTGCCTGCTTCCACCAATCTCTGGTGACCCAGGAATCACACCCAGAAGTCCCACCCTACTGGTACCAGATAAATACCTCATCGGCAGACCTCCACTACCTCCACTACCCAGGCGCCGCCATGCTCCAAGCCGCTTTCCGGACACATCATAAGACACTTACTACCCATCTTCCAAGATTACCGCATCATATTTGATGGGGTTCAAATACGGTTTGAACCATGGGAACATCTGCAAGGGCAATTAGAAGCCGCCCTAAAACCTCTATCCCTCTCAGAGAGCCTGGCAAGCTACTGAGAGTATCCCAACCGCCCACACAGCAGAGCCTGGCAAGCTATCCGTGGCGTATTTGATATGCCAAAACCAGTAAATACAATGGGTCTCATTCCCCTGACCCAGAGAGAGCCACCAATATGGCAGCATTAAGAAAGATGAGTTAGGAGAGGCTGATAAAATCTCAAGGCCGAACTAGGCTGCCAAAACGAGAAGGACAAAAATGACTGTGTGTACTTTCAGTGCATGTACACTGGCATCGGATGCATCCATTGAGGACCTGATGGTGCAAGCGCGAAAGGTCAAGTATGACATCATTGGTCTGACCGAGATGAGACGGTATCAATCACATCATGCCGTTTTCAACACTGGAGAAGAACTGTTCCTCAGAACATGCGACAAAAGAGGCGTAGGTGGTGTCAGTGTCCTTGTCAACACGAACTTGGCCATGAGCATTGATTCATTCGAATGCCTAACAACCCGAATTGGAAAATTACACTTGAATAGATGTGGCTCACTGCCAGCAGTTTCTATCTTCATTATCTACGCCCCAACATCCAATTATGATGAAGAAATTGAGAAGTTCTACATGGAGCTGGAGAAGTTCTAAAACAAGATCATTGTTGGTGATTTTAATGCCAAGATAGGACCGAGAAGATCAGCCAAAGTACTCCACATCGGGACTCATGGCCTAGAATGGAATGAACAGGAAGAAAGACTATCTGAGTTCATCATGTCGACCAAGACCATCCATGGTAACTCACAGTTCCAGAAGGCCAAATCTAAACGTTGGGCTTGGGAGTCTCCCGGTGGATGGTTCCAAGCAAAATTGACCACATCGTATTCAATAGACGGTCTCGCCTGATCAATGTCGCTGTTGTCCCAAAATTCCAAACAAGATTGGACCACAGTCTCCTTCGTACAAAATTCTACTTCACGGAGCAGGGAGAAAGGGCTCCAAAGTTTAAGAAGAGAACTCCCAGAACGACCACCAACTGGGAGCTCTTTGGCACTATTGCGGCAACATGAGAAGATGCCATCGTTGACAACATTGACGAGGAATACAATAGGCTGCGAACAATGGAAATGTCGTTCCCAACATTCTCCCTTCTGAAATTCAACACGCCATTTCATTGATAAAGTAGCGAACAGCACCTCGTCCAGACCCGAACACCTGAATAACCTGCTGTCAAGTACTCATTAATACACTGGATCGGTTCTTCACACACTACCTGTCTGAATGCAAGGTACCGTCCCAGTGGAAAACAGCAGGAATGTTCTCCTGTTTAAGAAGGGAGACATCCACGACATGGGTAACTATTGCCCGCTCTGCCTATTGTCTGTCATCTACAAACTGTTCACTTGAGTCATCCTGAATAGGATTGGCAGAACACTAGATGAAGGATAACCATGAGAGCAAGCCGGGTTCCGAAAAGGATTCAGCACCATCAACCATATCTACACGATAACCAAGCTCATTGAGGTTTCTCGGGAGTTCAAGACGCTTCAGTCAAGTGAGAGAAAGAATCCAGAGTTCTGACCTCCGTCGATTATCAAGAATCAGGGATGCTATCTCGTTTGCCAAGGGGTCGAAAATCAGACGGGCTGGACACGTAATGAGATTTGGAGATGATCGCTGGACTAGAGCCATTACCGGCTGGATTTCATGGGACGTCGAAAGATCGCGTGGCCTCCCACCTACAAGATGGTCAGACTTCTTTGTCAACCTAAACGATTGGTTTGAGGCTCTTCGTATTCCTGGAGCGAGCCGATGCCATTGGGCTACACTAGCACACGACAGGGCCGAATCAAGTCGTTACTGGAGCCCGCTTGAGCAAATCGATGAGTAACGGGATGTCAAGTGATCAAGTGATTTGTGTACTTTTAAGGGAGGGACATCCAGAGGTACTTGGGACTTCTTCCTGACCCAGTGCACAAGGATCATTCCTGAAAGTGCTCAGGGGACCATATGGAGTGCTAGGAATTGGACCATTGCCTTGGGCATGCCTTAAGCCCTCTACTTTCTCTCCAGCCCCATCCCCCAACCTTTTCCCCATGTTTTTCTCTTCTCAAGGATGCCTATTCCATATCTACTGGTATGTCTGATACAGTCCCACAGATCTCTGAAGTTGTGCTCATTTAATATTTAAAAAGTTGTTCTGTTGTTCAGATTCAGGGCAATTAGTAGAATAAAAATCATAAATACTTTGGGCCAGAAATACAGAAGAGTGGATAGAGTGCTTGCCTTACACAAGGATGACCCAGGTTCAATCCCTGGGAACAAAGAGAGTCCCCCAAGCACTGCCAGGAATGATCCCTGAGCAGAGAGCCAGAATAAGCCATGAGCACAGTTGAGTGTAGGAAAAAATAAAAGAAAAAAAAACTAACATAAATACTATAACGGTAACACATTTATAAGCAAAGTAACATTTCCCAAGCCTAGTTTCTTACTCATACTACAATTCTAGCAAGTGTATAATGGTAATGAAACTCTTGTACTTTACCTTTGCAGTCAGGAGAAGGCCTAAAAGGAGGGTTCCTATCACTAACAAAAATATGATGAAAATGCTAATTATTTTGTCTAACATCTTCTCCAACCAGATGATCATCTGCACAGAAATGAAAATAATTATTTATCTTTCAGTTCCAATTGAATATAAACCACATAGGCACTCAAATATCATTAAGACCAAACAGGTTATGCAGCATTGCAAATCAAGCTATGGCTTAATGATTAAAGTAGTGAAAGCCGTAAGCAACTTTAGAAAATGCACTAACAGTATTAATCATTAATCACTGTTACAGAAAGAGTTTATTATTGTCAAATTTAAGAAAAGGCAATCAACGTGAACAAAACCAACAGAATTCTACTGTGGTGCCATTTGGTATTAAAAAAAAACAACTTAAAATCTGGTATACAATGTAAACAAAATAATAACAAAGTAAGATGATCACAAATCTCACCATTTTACTGTCAGTTAGCAAATATTCAGAAAGTGTGTCTCTTATAATATATATATAAAATATATATATATATATCGTAGTTTAAAGAATTACATTAGAAATATCTTCTGCTCGATGTTATTAGGGTTACAAAATAGTGATGACAAAAATCTAGTGTAAATGATAAATAACAGTTTCAGAACCAGAGCCACCCTGAGGGCCAAAGGGTCAAGGGCAGGCACAGTCAGGGAGGGAGACAGATCTGGCTTCAGTTACATAATATTTTATCAAGCAGACAAATAGGCATGTGGTTGTTTCTTTTAAAATATTAAATATGGATATGAATGATAAAATATATTAATAAAAATACTTATAAAAATCCTATATCTGACTTGAAATTTCTATTTTTTAAACCTAATTATGACAAGCCATAATTAAAGTCACAAATAACCATTAATTTTGTAGTTATTCCTTAAACTATCATTAAATTTATACTCTTCATAAATGCAACTGGACATTCTGAATATAACTCCTCTCTTCCTTTATAACCATGATTAATACATTTCAAATGTTTATGTTTATTTTATTTTCAGGAATATGACACTTCTAACAGATTTCTAATTCTGGCCATTCAAATACTCTCTAACAGTTCAAAGCCGTAACCAGTGAGACTGAGAGCTATTCAAACTCGATTGCACCTCTCAACCCCAACACAAGCCATAATGTTTCTGAATAATATTAATTTAAACCTGGATTATGCTCTCCAAATAATAAACATCTAAGGACAAAGAATGGTGGCTTTCAAAAAGTGACTTCTAAAACATTTATTTTCCACATAATGATTTTAAGCTTATACTGCCCTCCACCCCGTATCTCCGTGATTAAGAGAGCAATATGATTAAGAGAGCAATACTATAGGAAACAAAAAAATTCCATCTTTTATCTTGACAATTATAGTTTTAAACAGAGGAGTTAATGTTCAGTGCATGCTACAAAGCATTGAAGACAATACAGGCTTTTAAATAAAAGGCTTCTAAGATATGGAAGGTCATATTTCATATTTTGAATGAATTCTAAAAAATCAACAAAAGTGGAAAGCTTGTCAACCAACTCTAGCTAGTTCTTGAGACAGTTTTTGAGAAAAGAAATAATGTTTATCTTTGTATCTCCAAAGCTGATCGGTGTGACCATATGGCAAGTGTTCAGTAAAAAACGTATATGTATGAATATGAATAATTATAATTTCAAAATTGAGACCAGATTTATATTCATAAATGAAAATTGCTAAAAATAATTTGGAATATCTCTTTTTATAAGAAAACATACTGTTCTGAGACATTTTTATATGTAAGCAAAGTATGAATATCTAAATTTATGCCTGGATATTCTGAGCCTTTAAAACATAGAATATTGCCAGGGAGGTGGTACAGCAGCAAAGCACATGGCTTGTATGCATGAGACTAAGGTTCTGTCCCTAGCACCCCAAAAGAACAAAATCAGAAACTCAAATCCAAGGACTATTTCACAAACACATAAAGGAACATCAACATCACAAGCCAAACTGACTTTTAAAAAGCCAAAGTAGAATTTTTCTCTAACAAGCCATATACCGTATGAGTTGGGGGGAAGGAAAAATAAAACCCTACAAAAACACTAAATAGAACTTTCGTATTCAGAGGGTTAACAAGTGAGATGACATGATTCATTCGGTACTTAAAATAAACTCACTTAAGATGCTCATTATATAAGCTAAGAGGGTGATGCTGGAGTGTTTCTGCTTGTATCACGGCCAGCTTAGGTTCCAAAAATCAGTGACAAGAGAGACAGCAAGAGAGTGAGAAGCGCGGTCAAGAGAGGGAGGGAGAGACCTGAAAATCTGGGGACGGGAAGGGGCTGGCACATGGAACCATAGAGAGGGAAAAACAACGCAGACAAAAAAAAACTCAGAATGACACACATACACACAGAAACACGGACAGAGGCAGCCGTGGAAAAGGGGTGCAGGACTGCCAGAGGCCAGAGGTCCTAAAGCGATGCTGAGGTCAGCCTTGGAGAGGAGCAAGTGCCCAGCTCTGCTTTGGACAAAGACAGGCCAAACATGCCGCCAGCGCTGCACTGGTCACGGGAACTACCCTCATTCTCTCGCCTGTCTGCCAAGCTGTGCCAAGGCATCTGATTCTTTTTAAACTTCATCTCCTCGCGGAGGTCTACTGCAGGGACATCTAACGCCTGCCTGGCATATGCATCGTCAGGAGTTCAAATCCCAGGTGTCTAGCGGGTGCTGAGCGCAGACCCAGCAACTCGGCAGCTGGAGCCCGGCAGACAGACCCCCAGTGAGCATCTTACTAAAAAGATGCGTGCCAGCACCGGCCAGGAAATGTGACCTCTGGCGAGCAGCGTGGCCATTCCCAGAAGCACCACCGCAGTGACTGGTGACAAGGGAAAGCATGGGGTGCGGCAAAATATGAATGCCTAGATTTATATATTTTGGGGGGGGGGGTCACATCCGGCAATGCACAGGGGTTACTCCTGGTTTTACATTCAGGAGTTACTCCTGGCGGTGCTTAGGGGACCATATGGGATGCTGGAATCGAATCCGGGTCGCCCGCCGTGTGCAAGGCAAATGCCCTACCCGCTGTGCTATCTCTCCAGCCCCTAAATTTATATTTAGATATGCAACTAAAGGCGTGCCAGCCTCAGTGAGCACTATGGGGACACTGGAAGCTGATGTGTGATGGGCAGCCCGGGAGCACACGGCCCGCACGTGTGAAACCTCCAGGCACTGCTGTAAGGCAAGGAGAGGTGGGAGGTCGGGGAGGGAATGGCGGGAGGAAGGCGTTTAAGTACCTATTGTAGCACTGTAGCACTGTCCTCCCATGTTCATCGAATTTGCTCATCATGCGGGCGAGATACTCTCGGTAGCTTGTCGGGCTCTCCGAGAGGGACAGAGAAATCGAACCTGAGTCAACCGGGTCAGCCGAGTACAAGGCAAATGACCTACCCACTGTGCTACCGCTCCATGCAATCCTGTGAGTGTTTATCAGATAAAAGACACAGATGCATTCTTTAATTTTCTGGAATGCTAGCTTTTTTTGGGGGGGGGGGGGGGTTGTCATACCCAGCAATGCACAGCGGTTACTCCAGGCTCATGAACTCAGGAATTACTCCTGGTGGTGCTCAGGGGACCATATGGGATGCTGGGAATTGAACCTGGGTTGGCCGCGTGCAAGGCAAACGCCCTACCCGCTGTGCTATCACTCCAGCTCCAGGAATGCTATCTTTTTTAAAGAGAGACAAAAAATAAAATTACTAATTCGTAAGAGTATCATGCAAATCTTTCAAATTTATCCTGTACAAAAATCCCCCCAAGAAAGAAAGGTAATAAAGTGTTCTCTTTCCCTTTCAGTAAGCTATTGTGTAACTATGTGCTCTCACGCATCCAAAAAGTCCAGATTATCAGGCTGAGCCATAATGCGAACTGAAAAGCGATAGAAATAATTTACAGTGGACAAAAGGACCACACATACAGAAACAAAAAAACTGGACAAGGAGATACCACCTACATCCCACGGAGCCTTGAGCTTTCAACGAACTGTCAATCGTACTGTGATGGTAATGCTTCACGACCTTCCATAGCTTATAATCGGAATTTTAGAAAACAAAATTTAATTCGACATATGAGGAGAAACACAGAGAAAGAAGGCAGATATAAAAGCAGAAGTTACAGAACTCAGTCGTAAAAACCAACATCCATGTGTTCATTTACCTTCTTATTTAGCCAGTGCCAAAGCTTGAGGACAGGGGGTAAGGTAAGAAAGAGAAGATAAGAACAGGGGGATATCATTAGAGAATGTCATCACAGTACGAAAAGAAAAAGAACAGAAAGTCACCAAAAGCACAAAGAGGAAATCGCCCCAGAAGAAAAACTAAAGAGGAAATTATCTCCACGGGAAAAAAATCACAATGCATTTAACAGTTTTTAAAGGTCCTGAATGAGGTCTTCCTTTCAATCAAATATCCAATGATTGAAATGGTGGCGATGACAAACTTTATTGACAATTCAACAATAAAAGTAGATAAAATATGCGTCTGGGAGTAGAGCGGCACCCAATCCAAAGATCAGAGTTATATTATTAGAATTTCTTCATCTACCATGCACTAAAAGAATGTATTCATATTCATATACCAGCTTCTCTGAATTTTACAGTGATAGTTTTATAGTATTTGTTTCTCAATATTTTTTAAAAGTATATTTCAGTGCTCATTTGAAATACTGAATACTTGGCCAAAAGATTGGCACCTTAAGATTGTTACTATTTGGTACAATTCCTTCCATTCCATGTTTTAAGTATTTTTTTTAAATTGTATATAATAGCCTGGGCTGGAGCGATAGCACAGCGGTAGGGCATTCGCCTTACAAGCGGCCAACATGGCCGACCCGAGTTCGATTCCTCCGCCCCTCTCGGAGAGCCCGACAAGCTACCAAGAGTATCTCGCCCGCATGGCAGAGCCTGGCAAGCTCCCCACAAACTAACTTAGTATACTAAATTTTTAGTATACTAGAAAGTAATCCTAGTTGATACACACATAACCTAAAAGTTGGAAAATCCAGATTTAAGACATTCTTGTTATAAAAAATAGAAAGGCTAAAAGGCATAATTTCATCAGGAAGATTATAAATGTCCTCTGTGACATTTATCCTCAAGTATATCCAATGCACAATTATATACAATTAAATCTCTTATAGGTGGAAGAATCAATTTCAGAAGCACTGAATTAAAAATTTAATAGAAACATGAAAAATAAATTTCTTCCCCAAGGAAGCAAACAAAATTTTTTCTTCCCCAAGACGAATACAGTTTTGGCACCAATTACAGTAAAACGTATATTCACTTTGTGATAATGATTCTGACCTATAGCGATTATAATAGAGTAGCACTTAGCACTTCCTCCTGTTGTTCATGGATTTGCTCAAGCGGGCACCAGTAAGTCTCCATTGTGAGACTTGCTGTTACTGGTTTTGGCATATCAAATACGTCAGGGCAGCTTGCCCTGGCTCTGCCGTATACTAAAGTACAGATGTTTTATTCATTTTACCCAAACTGTCCAATTTGCAAGTGTCTTTTTCTATTAACAAGTATCTATTGATGCCCCTTGAACTTCACTGATAAAAATACAGTTTTCCTAAGTGAACAGTACCAAACACATGATGTACGTGGAAACACAAAAAATCGGATTTAGTTTCTATCATTTCTAACAGTGGTAGAACAAAGACATGAACTAAACTGAGAGTCACCCTCTTTCAGTTTTAATTACTTTTGGTTTTGGTCACTGGCTGTGCTCAGTGTTTCCTCCTGGCTCTGTTCTCTGGGGTCACTCTTGGTAGTGCTGGGGGACCTTACATGGTGCTGGGGATTGAACCCGGGCTGGCCACATGCAGGGCAAGCTCCTGATCCACTGTAATGTACCTCTCTGGTCCAAATCACCTTTAAACAGAGGTACTAAATCTACTTTAGTAAAATTAATAAAAGAGTAAAGCTTAATTTTATTTTTAAAAAATTTAGGGGCCCAAGAGATGATCCAATGAGCACATGCTTTGCCTAGGGAGACCAGGGTTCAATTCCCAGCACCACATGGTTTTAGGAGTGTGACCCAAAAACAAAACTAAAATAAAATTTTTTATTTATTAAAAAATTTAAAAATAAGACACTGAGATATTAATCTTCTTGTAATTTTTTGAAAAACCTTCCACATATTTTTAAGTAATCCAGTATTGCCAAGAACCGTGGTTAGACTGGGCATTCTCATGTGACGTATTGGAAAGACTTAAAACTAGCAAACATTTTGGAAGCCAAGTCAGGCAGTCTGTAAGACAATTTATCCCCCTCATTTCCTTTGACTGGGGCTTTTATTACAAGTTTAAAAATTATTCACCCCTATCTCTTCATAGGAACTCAAGTTGTTATCCTCAGTCCTGTCTACAACTGGTCTCAGGTACCCAGTATTTCCCTACCATCCACCAAGGACGACCTGTCCAAGGCAACGGCTATGGCTTCTGTGACAGGGCACAGCTGGCACAGCATTGCAGAATGTTCAAGGTCCTTCAGCCTGACTCAAACTCCCAGGACCTTCCAGCCTCACCTCCTACTCCTAAGCACTTTAGACATTCCAGTCAGGACCATTTTCTTGGGTTCCCTGTGTACTGATCTTGAAGGGAAAGTCTCTCTGCCTTCACATTGCTCTCTGGTCAACTGCTCTTCCTGCCATATGCATTCAAAAAAAAAAAAAAAAACACCCACTGACTCTTTCAAATACACCCTGGCATCACCTGTTCTGCAAAACCGCCCCTTCTTCCATGGTCTCACCAACCAGGGGGAGTAATTACTTCCTCAGCTCCATCACCACATCCTGTACATTATCTGCCTACACAAATTGCAATAACAGCTGAAATTTAGAGCTTACGGGGCACCAGGCTGTGATTCTAGGAACTGTACACAGATTAGCCCATTAAACCCTCAGAACCATTCCCGTCCTAGCGACAAGGAAACCACGGCACAGGAAGATTACAAAGTACAGTACGAAATCCAAAGATTTCAAAGTCACAGAGCCAGTAAGTGATGCCAGATCTGAAGTCAGAGCTTGCGATTCAGAGTCCAGGCTCTGTGTCCTTAGCTCTGAACTTACGAACTAGCAGTTTATAATTCTGAGTCACTCAGCCTCCGCATCGAACCACCACCCTGATTTTAATGGAGTCCTGTCGTTCTCCATTGAACAGTGGTTCTACACCTGGTTTTTCATGAAACATCTGATTTTGAGACTTCCACTTTTAAAAATTATCCACTGAACTAACCTGCTCCCTCGCCAAATAATCTCAGGTAAGACACTTTAACCCCTTCAGATTCCAATTCAGTCCTTAAAAAATGAGGAAGTTGAATGGGTTATTTCACAAGAACAATTTCTCCCGTGAAAACTGGTCAAACAATACTTCAACGAAGTCCATTCTCTCTCATTACTAAACTGTAATTCAAAACTTATCGACTGTGGCAACATAAGCACACTTAGATCATGAAATGGGAGCACCTGAGCCCATGAGATAAACTCCATTAAAACAGTCCAAGTTCTTCAAAAAGTGCCGTACCTTGCTATCGACTTTCAACAAGAACTTCCCAAGTCCAACGATTGGCCATGGTGCCAGGGCTTCCTGTCGCTCCTTCAGGAAGTGCTCGATGCTCTGCCACCACACGTAGCAGCGTTTCTCCAGGAAATTCACAACGCCAAAGTGAATGACAAGCTTCTTGAGTACCCACACTACATGGAAGATAAAAGACACACGCATGAACAAGACGTACGCTAGGAAAGTACAGAAGGAGAAGCTTCCTTAATCCCACGGGATCTTTCTCAAATAGTAAAGCCGGCTTTGAAACAAATCAATTCGGTTTCTAATTGAGGAAGGGGAAGGAAACTTATGATAGTGCACACTGATATACTGGGATAAGTGACCGTGCGCGTGTGCACGCACACACGCGCGCGCGCACGCACACACACACACATACACACACACACCCATTAACCACTTGATATACTGTGATAGATAGATGACCACAACAAGTCAGGGTTTATCTTATCACCCTGACAGGCATAAGAAACTCTGTTCAGTGATCTGGGCTCCTCATACCCTCCCCGCTTCCAAAGAAAAAATCACTAACCCGATATGCCTCTGTCTAGTTGCATATAATAAATTACAGCTCTCGACGAGTTTTGTTCTTTTCCTTGGACATTTGATGCAAAAGGATCAGAGACGTGAAAGGTACTCCACACTGATCATGATTTTATACCATCACAGGGGAAACGTTTCTTTGTGTCTCTATTTCTCTATCTAATGGTACTTGGTCCACCTGCGTCTATGCCCAGGACTCAGCAGAGTGGGCTCAGATGAGGCCACTACAAATGCGCTGAGACGGCACCGTTCGCATCAGGGGTGAGAGCGCTTCCCGCCAGCCCACAGACAGGGTAGTGGGGCAGCCCCGGGAGCAGGAGTTTTGCTTCCCCTGAAGGTCAGCTAAGAGCATGATGGCGCCAGAAGGAAGTAGGACTGATCAGTGAGTGGAGGCTTGAGTATGGATCCTGGAGAACAGGTTCCAATCATTATAAATGCCCTAACTGCAGGGGCTTGTGTCCTTGGCTCCTGCCTTGTCATCTACCCATTTACCACCTTCACAGTCTCTTAAGCAGTGCTCAGGGAGCCTGGGGTCACACCAGGCACCACTCAACCGGCTTTCTGGGCGTGGACCTGGATGTATCGGGGGCCATCCAGGTCTTTTACAGAGGTGCTGAGGGCCACCAGGACTATACCCAGAGGTGCTGGGGATCCAACCCGGGGGCCTTCAAATGCGAGGCGTGAGTCCCAGTCCTTCCGGCTGTCTCCCACACAGCCACAGTTTACCCTTTGAATCATGACTGTTATTTTATCAGTTCGGCAATTCCTCGTTCACATTTTTAAATCTCTAGAAAGGTCCTGGGAAAGTTTCTGTAGTCTCTAAAATAAGCTTCACTGCAGGTTGAAAGGATCTCTTGGAGGTCACCCTCTTCTGAGTCAGCTTGCCCAAGGCCGTGCCAAAGTCCTGTGATTACCAGCAGGTTACAAAATGACTAGGACAGGGGCCAGGAATACAGGTCAAGTGGCAGAGCGTACGCCCCCCCTCCCCAACCCCTGGGACCATGGGGAGCAGCCTAAGAACAACGGCCCCCAAAAGTTTGATTTTTAAATGAGATGACTATGACATATGTAACTGCAATTTAGCAACATTAAGGAGGAAAAAGGGGTTCCCAGAGCACTTGATAACCTGATTTGCCAGCATAAAAGAAATCATTTGGCAAAACCAAAATAGTATGGGGTAATCCAGAAAAGCAATGTAAATACTGTTTGATCAAGTGTTTCTAGAAATTCCTTAGCAAGAAGCAGAAACAACTATTCCTTATTCTTGCTAATGTTAGAAAACAGCTTTAGAAAAGAATGAACAGGGGCTGCAGGGATAGTCCAGTGGGTAAAGCATTTGCCTTACACACAACCAATGCGGGTTTGATCCCCAGCATCCCATATGGTCCCCGGAGCACTTCCACGAATGATTCCTGAGTGCAGAGCCAAGAGTAACCCCTGAGCATCACTGAGTATGACCCAAAAAGCCAAAAAGAGGAAAAAAAAAAAAAGAGAGAAAATGAACAGAGGTAGGTCATATGTTACCATGCTATTAATGTGTGAAGACACCATTTAACTGATCTATGGAAGGCTGTATTGTACATTCCATTCTGATACGTAACACATACATACATATATACACACATGCATATACACATACAATATATGCAATTAAATTTTATGTCAAAGAAAAATAAAGATGCTGTGCCTATTTATCTCTCAAAATCTGTTTCTTTAAGATGCACTAAAAGCAGTTCCCAAATACTAACAGCAAACCCTAAAGCCCAGATTTTTAACAGAATCCTGGATGGCTAAACAGAGACGTCTCCCAGGGCAACAACTGGTCCCTGATACCCTACAAAAATTTAAGAGACACATCTTCTCACACTGTAAGATATGAAATTCCACTACATTAGTGTGTACCATTTAAAAGAGTGTTTACCACTAAAAATGTGACTATTTATTTCACAAACCAGTGAGGTCATTTGCAATACTGAGAATCGATCTGGGAGGAACAGCGACCTGCGACAGGCACGGGCAGCAGCTGCACAATCCAAAGGTTCAGCCAGATCTGGACACCGATGATGGCCCACACGAGGAACACGAAGTAGACGTCACTCGTTTTCTTCTTCCTGAGAAACGTCCCCATCTCAGGCCTCTGTCTGCCCAGGGTGGGTGACGGGGTCGAGGGTGACGGAGACGAGGACTCTGCTGGAAGAGGTTCTCCCCCGTCACTGGCTTCTACGGAGGGAAAGGAAAAAGAAACCAGAGGCCGCGTGAGCCTACCTTGGCCACCAGCAACGCGGAGCAGTTCGCTGGCCCACCCGATTTGAAGCGTGGACCACGCAGCACGAAGATGTTCACTGGGTTAGAAAGAGACTCGACTGACTGCAAATGGACTGAAGGGTGCAGAGAACTGTAATGCTGAAAATGTTTAAATCAAGGAAAATTGAAGTCTTTGGGGAGCAGAATTGGATATGGATATATATTTTAACTTTTTTTTTTTTTTTTTTTTTGCTTTTTGGGTCACACCCGGCGATGCTCAGGGGTTACTCCTGGCT
This sequence comes from Sorex fumeus, assembly GCF_029834395.1. Classification (NCBI taxonomy): domain Eukaryota; kingdom Metazoa; phylum Chordata; class Mammalia; order Eulipotyphla; family Soricidae; genus Sorex; species Sorex fumeus. The sequence goes on from NW_026606091.1 coordinate 44,017,983, forward strand.
CTGCACTCAGGAATCACTCCTGGCGGTGCTCGGGGGACCATATGGGATGTTGGGAATGGAACCCGGGTCGGCCACGTGCAAGGCAAACACACTTACCCACTGTGCTATTGCTCCAGGCCCTATATTTTATCTTTTTTACAGACTCGATTCTACTATAGATGTCACTATAGTAGAATTTAAACACCAACTCAAGAAAAATGCATAACAAGAGAGCTGAGGACCATACTAATGGTCACTAGAATTCCTGTATTTTAAAAAATCTCCACTTTCACTGTAACATTACGTTTGATGTGCTTATGTTTTTGAGACAATATGGCTCTTCTGTGTGGTTTCACCCGGAAATGGAGGCAGCTGCTCTCACAAGAACTGAGGGATTTGAATCAGACCTTCTTGGAGTGAGATACAGGATACTGGGGACAAAGAATTTGCAAATAAAGGAAACTACACTAGTTTACATAAAGCTCTGTGTCCTAACAATCCAATTACTGTGCTACATTTCCTGTATGAATATGTTATTTCTACATCCCAAATTCACTATCAGGCACCATCTATAGCAGAAGCAATATAACTTTGAGTAGTATCACTTAAATATACACTATGACCATAAAAATGAGTTCAACTCTAAAACTTGTACTTTGCCTTACATAAAAAAAAATTATTAACAACGCAGGTATACTATTTCAGAAAGAAACAGGAACAGTCATAATCACACACACACACACACACACACACACACACACACACCCATGCCGCCAAATCATTCCTTGTTCTTACCCCGTCCCTTCTCCCTTCAGCTGATCATCAGCCCCGGGAGGGCTAAACTGGGTGCCCAAAAGCACACAGACTAGCACCTGATACAGAGCAGATGCCCACAAAACATTTGTTGAAATAATGACTTTCTATTTTCTAATCTCATAAGCAACGAAGGCAGTAGCCCTCGAAGTGCTACATCATCACTTCCCCAGTGTTATGCCAAATATGAAATGTAGTGCGATGGCAAATTTTCAATTTTGATTCAGCAAGCTCCGTGTGTGGCATGGGGAGCCCACCACCCCAAAACTACCACCCACCCTGCGCTTTGGGATGAAGGCCCAAGTTTATTACACTGTGCTTCTGCCTGATTTTTCTCCAGAAGCATCTAACCTGGAAACTTCCTGTGGGGTGGGGTGGAGGTGGGGATTGATACTTAAGAGTCCAAAATGCAAACACCATTTTCTTACCAATTTTCTAAAAGCATACAAAAAAAAAAAATTAAGTTTTCCAACCACCCCAAAATGCCTTTTTCTTAGGTAACCCTTTCTTCGGGGCTTTTGTAAAGCCAGTTCAGGAAGAGCATTTCCAATATGGTCCTAAACTCTGACAGCCATTCCATCAAGGGTGCCCAGCAGAAGGCTTTCACATCCCTCAGCTACATATCATGTGATTCCAAAGCTGGTATAAACCACCTGCCAGATCTCATAAGAACACTAAATCCAGAATAACCAGTGAGGGTGTCTTAGGGGACATGGTTAATCTATGAACCGCATGAGGCATGGAAAGCAAACTTTGAGAAAAGCAAGAAACATCAGAGAAACGGGCCACTGAAAGACAGAAAATAAAAACCAGAAAGCAAGACCTGAAGAAAGGAAACCAAAAATAAATAAATACGAAAAGACCAATATAATGACTTAGATCAATGGAGAATTAACAATTAGAAATTAAAATTATGAAACAATTATGAAAAAAAGAAAAAAATAAAAATAAAGAAAAATATGGAAAAAAGGCAAGCAAAGCACAAGAGAAAAAGGAAAACAATATAAAAATGAGGGGAAAAACACTTTAAGTTTATGATGAAAAAATCAAGAAACAAATGAATAAATTAGGTGTAAAACTTAATGTACGAGTTATATAAAAATGTATTTAAAAATGGTAAGAAAACAGATGAGAGGGAAAGCATGAATTATAGGAATCAATGAAAAACAAAGGACTGGTCTGCAGTAGTTTGTGATGGTAGCATTTTTAGCTTAGTGCTTCTGAAGGCTTCCCTTCGCATTGTCACTCACCTGCAGGCTGAGAGCCGGCCTGGTCTTCACTGCTTGACTCGTAGCCTGTGATCGAGATGGCCAAGTTTGCTAGAGTAGAAGCTGCCATGGAGATCACTTGCCCTGGTAACTCTGCCCCTGTAAAACAAAGCAGGCATTTTCAGCACTTTTCAAAGCAAATTCGTGATTCGTATGGAATCACGAATGCAGACGGAAACAAAACACAGCAGGAGATCATAAACGCCAAAAGAAACATGATCCTACATCTTCAACTGTAATTAAACAGTTCATTTTAACTGACCCGCCAAATGAGTATTTCACTGCCAGCAGAGATGGCTTAAAAATAAACAGGACGTGGAGCCTGAGTGATAGTACAGCAGGTATCGTGCTTGCCTTGCACGTGGTCAACAAGAGTTCCATCCGTGTTGCCCCATATGGGGGCAAGCCCACCAGCAGTGATCCCTGAGTGCAGAGCCAGGAGTAAGTCCTGAGCACTGCTGGGTGTGACACAAAAACAAAACACGCCAAGTTAATTTTAATTTTCATGTTCAAAATTTTGCCATTCTAAGAACATCAACTCCCTGAAGGCGGACAGACTTCCTCTTCTTTACATTACTGACCTTTTATTTTATAGGACAGCTCGTAGGTCTATCAATAATATTACATGAACGAATTATGCAAGTGTAAGAGCAATACACACAACAACATGGATCTATAAGAACCCAACACAGGCAATATCAACTACTTGAAAACTTAAAAGAGCACCATTCCTTTGTTTCCTATTGTATACTTCCTGTTAAAGTCCTAATCCATAGCTAAGCTTAATCATTTGCGTTGGGTTCAGAACACTGTATGGGTCCATAAGTCTCTCTGTAACGGACGGCCATTAACCTGCTGCAGTCTACAAAACAAACTGGCCCACACAATACAAATTCTAACATGCCATGAGCAAGGTAAGAGTTCTACCCACTGTACTATCTCTCCAACCAACCAGTTGTAATAGCTGTGTTCTTTTTACTGAAATTTTATTAAGATAACCATGACTTCCCATGCAGCTGCAGGAAATAATGCGAGAGAGGTGGCCTTCTTTGGTTCTCCCTCAATGGCACTATATTGAAAAACAATCAGGGTATCAGCACAGATTATAAGACATCAAAATTTCACCCACTGCAAAGTTCTCTCCTATTGCCACTTTACAGACACAATTAGCATCCAACCCCAGAATAAGTGCTCGGATTGAAGATATGAGAAGAACACCCTTGCTGTTTGATGAAGAACAAACAGCGGGAACCAAGAGGAGAAAAACAAGAGGTACCAAGTCATTACACTACTACATGCCGATGGCTTGATCTGCAAACACTGAAAGGAGATACTGGTAAAAGGGCACATTTAAAACATAGAGAATGGAAAAGGCAAAATGGAGGTCATATGGTGATGAACTAATACAAACACTGTCAACAAACACTGTCCTCCCGTTGTTCATCGATTTGCTCGAGCGGGCCCAGTAACGTCCATTGTGAGACTTCTTGTGACTGTGTTTGGCATATTGAATACAATCGGTAGCTTGCCAGGCTCTCCAAGAGGGGCGGAGGAATCGAACCTGCCTCAGCCAGGCTGGCTGCGCACAGGGCAAACGCCCTACCGCTGTGCTATAAGGGAAATAAAACCAATGGAAGAGTTGACAGTGACCCCCAAGTCTCCTGATTACGGTTAGATAATGTGCAGAAGAAATGGAGATTTTAAATGATTTAAAAGCTCTTTATAGACTTCCAAACTGATTGTCTCATAAGCCAGACAGGATGCAGTTCTTGAGTACCCAAGAGAAATTTCTTAGGCTCCACTCCAGAACAAAGGTTGGGAACATCTAAGGACTAAAGTCTTGGAACAACAAAAAATAAATAAGTAAAAACAATGCTTCGAGCCAAAATTGAAAAAGAGCGGAGTGCACGCTCACATAAAATTAAAGACTAGCCCAGATTCCTGACAACGCACCTCTGAAGAAGTTTATGGTTACTCATCCTTGGGAGACTACATAATCTCTTTGTAATCTCTTGATGGTGTGCGAGTAGCTCGAGAATAACCAGATTATTTTATTCCTGCCACACCAGCCCTCAAACCAGATTATTTTACAGCTCTTTCAACATGCCTTCTCGGTCAAATATCATCTTGATTTATATTTCTAAACTCCCATCCAAGCATTTATTCACCAAACAATAAGTGAATCGTGTGCTGAGACCCCCAGAGTAACAGCCCAGTCTACAGCCCAGGTTGATGTGTGAGTCCATATGTGAAGCACTCAGTACTTGGGGAGGACAGAGGATGGAAGCCTGACCCAGGGTTGGAGGTCACAAGAGGGTTTCCTAAGGCGCATCTAGTAAGAATGGTCAAAGATGTCATCCTTTAAATCCACCAAAACATGTTATCCAGAGAAAAAGAAAAGAACACGTCTACCACAGGAAGGGAGTGTGAGAAGTTGGTCTATACAAGGGCAAAGAGAGAGGAGTTTTCCAGAAAGACAAAAAACCAGATATTAAAATACAAAGGCAATGGCTGGAACAGTGGGTAGGGTGTTTGCCTTCTATGCAGCCAACCCGGGTTCAATTCCCAGCATCCCATACGGTTCCCTGAGCACCGCCAGGAGTAATTCCTGAGTGCAAAGCCAGGAGTAACCCCTGTGCATCACTGGGTATGACCCAAAAAGCCAAAAAAAGAAAATAAAATACAAAGGCAAGAAAAAAGCAGAGTGCAGTTGGTTCGTTTTGTTTCAAATTTGGGACCATACCCAGTTATGTGCAGGGCTTACTCCTGACTCTGTGCTCAGAAATAACTCCTGGTAGTGCTCAGAGGACCATACAAAGTGCCAGGGAGGGACCCTGAGTTGGCCAAGTGCAAGGCGAGTGTCTTACTGCTGTGTCTCTCTGGCCCCCGGGGTGTGCTGTTTAAAATCTCTAAGTACTCTACCGAGGTCAAAACACAGGGTAGAAGAAGAGTAAAGAGAAGAGCAACGCCACGGAACAGAAGGTCACACAAGCACACCTTAAAGAAAACTGGAGATTCAGTTCCCGACCATCACACAAGCTAATGATATGAGTCACAGACTTTCTACTTTTCCAGTACACATAAAAGCTATGCTCATATTATACTAACCTGTTAAATGTATGATGCCAGTATGTCTTTTTTTTTCCCTTGGGCTGGAGCGATAACACAGCAGGTAGGGCTTTTGCCTTACATGTGGCCAACCTGGGTTCGATACTTCTGTCCCTCTCAGAGAACCCGGCAAGTTACCGAGAGTATCCCACCCGCATGGCAGAGCCTGGCAAGCTCCCCATGGCGTATTCGATATGCCAAAAACAGTAACAACAAGTCTCACAATTTGTTGTGAGACATTACTGGTGCCCGCTCGAGCAAATCAACAAACAACGGGAGGACAGTGCTACAGTGCTGTGCTTTTTTTTTTTCTTTTCCAAAATGCACAGGGCCAGGAGATAGCACAGGAGTTAAGGCTCTTGCCTTGCACGTGGCCAACCTTGGTCCTGTGAGCGAGAAGTGATCCCTAACCACCACCAGGCGTGGCCCAAAGTGCAAAAAATAAAGTGAAAAGGGCAGCAAGCAAACCTTACGTGACTACGGCTTAGAGACTAGAAACTCCTGGGGTCGGGGGAGAAGTCAGCAAGCATCAGGCCCGGTGTTCCATCCTGCTGACAGCAACACTTGGAGCTCTGTCATGTAAGCCCGGAACGCCTGCTGACTGAGATCCCAGCCCGCGACTGACCTCCGGCCACATTAGTTAGGCACGCAAATATCGGAACTAAAGTTGGCGCCCACTGGGAGTAACGAGGCCAGGAAATGCCCGGGCGAGCACCTGTGAGCCACACAGTGGCCCCTGGTGGCCACTACAGCATGTGTGCGTGCCTCAGGGAGCACGGCGGCCGGGTGTGTGAACACATCAGACCCGCCATGACTCCCGCCGGGTCCTACAACAACCAACAGCCAAGAATGTGTGCCACCCCTATGCACAGCCACAACAACAGCACTCGTAGGAATAGAGAAGAATAAAAAGATAAACGACTTTCCGCAAAAATCATAAAAGCGGACTCCGACTTACTGGGGTCACTAAAACATCAATGAACAATCGACTTCGGCCAAATCAATGAAAAGTGTGCAGTGTCATCCCAGTTCAATACGCGAATGGTTCAGCCAATTTTCGGAGGGCCTGAAATTTGACTTAGGAATGAAAGGAGTAACACACCGGGGTGAGGGGGGAGAGGCCTTGAAAACTATGGCAACAAGAATCTCAGCAAAGGTATTTCAGTTTAGTGGCCAGTCGGGCATTCTAGAGGAAAGGGCAGCTCAGATAGAGAAGGGAGCACCAAATAAAGGGTGTTTGGAGGATCCTCCCAGGAGGGGAGATGCGTGTCGAAAGTAGACTATGAACTGAACATGTTTGCCACTCAATGCCTCTTTTGCAGACCACAACACCCAAAAGGAGAGAGAGAACACAGGGGATTGCCCTGCCACAGAGACAGGGGGGATGGGGGGATGGGGTGGGGGGGACATTATCCATGGTGGTGGAAAATGGGCACTGGTGGAGGGATGGGTATCTGATCATTGTATAATCAAACCCAAGCACAAAAAATTGTAAATCTACAACTGTACCTCATGGTGTTTCACTAATTAAAAAAAAAAAAGGTATTTGGTATTGAATGCCTTCGCAGGGCTTTGCCGTGGTTGTTCTGGGGTTGTGTGCAGCATGAATGAGCAAGTTTGGCCCAGTGAAGCCCATGTTGAAAAAAGAAAAGTGACAGAAGGTGTCTGTCTGTCTTGTTTGCCAAACAAGCAAAGGTTTGGTACTGACGGGGGAAAGCGCTAAAATTATAAGCACACAGACCAGGGAATATAATCTTGGGATCCAAAAACTATAAACAAAATATCTCTAAGTAAATAAGGAAACCAGAGACACACAAGTGAATCTCGAAACGGAGCGGCTCTTGGCAGAAATGCCTCTGGACTTTGCATTAGGCCACCTTCGCTGGGCCACCCCAGAAGGGAGCGGGTGCTGTCCCTCCACCCGTTCCCTGGGGATCCAGGTGGCCACCATCTTCCAGAAAATCCAGGTATGTGCCAGCAGTGACGACAAACGTCGGACCTCACGGTATAGGGGAGGAGTTGGTCCTTCTTCCCCGCTCTGACGGGACCTTGAGGTGACACCCACAATCGTGTTCCCCCCCCCCCCCCAGCTACTTCTTAAGCATCTTAAAGGCCTAATTATTAAAATTTTAGAATGCCAAGATTGTGCAGCCACTCTTGCAGCCACATGACGTCATACGCTTTTCATAACCAGCAGTATGAAACAAAACAATTTGTCTAATGTTGCCTTTTCGGCAGGTTTGAGTGTTGGGGGAAAATCCCAAATAATAATGGTGGGACTGGTGTCAAAATATTGAATGTGATCAAAGTAGAGAGACAGTAATGTGAAAATTATCTGCCACACAGGCAGGGGTAGGGGTGAGGTGGAGGGTATACTGGGGTTTTTGGTGGTGGAAAATGTGCGCTTTTGAAGGGGTGGGTGTGTGATCACTGTACGACAGAGACTCAAACACGAAAACTTTGTAACTGTTCTCATGGTGATTCAATAAATAAATTTCAAAAAGAAATAAATAAATAACTGCCAGGGGAAAAAAAGTAAATAAGGAGTGAGCACCTGAGGTCTCACGTATCAATCTACCCAAGACCAAAGCTAGCAGGAGGTAGAGGCAAAAGCCAAAGGGATCTACTTACATCCAGACAAGTAGGCCACTGACATTAGAAGCTTAGCGCCAGGGGACAGAAACCCAGGCTCTGGCACTTGGGATACGGACCACGTACGACATCTGTTCCTACATCTAATTCAACGATGGGAGGAATTACTTTTTTAATAGTTGGTGGTGGGTTGGGGGTGGGAGGGAGATCTTTTGAGGCCAGTCTAAATGGGGAGATACTTGGTCTACGTTGTTCTCTTTCATAGGGATTGTGGGAGTCGCCAAAAATACTTCCCAAGATGCTTACTGGAAGGAGGCCCTGCATATCAAATAATCTCTCCCGAGCGTGCAGAGCTCCCTTTGAAGGCAGCTTCTGTTCCCCTTACTCGTGTGGAAAATACATCTCCCTCTCAGAGACTCCCAGTGTCACTGCCTGGACCTGGTGGCCAGAGGCAAGGGCTTGGATGAGGACCAGTAGGAGTTGCGGGCGCTGCAATCTGTGTCCCTTAAAACCACAGTCATGAATGAGCCGCACAAGTGGCCGACAGGTTCACTAGCAAGGGCAGAGTCAAGTAAGGAACGGGAGATGAGAAGTGAGCAACAGTGGCTGTCGTTTTTCTTTCTCCAACGTGGACTTAACTGGACCAAGCCTGCTCGTTCACGCTGCGTGCGACCCCAGAACAATGAAGGCAAAGCCCTGCAAAGGTGTTCTGGTCGCACCGGGCATGTGGTTCAAACCCGCCTCACACATGAGGTCCTGGGTTTGATTCCAGCCCTGCAAACTAAAACAAAGCAGAATAAACAAACAAAACTTATCAAAGGTCATTGATAGTATCTCTCTGGTCATGACTGGTGTTCGGAGGGAGAGGTCCCTGCGCCTTTACACCTCAGTCCCGGGGCCCAGGTTACTAATGACCCCTCTGGTGTCTGAGTCCCTGGCTTTCTGATGAAGCACTTCTCATACTCACAGTAAATGGCTCCCTGAGCCCAAGGTTCTTCATCTGCAAAAAAAATATAATACCAATCTCACTGGATCGCTAAGAAAATGAAATGAGACAGCACGTTAAGGAGTCTGACGGGGCTTGCCCACAGGGGATACTAATAATGTGAGTGTTCCTCCTTGCATAATTCACACACACGGAAGCTGACTCCCAGATCTCTACCTATGTGAGATCCAGAAGGCAGGGAAGCATTGTCCTGTATCTGGGGTCAGTCACAAGGCCCAACACAAAAGGCTGACAACTATGAGTGTGAGAGGCTAAGTGGAAGCTGTCAACGCTCTCCCAGGAGGACATCCTTTTTCACAGAGTCTAGTGAAACAAACAAAACTTAAAGACTGGCCCTGGACATTCTCTGCTGCCCACATCACAACCTGTGTACTCTCTCTCTCTCTCACATTTGTCCAAATAAAATGATTTTACTTTACAAAGAAAGGAAGAAAAAAGAAAGTATAAAGGAAGGAAGGAAGGAAGGAAGGAAGGAAGGAAGGAAGGCAGGCAGGCAGGCAGGCAGGTGAACCAACTTTGGGTTTCAATCTTACATTTAAATCTTTCCTTTTTTTAACTTTTTGGGTCACACCCGGCATTGTATAGGAGTTACTCCTAGCTCATACACTCAGAAATTATTCCTGGCGATGCTCGGGAGACCACAGGGATGCTGGGAATTGAACCCGGGTTGGCTGCGTGCAAGGCATACACTATCCACTGTGCTATCACTCCAGCCCCTATATTTAAATCCTGGCGCCACCAGACACCTTATACAACTGTGGGTAGTAAGTTAACTCCAAATTTAAATTATTTGGGGAAAAAAGAGAGAGCTACTTTGATAGGTTCTGTAGCTTTTTCTGATTGCTTGTTTGCTAATTTGAAAGTACAGGACATTTTGAAACATTTTGTAACTTTTTTTTTAAGCAAAATAGATTTTATTGAACAAAACTCGCTCAGGAAGATATGAGGAGAGAGAGGGAAAATATGTGTTCAAGAGAGAACACAGTGTTCTCCAGAGTGTAAATAAGCAAGCAAAGAAACACAGAAACAAGCAATTAAGGTGTCGGAACAAGGGCGGGAAGACCACATTTAATTAATCCTGGGCCGGGACAGCCACTTAACATTTCCCCTCTCCATTATCTTTGGCTTCCAGGAAGTACCAAGGAAGAGCACCCAGACAATCTGAGAAACACACTGGGTAAAGACACTGAGTTCAGCAGGAATCACTGAGACTAACTCAGCTTCATCCACAAGAAGAGTTTCCGAGGTCTGAAAACTCACGCGTACGCTCATGCTTCGAAGTCTACTGTGAGTCCCGAGAGCCACAGATCACAAAAGCACCTACGGCAGCAAAGGATTCAAAGCTCAGAAGCAGAGAAAAGGCAGCTCAAGGAATACCAAGGGCACCCGAGCAAGCCCTACCAGGGCACAGGAAAACACGCACAAGGCAGTGTGTGGAACCATTCCTCAACTATGTGACAGTGACATCTACAGGAGGAAAGTGACTAAAAATACAGGGAAAGGGTCATCCCAGAACAGACTAAGCCATGTGAGTCTGAGGCCTAGACGAAGCTACATCCTAGAGACAAGAGGGGGAAAAAAAATCATGAAAAGTTTAGGGGGGAAAACTTGCTAAGATTTACCTGTTGATGAAGACTAGATGAGGCTGAAAGTCCTTAGAAGGATTCAAGATTAAAAAAAAAAAAAAAACACGGAAACCCAAAACCAGTGTGCTGTGAAGCTGGCTAGACAGTGAAGAAGTGACAGCAGGAAAGCCAACCCTTTCAAAGCTGCTCTCTGCATTTACAGCCTGTCCCTAGGGTTTCCTTCCTTGCAACGGTCTAGAATACAAATACCAGAAATCCGGCTTGCATGCCAACACTCCACGCTGGTTTAGGGGCAGAGAGTAAGACTCCTACAAGGTTCCAAATGCGGTCTGGAGGACTCTTGTCCTTACGGGTTTCCGGGCTACCATGGCAAGCGGTCTCGAATCACACCCAATCTGTATTCACACCCAATGGGAAGACCTCTAACCTGCAACTCCTGGGCCAGACCCACATTATTCATATACTTGCAACAAAGCACTTAATAAGTCTGGACAAAAGTCTTAAAGAGAAAACTACTCAAAGACTATGAAGTGAGAAGGGTAAAACACCGAAGTCAGAATTGATTACTGTTGAGGGGAAAGGGGACAAAAAGAAAGGAGACCCCCCAAAAAAAATCTTTTTAATTTACACATGGCCAACATGGCCGACCAGAGTTCGATTCCTCTGCCCCTCTCGGAGAGCCCGGCAAGCTACCGAGAGTATTCGATATGCCAGACACAGTAACAACAAAGTCTCCAATGGAGACGTTACTGGGCCCGCTCGAGCAAATCAACGATCAACAGGAGGGCCTTTACCTATTTAGAAATCACTGACTTATCTATCGAAATGCTTAAACAGAACAACAGTCATTTATTACTCTGATCAGTGACAGGAGAGTCTTTACTGAGACCAGGAAGAAAGGCAAGACCAAGAAACTTCAGAAAGACAATAACAACAAAAAAATTCTTGGGGATTTTGTTTTGTTGTGGTGGTTCCTGGGATTGGATCCAGGGCTGCATACATAAAAGACAAGAGCTCCCTCACCAACTGACATTCCCAGCCCTGTAAATCTTTACCTTAAACTTTCTTTACACAGGTTTTTTTTTAATGGTATATTCAATCTTAATACTGAAAGCTCTAGCCAGAGATGAAAAGGAAATAAAGGGAATCCAAACTGGAAAGCTGTTTACAAATGATAGGATCTTATATAATTCTAAAGAATACACATACACACACTAAGCTAATAAACTAAACTAATAAAAAAGATCATGACCTTAAATCTGGCAATGGCAAAAACAAAAACTGGACATTTCTCTAATATGTGGAAATTTAAAACAAAAAACACTTTCATTGGGGCCAGAGTAACAATAGAGTGGACAGAGCTGACCTAGGTTTGATCCAAGTACCTTAAATGGTCCCCTGAGCCTGTCAGGTGTAATCTCTGAGCACAGGGTCGGGAATAAGCCCCCACTCGGTGCGCCTTCCACTCCACCCCTACCCCTCCACCCCCCCCAAAAAAAAAACCATGTATCTGAGACCAGAAAGATGGTGCAGTGGGTTGGGTGCTTGCCTTTCAAGCAGCTGATCTGGGTTCAATCCCAGGCACCACAAAGCACCCCAAGGGCTGGAGCAATAGTACAGCGGGTAGGGCGTTTGCCTTGCACGCAGCCAACCCAGGTTCAATTCCCAGCATCCCATATGGTCCCCCGAGCACCACTAGGAGTATTTCCTGAGTGCAGAGCTGGGTATGACCCAGAAAAAAAAAAAAAGAAGAACACAAAGCATCCCATTGGGCACAGCCAGGGGTAGCCAAAAAACAAAACAAGGAAACAATTTAAAAAAAAAAAAATAGACATTTCTTATTAACCAATGTGTCAAGTAATAAGCCAAAAGGGAAAATACTATTTTAACCCGTGAAAATCAGAATACAATATATCAAAATTTATGATGCAAAAGCAGTCCCAGGAGGACGGTTTCTAAAGTCCACCAACATTAAGGAAAAAGATCTCAAATAAATAACTTAACAACTGCTTAACAGTTACAGGATTTCCTTTTGGAGAACAAGATGAAAATCATGGGTGCACAACACGGTGCACGTAACTAAATATCAATTTAAAATGGGTTAATGGTAAATTTGTTTGATTTGAAAATGCAAAACAAAACTGGGTAAGGCATGGTCGAACAACCTAAAATATTTTAAACCTCTGCTTTCTTTTCAGAAAATACCAGGGTTTTTGTTTGTTTAACGGTTTAAAGCCATTTCGTGACTGCACTTAAAAAAATAAATAAGCCATTCTCCAACTATTTCAGAGTAATATTAATAGAATGTCCTATTTCTTACCAGAAGGCTCTTTTCCATTCTGTTTCTCATAGAGGGTGCCCACAGACATCAGGAAAACAATAACCAGGAATACTGGAATTCTCCATGAGCCAGCCAAGGATGCTGCAAATTATTAAAAGTTATTAATTATATTTTTGGCAAAACTAAAACGCAGCACTTGTCTATAAAAGATTGCTTAGTTGCTTAACAGAAAAAAATCGGCATACTAATAATAATGTTAATAACAAATTTCATCGGGAAAATTAAACGATTTTTGTGTCTAATTTTAAATCTTAATTAAATCTCATAATTAAAAAACAGCAAAGCCATCAGAAAAATGAAAGCACAGTGGAGGGATCCAATAAGTTCAGCTCAGTTTCGGGACATCCCTGCCTCCACGGGATTGGGTATATGTCACCCTACCTTCGATGGACTTCTATCACCAGGAGAATCAAAAATCAAGAATCTTCTAATTAGCTTAATAATTTTGTTTGTTCGGGGGCCATACCCGGTGTTGCTCAGGGACTGCTCCTAGCTCAGTGCTCAGGAATCATTTCTGTTGGTGCTCAAGTGACCAGGCGATGCCGGGGATTGAACCCGGGCCTCTAACATGGCACATGTCCTGCCCATTGTGCTCTCTCCCCAGTTTCCAATCTCACCCACCTGACACCTGAAAGACCTGTATCGGGCATGCAAGCCAAAGTCATGAGGCCTGACTTGGTTTCCTAAAAACACAACTGGGTGTTAACTCAATTTTTCAAGTAAGGGCTGACGGAGCAACCCAAAGGGGCTTGGCAAAAAAAAAAAAAAAAAAAAAAAACCACTTCAATGCATCCTCCTTAATGTATAATGTGAAAATTCTCACAAGTAGCCAAGAACCAGTCCCTCCCTACAGCCATCTGTATTTTCCTTAACAACCTACCTGTCTTCCCCCTCCTCTGCCTTCCTTGAACTCAAAGTGAGTCCCCAAGTACAGGAGACTTTTGGGGGTCTTGCTGGTGAATTCCTTTAGCATTCTAAACCAGCAGATCTAAAACCCAACATCACACCTCTATGCAGAGATACAGCATCAATGAACGCTACTTCATATTTTTAACAATATGTACCTCTACACACTACTTTAAAAAGAGTAACTCTAGGTTATTGAATTTTGGGTTTTTTAATTGCCACTGAATGCTTCCATAGACTCAAGATTGGGAGATAAAAGAACCCCTGGAAAATCGTCCGGTGCCATCCTAGCAACCACTCCAGGATCATTTACAGCTCAAAGAACAGGGAAGTCATTATTTTGAGCAGCTGAAACTTGGCATCCTTATGCTGAGCAGAGAGCTGTCTCGGGAACTACTCATTGCTCTGACAGCTCTCCCTCAGGGTCACCGATGTTCAAGTCCTCCTTTCACAGGACAGTCCCTCGATTACTTGAAACTGGTGCCCCCCCCCCCACCGCCTCTTACGCTCTCCTTCCCGGTACCCTCCTCTCTGCCCCTCTAGCTGCAAGCCTCTTCTCTTCGCCTCAGTAAACATCTCTAGTGCCTAATCCGTTTCTCACCGGACTTTAAGGACTTCTGGTCACCCTGACTACTTCTCTCTGTATCCTCCCCCCTCCTCAAGTGGAACACTCAGGAACCACCCGACCTCTGAGTGTGCTCTACAAATCTGCTGTCCCTGTGGGAACCCGTCCCGACAGCGCGAGGGGGCAGGGGACCCGTACAGGAGGCACGTGCACTACAGGCTCAAGTCCCTGGCCCTCAGGATGACTTTTTTCAGGTTTCTTTTTTGAAAAGGCATATTCAGCATAAATTAAGAGAGAAAGAGATATGTTAAAGCATCATCATCTCACTGAAGATTAATGAAAGATTAAAGCAGAACAGGTGTTGAAAATTACTTTACATCTTATTTTTAAAATGCAACAAGCAATACTTTCATTTACATGGTCAGGCTCTGCTGGCCTTAAGCTAGACTTTCTTAGAAAAAGGGACCCACCTAAATGAAAAAGCAATATTATCCAGACAGGAATGGAAACGGCTCTCAAGTAGCGTTCAGTGCTTGTATTCCACTTGAATAAAACAGCCAGCACATAGCCAACTACCAAGGTCCAGATCTTAAATAAATGAAATATAGACACAATGTAAAATATATGCACAGGGGAGAAGAAACACACAATTAGACAAAATCTGCAAGCATTTCTACAGCAGGAGAGCTCTGGATACAACAGAGATTAAGATGAAGGTCGGTGGTACTAAATGAGTATTAGATTTTCATACTGGCTCTAGATAAATCAAGGCTTGAAATAAATACGATTCCCAATGCCATCTAGTGATATTATCTAAAGGGTTTTAACAAAAGATTACGTATGCGCAATTTAAAGTTATGTCACAGTTCAAAGATCTATGAACTCATAAATCGTTAAGAGAAAATATTCTATTTATAAGTCAGAGTCTTAAATTCAGAGCTTAATCTGCGGCATTTTTAAAAGTCTTCTCTGTAAGTTAACACTTAGGAAAAATACTGGGGGTGGGGGAGGGATGGGAAGAAAGACAAGGAAAAAACAGGGAAAGACAATAAAAAGGGACTCTTTCTAAAAATCAAGCTAAGATTTCATCTGAAATATGCTTGGTTACCATGGAAAAAAATTTTTTTAGAAGCTAGAAAAAAGGGCATCACTGAAAGTGGGTCTTGCTGAAATAACATCGGTAACAGATGGCTAAAGATGTTCAGAGTTACAGGTGCAGTTAAAAAAACAGCCAGTAGAAAAGTATCAAGGAAGAAACACCAAGACTTAAGAATAAATCCTCATTTCGGTTCTCCTTACTTACATGAAAACCAAGTCACTCTAGCAAGTAGTTCGCATCAACAATGGCCAGTGCAGCCTACACGGAACTCTCTAATGAGCTCAAATTTGGAGGTGAGGCGGGGTGGAGTTTGTGCCTGCAAGGCGACCCCTGCCTGCAAGTCAGTGCTGTAACTTCTCACGTCTTACCTCTCCGGCTCCTGCCTCATACTTCAATAAACTGTTTACAAAACACGGAAAGAATGCAAAATCCAGGGCAAATTTGAACACTAAGGACATAATAAGATAACTGCAACTCTGAAAATAACGGCAAACTAGAATTTTAAGCTGTGATCTGGAGAGTGAAAAGCTTATATGATTACTCCAAAAGACAACACAAAAAAAAAAAAAACAAAAAACAGAAAGAAAAAGAAAAACCTCCAACTATAAGAACAACTGGTGGTTACCATAAGGGAAGGGGAAAGAGAGGTGGGAAAAGGCACCAAGGTTGACAGAGAGAATAGGGCTTTCTGTTAAGCCACCTTAACATTGCAGGAGCACAGGCTAATTTTCAAGGAGGCTCACCAGAAATTTGTATTACGCCATAATGCAATGTTGCTGTGGCTTTAAAAAAAAAAAAGAGAATAACACCCCCTCCTTTTATTTTGGTTACATCTATCAGCAAAGATGATCTTGGGAACTGGAGAGACAGCTCGACAGGCTGGAGCACATGCTTTGCGTTCTGGAAGCCCAGGTTCAGGCCCCTCCCCCTCCCTCCCCTCTCCCCCACACACTCAACTCCACCTCCCCTAGCACATGGCCAGGATTAACCCAGAGCACTTCTGGGACTGGCCCCCCAAGATAACTGACCAACCTTCCAGCCCCAACGATGACTATAGGTTTTTTTTTTTTTTTTGCTTTTTGGGTCACACCCAGCGATGCTCAGGGGTTACTCCTGACTCTGCACTCAGGAATTACTCCTGGCGGTACTCAGGGGACCATATGGGATGCTGGGAATTGAACTTGGGTCAGCCATGTGCAAGGCAAACAACCTACACTACACACTGTGCTATCACTCCAGCTCCTTGATTCCCCTTTGACACTAACCTGCCTTCACCTCCTTCTTGTCCTCTAAGCCCCTTTAAAAAAATACATATATATCTATATATATATATATTTTGCTTTTTGGGTCACACCGGCGACGCTCAGGGGTTACTCCTGACTCTGCACTCAGGAATTACTCCTGGCGGTACTCAGGGGACCATATGGGATGCTGGGAATCGAACCCGGGTCGGCCGCGTGCAAAGCAAACCACCCTAACTGCTGTACTATCACTCCAGCCCCTGACTATAGCTTCTGCCCTCAGAATTCTGCTTTGAAGCCTGACTAAAGAAAGACAGACTCTGAAAGAGACATGTAATTCTAAAGAAGCGCCTCAGAGTGGAGTTTAGAAGACCAAAAAGTTAGCAGCCTGAAAGTTTTTAAAAATGGGAAGTAATTTAATTAGAATGGAGTAACAACAAGTCTCGAGACGTTACTGGTACCTGCTCGAGCAAATCGATGAACAACAGGAAGACAGTGCAGTGCAGGACTCACTCAATAAAACTTGTTTTTTTTTTCTTTTTGGGTCACACCCAGCCAGGCACAGGGCTTACTCTTGGCTCTGCACTCAGGAATTACTCCTGGCTGTGCTCGGAGCACCATATGGGATGCTGGGGATTGAACCCCTGTAAGGCAAACGTCCTACCCACTGTGCTATGGCTCCAGCCCTCTCATTCAATAAAACATTAAGCCACCATAAAAAGGGTCTTTTTTAAGGAGCCGGGGAGCTAGCTGAGTGGGTAGGGTGCTTAATCCTCAGCACCAAACATATGGTCTCCCTAGGTTGCAGAGTCTGGATTAAGCACTGAGAACAGTCAAATGTGACCCCAAAACAAACAAAAGAAAATTGTCTTTTATTTATCTATTTATTTATTTATTGCTTTTTGGGTCACACCCGGCAATGCACAGGGGTTACTCCTGGTTCTGCACTCAGGAATCACCCCTGGTGGTGCTCAGGGGACCATATGGGATGCTGGGAATTGAACCCAGGTCGGCCGCGTGCAAGGCAAACGCCCTACCCGCTGTGCTATCACTCCAGCCCAAGAAAATGGTCTTTTAAAAGAATATTGCACTTATTAATTTTTTTTATATTGTAAGTGGAAATTTTTGCTTCGTTTCATTTTTGTAGCATTGGGATCAAACCCAGAGCCACGCACACACAAGGCAAGTGCTCTAATGCTTAGCTTACATCCCTGGCCTCTTAAAATGTTTTTTTTTTTTTCAAAAAGCGGTATAAATTTTAAGAGACCCCTAACATTTATAACATAAAAAAGCAAAAAAAACTTTAATGTCATCTACAGGGTAGAGAGAAAAGGATATGTAATAACAGTACAGTGAGTAGTTGTACCGGGTGGTGGTGGCAAGATTTTCTCTTTCTACTTTTTCTCCTGCATTAAAAAAAAAGAAAGTCTTTAATGAGAACTAATTCTTTAATGATGAAAAGAATATAATAAAATAATCTTCGAACATATATACTTAAACAGATTTTTTTTCTTTTTGGTCACACCTGGTGATGCTCAGGGGTTCCTCCTGGCTCTGCACTCAGAATTATTCCTGGTAGTACTCGGGGACCATATGGGATGCCGGTTATCAAACCCAGGTCAGCCCCATGCAAGGCAGACGCCCTACCCACTCTACTACCGCTCTGGCCCCTCAACAGAGTATAAGGCCCATGCGGGGGTATTAGAAAAGTGAGACTAGGTTTCACGTCAAAGCAGCTCATGTGACGTGAGACTAACATCAAAGCAGTTCATGCTGGCAGGACCACACAAATTTAACCACGGGAATTCAGTGATGTTAGGTAGAAGTAAAGCTCAGGAAAAAATCCGAGTATTATAATGATAGACTTATTTGGGAGAGGAGGGGGAAGGGAAAGCACACTCGGCTGAACTCGGGGCTTACCCCCGGCTCTGTGCTCAGGGATCACTCCCAGTGAGCGCAGGGGGCCATACAGAACACAGGGGACTGAACCTAGGCTGACTGCACGAAGACAAGGACTTTACCAGCTGTACTATCTTATCTCTCTGGCCCTAATAATACAGTTATAACACACTATGGATTCAGGCTCTGCTCTAACAGTTTACAAAACGAACTCGTTTCATCCCCATAATCCTAGGGAATATGTACTACCATCATCTCGATTTTACGGATTAAAAAAACTGGACCTGGGACTGAAGAGATAGTATGGCAGGTAGGGCACTTGCGTGGGTCCAGCCTAGGTTCAATCCCTGGCACCACATAAGGTTCCCAAAGCCCTGCCAGGCGAGATCCCTGAGAATCAGCAGGAGTGCTCAAAAATAAATAATAAATTTTTTAAAACTCGAGACTGGGGCCGGAGAGATAATACGACAGGTAGGTGCTGACCTGGGTTTGATCTCCAGAATCCTGACCATACCAGGAGTAATCCTTGAGTGCAGAACCAGGTAAGCCCTGAGTACCATCAGGTACGACCAAACACCAAAATAATAAATAAAATAGAAGTAATAACTTAGGTCTTTTTTTCTATATTTTGAAGCTTTTCTTCACCAAAAAAGAGTCTTAGGTATAACAATATTAATTCTGAAGAATGGACATTTATTTAAAAAAAAAAAACACCTTAATATTACTATCATACCACTATGACTATATTACTGCCAAAATTTGTCATTTTTATTCAATTATCCTAATAAAAATTCATAAATCAAATGTTCAGGTAGGAGCATTTTCTAAAAGGCACTCAGAGGAATGTAAAATTATTTTTATACAGTACAATTAAAAACAAAAAAAGAAACAGGCTGGAGCGATAGTATAGCAGATAAGGCGCATGACACTGACCTGGGATCACATAAGGTTGCCTGAGCCCCACAAGGAGTGATTCTTTTTTTTTTTTCCCTTTATTTTATTTTATTTTATTTTAAAGTTGTAGATTTACAATTTTTTGTGCTTTGGTTTCAATTATACAATGATCAGATACCCATCCCTCCACCAGTGCCCATTTTCCACCACCATGGATAATATCCCTCCCACCCCCATCCCCCCATCCCCCCAGTCTCTGTGGCAGGGCAATCCCCTGTGTTCTCTCTCAAGGAGTGATTCTTGAGCACAGAGCCAAGAGTAAGTCCTCAGCACCATTGGGTAACCCCCCCCCCCCCCAGCACACACACACACACAAAAAAAAAAAAAGGAAAAAGAGACATCTGAGGTGCTAGCTAGGAAAGAAGCTCTTAAACTCGAGTAAGCTGTAGAATTCTATACATTTGCCCCTTTTTGTTTCAGACTACCTAACAAACAAACACTGTCCTCCTGTTGTTCATCGATTTGCTCCAGTGGGCCCAGTAACGTCTCCATTTTCTGAAACTTGTTGTTACTGTGTTTGGCATAGTGAATACTCTCAGTAGCTTGCCAGGCTCTCCGAGAGGGGCAGAGGACTACCTAAAAATCGAAAAAAAAAAAAAAAAGATACATCTCTTTTGTTCACATGAGGGGGCATCAAACCCACTATCTCCTGCTTGGCCTGAGTATATGCTACCCTGAGCATATACTCCGGCACCCAGTGCTCAGATGCTCAGGGGCTATTCCTGGCTTGTGTTCAGGAGTGACCTCCTGCTGTGCTCAGGGAACCCTATATGCGGAGCTGGGATTAAACTGGGCCAGATGCATGCAAGGTGGTTTGGAGACTGAAGAAAAAGGGAGGGGGGCGTGGAGCATATAATTCTACAAAAGACAAAAAAAAAAAGAAAGAAAGAAAGAAAAACCTCCAACTCTAAGAACACTCGGCAGTTACCATAAGGGAAGGGGAAAGATGGGTGGTACAAGGAGTCACGGGTGAAGGGTAGAACGGGACTTTCGTTAAGCTACCTTCACATCGCAGGGGTTACCTCCTGGAGTCTCTCTGGTTTATGAGTCATTTTTTTTTAATTGCTAAATATTATTCTAAGGCCTTAAAGTATGGCCTCAGATTTATGATTTCTCTCTGGCACTGAGGTATATTTAGCCTCTCTGCAACTCTGTTCAAATGAATTTTCTTCTAGGTATAAATCACTGAGCCAGTTTATATACAGAGGTTCTCCTTTCCCAAACTCATATATTTGTAAACAAAGTGTTCTTCTCATATTTTTACACATTCAGTACTTTTTTCAAACATCATCCTGTGCTAGATACTAGGTAAGACTCCATTAAAACTGTCAACACTTACACTAAATCACTAAAGCAGAGGGGCCCAAACGCACTTGGCCTACTGCCAAACGGGGTTACAGAAAAGAGAAGAAAAAAAAAATCATCACTCCTGGAGAACTCTCTTCTTTAAGCAAACACACAAAAAGTGTCCTTAAGTTGTACCGGAAGCTACAGCTTCCCTGGATTATTCCCAGCAAATGGGGCGTGGGGGCTGAGGAACGGGGGTGGGGGTTAGGGTAGGGGGGTGGGGATAGGGGTTAGGGTAGGGGGGTGGGGGCGGGGAAGGGGTTAATACTGGTCCCTTTGGGAGACTAGGCACTAAAACAAACTAAAGCTAGTAAGTCATTTGACTTATTCAGTCATTTGACTAGCAAGTCATTTGAATTGTTAACCCATGAATTTTTATGGTCGAACGTTTCATGATTAAAATGCACACCGGTAAGTAGTCGCTTAGCTTTGTCTCTTAGCTCTGGCATCTTGGCCTGCGTCTGTTGCATGTTTTTGCAATACAGCTTCCTAAGTCGAGAGAAGGAAAAAGACAGCCCAGATCCAGGCCGGTAATTGCTTTACATACATCATTCTTCATTTTATTTATTTATTTATTTATTTACTGGTTCTAGGGCCACACCTAAATGCTCAGGGTTTACTCCAGGCCCTGGGCTCAGGGACCACTCCTGGGGCGGTCAGGGGGCCCTATGGGGTGCAGAGGATCAAACCTGGTCACCGCATGCAAGGCAAGCACCCTACCCGCAGTTCTCTCTCTCCAACCCCATCTTCTTTAAAACTTCTAAAATTGGGCTGTGGTGTGGCTCAATGGCTGAATGCACGTCTTGAATGTGTAAGACCCTGGGCTTGATCACAGACACTGCAAGAAAAGAGAAAGGGGCTGGGTGCACAGAGTGAAGCATTTGCCCTACGTAAGTAAGGCCCTGGGTTCAATGCCCCAGTGCCTGAAACAATGAGGAGAGAGGGGCAGGGAGGGGAGGAGAGAGCAGAGGACGGAAGGGGAGGGGAGCCAGTGGGTAGGATGGATGGAAAGGCCAACAGGAGTCAACAGTCTTTCACAATGTTTTTAACCGGAGGACTAAGTCCTGGAGACTGCTCTTCCCGTTGCCAAAACACAGTTGCTGAAACGCACCTAGACAAGGGGGTTCAGAAGTGGACTGGAGCTGGCCTGCCCAGCTAGCAGGCTAAATAAGGGCCATGCTGCTAGCAGCGCTGCTAGACTTTGGGGATCTTTACAATTATTCAAGGAACCTTAGAAATCACCCCGCGCTTCACAGAGCCAGGGCTGAGTAGACGAGAAAAGGGCCCTGGTCTGCCCCAAGTCCAAGGGTACTTGAGGGACCCTAGAGAAAGAGCTTTCCTTTAAGCACTGTTCCTTCCACCAGGCGTTTTCCTAAAGTGAAGCAGTGAAACGGAGCCCCCAGAAAAAAAACTGACCTGTTAAAATGTTAGGAAAACTACTTAAATGCTCTTCAAACTTCCTAACGGGGAGGGGGGGGTGCAGAGCAATAGTCCAGCGGGGAGGGCATTGGCCTCACCTGGCCAACCTGGGTTCGATCTCTAGCATCTCATATGGTCCCCCAAGCACCACCAGGAGTAATTCCTGAGTGCAGAGCCAGGAGTAACCCCTGAGCATCTCTGGGTGTGACCCAAAAAAAAGGAAAAAAAAAAAACACAACAACTTCCTAACACGGCTGAACTAACAGGGAGAGGAAAATCAAAACCCTCCCAGCGAAGGAAAAAGTGGGGAGGGGGGGGGGGTGGCAGCAAACATTGGTTTTTGAGTTTTATCTTGGCAATGCCTCACAGCGGGGACATCCAGGACTCCAAGGACTGGCTGCCATGAGCTTGATGGGTTGAGACCTGCAGAAAAACCACCTACTAAAGTTCGAATACACCCAGTTGGCTTGAAAAGAATCTGACCACTTCATTCATCTTTCATGGACGCGGGATGGGGAATTAGGAGAAGGGGCTTGCGGAATGGAGGTAGGAGACTGGAAGTGATCCAGGAAGAGTGAGGTGAAGAGGCACTGGGAGCATAAACTGGCCACAAAGGAAAATAAGAGTTTTGAAGACACTACAAAGGAAAGCGGGGCAGAACTTGGACTTGATACTAAACACACACACACCAGTAGGAAAGAAACCTTTTTTCATTCTGTTTTGGGGATTTTCAAATAACTAGAATCCAGGTGGGGGGATTGGGGTTCATGGGTGATTATTCCAACTCTGATATTCTTTTCTTTGGTTCCTAATAATCAAAATCAATTTAAATCCAAGAAATATCAAAAATTCAAATAATTTTGGGGCTGAGGCGATAGCACAGCAGGTAGGGCATTTGCCTTGCACGCAGCCGACCCGGGTTCGATTCCCAGCATCCCATATGGTCCCCTGAGCACCTCCAGGAGTAATTCCTGAGTGCAGAGCCAGGAGTAACCCCTGTGCATCGTCGATGTGACCCAAAAAGGAAAAAAAAAAATTTCAAATAATTTTATGGGAGAAAAATTAAATCCATATCTTAGATAACTACAGAAAAGGACCGCGATGACAGAGGGCTTCCATGGCCAAGAAGTCTGCTAAACACCACTTCCTGACACAGCCAACAGATCAATATCCCCATCGACCTTCTCATTTATCAGAATGAAATCGCTTGTGCACCTAATGCAATAACTGGCAAGCACACAGCCGATGCTCGAGTGCAGACCTTAAATGACGAGCTCTCAGCTCTTTGCATGAGGCAAATTTGTTTTCCCACTTTGACTCTCTCTCCCCTCTGTCCCTCTCCAGCGAGCACGCTCACATTCCCAGCGTGCCTCGAAAGCATACGGGTTCTTTTCTTTTTTTCCCCAGTTTAGGGAACTCGGCTTGGGCTCCTTCCCCTGAACTTTTTCCCGCCTGGCAGTTCAGAACCGAAACCATGAACCCGGAGAGACACAAGCCAGAGTGGTGGCCCCCTGCCCAGTCACCACCTGCTTCGCTTCCAGAGCAGACCCGGCCTGACTCAGCACGCCTGGCGGAGCACCCTGAGCCCCCCCCCCACCACCCCAAAAGGCTGCTTCGGGAACTCAGAAGCACAACCTCGGGGACCCCCCACCCCCTTCTAGCTTCTCTGCCAGGCCCTCCTGCAATCCCCTGAGCTCGAAAGGTCTCTCTGGCAACAGGTTTCTGCAGCTGCTCTTCTGCCCAGCCTCCCCAAATCAAGGACTGCCTACAGCCTCCCGCCCTGCTTCTAGAAGACACTCTCACTCTCTCCTGGCCCTGACTTTCTCTTCTGTTCATCCACAAACCACTGTGGCACTGTAGCACTGTCCTCCCGTTGTTCATCAATTTGCTTGAGCGGGCACCAGTAACATCTCCACTGTGAGACTTGTTACAGGTTTTGGCGTATCGAATATGCCTCGGGGAGTTTGCCAGGCGCTGCCAAGCGGGCAGGATACTCTCGATAGCTTGCCGGGCTCTCCGAGAGGGACGGGAGAGTCGAACTCAGGTCGGCTTCGTGCAAGGCAAACGCCCTACCCGCTGTGCTACCACTCCAGCCCCCACAAACCACACAGGATCTTAAATGCAAAGATGGGGGCTGAACTCCATAAACAGGATCTTTCAAATCTGTACACACCCAACGGTGCCTTTTCTTCACACAAAGTCCTACTTCCTCTGCTCTCTCCACAACCGGGGTGACAGCCAGTGGCAAAGCACCCCAGTGTGCCCTGGGTCACGGTGACTCAGCCAGTGGATTCCACTTCTGACTCTGGTTTGAAACCACCCTGCACACATACTGGAGGCCTTTCCTAAGCTCCTCCTGTCTGGTGACTCTGTTGGGTCTTGCCCAGAGTGTTTTTTAAGTACAATGCAGTCAAAAGTGGTAGCACGGGGGGCCACAGTAATATTAAAGCGGGTAGGGCTCAATCCTCAGCATCCCAGCTCACCAGGAGTGATCCCTGAGTGCAGGGTCTGGAGTAAACCCTAAGCACAGCTGGGTGTGTGCTCCCCCACCGATCCCCCCCCCCCCCCAAAATGGTAGCACTTCTGGCTGTGGCTGATTTCAACAAGACTGAACAGCTAGAAAACAGGAATCAGTCACAGCAGTCTTTCTATTTCTAGGCAGTGTTCCACCCCCTTCAGTGTGGAAAGAGGTAAAGACGGAGGAAGACTGAACTGGGACTCCAAAAACAGGGGCTGCACATTTGTTCTCAAGCCGCTGTGAGACCCCACAGGATGACCACGTCCGTCCGCAGAAGCCTCTGCTGCTGTAGCAGGTAAACAGAGGTCACTTCCACAGCAGCCAGAAACCCAGGAAGTGAAAGGGGGGTCCCCTCCACCTCCTCCTTCCTACCACAGTTCAAACAGCCAGGCTTGGGGGCCAGAGGGACAGCAGAGTGGGCAGGATGCGTGCCTTCCACATGGCCCACCTGGGTTTGATTCCCAGTAGCCCAGAGCACTGGCCAGGAGTGATCTCTGAGTGCAGAGCCAGAGATAAGCCCTGAGCACCACAGGGTGTGGTCCCCCAAAACAAAAACTGACCGGGAGGTCAAGGTCTGATGACTTAGCTGCACAAGTACTTAGTGCCCAAACTCTCTCTCTCTCTCTCTCTCTCTCTCTCTCTCTCTCTCTCTCTCTCTCTCTCTCTCTCCAACAAAATGAGAAACTGAACTGACCGCTAGTAGCGGTAAGGACAGAGACAAAAGAGAAGACCCCCAGGGATCCTAAGCCCAGTCAACCCTCTCCCAGGAACCTCAAGCAGGTCAAAACCCTCCTAGGTGCCAGGCGCCAAATTATTGGGCAAGGCAACCAAGTTTCTCGGATTCCCCTGACAAACGTGAACAAAACGTCTCTTCCAAAGATACTAATTATCGACGAACGGATACCCTGACGCATTAAAATATCTGTAGATATCTACCTGCTCTAAATGGTTCCCAAATATCCAGATGACGGTGGTCCAGATCGTGCTCCCTGAGCAGTTCTACGGATTCCTTGCTTTGCGGTTGATGTTTTGGGGTCTACACCCGGCAATGCTCGGGGCACTCAGGAATCCCTCCTGGCGGTGCTGGGGGTGGGGTGCGGGGGGCGACGCGGGATGGGATGCAGAAGGCTGAACCCAGGTCAGCCGCGGGCCAGGCCAGCTCTCAATTCTCAGGGGGGCGCTTCCTTGCTTTGCGCAGAAGATGCTCCGGGGAATCCAAGCATCCCCAGTCACCTCCTCCTGCACCCGCACCCGGTGGTGACCTCGCTGGAGCATCCCTCGCCCGGCTGGGCGGCGCGTGGTCCAGCGATCTCCGCACCCCGGAGCCCCCCGGAGCTCCCCGGAGCCTGCAGGCAGCAAACTCACCCGGGATGCAATTCCGGGAGTCGAAAGACTTGGGGTCCCCGCAGTCCCCCCGCCCGCCCCCTGTGTCCCTAAACAGCCCCGACCTGGGAAGAAGAAGAAGAAGGTCCCGGAGTCCACCGACAGGTGGGACTCGGTCCTAACTAAGCAAGTCCCACGCGAAGCCAGGGGCGGTCCAGACTGCGACCCCGCCGGGGCCCACCTGGGGGAGGCGCGCGCGCGCCCCGGAGGATGGGTGCAAGGACGCACGCGCGCGCGGGGGGAGGCGGGTTCTGCACCGCGGCCACACCCGCGCCCTGGGGCGCCCGGGTCCGGGGCGCCCGGGTCCAGGGCGGGAGGCGGCCCCCGACCTTTGGCCGGCCCGGTCCCGCGCGGGCGGGCGGGTGGCGGCGGGTGTCCCCCGCCCCGCTCCGCACCCGCGCCCCCGCGCGCGCGCCCACTCACCCAGAGGCTGCTGAAGCAGTCGAGGCCGCGGCAGATGAGCGCGCCGCCGCGGGCCAGCAGCGGCCGCGCGCCCAGGCAGCCGCCCAGCCGGCAGAGGCCGTAGAGCAGCGGGCCGCCCGCGCCCAGCAGCAGCAGCGGGCGGCGGCGGCGGCGCGCGCGCTGGCCCAGCGCCTCCAGGCCGCGGTCGGCGAAGCAGAGCGGCAGCAGCAGCGCCGCCAGCACCACGGGCGTCCGCGCGCGCCGCAGCCGCTGCAGCCAGCGGCGGCCGCGGCGCGTGAGCGAGCTCTTGGACGGGTGCAGGAAGGTGCCGCAGAGCACGGCCCAGAGCAGCGGCCGCAGGAAGGCCTCGAGGATGAAGAAGACCAGCACGGCGGCGCCGCAGCACAGGCACACGAACAGCACGGCGCCCGTGTTGTAGAAGGCCTGCTTGATGGGCCGGTCGAAGCGCAGCGCCAGCGCCGCCGCGCGCCGCGTCTCCGCGCACCCGCCGCCCGGCGGGGCCGCCCGCGGCATCCTCGGCGCGCCGCTCGGGGAGCCCCGCGGGCTGGGCGCCGAGCCCGAGCCGGAGCCGGAGCCCGAGTCCGAGCCCGAGCCGGAGCCCGAGCCCGAGCCGGCGTCGTCGGCCATGGCGAGTCCGCCGCCGCCCCCGAGAGAGGCGGGAGTGGGAAAGCCACGGGGCCGGCCGGCGAGGGGCGGGGCGGGCGGCGCGGGGCACGCTGGGATGTGTAGTTTCTCTCTCGGCACCCACGCCTGGCTGCGGGGCTCCGGAAAACTACGACTCCCAGAGAGCATTGGGCGGAGAGAGAGCGCGTGTCTCTGTGTGTGTGTCTGTGTCTGTTTGTGTATGTGTGTCTGTGTCTGTGTGTCTGTGTCTGTGTTTTATGTGTGTGTCTCTGTGTGTCTGTGTGTGTGTCTGTGTCTATGTGTGTCTGTGTGTGTGTCTGTGTGTCTGTGTGTCTTCTGTGTCTGTGTGTCTTCTGTGTCTGTGTCTGTGTCTGTGTTTTATGTATGTGTCTGTCTGTGTGTCTATGTGTGTGTCTGTCTGTGTCTGTGTCTGTGTGTATCTGTGTCTATGTGTGTGTGTTTGTGTGTGTGTGTCTGTGTGTTTGCATGTCTATGTATGTGTGTGTCTGTGTGTATCTGTCTATGTGTGTGTTTGTGTGTGTGTCTGTGTGTCTGCGTGTCTATGTATGTGTGTGTCTGTCTGTGTCTGTGTATCTGTGTCTATGTGTGTGTTTTTATGTGTGTGTCTGTGTGTCTGTGTGTCTATGTGTGTGCCTGTTTCTCTGTGTCTGTGTCTCTGTGTATCTGTGTCTATGTGTGTGTGTTTGTGTGTGTGTCTGTGTGTCTATGTGTGTGTGAGTTTCCTTCGTCCCTGGGCCTATTGGTCCCGGGAGATCCAGTTAACACGTCTCAGCACTCAACTTTATCCCCCCTGAGAATTTTTTTTTAATGCTCATTTCATTCTTTGTCAACTTTTTCTGGAAGCCGAACCCCCAGAGAAGCATGAGCTTCACAGACGTCTGTTTTTTGTTTGGGGGCCACATCCGGCAGTGTTCTGGGTTTATTCCTGGCTTTGTGGGACTACTCCAGGCAGTACTGGGGGGGTCTAATGGGGTGCTGGGGGGAGGCAACTGCATGCAATGTGAGGGCCTTAACCTTCTTATTACCTCTCCAGTCCTGGGTTTTTTGTGTTTGTCTTTGTTTTTAATTTAAAGGTCGAGCTATGGGACCTAGGTAAGAGTACAGTGGATAAGGCTCTTGCCTTGCGTGTGGCAGACCCACATTCGATCTCTGGCATCAGTATGGTTATCTCTCTGACCCTTTCAGGAGGGATCCCTGAGCACCGTGGGTTTGGCCCAACCCAACCTCTCCCCACAGCCCCCTCGCCCCCCCACCCCCCGACACGCACACACAGCACTGCACTGTGGCACTGTCCTCTCACTGTTCAACAATTTGCTCGAGCGGGCACCCGTAACGTCTCACAACAAATTGTGAGGCTTGTTGTTACTGTTTTTGGCGTATCGAATACGTCACGGCTAGCTTGCCAGGCTTTGCCGCGCGGGTGAGATACTCTCTGTTGCTTGCCGGGCTCTCCGAGAGGGGTGGAGGAATCGAACCCAGGTTGGCGATGTCAGCCACGTGCAAGGCAAACACCTTACCCGCTGTGCTATCGCTCCAGCCCACACACACATAAATAAAAATAAAACAAAACCCGACCTGCACATTAGAATCTTGAGGGAGAAATACTTTAAAAAAGACCATCTCAGATTCTGTTTTTATTGATTTATTTGATAACAAAGGATTTTCTCTGGACCAGGGATGTAGCTTAATGGTACGGTATAGCTCAAGTTTTATAAGTGTGAGTGCTCTGAGCTTCATCTCCATCACCATTTAAAGAAAATAAAAGCAGGGGGTGAAGACACAGTACAGCAGGTAGGCCGCTTGCATTGCATTGTAGGCAGCCAACCCACTTTCCGTCTCCAGCCCCCAGTATGGTCCCCCAAGCCCCGCCAGGAGTGAGCCCTGAGCATATAGCCAGAAGTAAGCCCTGAGCACGACGCCAGTTTGTTTAACACAAAAGAAAAAAAAAGTGGGGTTCCTTCTGTGGATTGAGGGGATACTAAGGAGGGATTGTCACCTGGCAGGCCTAGGCCTATTTCTAAATGCCTTGTTCTCATTAACTCATTTAATCCCTAGGACAACCCTGCAAAAAAGGATGGTGTTGTTATCACCCAGTTTACAAGAAGAAAAACTGAGGCATAGCAAAGCGTCTTGCCCAAATCACACAGCTGGTTAAGCGTAGAGGCAGGATTCAGATTCTAGACGTGTGGCTTCCACTTCTCTATTCCCACCTACTATGCTAATTCTGACGAAGGGTTTTATGGCAGATTTTTCCAAGTTCCTCTGAGCACTGTCATGTGCCGATGAGGTGCACCCACTGTGGACAATCTAAATTCCTTTCTGCTTGTTTCAGTTTGGGGGCCACATCCAGTGGTGCTCAAGGAGTACACCTGGCTAGTTGGTGCTGGGGGTTCCATGAAGCCACGGACTTGGGGATGGAAATAGGTCTCCTGCACTCAAAGCATGTGCTCCACTACCAGACGTGATCCCCCAAGCACAGAGCCTAGAGCGCAGCCCTGGGCACCACCAGATGTGGGCCAGAAACCAAAAAAGAAGAGAAAAGTTTGTGCCCCAGCCCTGTGAGGCTTGGGGGGAAGGCAGGGGAACGGGGTCGGGAGGGAGTGGGTGATAGAACCCAGGACCTCACACACGTGCATGGCAAGTACTCTACCGCTGAGTACTCTACCTCTGGATTACATTCCTGGCTTCCCAATCTAAAGTCCTGAAAGCATCCTAAATCAGAGTCTCTTTTTTATTTTTATTTTATTTTATTTTATTTATCATTTTTTTAATTAGTGAAATACCATGAGGTACAGTTATAGACTTATAAATTTTTGTGCTTGGGTTTCAGTTATACAATGATCAAGTACCCATCCCTCCACCAGTGCCCATCCTCCCCCACCACGGGTCCCAGCATCCCCCCATCCACCCACCCACCCCCCATCCCACCCTACCGCTGTAACAGGGCATTCCCCCTTGTTCTCTCTCTCTCTTCTTTTGGGTACTGTGTTTTGCAAGAGAGGCATTGAGTGGCAATCATGTTTGGTCCACAGACCACTTTCAGCATGTCTCTCCCACCCTGGGAGGGTCTTCACAGCACCCTTTATTTGGTGCTCTCTTCTCTATCTGAGCTTCCGTTTCACCTAGCAGATGTGGCTGGCCTTCAAGTCATGGAGCAAAATTCCTGGTACTAATCTCAGCCATTCCTGTTGCTTTATGTTCCCCAGATGAATGCAACTCTTCTTTATTTTTATTTTGTCTTATTTTAGGGCCATACCCGGCGATGTTCAGCCAACTTACTCCTGGCTCTGCAATCAGGGATTACCCCTGGTGGTGCTCGGAAGACCATATGGGAGGTCGGGGATCGAACCTAGGTCCATTGTGTGCGAGGCAAATGCCTTACCTGTTGTGCTATCACTTCAAACCCTAGATCAGAGTGTCTCTTCTTCTTTTTCTTTTTTTTCCGTTGATTTTTGTTTTAAAGACTTGGGGTCAAGTCAGTTAAACCCTCAATGTCAATTTTTCTTGGCTCAGCGTTGTGTGAAAAAGAGGAAGCTCTGAGTTAGTGTGAAGTATTTTTGTATTCATGATGGCTTGTACATAGTCTTTTTATCTGGGGATGGGGGGGGGGACTGACATACTCACTGCTCAGGTGCCACTCCTGGTTCTGTGTCAGGGCCACACCTTTTGGTGCTGGGAGACCACATGGGTGCTAGGATTTGAGACAGTATTACAGCTGCAGCTGCATGCTAGGAAAGCATCTTAACTGTGAGTTTCCAAAATAAAAGGTGCGTTCAGGGCCCAAGAGCTTTCTCCCCAGGCCTGATGACTAGCGGACAAAGAATGTGGGGGGGGGGGGGAGGGCGGGGAACGGACAGAGAAACAGGACCCGGGTCCCAGGCTGCTCAGTAGTCGGTTTACTCTCTCTCCTCCCCCTCTCTCCTTCCCAGTGTAGTTCGATCTCTCCCTGACGGCACAATTGTAGTCGTAGTTTTGGTCATAGTCCCGGTCATCACAGTTCCATCATCCTAGTCTCCCTGTAGACCTCAAAGTCCTCTACTTCCAGTCATCGTCACCATCTAGTCCTACTTCTTGTCCCAAAATCCCAAAGTCTCACTTCTCATCCTCTTTCTAGTTGTCGACTTTCTCGTCGCCTCTTACCCCTAACAGCATAGTTATACAGAAATCATGAAGGGTGGGGACACAACGGTGGGGTTGAACATTATCATAACAACAACCAGGCCCCACTCTTGAGATTAACTCAAAGGCAAAATCTCACTTGAGGGTTCAGCACTCCAGATTACTAGGAGATCTGCAGGATTCTATCCAGGGTACATTGCTTTCTCCTTTTCTCAGCTAGAAATCCATTTAAACAAAGGTAAAGGTAAAGGTAAAGGCCCTCCCGTTGATCGTCGATTTGCTCGAGCGGGCCCAGTAACGTCTCCATTGGAGACTTTGTTGTTACTGTGTCTGGCATATCGAATACTCTCGGTAGCTTGCCGGGCTCTCCGAGAGGGGCGGAGGAATCGAACTCGGGTCGGCCATGTTGGCCGCGTGTAAGGCAAACGCCCTACCGCTGTGCTATCGCTACGCCATTTAAACAATCATAGTAAATTTATTTCTTATAATATTTCTGGTCATTTTGTCTGAACACAGTAAGAGTTATATTAAACTACCGTAAGAGATATATTAAACTTAACGATTGGCTCTTCCTGGGGACATCTCGCTATATATTCAAGACCACAGTCCTCAGGCCAGGTTGGTCTTTCCTAACCCCAGCAGGGTCCTTATTCAGTTACTTCTTTCTGGGTCATGACAGAGTGTGTTCCATGACCATGGTTTAACTTATTATACTTAGGAACTTGGCTTGTCTCCTTTTGATGCCAGGGTACAGCTTGCCTTGGGTCCCTCTAGTCCCTTCGTCGGACCCTGCTCTTGAAGTGGTAGGAACTAAGGGCCACTGAGGCTTAAGTCAAGTAAATATGGATGTCCAGGAGTAAACATTATTTTGGAGTCAATTAACTCCCATGTTACGAAGTGTAACATGAACTATCTTTCTGTGTCTATACAAAAAGGACATTGCTAAATAAGCCATGCAAATGACCTAAAGGAAAAAGAAAAGCAATACAGGATTATTAGTGCTTGATGGAATTGGGTGTGCCTCAAGGGCACTGTTGTGGGAGTAGCTCAATGGACCTTAAGCTCCCTGCAAGGAGGAGCAAGAACAACCCAAAGTTATCCAACACTTGACCTTTGTACGATCTCTCTGACACCTACATTCTTGTTAAGTCTTGGGATCCAAGCCCATTACTTACAAATATCTCAAACAGTGTTTTTATTTTATTGTTTTAAAGGAGAAGAAGAATGGAAGGAAGGAGAGAAGAAGGAAGGAAGGAAGAAAGAAGGAAGGAAGGAAGGAAGGAAGGAGGGAGGGAGGGAGGGAGGGAGGGAGGGAGGGAGGGAGGGAGGGAGGAAGGAAGGAAGGAAGGTAGGTTTCACTGAGTACTTGATATGTGAGTGCTTCCAACTGTGATTAGCCAAGAATATAGCTCAGTTATAAAGTACTTACCTTGTATGAGTGAGGGTTCTGGGTTTGCTTGTTTTTTTTTTTAATTTTTTTTGGGGGGGGCGGTTATGGCCAAACTCAGCAGTGCTCAGGGATCACTCCTCGGGCTCAGGGGACCATATGAGCTGCATGCAAGGCAAATGCCCTACCTGCTATACTATCACTCTGCCCTTCCCCTTGAGTGAAGGTTTGATGACAGCACGCTATCTTTTCTGTTTTCAACATGTCTTCACACTAATTTCAACATACTTGCTGTTTCTCTTCTAAGGTAGACAGAACGGATATGGTTATTCAGTTTGCGGATAAAGAAATAATTTTTTTACTCAGACTTAGAGGCAAAGGGGTTCATAACATAAAAGAAAAATTCTAACATTTTGGGTGTCAGGTCACAGTCCTTGTTTTTCAAGGGGTTTTTGGACTTTTGCTCTGTAAATATTTAGCTCTAGTTCTACATTTGGCTTTGCTTGTCCAGGCCTGCAGAGATGATGATTACAAATTATGGTCACATTTGCTTCATGTCCACAATGACTCATTAGTTCACTGATGTAACCACTAGTTCTCAGCCTCCCTTGCCAAAAGTTCTCCATCCTTTCCAGAGTCCCAGAGAGAATGTTTCACATAAACCCTCAATACAAACCAACTATCAACTTTCTGCTGCCCCCCCTCAAATTCACTGTCTGCTGCTTGAGTCACTAGTCCCAGATTGTGGCTACTCCAAGTTTCAAATCTTTCACATTGGCACTTGAAAAGGAAAGTCCTTTTCCCTGATTTATCTATTGTGTGTGTGTATGTGTTGTGTTTGCGTTGATTTGGGGGCCACACTTGGTGTTCTCAGGGTTTGCACCTGGCTCTACATTCAGGAATTACTCCTGGCAGTGCTCTGGGGACCATATGGGATGCTGGGGATCAAACCCAGGTCACCTGTGTGCAAGGCAAAAACCCCTACCTGCTGTGGTCTGTCTCTGTCCCCTGTTGTGTGCCTTTTTGCCACCCATCTGTCACTAGGTTACTCTATACCAGTTAGAACTTCTCTCATGAAGAGTTTTTATCAGCCTTCTAATCAGAAACCCTCAAGAACCCTCCAAGCGTCCGTGAGGGAAGAGACCAAGTCATCACCTCCATCCTCTTCCTACCAAACTCTCAGCTCTCCCTCTGATTATACACTGAAAGTTCCCCTGCCCAAAGCCAAGAGCAAACAGACATCAACATCTTGGTGCCCGGGGCATGACAGGGCAGGGGTAATGTTGCTGAAATTGTGTTGGGGCCACAGCCCAGCAAACCAAAAATGCTCTGTCACCATGCTCGGCTGCCAAGTGTCAGTGAAGGGCAACATTGCCAAACATTTCCAAAGCATCCTAGTGCCAAGAGCCACCGAACTGACAGGTCTCCAGCAGAATGTCTAGCTCTGAGAACGGAACAGAGAAGAAGGCTGAAGCACACAGAGACATGCTAGATGAACACTGGTGTGGCCTTAACGAAGACTGGCTCTCCACAGGATTTTGCCCACCTAAGACTGCTCTTACCACTCCACTGTTTGAAGTCTATGATACGGGAAAACAAACAACAAAACAACGAAATAAACCAAACTGTGACTTGCCTGGGTTAGCATCAGTTCTGGGCCCCCAACACTGACTAAGCATAGGATATTTATAGAACAGAGTAGAAGCTCAATGAATGTGTGCTAGAGAGTGAATGAACCCTTTCCAAATGAACTGGGTGTGCTGCCTTTGAGAAACAATACTGAAACCCTAAGCTGCTTTCATTGGCTCTGTCTCTTCTTGGCAGAGGTTTTCAGGAGCTACTCTGGGCTTGGTGCTCAAGGGTCACTCCTTGTGACCACAAGGGACCATGCAGTGCCATGGAGGAAACCTGGATTTCCTTCATGCAAATTACATGCTCAGTCATTGAGCTCTCTCTCTCTCTCTCTCTCTCTCTCTCTCTCTCTCTCTCTATCTCTCTCTCTCTCTCTCTGTGTGTGTGTGTGTGTCCCTCCCTCCTTCTCTCTCGTTCTCTTGCTCCCTTGCAATGTTAGATTTTTTTAAATTTAATTTTTAGCAAAAACAATTGGTGACTACAGCTCAAAAAGTTAAAAAAAAATAGCAGTGGCCTCCTCTGTGCTTCTCCACGGTCAGCCTTCATGCTCAGAAGCAGCTGTTAGTTCTCGTTGCTTTCACTGCAGTTTACCTGGACATTTCTGAAATAATGTAATGCAAGGCTGCTCTTTCTTGGTTTTGCCATTTCTGATATTACCTTTTGGCTTCCTAATGTAGAAGATGAAGAGGTGACGTCTCTTTGTGTGCTCCTCAATGCTTGCTTTCACCTCCGTGGGGCGGGGCGGGGCGGGGGGGGTGCAGTGGTTCTGTCCACTCTTTTGATTGTTCCCCACTTCCTAGAGGTAGAAATAACAGACCTACAGGGAACTTAAATTAGATCCAGACATTCAGGATCCTTGCTCTAGGAATCCTTTAGTTTATATCTTTGTATTTTATTCTGTGTGTTTTGGGGAAGGGGGCTATCAAAAGCAGAGCCCTGGAGACCCTCTCAGCCATTCACTGGCCCTGATATGCTGGCCAGCTGGCTCAATGCTCAGACCCGGTGCTGCGGTGCTACTTGGGCCCAGTTTTCTGGGAGTTTCCAGAATTCCCTGGGAGGTACAGGGAGTCACCAGGACCACACACAGTGGGGCTCAAGGGACCATGTGGTGCCAGATCTTGAATCTGAGACCTCTGCACTCCTGGAATGTGGTCCACTCCTTTGAGACAGGTCTCCAGTCCTCCATTGGAGTCCAGTGGCTGGGAGCAGAGAAATATTTCGATACTGGGATGTAGGGTCTACACACTCCATGTGAGATGAGTACCCACAGTTCACTTTATGTTCCATGTCACAGGGCTTGTGGTTTCTTGGAATCTCCTTTGAAATGTGAGGCTCCCTGGGTCTTGGGAGGTCTCCACTCAGCAGCCCCCTCCAGTGACCTTCTGCACAGACTTGTGGACCTCCAGGGTACAGTAGAGGTGACAGAATTCAGTGTGGATCAAGCTGTTCCTGGAACTACACTGCCTTTGGCCCTTCTGTGGCATGCAGCCCATGAGTTTCCTCATCATTTCAGTTGCTTTGAGTTGGATTTTACATTTCTTGCAACAGAAAGCTTTCTGACTGTGAAGACATTAATATATTCATGTTGGCAGGGTGAAATGAGTGTGAAACAGCAGTAGAGTTCCTGGGAATGGTGGGAAACTGATTATAGCTCTCAGGTGATTCTTCATTTTGTTCTCTAGAGAGCCTAGAAGCCTTTCCTAACAAGGACTATCCCCAGATTTCCAAGGAATCAAGAGCCCCAGAGATAAAGCAAACACAGGCAGGAAGAACATCCCCCAGGACTTTGCATCTATCTTAGATCCTCCAAGTACCCTGCAAACTTGGACTGAGAACTACTGAGTTCCTGTTTTGTACTAAGTCCAGCATTTACTAAGGAGTGTGGGTGTGATAAAAGGTGGCAGGTACTTTAGGGCAGGAGGGGAGATCAGGGGAAACTATAATCCAACAGATAGGTATAGAGAATTCAAATAGTCACCATCATTCTCCACTGATAATCCCTGGTTATTCAACTGAGTTCTTTCTCAGTCATTTTAGATATAGACTCAAAATTCTTCTCAGCAGAACGTTCTAAGGAAACACTCGAACTTGCACCAGGATAAAACTTCGCTGCCTGACATTAACTAACCTCTGAGTGTCTGCTCCTAGGTAAAACTGGCAGACTAAAAAGGCAGATAAACTGAGTTAGAAGAACAGTTTGGCTAGTAAGATCAGTGTATAAGAAATTTGTAAGAGATTACCAAAAAAACCCAAGTGATGAAAAGAAAATAAGAGTCAACAAGTTTGATACCATCAGGCTCTGCCTGATTCCTCTAGTGCTCCTCTTGTCTCTCTATTTTTCTTTTTGGATCACATCCAGCAATGCACTGGGGTTACTCCTGGCTTTGCACTCAGGAATTACTCCTTAAGGTGCTCAGGGGACCATATGGGATGCCAGGAATCAAACTCGGGTCGGCCACGTGCAAGGTCAACCTCCTACCCTCTGTGCTATCACTCCAGCCCTCCTCTTGTCTCTTGACTCCCATACAAGCCCCACTTACAGGAAGGTCCTGTCAGCACTACTAAGAGGGGTGTAGCCTTTCTTTGCTGCATTTGGATCCCTGTCCTTTCCATCCATACCAGCCAATACCATTGACTTTCTATGCCAGTCAATAGGGGATATCTTTTTCTTAACCATTTGGGAAAAGTCCAACAAAAATTTAACTGAATTAATCCAACCAACTCATCTGAGGTTCACATGCTCAGGAGAGGTCCAGATGAGTAAGAAAAAAAATGCTCAGGCCAGAAAGATAGCACAGCAAGAAAGACACTTGCCTTATACATGGCTGCCCCTAGTCTGATCCCCAGCACTAAAATTGGTTTCCCAAGCACTGCCAGGAGTGATCCCTGGGCACTGCGAGGTGTGACCCAAAAGCAAAAGAAAAGAAAAGAAAAGAAAGGATGCACAGTTCTCTTAGAAATAATACAAACTTTCTTAAGTCTGCCACCAAAACCGCTCCCCTCTCCTAGGGTGGGAAGTTGATGAGGGGCATGGGTGCCTGGAAGATCAATTTTGCAATTAATGATGATGAGCAGAAAGCTGGAATGCCTGTCCAGAGGAGTTTGGTATCCACAGGAGTGATTTACGCTCTATCTGGAACATAGCTAACCAGGCAGGACTAGTTTGGCCTGACACCAGGGCAACTGCTTGGACCCTGCAGCTCTGGGCGCCTCCAGAGTCATACCTGGCAGTGCTTGGGGGTCTCTGCAGTGTTGGGGATGGAATTCAGGGCTCTGTACCTCTAAGGCAAGTATACAGTCAAGGATTTGGAATTCTCCCTTTGCCATCCCTTAAGAGCACCAAGTCCATTTTGAACTCCCAGCAGTGTTCCTAGGTCTGTGCTCACAAGTGATCCCTATTGGTGCTCAGGGGACCACAGGTGGTGCTAGAGATTCAAACTGGGGGTGGCAGGATGCTAACTTTCTAGTCCTGGACTTGGAATTCTTTGTTTTCGTTTGGTTTGGGTTTTGTTTGGGGGGCATACCTGGCATTTTCTCGAGTGGGCCCAGTAACGTCTCCACTGTGAGACTTATTGGGCTAGAGCGATAGCACAGCGGCAGGGCGTTTGCCTTGCACGCAGCCAACAAGGCCGACCCGAGTTCGATTCCTCAGCCCCTCTCGGAGAGCCCGGCAAGCTGCCGAGAGTATCTCGCCCGCACGGCAGAGCCTGGCAAGCTTCCCGTGACGTATTCGATATGCCAAACACAGTAACAACAAAGTCTCCAGTGGAGACGTTACTGGGCCCGCTCGAGCAAATCGATGAACAACGGGAGGACAGTGACAGTGACAGTGACCTGGCATTGCTCAGGGTTTACCCCTGGCTTTGTGCTCAGGGATCACATATGCGTTGCTAGAGATCTAACCCAAGTTGGCTACATGCAAAGCAAGTGCCATGCCAGTTGTACTATCACTCTGGCCTCCCTACTGCCTTGTTCTTTGATTTTCTAAACTAGCCTTCAGTGGTACTGACATCTCAGCTATTACAACTGCAACTTCCATGCAGTGATTTATAAGGCTTCACAACTAAACTCTAACTATCCTTAAGGTACAGAAAAAAACTAGTATCTGATATGGCTTTTTTTTCCTTTTTGGGTTACATCCGGTGATGCACAGGGGTTACTTCTGGCTCATGAACTCAGAAATTACTCCTGGCGATGCTCGGGGGACCATATGGGATGCTGGGAATTGAACTTGGGTCGGCCGCGTGCAAGGCAAACGCCTTGCCCGCTGTGCTATTGCTCCAGCCCCTGATATGGCTCTTAATGGAAATTCTTGGACCTAGCTATGCACTATTAAACAAATAATATGTTTAAATGGAATTATATATATTGTTTATTACCCAATAGATATAAAGCTAAAATTATAAACATAGACTCATTTTTCAAATTGTTTCTCTTAAAGTATTTTCACTGGACTGTAACATGGCTTTCTCCTATAGCAAATGGGACAAGTTGTCATCTTCCCTTGTGACTATGAATTCAGAGAAACATCACTAATGAGAGGATATAAAATGAACAGGAAACCAAAAAAGAACCAGAGCAAATCAATAAGGAATTATAAGTTAACTTTAATTACAATAACAGGAAACATTTCAAACTGTGTCAGGATTTTATATTTTAAAGTTTTTGGGTTTTTTTTTCTTTTTGGGTCACACCCCAGCGATGCTCAAGGGAAACTCCTGGCTCTGCACTCAGGAATCACTCCTGGCAGTGCTCGGGGGACCATATGGGATGCTGGGGATTGAACCTGGGTCAACCGTGTGCAAGGCAAACGCCCTACCCACTGTCCTATTGCTCCAGCCCCTAAGTTGTTTAAATAAAAAAAATAGCTTTGGCCATACCCAGTGATGCTCAGGGGTTATTCCTGGCTTTGCACTCAGGAATTACTCGTGGCCATGCTCAAGGGACCATATAGAATGTCCCTTGATTGAAACCAGGTCAGTCGCGTACAAGGCAAACACCCTCTCCCTCCAGCACCTTGAAAGTTTGAGTTTTAGTTAGTACAGATTCTATCTGCTGTGTCCTCTAAAGATAAGAGTTTATGATAGCAAATAGGCAGAACAATCCTTTAGGTCCCATGGAAGAATACCGCTACAATGACTTGATATAAGTAGAAAATCCATGTCTTTATTAGTAAGGTGCCACACAGCTTAGAGTAAAAATTCACAGAGGCCAGGCTTATAAATATTCATAAATCTCAAAATCAATCACAAGTGAATATTATTAAGAACACAATTATTAGAAAACAAGATAACCCATCAATGTCTGTTTTAAAGGCATAGTTTTTTTTTTACAAAATAATTCTTTTATGGACAGTCTTCAAAATGTCTCTTAATATACCTGGAGCCAGATTGTTCCAGCATTTCAGCGTATGTGTGGGAATAAGGCAGGTGGAGAGCTTCAGTCTCCTAGGTGGCCAGGACACTCTGTGTGATGAGCGGTATCTGCTCTTGAAACCTGGAAAGAGTCACAACAACTGCAGTAGTCTGTGACCCTAGATAACCGCTGACTCTCCAGAAGAATGGGACTGAACAGCTATTCCCTTTCAGCTGCAAATACCCGGCAGGGGATATGAAGACAATAGTCAAACATCAGAATATTTTAAGGGAAAAGAATCCCCCAATTCTCCACTTACATGTTTCCATATTTAAAAAAATCACATGAGCATACCCACTATTTTCAAGAAAAGGAACTTATACTCAAGTCATCTGTTAAATATAAAACAAAGAAGTTCTACTTGAAACTAAATAGTTGGGTAACTGCATAAGGAATCTAAAATGTTTTAAATAAAATGCATAGATTGCATCAACATGCCATTTACTGTTAACACACTAGTAGTTTTCTTAACAGTATAGGGAAGTATCAGGATAACATCAATGATGATACATCACACACACTCAACAATTCATATCATGTACAGCAAAGGAGGCAAAGCATAATAAAGAATTTAGGAATCCTTTTCACAAACTAAATGACAATCAACTCTAGAGTTATTTTGCCTGCAGTGAGGCACAATTATTTCTCTCTTGGGCTTAAAGTATTCAGGAAATCTAAGTCAGAAATGATCCTAACAAAGACCTTTAAACAGTTGTGGTAGCTATAGGAATTTATGTATAAACACACACACACACACACACACACACTCCTCATCATATATTTACAAATATATACAAGCATACTGAGAATAATCAACTGGTTCGCTAAACATGACCAATTCTGTTTAGAGAACAAGGACATTCAATACATTTATATACAACAAAGTATAACATAGCTCAGCATTTGACCTACTGTGATGACTCTTGAACATTTTTTCCCTATGTACACAGGCGTATACCATAGTCAGATGGATGTAGCAGATGTAGAACTTTCTGAAAGAAGGAAATGAATGACTCTGAGATGTTATCATTCACACCATGAAGAGCAATTAAGCGTTAACTCATCCATGCTTGCCAACGCTTAGAGAACAACTGCCGTTTCCTGGTTCTCTCTGTACCACCACCTCATGCCCGTCAATTTTGGAAACTGTACTAGAATGCCATGCTTGGAAATGCCTTTCTCAGGATATCAACAAGTCTACTGTCATTTCTCTTACAAATTACTGTTTTTTACAATTAACCTGTGCTAAATTAACCAAGCCACATTCAGATGGTGTCCTGAACCATTGAGCATGACACAGAGATTCGTCCTCTACAAGAGAACAAGGTAGGACCGTGAGTCCACAGACCTAGGCTGCTCAACCTGTTATGCCACAAGTTAGGAAGGGTCGAAACATTTGGAATGTTTATCAAACAATCCAAAGAAGAATGACTGTGACAGGTGAACATGACATGACATTTACATTTCTGTGTCAATGAAGTTTTGTTGGACGACAGCCATGCTCAGTGATTTATGCATCATAAAGAGAGCTGAGCAAAAGAAAGACTGCAAAGTCTGAAAATACTTAGGGAACTAAAAGCCATCAAGATGGAAATCCATCTTTGTGTGGTCCCAACTTTTGATTTCCTTACTGATAAAAGCCAATTTAATCAGCTAAATATAGCCTCTGCCTTTCCTCTGAAATCAGTCTATAAATTCATCTGTGACACTACAGCAAAAGTATCAAAAAGCAGAAAGAAGATCTAGGTTTCAGGCTAGTCATGTGTAAGAATGAACTGAGACAAATATATTTCACCGATCATATCTGATCTGCACATTATTTTTTAAAAAACTATTAAGAGCATTAACATGACCAGCAAAGAATCAAAATATTTTCTGAGAAGGAAATACATAGTAAAATGGATCTCTTTCCCCAAATACAACTATAAACAGCACTACTTACTATTCACTGTAAACTAGAACAGAGAAAAGAAAAGTGAATAATCTGGATGTGGTTAGTAACTTCCGCTTAATACACTGTTCTCTCTGCACACACCCCCTTCCCAGATTGGGGCCACACCCTGTGCTCACGGTTTATTCTTGGCTGGGTGCTTAGAGATCACTCCTAAGCAGGACTCAGGTTGCTGGGAATCAAACCTGGATTGGCTGCATGCAAGGCAAGTGCTCTACCCACTATACTATCACTCTGGCTGTCATTTAATCAGTATTTTAATGAGTGTGCATGCAGGCATGAATGTAGAGGAAGTCATACCACTTTCCGAGACCTGCACCTTTCCAAAATAAGTGCATTGGATTAAAAGGTTTCTAAAGTCCTGACAGCAGTAATTTTTACGCCAATGACTAATAACAGTTTTTCCATCTGTAAAATAAAATCTCCTTCATACAGTTGTTGTTATGAGAATTAAATAAGTTAATTCCTGTAAAGTGCTTAGAACAGCACTAGATACATTTAGCTAGCATTTTTATTCAGGCATTTATACAAAATGCTGGGCATCTCCCCTAATACAAGTACTACACCAGAAAATAAAATACAGAGAAAATAGAAATTGAATCTCTTACATTAGGTAAGAATAAGAGAAGATGAAGTCTAAGGCTTCAACATCATCAGCATGTCTAGAAACTGACAATTCTCTGGGATGTGGTTCAGTGCTGTTCTTCACTTCTCATCTATGAATTCTTATTTCTGAACAATTACATTAAAAACATCAATTTTATTTTGCAAGGCTAAACAGTACTTTTAAAAAAAAAAATTTACGTCCAGAGTTCAGTATTGAGGAAGGAATAACATTTGCTCAAAGGTGGAAGAATATAAAACATTAGTCAGTCTGGCAGTACATATGAAATACAATCCTTCTGATCCAAACTTAATGTAGAAATATAGTTCATGTATTCATTGATTCCACAAATGTTTGAGTGCTTTACTAGGTAGAAGTATTTGTTACAATGATGAGTAACAAGAATGGTCCAGATCAGGGAGTGAGCAGAAAGGCCAAGCCAGTCAAGGAAGGTGGCACGAGCATCCTGATGGGGAAGCCCTGTGTGCCATGGTACCCTTGACAGAGACCTAACCCTTGTTCAGGGTACTGGAGAAGGAAATATGAGAGGTGTCATCTGAAAGGTAGGTGGGAGGTCAACAAGTACAGGAAGTGGTAATCGAGTGTAGAATGATGAGAAAACACGTGAGCAGAGTGAGAGCAGTTCAGTCTTGCTGGGACATGGCGTATGAGGAACGACAAATGATGATGCAGGAAGCAATAACCAAATAGCTTAGATTTTACATGAATAAGTAGGTGTTGACATTTCTACAGCAGCACAAATATGCAAAACTTATCATCAAAGGAGAAACAATTGATGAAATAAAAATCAGTTTCACTTGAAATGCAAACAGAAGGCAAAACCTATTGATTCCTTTCCTGCCGACTACAGAGACTCACTGAAAATTCCCTTAATTTTTACACCCATTTATAGCTGAAATATTATACACAGGAGAGTGAAATATAAAAATATTTGTTTTCTTATTTACAACATGGGTGCCTTATACTCAAGTCTTCTCAATACTAAACCACCTCCTTAGCATCGAAAGTGATTCACAAGCAGAAGGTCACATCAGCCAGGATCCAAGGGCTGAATTTCAAAGATATGGTAGGTGGGGGGAGCCATGGACATGACCCAAGTAACTTGAGTTTGAATCCTACTCACATCCATCATTCACTTGGTGTCTTGATGTCTCCCCATCTTCAGTTTGGACCATTTCACCATCATTCCTCAGATCATCTTGGTAAATTCTGCAACGTCACAGAATTTTGCATGCTTTCCTGAGTTTTGAATAGTTCCAGAAAGATTTGAAAGTTCTTTCCTCAGGAGGATATTCACTCTTGACATGAATTCCAAGGATGTCACAAGAAATCACAGTCCCTAAAGATATTTAATCACCAGGGTGGGGTCAGGTTTAAAACAAGGGTAGCCGGTCAGGTAACTCTCAGACTCTACGATGGAAATGTCCCAGCAAAGTGCAGTTAGCCCATTAGCTCTTTTCCTTGAAATGAACTATTGGCATAGACTTTGAAACAAAGGGACATTTGAATTCCCCTGGGAAATGGAAATGCATTAAGCCAATGCATTATTTTAAATTATGCTGACTGCCAGCCCAATTTACAAAACTGAATATTTTGAATGGATACACTAGGTAAACTCACTACATGACATTTCCTTTTTTCAAATTAAAAAAACAACAACAAAAATCATCTTTAGAAAGTTTCTACTCTAAATTTCCAAAATGTTGATTATCAAAATGTCTTAAACTTTTATTAAGATGATTTATTTACTATAGTACATATTTTGTCATACTCAACATATGCAGACTCTGACCACAAAATTAGCGGTGACTACTGATGAATACCTTATTAAATACGGTGGTAGGAGGCCAGAGAAAAAACACAGCAGGTAAGACGCTTGCCTTGCACGTGGTCCACCTGGGTTTGATCCTTGGCACCACATACGGTCCCCCAAACCTCACTAGAAGTGATCCCTAAGCTTAGAGCCACAAGTTGCCTCTGAGCACCACTGAGTGTGGCCCCAAAGACAGTGGCAGAAGAAACCAAATTTGATCTTCTAAAAATGCCCACTATTTAAAAAGCTGCAGAAGCATCTAAATATTGTTAGAATGTCTGTATTTTATTATTAATATAATTTTGTTTTCAGAAACACTAGACATTTTATTTTTCTTTTCTTTTTGGGCTGGGACTTTGGGCTACACCTGGTGATTTTCTGGTGATTAGGGACCACATGAGAATCTAGGGACTGAACTCAGATTGGCCGCATGCAAGGCAAGTAAGTACCTGCTATACTAGTTGTAATTTCATCTCTAACCTTTTCCAAATAGCAGTAAGAATTTTTGCTGTTTGAGGAAAAATGTTGGTTTTTTTT
This sequence comes from Sorex fumeus, assembly GCF_029834395.1. Taxonomy (NCBI): domain Eukaryota; kingdom Metazoa; phylum Chordata; class Mammalia; order Eulipotyphla; family Soricidae; genus Sorex; species Sorex fumeus. The sequence goes on from NW_026606091.1 coordinate 44,062,554, forward strand.
TGGGGGGGGCACACTCAGCTGTGTTCAGGAATTACTTGTGGCTCTGTGATCAAGAATCACTTATGGTGGTACTCAGGGAGCACATGAGGGGTCAGGCTTGGGTCAATCAAGTGCAAGGCAAGTGCCTTGATTCCTTTACTAGCCCTCTTCCCAACAACTTTGAATAAACATGAAACACTGATATTACTGTAATCTCCCCTTCTCTCCCCACCAATGTATAAAAAGTTCAAAGCATTGATACTTGACAGAAATTTGAAAAATTACTCTTTCTGAAAGACTATGCATTTTGGAGCAACCTATGACCTTCTTTTAATCTATCACACCAAGACTCTCTCTAGAGCTAGTTGGAAGACTTAAGTTTGTTTAGAAACAGGGTTTGAATACCTAGCTCATAACTCTACCTTGCTATGTATTATATTATTTGATTTCCTATCTAAGGCTACATGGCATGTAGGTTATAAATAGATAACCCTCCTGGGTCTCAACTCCTGTTCAGTAAGATGGCAATAATAATTTTCATCGAGCTGACACAGACGCGATAAGCTCAATTAAAAAAGTTTTGAAAGTTCTTAGAAAAGTTCGAGATACTTTCCCAAACCATGGTGTCATTATTAAACAATCTTCTTTTGCTGGAAAAGCAGCTTGCCTGCTTTGAAAAAAACAAAATTATGAGTCTTTTTAAAAATGATAGAAGCTAAAATTATACTACACATCCTTTTAGAAGTGATTTGTACTAAAGATTTTCTAAGCCCAGTGTTGGCTTTGCAGCTATGATTAAGGGGTTCCCATCAATAAGTAGAAAGTCAGGGCAACAATAAGAAGCAAGCAGAATGGAGAGGAGAAGGTCTGATACGCAGCTGATGGCATGAAAATGTCTTCATACTTGTAAATACTGACAACACGCTCGGATGTTGGTGGTGAATCTATATCATGTCGAGTGATAGAACCTTTAATAGAAAATAGAAAGGAAAGGAGAAATTGAAAAACATTACAGATTTCCTACATTAAAAAAATTACAGATTCATGATAATTTATGTAAACATCAGAAAAATTAATTTACAGTCTTTTGAATATGAAAGGCATGTTTATAAAGATTTAGAATCAGTCATGGGAGTTATCAGAATTCTCAATAACTGTACATTTAATGAAAACACTGTTAAATTTATTCAAAATACTGGCTGCCAAGAATCCACACATCCCCTATGAGAACAAAGCTATTGCGATCCCACTCTGTAGACTAGTTGGTACTATATGAAGGTCTATTTGTAAGGTCTATAATGATTTTTATCTGATTAATACCAAACAGAATAATTTGTTTTGTTTACAAATCCCAAGATTTTGGTTTTTTTTTTTTTGCTTTTCATTTTCGAGGGCCATACCCAGTATTGCTTAGGGCTGACCCTGTATCTGTGCCCAGGATGACTCTTGGTGGGAACCATATGCAGTGCTGGGAATCAAACCAAGGTTTGCCACATGCAAGACAAGTGTCTTACCCCCTGTGCTATCTCCCCAGCCCAAGAGCTACTGAATTTTTCCTTTCAAATATATATTTTATCTATAGCACAGTGGGTAGGGAGTTTGCCTTGCATGCGGCCAACATCGCTGACCCGGGTTTGATTCCTCCGCCCCTCTCGGAGAGCCCGGCAAGCTTCCCAGAATATCTTGTCCGCATGACAAAGCCTGGCAAGCTACCTGTGACATATTCGATATGCCAAAAACAGTAACAACAAATCTCACAATGGAGACGTTACTGGTGCTCGCTCAAGCAAATCGATGAACAACAGGAGGACAGTGTGACAGAACAGCTACTAAGAGTCCCTGAGAGCTGAAACCTTCTCAATGTACCATTTATATAGGTCATGAGTGGTAGCATGTCCTGAAGGGTCATGCTGTACCTATGTGTCTACCTGGCATAGTGAAGAGGGCCTAGAGTGAAAATACATCAGGTAAGGTGATTGCCTTGCACATGGCAGACTCTGGTTCAATCCTCATATCCCATTTGGTCCCCCTGAACACCACCAGGAGTAAGCCCTAAGCATCTCCAGATATGGACCCCAAACAAAAACAAAAACAAAATAGAATAGAAAGGAGAATTAGATTACCAAACAAGTTTTGGAATAGAAACCTTTGAACTGGTTAGAAGGAGAAAGAAGCTCCTTATAAATAATATTGATTAGAATGAATCAGAAAGTTGAATGATTCCAACTGAATAATCCCTAAGAAACTTGAATTAAGGAGATGAAGGCAGATGAGTTTAGAGCAACGATTTCCTTAGAAAGAGGGGTCTCTGCCTCAAATGCTAGGGGAAAAGGCAACTGGGATAGGAAAAGGACCATTATGACAAAGAGAGTTGGATAAATGATCACTCTGGACAGGAACTGCATGCTGAAAGTACGTAAAAAGTAGGTAAAGGAATAAACATAATAAGCTCTCAGTATCTGTGTCGCAGACCATGGGGGGAGGGGAGGAGAGAGAGAGAGAGAGAGAGAGAGAGAGTGCCTGCCATAGAGTAGAGGCAGGTTGGGGAGGGGGTGTGGCAGGAGGGAAACTGGGGTCCCTGGTGGTGGGAAATGGACACTGGTGGAAGGATGGATGTTGGAACATTGTATGACTGAAACCTGATCATGAACAGTTTTGTAACTGTGTATCTCACAGTGACTCAATTAGAAAAAAATAAAAATAAATTTTTTTTTAAAAAGAAAGAGGGCTTAGCATTGGGACTTTACAGGGATATCAAACTAGGGAAGCACTGCTAATGTGGATATATCAATCCCCTGAACCAGGTTCCATGCTAATTACAGTTTGGCACAAATCTGATTCTTCACGTCGCCCATGATTCTTTGCTCAACAAATCCCTCTCACCTCTCCTACCTGATGTCACTCATTGATCACCTAGATAGAGGCCAAGGCATAACCAGGCCCCTCTAGATCATGCCGTCCTTCAAAGAAATCTAATTCCAGTTTTCAAACCTAGGCTTGAAGTTAACCTCCCTGGAGAGAGGCTCAGAGAACAAAAAGTATGAAAGGGAATTCAAGAAAAAGAAGGGACCAGAGAGACAGTCCAGCAGGTAAAGCGCTTCCCTTGCACACAGCTGACCTGAGTTTAATATCCCAGCATCCTATACATAGATTCTCTGCCAGGAGTGATCCCTGATCACAGAGTCAGGAGAAAGCCTTCAGCATAGCTGGTTATGACCCCCAAAACTAAATGAAACCAAATAAGAAGCCCCACAGTTCACATATGGGCCAGTAATCTGTCTGTTTTGTTTGAGACAGTGAGGACTAGAAGTCCTAAGTAAGCACGTTGGGCAAAGACATCAGTGTTGGGAGTATTCTACCATGGGACTCATGAAAGGTGCTATTCTCAGGACAGCTCTGCACAGCCTGAAAGCAATTTAAGATATCAGCTTTCATTCTATCCTTACAATAATCCTATAAAGTTAGCATTTAGTAGTAGTAGTAGTAGTAGTAGTAGTAGTAGTAGTATCATTATTGTCTGGAGCAATAGCACAGTGGGTAGGGCGTTTGCCTTGCACGCGGCCAACCCGGGTTTGATTCCTCCATCCCTCTCAGAGAGCCCGGCAAGCTACCGAGAGTATCCCGCCTGCACGGCAAAGCCTGGTAAGCTACCCGTGACAATTTGATATGTCAAAAACAGTAACAAGTCTCACAATGGAGATGTTACTGGTGCACGCTCGAGGAAATCGATGAATAACGGGAGGACAGTGCTACAGTGCATTATTATTATTATTATTATATTACCATTCTAGACACAAAGAAATTATAAATTTCAGAATTTAAAGGCTATACACAGTTATCAAGAGGCAGAATCAATCCTCAAACCCAAACTGTTAGATTTCAAATCACGTTATTTTAAAATATGAAACAATTTTAAAATAAGTAATTTTTATTTATCCAGTCTAAGGTATCGTTTACAAGCAGAACTGCAGTTCTATTGCTGACCTGGGAAATAAACACACGGAAAGGCCCTCCCGTTGATCGTCGATTTGCTCGAGCGGGCCCAGTAACGTCTCCATTGGAGACTTTGTTGTTACTGTGTCTGGCATATCGAATACTCTCGGTAGCTTGCCGGGCTCTCCGAGAGGGGCAGAGGAATTGAACTCGGGTTGGCCATGTTGGCCGCTTGTAAAGCGAACGCCCTACCCGCTGTGCTATCGCTCCAGCCCACATGGAAAAGGTGTCATAAAACTAGAAGCATCAGAAAGGAGGAAAGAAAGGAAGAAAGAGAAAGAAAAAAAGGAAGAAAGGGAGGGAGGGAGGGAGGGTGGGAGAGAAGAGGGAGGAAAGGAGGAAGGGAGGAAGCAGGGGAGAGAGGGAAGGACTAAATCTCTAGCCCAATCAATTGGAAACAATTTAAGAGGAAAAAAGAACAGATTAGATCATGGATAGTTGAAGAATATACAAATAGGAAGAAGCAATTACCAGGAGCCAGAAAGAGTTCTCGTTACAATTACTGCAAACAATTTTCATTCTTCGTTAAGCCATTAAGCGGATCAACCAGAGAATGTTAAAGACATGGCATAATTTGATTTTAGCTTTCTCTCAAACGGGGGGGGGGGGGGAATCTTTTTCTGCCAAGGGCCATTTGTATATTCGTAACGTCACTGGAGCACCATGTAATGCAGGAAGCCAGGCTGTGGGGGTGAGCAAGAAGCAAGCCTATCCGTCCACGAACCATGGGTTCCCCACCCCCATTCTAAAAGATCTCATGATATCATTGGGTCTCTGCTGTAGAAATTCTGGAGAATTCTGACATTCAAAATGAAGTCTTCTGTGGGCTAGTCTCACCTTAGAGTTGGTAAGAAATGCAGAATCTTGGGCCTCAGACATACCAGAAGCTGCATCTTAATTACATAGCCAGACAACTCTTACACACACTAAAATGTGAATATTAATGGGCTAAATTATAAGATAAGTTAGTGGATCTGAGAGTTCCAGAATACAGTAAATCCTAATGTAATACTCTGCAATCCCTAGAGAAGTCTCCAGCTGCCCTTTCCAATTCAGTATTTTAGTATTTTATATATTAACTTTAAGAGTACTCCCTGTAATATATTCCGGGGGTGCAAAAAAGCACAGTAGAAATTACATTTGCACCTGTATGTTCATTGCAGCACTGTTCACAATAGCCAGAATCTGGAAACAACCCAAGCGCCCGAGACAGATGACTGGTTGAGGAAACCACGTGCACAATGGAATACTATGCAGCTGTTAGGAAAGATAAAGTCATAAAATTTGCTTATAAGTGAATGGACATGGAGAGTATCAAGCTGAGTGAGATGAGTCAGAAAGAGAGGGACAAACATAGAATGACTGCACTCATTTGTGGAAAATAAAATAACATAATATGAGACTAACACCCAAGGCCAGTAGAGAAAAGAATCAGGAAAACTGCTGCACAGTTGGAAGCCTGCCTCACGAGCTGGGGAAAAAGGCAGCTGGGACAGAGAAGGGATCACTAAGTCAATGATGGTTGGAGGGATCGCTCGGGATGGGAGATGTGTGCTGAAAGTAGATAAAGGACCAAACACGATGGCCTCTCAGTATCTGTATTGCAAACCATAATGCCCCAAAATAGAGAGAGAGTAAGAAGGAAATCATCTGCCATAGAGGAAGGGGTGGGATGATGTCGGGGTGCCGGGAAGGATACTGGTGACACTGGTGGTGGAAAATGAGCACTGGTGGAGGGATCGGTGTTCAATCAATGTATGACTGAAATTCAATCATGAAAGCTTTGTAACTATAGCTCACAGTCAGTCACGGTCCTCCCATTGTTCATCGATTTGCTCGAGCGGGCCCAGTAACGTCTCCATCGTGAGACTTGTTGTTACTGTGTTTGGCATATCGAATACATCACGGGGAGCTTGCCAGGCTCTGCCATGCGGGCGAGATACTCTTCATAGCTTGCCGGGCTCTTCGAGAGGGGCGGAGGAATCGAACTCGGGTTGGCCATATTGGCTGCATTAAAGGCAAACACCCTACCGCTGTGCTATCACTCCAGCCCTATAGTTCACAGTAATTCAATAAAAAAAATTTAAGAAAATTTAAAATAAAAAGAGTATGCCTTGTCTTGAATAGTGAGAACAAACATAGACTCAAAGTCAAAGGCGTTTAGACAATCCTGAAGCAAACCCCCTCAACTCTCTTGAAAAGGCTGGGATGGCCTTATTAATATCAGACAACACAGACTTCAGCCTCTAAAAGGTTATAGGCGATAGAGTAATTTCTTAACTAGCAAGGGATATGTACATCAGGAAGAAATCATACTCCTAAATATATATGCACCAACTGCTAACAGATCTCAAGGAGGACACTGATAGCACCACAATAGTAATTAGAGACATTAACACCACCCTGTCACCTCTAGTTACCACTCACTGCTCTGTCACATCCAGACTAAAACTCAGCAAGGAAATACTGAATATGCATTCTTCTACAATGCACATGAGACAGTCTCCAAGAGACACCACATGCTGGGCGACAAAACATACCTCCATAAAATCAAGAGGATAGAAGTCGTACCAACTATCTTCTCAACTCATGATGCACTGAAAAATAGAAGTTAATTACAAACAGAAGTGGAGAATTTTAAATCAAACACCTGGAAGTTAAACAGCTCACTACTAAAGAACCAGTGAGTCAGAGAGAAAATCAAAAGATTCCTGGAAACAAACAAGAACGAGGACACGAGCTACCAGAACTTGTGGGACACAGCAAAAGAGGTGTTAAGAGAAATGTTTACAGCTTTGCAAGTATTCATCATGAAGGAAGAAAGGGTTCATATAAATAACTTGAGTGCACAGCTCAAGAAATTGGAAAATGACCAATAAAAGGAGCTCAAAGTATGCAGAAGAAAGGAAATAATAAAACTTAGGGCAGAAATCAATGAATTAGAATCTATAAAAAAAATCCAAAAGATTAAAGAAATCAAGAGCTAGTTTTTCAGAAAAATAAACAAAATTGATGAACTGTTAGCAATATTCCTTTTAAAAAGTGTGCCATAATAAACAAAATCAGAAATGAAAGGGGTGGCATCACAACAGACCACAGAAATCGAAAGGAGCACTAACCAATTGCTTTGATCAACTATAGGCAAGGAAACAAGAGAACCGAGAATAAATGGATAAATTCTTGGACTCCTATAACCTTCCAAAGGTGAACCAAGAAGATATGGAGCTCCTGGACAGACCTATCATTATCAAAGAAATCATAATGGTAATTAAAAGTTTTCCCCACCAAAAAAAAGCATAGGCCCAGATGGATTCATTAGTGAGTTCTACCAAACCTTTACAAAAGACCCACTGCCAATCTTTTTCAGGTTTTTTTCAGGAAATTGAATAAACAGAAACACTCATGAACAATTTCTACGAAGCAACCATTATCTTGATACCAAAAGCAGATAGGGACAGCACACATACACCAAAAGAGAATTACAAACATATTCCTGATGAACTTAGATGCAAAGATCCTTAACAAAATGCTTGCAAACCAAATCCAAGGGGTGTAAGGATGGTTTAATATACATAACTCAATCAGCATAACACATCATATCAATATAAAAAAAATCATATGATCATTTCAATCGGTGCAGAGAAAGCATTTGAAAAGATCCAGCACCCGTTCATGATAAAAACACAACAGAATGGGAACTGAAGGGACTTTTTTCAACAGAGTCAAAGTCATTTACCACAATCCACAGCAAACATCACACTCAGTGGGGGGGAAAAAAAGCTTCCTGCTAAGATAAGGCACAAGCAAGGTTGCCCACACTTGCCAATTCTATTCACTTAAGTACTGGAAGCACTTGCCAAGAAGCAATTAAGCAGGATAGAGACATGAAGGGCACCCAGATAGGAAATGAAGAAGTCAAGCTCTCACTATCAGTGGATGACATGATACTATATTTAGAAAAGCCTAAATATGCTACAAAAAAGCTCCTAGAAACAATAAATCTTTATAGTAGAGTGGCAGACTACAAAAGTCCACAGCTTTCCTATATGCAAATACATAGAAGGCAAAGAAAAAAAATTCCATTCACAATTATGCCTCAGAAACTCAATTACTTAGGTATCAGCTTGGAAGCTGACATCACATGCTGGGGGAAAAGGCAGCTCAGACAGAGAAGGGAACACCAAGTAAAGGATGTTTGAAGGACTCACTCGGGATGCGAGATGCATGCTGAAAGTAGACTATAGACCAAACATTATGGTCACTCAAAACCTTTATTGCAAACTACAACACCCTAAAGGAAAGAGTGAGCAAAAGGGAATGCCCTGCCACAGAGGCGGGATTGGATGGGGGGATGGGGGGTGGGAGGGCTACTGGGATCATTGGTGGTAGAGAACGGGCACTGGTGGAGGGATGGGTACTCGATCATTGTATAACTGAAACCCAAGCACAAAAGTTTGTAAGTCTACAACTGTACCTCATCGTGTTTCACTAAAAAAAAAAAAAAAAGAAAAAAAAGAAACAGAAACAGAAAAATATGTCAGGGAAAAAACTGGGGGTTGAGATTTGCAGTTCAAAACCGTAAATGCCAACTGAAGGGATATAGAAAGAGACTACAGTGGTTAAGAGCCACACTGACTTCCATTCTACTGTCTGTTGTTTTACTAGTAACCAATTCTGAGACAGCAGGCAAGTTACTCAACTCGTGTCTAAGCCTCAATTTCCTCAAAAGTAAAATAACCCTCCATCATGTCTGTACGAATGACCAAAAAATAAAGCATTTTACTTCTCAAAGAAAAAAAGCTTGACCAAAGAGGTGAAAGACCTATACAAAGAAAACTATGAAACACTGCTAAAAGAAATAAAAGAGGGCATAAGGAGATAAAAAATACATACACCTGCCCCCGCGCCTGGTGTTCCTTCCCGGAGCCCCTTGGAGGGGAGCGGGTTGAGCTTTCCTCCCCGCCCCGACCAGGGCTCCGGCAGCCGAAGACCTCCAAGACCAGCCGCCACCATGCTGAGACCACTCTCCGCACACATGAAGGTACTGGCAGAGGGAAAAAGCCACGCGGGTTCCGGGGCCGAGACCTCCAAGCCTACTCGAATTGGAGTCGAGCATCTTCCACCCAGATCCTCCAAATTCCAGTAGGCGGGGGTCACACCCACCACCTGGCCCCCTGGCGCCGTGTAATCCCATCAGCGGCCAAGACTCAGAGACTATAAAATCCAGCTCCCGGACATCTTATCAGGACATCATTTTATGACATCTTATTATCTCATTCCTACTTTGGACAAACTTGCAGGCTATCGAATGTAGCCTGCCCACAGGGCAGAGTCTGGCAAACTCCCCGTGGCGTACCCAATATGCCAAATACCAGTAACAATGATGGGTCTCATTCTCCTAAAGAGCCTTGAATATAATCTCAGGGCTAGGATGAAAGAGACGTTACTGGGGCCTGCTCGAGGCAATCGACGAATAACAGGATGATGAAATGAAATGAAATGAAATGAAACCCTGCTCAAGGAATGGGAAGGTTAAGATCATCAAAATGGCAATACTCCCCAAAGCATTATACAGATTCAATGCAATCCCTATAAGGATACCCGTGACATTTTTCAAAGAAACAGCTCAAATAAAATAGATTTAAAATTCATATGGCACAATAACCACCCCATCACCACCACCACCAGAATGGCCGAAGCAATCCTTGGGAAAAATAAGATGGGAAGTGTCACTTTTCTCGACTTCAAACTGTACTACAAAGCAGTAGTAATTAAAACAGCATGGTACTACAATAAAGAAAATGCTTCTGATCAATAGAATTAAACACGCAGAGACCCTCAAGTGTATGATCAATTAATCTCTATTAAAGGAGCAAAAAACATAGAGTAAGGAAAGTCTCTTCAACAAGTAATGCTGGAAAAACTGGTGAGGCACATTCTAAAAAATGACTTAAACCTCTTCCTGACATTAGGTACAAAAGTAAAGTAAAAATGGATTAAAGACCTCAGTATCAGACCTGAAACCATAAGGCACCTAGAGAGAAACATAGGCAGAACTCTCCATGACACTGAAACTTAAGGCATCTTTAGATCCAATGCCACGCTGACTTAGCAACTGGAATCAAATATCAACAAATGCGACTACATTAAATTAAGAAGCTTCTGCACCTCAAAGGAAATAAAGACCAGAATACAAAGACAGCCTACAGATAGAAGAAGTTATTTGTGCACCATTTATCTGATAAGGGGTTAATATCCAAAATATATAAAACAGATAGAAAATTACAGGGAAAAAATCCAACCCCACCAAAAATGGGAAAAAGATGAACACAAGTATCCTCAAAGGAGAAATCAAAATGGCCAAAAAGCATATGAAGAAATGCTTTATCACTAATCATCAGGGAAATTCAAACCAAAACAATAATGAGATAGCTCCTTACACCACAGAGACTGACATCCATCACAAAAAAACAAACAACCAGTATTGGTGAGGATATGGGGGACTAGGGACAATTGTTCACTGCTGGTAGAAATGCTGACTGGCCCAGCCTTTTTGGAAAACAATATGAATATTCCTCAAAAACCTAGGTTGAGTTTACATACAACTCAGCAATTCCACTCCTGGGAATATTCCCCAAGGCCCAAAAGCATGACACTTAAAAGACATCTACACTCCTATGTTCATTGCAGCACTACTCCCAATAGTCAAAATCTGGAACCAATCCAAGAACAGATGAACGGATAAAGAAACTATGATGCATCTCAACAATTGAACACTATGCAGCCATTAGAAAAAAATGAAGCCAAGGAATCTGCTTATATATGGATGGACATGGAGTGTATCATGCTGAGTGAAATGAGAGAGATAGAGAAAAAAATTATTGCACTCATTTGTGGGATATTAAAAAAAACATAGTATGAGAATAATAACAAAGACATCAGAAATGAGGGCCAGGAGGAGTGGTCCATAGCAGATAGTAGAAAGCTTGCCATGGGTCTTTCAGGAAGTACAGAGAAGGGACCGCTATGACAATGACAGTAGGAAATGATCACTCTATCCAAGAATTGGGTGTGGGGAAAATTGTTAAAGTGATGTACATGATAACCCTTCAGTAACAGTGAAGTGTCTGTTATAGAGGCAGCCTGGAGTGGGGCTTGAGGAGGGAAACTGGGGACACTGGTGATGGGAAATGTACACTGGTGAAAAGATGAGTATTAGAACACTATATGATGGTGAAAAGAGATAAGTATTAGAACACTATATGATTTAAACTCAATCATGAAAAAATTTGTAACTGTGTATTACACAGTGATTAATTAAAAAATACATTTTGGAATTTATTTTCTGGAATCAGACACAGCTAAGATTGAATTTTCTGTGTTATGCTTTTAATTAGAAGAATTTGAGTAGGTTTCCTTAATCTCTCCAAAATAACTGTGTTGATGCTTCTTAAGGATATAGTATTAAGTGAGGACTTCGGAGTTTTTGTTGTTGTTGTTGTTCGTTTTTTGCTTTTACATAGCAATGCTCAGGGTTTACGCCTGGCTCAGCACTCAGGAATTATTCCTGGAGGTACTAAGGGTACAATACAGGATGCTGGGGATCGAACCCAAGGCAGCCACATGCAAAGCAAATGCCCTACCTGCTCCGGCCTCCTAAGTGAGAATTTTATAAAATTAAGTAGGGTCAAGGCCCCACATAGAGCACACAAAGGTTTGCACGATGCATCAGGGCTTACTTGATACTACTCCAACTATGCATCTCTATTGCTTTTCTTTTTTTTTTTGAGGGGGCCACACCCCGTGGTGTTCAGAGTTCACTTCTGGCAGTACTCAAAGGGACCAGTAATGGTGCTAGGATTGAACAGGAGTCAGCTGCATTCAAGAAAAGCACCTTACCCTGTATTGTGTCTCTAGCCCCAACATTCATTTATCATGTATTTGATAAGCCCATTATAGCCATCTGAAGGCAGGATTCTTCTTCTTTTATTATTATCCAAAGTGCTTATTCCATGCATCATGAATCTGACATTTAATACAGATGCCACAATGTCAACTTACCTTGAATGGCAGGACCCCAAGCAAAGAGGTAATACCAGCTCAAATGCAGATCAACAATGGTTTCTTCTCTAGGAACATTCACAGGACGTTTAAACCTGCAGGTGACTCGGTTGTTCTCAAAAACCCCTTCTTCATCCCTGGCAGGATTTCTCTGAATCTCCTTTGCCCACTGACCAACATTATAGAAGTGCTGTATTCGGACTCTGCCATTGTCATCATGAACGCAGGCCATGACGTCATCGCCACCCTAATATTGTTGATAAAGAGAAAAGTCAAGGTCAAGGTTCCATCCCTATCAATCTTTCCTGTCATAAGGAATATCACTCAGACATATGCATCCTATTACCTCCGTGATTGAAATGACACCCCAACATTTACTTTAAACGTCATTTAAAAGACTGAATTAAGTAATTTTGATTCAGAATAGCTGACATCAAGCGACTCCCAAAATGCTGTTTGGAGAAGATAGTATCACCAGCTAGCTTATATTTCTGCCAAAACACACACTAATCACAAGGAAACAACTGACAAATCCAAATTGTAGTTCATTTCTACGAAAAACAGAAATCCTGGCAAGTGGTCTTCAAAGAGGGCTGAAAGAAAGAAGAGAAAAGAAAAGAACCTATTTCCCAAAATAATGAACACTAAAGATAAAAATACATCACAACACATAGTTATTCCTAGAACAAAATTCTGTGTCAAAAAACAAATTCCTATGAAGGTCAGTACTGAGATAACTGGTAACATTTGAAAAGGGAATAGTATATTTGATAATACTATCAATGTTCAACTTCCTAAATTTAATAAACTATATAGAGAAAGCCGCTGACATTGAGAGAGTTGCTTAAATGGATAAGGTCAGGGCTGGAGAGATAGTATAGTGGGTAAGGTGCCTGCCGTGCACATACTGTACATGGTCCCCAGAGCACAGAACCGAGGAGTAAGTCCTGAGCACAGTCAGCTGTGGCCCAAACCTACCCCCCCAAAAAAAATTTAATCTGTGATTAATTTTTTTTAAAAAAAAGGAGGAGAAAAAATGATTTTAAAGACCGTTGGGGATGGGGACAGAGATATAGTGCCAGGGTTGAGGCATTTGCCTTGCATATGGTCAAGCCTGATTCTATCTCCGCATCACATATGGCGAAGCCCCTAAACACAGACGGGTCTCAATCCTGAGCAAGAGCCAGAAATAACCCCAGGAATAACCTCTGAGCACTATTAGGTGTAGCTGGGAAGGGGAGGGGAGGAAAGGAAAAGGAAAAGAAAAAGGAAAAGGAAGGAAGGAAGGAAGGAAGGAAGGAAGGAAGGAAGGAAGGAAGGAGAGAAGGAGAAAAGGAGAGAAGGAAGGAAGGACAGAAGGAGAGAAGGAGAAAAGGAGAGAAGGAAGGAAGGAAAGGAGGGAGAGAGGGAGGGAGGGAGGGAAAGAGGGAGGGAGGGAGGGAAGGAGGAAGGGAGAGAAGGAGGAAGGAAGGAGGGAGGGAGGAAGAGGGGAGGGAGGGAGGAAGGGAGAGAAGGAGGAAGGAAGGAAGGAAGGAAGGAAGGAAGGAAGGAAGGAAGGAAGGAAGGAAGGAAGGAGAGAAGGAGGAAGGAAGGAAGGAAGGAAGGAAGGAAGGAAGGAAGGAAGGAAGGAAGGAAGAGATGAAGGAGAGAAGGAAGGGAGGGAGGGAGGGAGGAAGGGAGGAGGAAGGGAGGAATGGAAGAAAGGAGGGGAGGAGGGAGAAAAAGAAAGAAGGCAGGCAGTCAGGCCAGCTGGCTTTTCAACGGCCTTTTAATTTGGTCTTTAGCAAAATGTCCAACGTAAGTTTGAAAATTCTTCTCTCACTCCTTTGCGCCTTCAATTCTAATACCCACACTATGAGGACAGATGAATTCCAGGACAGGGAACAGTCACTCACATACTAAGCCAGCACCTGGGTTTGGCCCAAGCCTACTATTTCTACTGAGTAGGAGATTACGGATGCATCAGTCTCACTGGTTGGACCATTACCTCATGGCCTCAACTGGGAAGAAAGGGTGGGAGCTGACCCACCCTGCGACAATCCCTGCAGCACTGACTCCCTCGCGCCGAACTACAATATCCAATCCACCAGCCAAGCTGCTCAGCGCTACCTTCAAAACACATCCAAAATCTTGGTGCTCCTCACCTCCCCCACTGTGGCAACCTTGGGTCTCAGCAGCCCTCTCACTGCAGGAGCTGAGGAGAAGAGGAAAGGCCACTACACTTTTGCCAAGATGCAAAGTCACTGAGGTCTAACCTAGGCTGGCACTGTGACATGCCATGTGATGGCTCTAGAAGCAAAAGGGGAGAATATGGTAGAGGCGCAGAGAGAAACTGAGGCAAGGGATGGACAATTTTCTAGATTCCTAATTCCAGGCCTGTTTCTGCTCAGAGTCCTTCCTGAGGTCCTGATACTTTTGCCCATGGGGCTGTGGGAGACTCACCTGGTGGCCCCAATTCCTGACTCCCCTGTAGTGGTAATAAATGCCCACACCTTTGCGAGGCTTCTTGGTGAAGGGTGTGGGGGGAATGGGTTGTACATCCTGCCCTTCATTCTGGACTTGGCTGCAACTGACTTTGTGCAATGGCGTATTAGTAGATGTGACCCAAGCAGAGGTTTTGAAATAAGCTTGGTTCTTGCTTTTCTGCCATAAAAAGAACATATTCCAGTAGATGCTGGTTCCAGAATGATTAGAAAAAATCTGCAGCCAGACCACAGATGAAGCCAAATCCAGTTGAGCTCCAGGCAATGCACATGCACACACGAGGGGCTCATCGTAGCATTACTGTGAAAATCCTGCTGAATACATGAACTAGGAAGCACTCAGAACCATTTGTAGACTCAACACAAATCTCCTTCTCTGTTCTTACAACCAATCTCTTCCTCTGTTCTCAAAATCAATCTCCTCCTCTGTTTAAGTTGACTTGAATTTTTTTTAAATTTGTTTTGGCTTTTCAGCCACAACTGGCTATGCTCAGGGATCACTTCTGGTAGATTTGGGGGACCATACCTGGGGCCAGGAATCAAACCCAGGGTGAGCTATGTGCAAGGTGGGCACCTTACCCACTGTACCATCTCTCTGGCCCAGGTTGAAGTTTTCAAACTTGCAGAGAGTAATTTTAACTAATGGAATATTTACAGTGCTCTCATCAGTTTCTCTGCTTGGCTTCCTACAAAAGAGTGAGATGCCAGAAATCGGGTCCTCACTCTTCAGAGTGGCACAACATCTCAGAGAAACATAACCAGGCTCAGCCTCTAGAATCAAGAGCAGGAGCTGGAGAGACAATACAAATGATAGGGTGCATGCCTTGCATGTGCGGACCCAGGTTCAATCCCCACCAACCCATGTGGTCCCTCTGAGCACTGCCAGGAGTAACTCCTGAGTGCAGAGCCAGGAGTAAGCCCTGAGCACCACCGGGTGTATGTTGTTCCAACACAAAACAAACAATTTTTTTAGTCAAAAATGGCACAGCAAACTAAAAAATATAATCAGTTTGTGTTGGGATTCACCTCTTACCATTTTCTTGTCAGAAGAGAATCCAACGGCTACCCAACCATCCGTGTCTGCGCTGAGCTCAAACTCCACATCAGCCCCTATTATTCGGTAGCTAAGGAAGTAGTCGCAGGTCTCGGCATTACAGCCGGGTTTGCCATATCTATAGGACAAATCCCAATATGTTACTGCTTCTTCATATGCATATTTAAAACACAATACAGACATCTGTATCATCTACTAGTCAAGCAATACTGTCAATAAATTAGATCTTTTTTTTTTTTTTGCTTTACTTTTTGTAGGGGGTGGTCACACCTGGCTCTGCACTCAAGAATTACTCCTGGTGCTGCTTGGGGGACCTTATGGGATGCCGGGGATTGAATTTAGGTTGGCCGCATGCAAGGCAAACACCCTACCCACTGTACTATCACTCCGGCCCAACAAATTAGATCTTTGCTACCAAAAATTTCAAAAACACCTTCTTCTTGACTTTACTCCAATCAGGAAGAACTTTGGAAATGATGGGCTCCACTTTATGTTAAAAAACAAGGGACTGGGGAACAGGGCCAGAGCCATAGTACAAACGAGTAGGCCATTTGCCTTGCATGCGGTCAGCCCAGGTTCAATCCCCAGCTTCCCACATGGTCCCTGAGGACTGCCAGGAGAAATTCCTAAGTGGAGAGCCAGGAGTGACCCCTGCGCATTTCAGGGTGTGGCCTCCTCAAATAAACAATATAGAAGTTGATCCCCTGGGCCCCTGAGCTCCTCTGAAGAGGAAACAAACAAACAAAAAAAAGAGGGTCCAGAGATGGGAAGAAACTTGTTCAAAGTTGCCAGTGTAGACTGTGTTAGTAGCTGTCTCAGAACTTGATGCTGGGTCTCTGAACTTAAGTCCCTACTCTTTACATTCTATTGTTTCTTAGTGCTACTATTTAATCGCTTTTAGTGGTAAAAATTCTCAAAGTTAACCATTTAAATAGTTTTTTGTTAATTAAATATATACCAAATTTTTGCTTGATGTTTTGGGGCATCACCTGGAAGTGCTCCTGGCTCTGTGCTCAGGGATTACTCCTGGCAACGTTCAGGGGACCCTATATGGTGCTGGGGATGGAACACAAGTGGGTCATGTACAAAGCAAATGCCTTACGTTCTGTAATGTTGCTCTGGTCCCTATACAAGTCTTTTTATTTACTAACTTTTATGCAACTAAACTAAGAATTCTATATTAATTTTAAATTAGACTATAAAACCAGGAATAGTTATGGTCATGGCCTTCACGCGATGTATAACTGATGTATAACTGTGATCCTCCTGACAGTAACTTTCTCTTCTCTGCAGTGTGCAACATATTTTGATGAATCGTGATATCACTGCGAAGCAAGGCTCCATTTTTCTCTGTCTGCACTGCTGCAAAACCCTCATTTGTATAATGCACCGAAAGAGGACCTCATCTGGTTTACACTGAGCATAACTGCAACATTTATTTTCCAATTTGCCGCTACTCTGCTGGGAACTGCCTTGACTCCGTGCTAATGCAATAACAAATTCAGACACTAAAGCCCAGAGCAGTAGAAAGTGTTATCCAGATAATGGGATTATGTATATAGGAATCTTTTAAAGATTAGATATACGAATTGCTGGAATAAGAGCCAAACATCTACATTTTTTGTCTAGAGGATTCCTAGATCCTTTAAGAGGCAGGAAACTCTGGTTTGAACACTGTTTCAACAGTGTTCAACATCCAGGATACTATCATCTCCCTCAGAGAGAAAGCAGACGAAGGAAGTGACACAGGCTGCCAAGGACTGGCCAAGGTGGCAAGCAAGGCAGGTCTCCTGGGGCAACCAGGAAAATATCTAAGTACAAGACAATGTAAAACCGGGATGAGAAAAATCAAAAGGTACAACGCTAAAGAGAATGGAGCCAAAAAAGCGTGTCTTTGCAAAGCAGCAGGGTACTTCCCCTCCGTCCCTTCTCAAAACTTACCCCTAATTACCATAATGGATCTGGGTGGCAACCTTCTCCAAGAATTCCTCCGCCCCTCTCGGAGAGACCCGGCAAGCTACCGAGAGTATTCGATATGCCAGACACAGTAACAACAAAGTCTCCAATGGAGACGTTACTGCATTACTCAATGTCTTTTTATCCTCCCCTCCCACCCCGGTGTTCAAAAAACAGGAAAATCCCCTGAATTCAATTTTTTTCTCCTTAGATCTTTCGCACTGAATATTCTCCACCCCTATTCCTCCTACAAAATCAGAATTTGGGGGTACATTTAGGCAGCTTGTTTCAGGAGATGAAGAGTTCCAAAAGAGAGAGGTTTTTCCAACAGAAAAGGAGTTTTCTGTTGGTATATATTTAATTAACAAACAAAAACAAAAATTTGGTATATATTTAATTAACAAAAAACTCCTTTTCTGTTGGAAAAACTACTGTTCAGATAGGAGTTTTGACGACTCGAATTTTCTCCGTCCATCCTGAGAGGAAACTATGAATAATCATTCATGGACTCATCAGTTACTGACACAAGCGAGTGACATCATCAATGCTTAATGACTAGTTAAGATGGTAGAGATATCCGGTAGGGCATGACTCATTGACAAATCATTGGGTGTCACAGGTACCTATCACTGTCTGACTCACCCACAATCCCTGCTGACTAAGCAAACACCATAATCTGGGTCATGTGATTCTTCTGCTTTTAGCCAACCAGTTAGGAGTAGACCCCTGAACCAATGGAAGTCCAGTCATACACGAGAAATCAGAGAAGAATGTTCCAATGCCTTATGGCATTCAAGCTCGGGCATAAATTCTTTCAGGCTGAAAACTCGCATGACCATCACGACTACATCCGTGATCCAAATGAACTGCATGCAATTTAAATACTTCATTGAGAAGCAAATGAATTGTCTTAGTCATAAAGTTACCCAACTTACAAAATCTACCAACCTAAAGCACCCCTTAGTTTTTCCACAGTCTTCCACTTTGATTTTGGCAAACGGGTCCACAGGAGGAGCAGTAGGGAAAGGGTAACCTAGGTAATCAGAATAAGCAATGGTTAGGAAACTCAGCAGTCAGTGTTCAATATGACTTTGACAAGTTTTGATCACATATGTCTAGAAACACTCTTGAGCTCTTCCATGGGTTTCACTGAAGCTGAATTTTCTTCTTCAGAGAGGGAGGACATAAACCAGGCTCACCAGCCTGGTTCAAAGGCAGAGCTGCATTCTTAGAGACAGACAGCATCTCCGACAGTTGCTGGTTTGTATTAATTGACACAAAGCCCACTTTCTAGTTTCCCCTAACCCATCCCTAAGCTCATAGTCCTTCTCAAGTTGTGTCTTACGTATTATTACTATTTAAAGGAATAGAAGGGTTGTTTTTTTTTCTTTGGGGGGGTTCCTTTTTTTTGGCCACACCCAACAATGCTCAGGGGTTATTCCTGGTGGTACTCAGGGGACCATATGAGATGTCGAGAATCAAACCCAGGTTGTTTGCATGCAAGGCAAGTACCCTACCTGTTGTATTATCTCTCCAACCCCTAAAACAGATGGAAATTTTTTAAGAAGCAACTTAACATATTCTTAGAAAAGCAGTATTTTACTATGATAACCAAGAAGGAGACACTGGCAACACAGGGCACTAGACAACAAGGGGGTGGGGAGGCACACATCTCATATGCCAGCTCCTGCTGTGCTCAAATCCTTGCCTGTCTTGTGTGAGGTACTACTAGGTAGCAGAAAGTCCTTCATATTCTCCCCTACACCATAAGGAAACTTGTAGGCAGTTACCTTGTAAATGTGAAAACATTGTGTGACTGAAACCTGATCAGGAACAGCTTTGTAACTCAGTATCTCATGGTGATTCAATTAAAAAAAAAAAGATAATTACAAAGGCGTTTTCAGCAGAACCTGGACCTAAACTTAAGGTTCCAGACTTGATGTCTCTATGCTTGCGATAGTGGGCTGGAGCGATAGCACAGCAGTAGGACGTTTGCCTTGCATGCAGCCAACATGGCCAACTCGAGTTCGATTCCTCCGCCCCTCTCGGAGAGCCCGGCAAGCTACCGAGAGGATCTCGCCTGCACGGCAGAGCCTGGCAAGTGACGTATTCGATATGCCAGACACAGTAACAAAGTCTCCAATGGAGACGTTACTGGGCCCGCTCGAGCAAATCGATGATCAACGGGAGGGCCTTTACCTTTTTACCTTATGCTTGCGATGCCACCTTGCTGTACTGTCCACAGCCATGTAAGAGGCCAGAAGAACCAGGACAGTCCAGGGTTAGGGAGGGCTCCCCCAACTGAACATTCATCCTCCATTTGTATGTGTCCCATTGGGGGCCAGCTCCCAGTGGTGCTCTGGGAGCCCTAGGGCCACTCCCAGTGAATCGCAGCCAACCAGCCCGGATAGCGAATACAAGGGCCCAAGGATGGGGGCTGCCCCAGGCCTCTGAGACCGCGTAGTAGGGACCTGGCTAGTGTCTGGAGCCTCCAGGATTACAGCTTGATAGGCTCATGGGGGCCATGTGGCACCAGCAGTTAAAAATACGAGTCCCAAACCCTGCCCTATTTTCAAATGTGTACTATTGAAAAAGGCAAGGCTTGTATGTTTGGGTTTTTCTTTTTCTTTTTGGGTCACAACACAGCGATGCTCAGGCGTTATTCCTGGCTCTTCGCTCAGGAATTACTCCTGGTGGTGCTTGGGGTACCATATGGGATGCCGTGGATTGAACCCGGGTCAGCTGCGTGCAAGGCAAAGACCTCCCTGCTGTACTATTGCTCTGGTCCCAGCTTGTATGTTTTTAATCCGCATAAACAATCCCCTGTAGCAAATAATTTTCCTTTGGAGACCTATCCATATGGAAATGTGAAAACTGTTAGTACTCCTGACTCAAAAGAATTCCATGATAGGGGGCCAGGTAGAGCTCCTGTCTTGCAGCGGCCAACCTGGGTTCAATGGGCAGCATACCCCATGGGCTCCTGAGCCGTGGCCCCTAACTGTGGTCCCCAAAGAGCAACCAAAGAATTTCATGATGTGCACCAAACCACGTTTCCTTATCTATGCTCCCAGGTTTCAACCTTAAATTGTCTCCAATGTTTGCTCTCTCAAATAAAACCACTTGAGCAGAGGGAGGAGGTAGGAGAAAGTGGGAGAGAAACTCAGGATGTGCAGTGGATCCTAATTCAGTCCCCAGCACTACATGTGACTCACTGAGCACTGCCAGGAGTCCCTCCTGAGCACAGATCCAGAAATAACTCCCAAGCATTACTGAGCATGGCCCCCAAATCTCTTAACTTTCCCCCCAAAGAAGAATCACTACCTTGACTCTATAAAATGGAACTATTCTGATACAAGAAAGAACATCACAGAAAAAAAGCAACAGATTGGTGGCTCACTAGGAGGGAATAATTCCAACATATGGGGCTGGAGAGTTATTACTGTAGGTAGGACACTCGCCTGCACAAAGCAGACCCAGATTCGATACTGGGCACCCCAGAGGGTCTCCCAAACTCTCCAGGAGTAATCCCTGAGCACAGCCTGGTGCAGCTCAAAAAAAAAAAAAAAGAAAAAGAAAAATTGCAACATCTGAAACTAATGGGCTGGAGTGATAGCCCAGTGGGTAGGGTATTTGCCTTGCAGGCAGCAAACCTGGCCGAACCAGATTCTATTCCTCCACCCCTCTCAGAGAGCCCAGCAAGCTACCAAGAGTACCTTTCCCACACAGCAAAGCCTGGCAAGCTACCCGTGACACATTCGATATGCCAAACACAGTAACAACAAGTCTCACAATGGAGACGTTACTGGGCCCGCTCGCGCAAATCGATGAACAACGGGAGGACAGTGCTATAGTGCTATCTGAAACTAACAGTATTATCAGGAATCCATACATCCTTATATATGAAGAAGACTAAAATCCAAGTTAGAAGAAGAGCAAAGAATAGGCACATCATTGAAAAGGAAACAAACTTGATTTTGTGGGGTTTTTTCTTGCTACAGTGGCTATGCCCAGGGCTTATTCCTGGCTCTGCTGAGTGACCATTCCTTGCAGTGCTTGAAAGACCATGTGGAGAGCTGGGACTGAAACCTGGATGAACTATGGGCAGGACAAGGCAAGTTCCTTGCTCAAATGTTTTGTTTGTTTTTCATTTTTTTAATTGAATCACCATGATAGACCATTACAAAGCTGTTCATGACGGGGTTTCATGAACAGCTCCAACCCCTTATTTTTGTCTTTTGGGGGGGAGTGGGTGGTTTGGGGTCACACCTGGCGATGCTCAGGGACTAACTCCTGACTCTGCACTTAGGAATCACTCCTAGTGGTACTCAGGGGACCATATGGGATGCGGCGATTGAGATCAGGTCAATCACATGCAGGAAAATGTCCTACCTGATGTACTATGCCCCCAGCCGCTTCTTTTTATTTTTAGTTATATTTTTGCCTTATGTTTCTGCCATCTCAATTTTCTTATGGTTCATCTTTTTTTTCTCGGAATGCTTTTTTCCTCATTTCTTAAAAATACTGTTAGTGCTTTTCTTGACTTACAGAAGCCCCTTTAGGACTTCTTTTAAGGTTGATTTTGAGTCTATAAAGTTCCTGAGCTGAGGGGTAGAGGGTAGGGGGTTGATGGGAGAGAAACTAGGGACACTGGTGCTGGGAAATGTACACTAGTGGATGGATGGGTGCTGGAACACTGTATAACTAAAACCCAATCATGAACACCTTTGTAACAGTCTAGCTCACATTCAATAAAAAAAAAAAACTTGAAAAAAAATAAAACGTTTGTTGGTGCTTATGCTCTTATGTTCATGAGTAAAGCTCTTTAGTAATTATCCCATCATCTCTGCCTGGCTTTGCTAATCAGGTGACGATCTCTTCATAAAATGAATTGGGAAACTGTATGTGTTTTCTGTCCTTTGAAATGACACATTTAAGTCTGGTCTTACCTCTTCCTTGAAACTTTTCCTAGACCTGATTCAGGAGGTTTCTTGTTTGGGAGATTTTTTTTTAACTGATTCAATTTTTTTATGAACTGCTCAGGTTTTCTAATTCATTTGAGTCTTTGTGTGTGTGTGTGTGTGTGTGTGTGTGTGTGTGTGTGTGTGTGTTTGTATGTGTAAAGATCACTGAAATTTTCAAGTTCACTTTCACAAAATGTTCTTAAAACCAGCCTCCGTTTTATATTGAGATTTATAATTCACATACCATAGAATTCACTCTATTCAAGAGAACAACTGATGGCTTTTAGTATCTTCACTGATTTTTTGCTACCTTTTTAGAGATTTCTCTGAGTGTGATTCTGGAGGAGATTAACATTCAACATATGCATCATAAGCCTGGGATGAAGCACGGTGCCCGCCCTAGAGAGGGGGCCTTGCCCGCTGTTGGAGTGGATCGAAAGGAATAACCTTCCCCGAGTGAGGGTGGGCTCAGCAGATGGCCTCAGACCTGAGCTGTCCAGACTCCCTCACGGTCTTGGGCCTGCCAGGGCTCCCTGCTGATTTTGGACTTGCCATGATTGCGTGAGCCAGTTCCTGAAATAAATCTCCCTTTATTCTTATACCCTATTGACTGTGATATCTCTGGAGAACCATGGCCAATATACTGATCCACCCGGTCCAAAGAAAAACCTCTGGCTTTTGGAATCTTCCTTTCCGGAGTGTCTGATTCTATGGCATGAGATTCAGTTGCATCTTTATTATTTGTTTCTTCCTCCCTTGAGAGGTATTCTATTCTTTATCTTTGGGAAGTCTGGGTTTTATTTTTTTTTTTAAATCAACAACTTAAACTCAACAATCAACCTTGTGGGTTTTTACCTGTGGAAAGAAGCAAATCCCTTGCAGATGTTCTGCAATTTCTGTTTTACGAAGAATCTGATGGCCCAATCTCTGCCTCCCAATCCTGAACTTCTTAGATTTCTCCCACAGAAATTCATTCTCATTCCTTCACTCCTGCCTCAGAAACCTACGCCTGCATTTGGCAACTGAAACATCTCTGCTCCGATCCCCACACCGCCCTCCACTTCCAAGTGCCATCTGTCTAAGGCAGACATCTACCTGTCACATGACTGGTAGCTAACCTTCAATCTCCCTCCTCTCCTTCTCTATACTCCTGTTTTCTGAGCACAAGTTAAAACACCCAGGGCAGGCCAGCATCTCCTTTCCAAACTTCGCTTTTCTTAATTTTTTTTTTTTCGCTTGTTCCTTCCAGTCCTTTTTCACTATGGTGGTTTTTTCTTTTTAATAATTAAAACCAAATAATATTGTAGTGGGGGCTAAATTTGTTTCTCCCTTCTTCTCTTTTCTCCTGTGCTCTGTAAACCCTTTAATACCTATTTTGTTTCAGAGAATGATTTTGGTCTCCTTTCAGGTATTCCTGTAACGTGAGAGGTACTTATTTTCTTGGTTGACTCTTCAGGTCCTCAGTATGGCTTTGTGGTTTCCATTTCTGTCTGATTCACAGATACTCTCTGTGCCTTTCTCGTTATCCCTTGAGTCTGCTTTGCCTTACTCCACTGGGTGGGTTAATGGCTTCTGGTTTGCTATTTATTGCTTCTAATTAACTGCTTGGAGCCCGGCCCTCAGGTATTAATTTAGTACTTGATTCCTTGAAGGTGTCGCCAGGAATGGTTTGAGCCTCTGAGACTTGCCGCAACCCGCTTTCTTCTTTCAGGACTGTCTGAGTCTGGGTTTCTGTTGAGGATGGTGCTAGCCACACAAGCACATGTGCACACATATAGACAGACACGCGGACACCTGTCCAGCACACCTTTAACTTGAGCAATCCACCACTGAGAAGCTTGCAACTTCCTATGGCATACCTATTAAGGGCAAATTCCTTGTCTCAGGTTTGCCCATAATCACCCCCATTCTGGCTGCATTTCTCCACACATATTGACAGAGACCCTCAATCCAGGTTGGCTGGAGGCCTTGCATTACCTTATCCACAAACTCAAGCATCACGTACACCATTCTTTGCTACTCTCCAGCTATGTGACTTTCATGATGGTGTTTACATTTTCGTAGGGTCTGTTTCTGTGCCCCTCCACGGTGGGATTAACAGTGGCATCTAAGCCCGACGGTTGCTACCAGGGTTAAACTGAATCAGGATATGAAGTTTAGAACAGTGTTTGACACTGAGTAATACTTTCGAAAGGCTCCAATGAGCATTCTATCAGACTAGATTTAGGGATGATACAAAGGTAAGTCACACGCAGATGACTTGCCTTTAAATTTGTAGACTTTTCTCTTTAAATTATTTACCTCTTTCTGATTTATGTCAGCTTTATTTCCCTTTCTCACTTTCAGTAAAAGATTAGTGGATCATAAATTCTCTCTCCCCTTTCCATATAACACACACACACACACACATACACACACACACACGCACGCACGCACTTTGACCACACATATATTTCCTTTTCTTTTTCACTGAACAAAGGTATGGTGATATTATATTTGTCCAAACCAAAGCACAAGAGAAGAGCTACTATAAATTAGGGTGTGCATGTCCGTGTGCATTTGTGTGTCCACATGTGTGTGTATGCATTTATGTCGTCTTTTTCTCCTAAAGCAGTTAAGTATGCATATGACAACACCGAGAAAACATCTGTAATTCAGTGTTCAAAGTTGTGTGCCAGGTGCTGAGTTTACGTATTATATGTATGTGTGGATTACACCCATACACGGCACATTTAGAAAGAACACAGACAGATGAAGGAACCTCTGCCCTTTCCCCCTGGCTGTCCCTCTTTCTACCATTTTACAGCCTTTTGCCACAGCAAGAAAAACTGTGAGCAGAACTCAGCAATCAGAAACTCTTGGGTGTGGAGGGAAAGGGTGCTTGCCTTGCATGTGGCCAACCTGGTTCACTCCCCAGCATCCCATGCGGCCCTCCCAGTCCTGCCAAAAGCGACCCCCAAGCAGAGAGCCAGGAGTAAGCCCTGATCGTTGCCAGGTGTGGCCACCAACCCCCTCCCCACCCGCCAAGAAAAAGAGAAAGAAAAAAGGTCATGGGTCTGGCCACACTTTTCTGGCGGGCAGACCACTACGCCTTAAAGCTGAGCAGACACAGGGACTTGGCTTTCCTCCTCCCCCTCTGAGGCGAGGCAGGGCAGAGCCTGCAGCTGGCCACCCCCCCCCCCCCCCCCATGTGCTGACTCCGGGCCTTACACCTCGCCTGCAGGCCTCCGCCCTTCAGAAAACAGAGCAGGAGACTCCAGTTGGGCTTAACCCGAAAACAACATGCAATGCAGCTCTCTTAGAGAATCATTTCTCAATGGGGAGTGTGTGTGTGTGTGTGTGTGTGTGTGTGTGTGTGCATGCGTGCGCGCGCACACACACAATGTGGCAGACTGTGAGCCTCCAAGACATCCAAGAAGACCACAGACAAATGGTGGAAACGGGGGGATCTAGGAGACCAGGAAGTCAGTCAGCAGGATAGGACAGGCAGGTCCCAGGAAAGAAACGAGGCTGGAAAGAGATGGAGAAGTGCTGCCCATTATAGAGAACACTCAGGGGAGAGGGTTTGCCCGTAATTGTGAGATAATCTGACTGACATTCTTATACTAAACGGACAGATTCAGGGACAAGAGCCTCAAAAAGGAAGAAATAGAAACGGGAAGGTTCAAGGACCCAAATCCCATCCGAACTCCTGATTATAGAGAACAGGAGGGGCACCACACAGTTAGTGTGCCAAAGGGTGCGTTTTCTTGCCTCGTGGCCTGACTGGGAGGAGAACATGAGGCAAGGCACCCTGCTAGAGGTGGCACTGAGCTGAAACTTTAAGGATGAGGAGTCAAAGGCTGAGAGAGTGGGAACCCCTGAGAATTTTCAAAACTAGCATCGATAAGCCCAAATATGATAGGAACAGTAAAATGAACACACAAAGGGGGTGATCAGTGATACCAAGTCAACCAGTGCCCACTCTCTTGCCGTGGGAAGCTTGAGCAACTTGGGCAAGGAGAAGAGTCCCCGGACAGGGTTTGGTCAGTGAACTCCCACAGCTTCAGTGAATTCTCTCCATTCCCAATCCCCATACTCTAGTATTGCTTTCTGACTGCATATCACTGGGTCACTTTTGAACCAAGAACTCCGTTTCTTGGGAGCCTGAAACCAGAAAAGAAGTTGTTGTTGTTCTTTGTTTTGGGGACACGTCTGGTGATGGTCAGGGCTTTACTCCTGGCTCTGCACTCAGAGTCACTCCTGGCAGTGGGACACTGGGGATTGAACTCAGGTCAGCTGCATGCCAAGACAAAGCATCTTACTCGCTGTACTCTGGCTCTGGCCCCAGAAGGTGCCTGATTACTAGAAAAAGACAACCCCATTCCTATTGATCACAAGGATAATTTGAAGATGCTTCCACCTCCTCATCACCTGCCCCCAATCAATCAGGCTCCCTCCTTTGGCTACTGAGTTCATCCAGGGTGATGCCCCGTAGAGCTCACTGAACAAACTGGTCCACTAGCACCCCCATCTGGTGGCTGTAGGACTTGTACCTAAAGACAGTGAAACAGCATACAGGGAAAAAAGAGGGTGTGTGTGTGTGTGTGTGTGTGTGTGTGTGTGTGTGTGTGTGTGTGTGTATGGAGATGGAGGGGAGATGAGAGATGATTATAAAAGGCAACTGAGTCAAAGAGATGGAAAATTCTCCGTAAAGCAAAAGCCTCTTACGGAAGCATGCTGAAAACATCATAGAGATTTTGAGCCAAGCTTCAAGTTCTATGTGCAGAATGGGGACAAGGGCCAGTAGACAGACTAGGGCCTGGTAGATGATGGCATGCCTGGTAGATGATGGCATGCATGTGTAACCATGGTAGGGGCACCTCACTGACCGCCTTTCTGCAGCTGGCTCACCTAAGTCTTTCATGCTTCCTGGTCCAATGCTAAAAATCCCTTCTTTTGATTGCAGGTACTTGGTGACCCTGTTCTTAAATCTGTCTGGACTCTACACATCGCTTCTGCCTCTCTCTTTATACAAACTGATGCACTGCATCTGACCTTGCTGAGTACTTGTGCCTGATGAGAACAAAAGCTCTCATGTTCACGTCTGAATCTCCTGGCAGTGTCATAAACGGACGACAAGCCAATAAATATGCATTCGGTGTTTTCAGAAACAGATGGGCGTTGAAATGTTCCTTTTTCAGAGTGACAGA
Source organism: Sorex fumeus (assembly GCF_029834395.1). Classification (NCBI taxonomy): domain Eukaryota; kingdom Metazoa; phylum Chordata; class Mammalia; order Eulipotyphla; family Soricidae; genus Sorex; species Sorex fumeus. The sequence goes on from NW_026606091.1 coordinate 44,090,233, forward strand.
TTCTGCTTCTGCTTGGCATTCTCCCAACCTCCACTCTCTCCTTCTCCTTGATGACCTGAATCCCCACAGGAAGATTCTATCTCCAAGCTTCCCTTGAAGCTAGATCATGTGACTTTTGTGCTTGCCAGAGGAGTGGAGCAGCCGAGATCTGGGAAACAGCCTAAAAGAACACTGAGGGTCCTAAAGGCCGTTTCTCCTTTCCTCAAGGGTGAGGAAGGACATGCAAGCAACCAGACTTCAATGATCTGTGGGGAGGAAGAAGCGTTAAGAGATGGTGGAAGGATAAGATCTAAAGAGCCTGGGTCCCAAATCACCTTGGAAACAGAGCTGTTCTCTTTGCACAGAGCAGTCATACTTGTATGAGAGAAACAGCCTATCGTTTTTGGCAGGGGGAGTGGCATACCTTTTTTTTTGGCTGTGCTCAGGGCTTATTCCCAGTTCCGTACTCAGGGATCACTCCTGGCAGGCTCAAGAGACCAAATGTGTATTCAGAATCTTACCCAGGTCAACTACATGCAAGGCACCTACTAACTGACCTATTTTTTGGGTGATATTCTTTTGGTCACTATACAAAGGAGCCTTTTTTCAACACTTGAACCTCTACCAACTATTTCCCCCAAATCGATTCTTCCATCATTTTCTTTGTTGGGGGTGTGTTCTGGGTCACACCCTGTGGTGCTCAGGCACTATTCCTGGCTCTGTGCTCAGAGTTTACTCCTGGTGGTACTTAGAGGGCTAAAGGTGGGATGGGGGATTTGAATTGGGGCTTGCTGCATTCAAGACTTAAATTCCTGTACTTTCTCCCTGGTCCCCCGTTCTTGAAATAATCATCTTAGTTTTCAAATTGGGCAGATTAGTTACCAGTAAAAAAGGCTACATTTCCCAGCCTCCTTTTATACCAAATGGGTAAAGTTATGGCCAATAATGTAAATTGTTATACAGGACTTCTGAGTAAATTTCCTTTTAAATTAATCAGGCATCTTTTCCCCTCAACTTCCTCTTTCCCACTGACTGGAAAGTTCATGGGATGGTTGCAAGTTTTGAATTTATATGGATTTTTTTTTGTTTATTTTGGGGGCCACACCCGGATATGCACAGGGCTTACTCCTGGGTGGCTTGGGTGACCATACAGGGTGCCAGGAATTGAACTCAGCTGTGAGCAAGGCAAGTGCCCTACCCACTGTACTATCTCCTCAATCTCACGGGTGCGGTTTTTGAACCTTGAAGTTAGACGCTAATAATCCTGAAGCTAGAGAAAGCCAGGATGGAACGTCTCTGATGAGCACTGCCCAGTCGCCAATGTTAGATAAGATTCTTCACCGGACAGAAAAAAGTCTCCCTAATATAAGCTGTGTTTCGCTTTGCTGTATGCAGGTGAAGAATGCTAAGTAAAAAATACGCTTTAGGTCGCTGGGACACACAGCATTTCAAGCCTCAACTTGATTCCTGCGAGAAAAGAGGGGAAATCACTACTTTGCAATGCAGGAAGAAGGCCAGCTTCCAATCCTCCGGAAAGGAGTCCACTGGCCTTTTGTGCTTACGGAACCAGCTCCACAGGGAGTCCTCGGACTGGGAAAACACACACACACACACACACACACACACACACACACACACACACACTCGGGGCCCAGCAGGAGCCAACAATCGTGGCTCAGTGAGGGATCGTACCATGTGGTGGCAGAAATGAAGTGGGGTGAATGGGGGAGGGGAGAGGCGAGGTGACCCAGCTCTGCTTAGCAAAGGCTGGGGGCGCGAAGCCCTGCCATGTAGGTCAACCCAGGCGGACCTCCTGGGGGGAAATTAAGAAGCATCTCTTGAAAATGGGCATTTTCGATCTCGCACGGTCGCCTTGATGCCTGACGCTCCGGATGGAGCCCTGCCCTGCTCCTCCCGGGACTACCCTTCCCCCGACCCCAGCCAGGCACGACGGACCCCAGATGCTCAGGCGCGGAGGGCAGGGAGGGGAAGGGGTGGCCGAGGGTCAGCCCCAGCGGGGCGCATCCCGCTCTCCCGGCCTCGCGTCTCTCCACCTGCAAAGCGGGCGGCTCTCGGGGTGCACGGGACGCCCGCGCCGGGTCCCGGGGGTGCAGCCGAGCCTCCCCGGGGCGCGCGTGTCCCCCCAGCCCCGGCCCCGGCCCCCCACTCACCCTCCTCGGACAGGTAGCGCAGGTCGTAGAACTCGCCCGCGAAGGTGCCGTAGGAGGAGTCGTGGCGCGGCCCCGTCTCGTCGGCGGCGCCCGCGTCCCCCCGCGCGCGGCCCCGGGGTCCCCGACCCCCCGGGCCCGCGCCGTCGTCCGCGGGGCTGGCGGCGCACGCGGCGAGCCCGGCCAGCAGCAGCAGCGGCAGCCGGAGCGGCGGCGCCCGGACCCCCGCGCGCGGCTGCGGTTGCGGTTGCGGCTGCGGCTGCGGCTGCGGCTGCGGCTGCGGCTGCCGGGGCGGCCGCTCCATCGCTGCGCACCGAGCTCGGGCCGCAGCGGGGGCGCCGCGGGCGCGCGGGGCCGGGACTGCGCCGCCGCCGCCGCCGCCGCCGCCGCCGGCACCCGCACGCGCACGCGCCGCGCCGCCTCCCGCGCATCCTCCCCGGGCCCGCCCGCGCCCCCTCCCCGGGTCCGGGGCGCCTTCCGCTCCCCCGTCAACTGGCTGAGATCCGTGGTTTGCAGGATTTCATTTTTTTTTTTAAATCATAGCTCTGGTCTTTGTTAAAATCTAAATCAGTGAAGAGCCATGGCTTTTTCCTAGCCTCGAACTTGAAGGTTATACTGTGATCACTGTAAGAACAATGTATTTCTTTTGAAAATTGCAACATTATTGACCTAAGAATGTGTAACTGTGTGTGTGGGCTGGAGAAAAAGAACAAAGGTGAAGGTGCCGCCTTGAAAACTACTGAGCCCAGTTTGACTCCCAGCATCACATGTGTTACATTGAACACCAACAGGATTTCATTTTTAAAAAAATTAGGTTTATTTATTTATATTTGGGGGAGGGTCGCACCCGGCAATGCTCAAGGCTTGCTCACTCCTGGCTCTGCGCTCAGGAATCATTCCTGGTGGTTCTCGGGGGACCCTCTGGGAGGCCCGGGATGAGCGCCCGGGGCCAAACGCCCTCTCTGCTGTACTATCACTCTCGCCCCCAATAAATAAGGTTTTTATTGAGTTTTGACCTTTTGGGTCACATCCTGTGATGCTCAGGGTTTACTCCTGGCTCTGCTCTCAGGAATCATTTCTGGAGGTGCTCGGGAGACCCTCTGGGAGGCCAGGCATGAATCCAGGTCAGCCTCGTGCAAGGCAAAAGCCCTCCCCGCTTGTACTATTGCTCTGGCCTCAATACATAGCGTTTTTATTTATTTTTGGCTTTTTGGGTCACACCCGGTAATGCTCAGGAGTTACTCCTGGCTCTGCACTCAGGAATCACTCCTGGCGTTGCTTGGTGGACCCTATGGGAGGCCAGGGATGAGCGCTCAGGTCGGCCGCGTGCAAGGCAAACGCCCTCTCTGCTGTACTATCGCCCTGATCCCAATAAATAACGTTTTTATTTATTTTTTAACTTTTTGGGTCACACCCGGCGATCCTCAGGGGTTACTATCTGGCTCTGCACTCAGAAATCACTCCTGGCGGTGCTGGGGGACCCTATGGGAGGCCCAGGATGAGCCCGGGTCAGCTGAGTGCAAGGCAAATGTCCTCCCCGCTGTACTATAGCTCTAGCAGTTTACAATATTCTTAATAAGGGTGTCTCCTCTTTATAAGAGCTTCTCATGCACCTAATTTCAACGCCAGGCCCATCACCAGTATACTGAGGTGGCCTTTTCAAACCCTTGCTACTTAAGAGGGTGGTGGGCTGATCACCAGCGGGAAGCTGGCTGGCTTCGTTGATTACTGGTTCCATTGATAATCTGCATCTGAGGAAGATCCCCAAATGCTGCCTCTCCACGTTAAAGCAGGGCTCCTCCTCCTCCAGGGTCTAACCTTGGCCACACACGATCAGGGCGGCAGCTTCCCCTGCTTTGCTTCAGTCCTTTGGGGTTTGCAGAAAGAGCTTAGTGGACCATTTACTTCCGGGGATCTTTACAGAAGAAAGTGAACAAGAACAAAACTGGACAGACAGGGAAATTGAGGTGCTGGGAACCTCCAGGGAGACTAGAAGCCAGCTAGCTTTCTTCAATAGATTTACTTGCTTCCTCTCAGGACTTTTAAGGTATTAAATCACCGCGGTTGGCACTGCAAATCTATCCCCTTCAGAGGCTGGCAAACAAAAAACAGCTTTGCTGTTTTTTTCTGCGGAGAGCAGGCCCACAGGTGGGTGTCTGGATGGCCGAGCTGAATTCTCTTGTGCCCGATTAGTGTGTGCTGCCTGCAATCCACTTTCAGTTGGTTACTCAACCATTCATTTATTCACACCTTGCTCTTAACCCAAGTCTGCTCCAGAGACTCCTTTACAAGGATGGTTGTCGAGTGACAAGGTCTGCCAACTGTTTTATTTTATAAAACCTGGACATCAGGGGCTGGAGCGATAGCACAGTGGGTAGGGTGTTTGCCTTGCACCTCAGCTGACCCGGTTTGATTCCCAGCACATCCCATATGGTCCTCTGAGCACTGCCAGGAGTAATTCCTGAATGCATGAACCAGGAGTAACCTCTGTGCATCAACCGGTGTGACCCAAAAAGAAAAAAAAAACCTGGACATTATATATATATATATATATATATATATATATATATATATATATTAATGAGGTACTGCAGGGCATCCAACTTCTTGACTGTGTAAGAAAATAATTTTGGAGGCAGAAAAGCACTGAGGTTCCGAATGCAGGGCCAGGAGCTGATGGTCCGCAAACCTCCATGATGGCAATGAAGGTTAATGAGTCAAGTGAGTGCCAATGGGGGTCTTTGTCTTCATGGGCTGCATGAATGTGCACACAATTTTGAAGTATGAATATTCAAAAGTAAACTAGGGTTCTCGAACTTTTTTTCTCGACCCAGAGAAGCTAGGGGACAGGTTCTACTGTCAGAATTAGTTATTCTATGTGCTCAGAAGGTCACCTGTTTGCTTGGTATCATTTGATTCTTCAGTTTTATCCTGACTGGTGCCAAGGGCATAAAGCCTGAAAATCTTGAGCTTTACTGGTTGTCCCAATATACCAGTTGTTGCAAGAAATCAAGAAATAAATCAAATTGATTGTTTGATTGGTGGAGGGGGGGTGGCCACACCCAGGGCTTATTCCTGACTCTGCATTGAGAGACCATCTTCGGTGTAGAGCCAGGGGACCATGTGGGATACTGGGCATCAAACCTGGGTCAGCCTGGCCAATGCCCTTCCTGCTGTACTATTGTTCCAGTCCCAGATTTATTGCTTGTAAAAGAAAAAGATAAACTACAATCTACAATAACAAAACCAAAGCAGTGACTTTATTAAAAGTTTTGCAATGGATAAGGTTCTAATATTCAAAAAAAGGTCAACTGATTGAAAATATGTTCATGTGTCATCCTTTTCAAAAACCCTGTCTCTGGGATCAGAGATAGTTCAGCGGGGAAGGTGCTTGCCCTGCATGTGGCTGACCCAGGTTCAATCTCTGGCACCCCATCTGGTTCCCCAAGCCCACCAGAACTGATCCCTGAGCTCAGAGCCAGCAGTAAGCCCCACACATCACCAGATGTGGCCAAAAAACAAACAAACAAACAAAAACTGTCTCTCCAGAGCATATGAGAGAGCCGGAGCATATGCTTTGCATACTGAAGCCCCAGGTTCCAGCCTTGACCACTACTTGGTTCTCTGAGCACCAAGCCTGGAGTAGCCCTGAGGACTGCTTGGTGAGATGCCAAAATCAAAACACTGGAAAATGGTAGGGGAAAAACACACACACATCAAAAATTTCTTTCTCAAAATGGAAACAGCTTTCTTTTCCTCTCCTCCTGTCCCCCAAGGAAAGTTGGGTGAGTTCAAAATGAACAGATGTTGAGCTGCTGCTAACTGGGGCTGGAGTAGGGCGTTTGCCTTGCATGCGGCCAGCCTGGGTTCAATTCCCAGCATCCTATACAGTTCCCCGAGCACTGCCAGGAGTAATTCCTGAATGCATGAGCCAGGAGTAGCCCCTCTACATCACCGATGAGAACCCCAAAAAAGCAAAAAAAAAGAAGTACCTTTATTATCTCTTCTAATCAAAGCCTTAAAACAACTTTTTTTTGGGGGGGGGTCACACCTGGCGATGCACAGGGATTACTCCTCGCTTTGCACTCAGGAATTACTCCTGGCGGTGCTCAGGGGACCATATAGGATGCTGGAAATCGAACCTGGGTCAGCCGCATGCAAGGCAAATGCCCTACCTGCTGTGCTATTGCTCCAGCCCCCACAATTTTTCTTGTTGTTGCCAAGTCCTCTGTTCTCCACATCCCCGCCACCACACACATACACTCTAATGTTATATCTGATTAGTAAATGATTCGTTTATGCTTCTATTTAGTGTGTGATTTTCTTTTTCTGGGTTTTAAGGACTTGGCTATACCTAACAGTGCTCAGGGATCATTCCTGACTTAGCTTGAAAAACTATAATGGGGTACTAGGAATCAGTCCTGAGTCAACTGCATGCAAGGCTAACTGCTGTACCCTCCAGCCTCTAGTAGGTAATTTTTTTAATAGAAATATGGAAAAGTTCTGTAATGAATTAGTGGTGATGGCAGACAACGTTGGAATTTACAGATCACTGAATTATACCTTTGAAATGGTGACTTGGGGGTGGCGGTGGGAGGATGTGATTTGGACCAGAACTGGAAGTGCTCAAGGATTACTCCATTAGAGATCTTTTGGGGACAATATACTGTACAGGGGCTCCAATGGGTGTCAGTCACATGCAAGGCAAGGACCTTAACTCCTGTACTATCTCTCTAATCCTAAAATGGCAAATTATATTTCAATTTTTAAAGGAGGGCCAGGGAGATAGCTTAATAGTCTGGGTTTGATAGTTTAATAGGTTGGGTTTGATCCCTGGCACTGCATATGGGCTGCCAGCACATTGAAAGTGTCTCCTGAGCACTGATTCTGTGGCCCCTAAACAAACAAGCAAAAAAATTAATAATGAAAAGTGATCTTTGAGATAGTAAAGAAATGATAAAGACAGTATCAGAGCGTTCCTGTGATATTGTGGGGATATAAAATTTAGGGTATGGGGGGGGGTCTTCTGAATGTTCCAGGGCCTTGGTTTTAAACTCATCCAATGAGACCATTTCTCACGGAGTTTGCCAATTCTGTGTGTTCAGAAGGGGCATTTGCATGCCCCTTCAGGGGCCCTGCCCCTTGTCCACCGAGAACCGGAGAACACGTGGTCCAGTTTGGAGCCCTTGCTTTGTAAAAATTATGTCCACAACGGCTCCTCCACTTCCACCCTAAACACAGTTGTGTGATCTTATGGTGCTGCTGGTTTGGTTGTAGGTTTATAGAGAATGGTGAACAATTCCATCAATTCATTTTAGCTCCGGTCATTTTGTCCAGCCCACACAACGTCATCAACTGGGGTCCCAGTGATCCCACCCCCCATCAGCCACTCCAGCAGGCAGCGCAAATAACCAGGACGACAGTGGAAACATTGGAAGGAATCCTCTTGGTTTTACTGGTTAGAGGTGAGCTGCCAAAGGTACTAGGTTTTCAAACACAGTAACAACAGCCAACTTAATTATGAGCAGACTTTCAGTTGACATCAACCTTCGGGACGTCCGTGAACCCAGAGGGAGGTGGGGAAGAAGCAGGAGGCCAGCACCTCCTGAAAACTGCAGCCACAAAGCCCATGCACCCTCCTCAGAAGCCTGGTCCACCCGACATGGAAGCCAGGAGGGGTTTCCCAGTTTCCTTGAGCAAATAAAAACATTGCTTCCATCCGTCAGGGAGCAGGGAGTGGAGGGCAGAAGACTCCAAAAGCAGGTAGGACGAGGAGGAAGGCGCTGGGCTGTGACAAGGAGGTGACAAGCCCAGACACGTGTTATCTCCCCCCTACTGTACAGGAACACGTCTTGTAGCATGTGCACGAGAGAAGGAACAGAGAAAGCTGTTTGAGAAGAACAGCCCAGGGTCACGTAGCGTGGGATAAAAGGTCCCAGACACTGCCATCGCCCCAGATGGCCTCACCAAGAGAGCAGACACACGTGGGCAAAAACCATCCACAAGCAAAGCGCGGTGGCCTGTAGGGAGGCAAAGCCGAGCCCGGTGCACGGTGATGACGTCACTGCACCACACCCAGGTACACGTGGGGCTGATGCTGATAATGATGACCGTGACTCTTCGTGAAAAGGTTAAATACTCTCCAGGATATACTCTGTTTACTAAGGCAGGGACGTTATGTAATCCATTTTAGAAAGATTTCCCTCGAAAAATATTAAAATTTTTTTAGGTTCAGCACTTAAAGGGTTAATCCTCTGTTATCTGAATATTTGTTTACAGGCCTCCTTCTGCAACAATGCTAGTAAACGAGGCATTACTTTTTTTTTTTAAATAATCATTAGTATCAAATTATTGGCACCATTCAGTTTTAAGAATATAGGGACAGGAGAGCAAACTATACAATAAAACATAAAAATACAATTCTGATACAAATATACGAGATCAATTCCACTTTACAAGTGGACATAAGAAATGGATGAACATTTTATACACAAAGAAATACAGCTAGTAAATGATCACATGGAAAAGTGCTCAGCTTTGCTAGCAGTTAATAAAATAAAACGACCTCTCAACAACTATACACACCTATTAAACTAGTGAAAATAAATTAAAATGGCAAAACTCAATGCCGGCAGAGCTATTTGTAAATAGAAATGCTTATACATTGCTGGTGGCGTCATAAATTGTAGAGGGGATTCAAGCATCCAAAGGGGAGGGAGGGTTGAATTAGATGACCTTTAAGATCCTTCCAACCCAAAGATTGGATCTTTCTAGAAAGCAGTCTGGCAATATGAAACAAGAGCTATAAAATAGTTCATGCTCTTTGACCTTGTCAAATCCCCCTTTGGAGATATTCCAAAGGAAAGAATTCAAAGAAAACAACATTTTTTTTTACAAAGACATTCATAGCAGCGTGATTTATGAGTGGAAACACTTGGATCTGACTCAAATATTGAGAAGAAATAAGATTAATTGTGTTACGTACATAGAAAAATGTTTGAATTGTCAAGAGTAGAATCTGTGTTGCTAAGCGGAGATATTTTAGGTGAGAAAGTACAACCAAAGAGTATGTACACAGTGATCACAGATATGTAAAAGTGTATGCTTATTCATTAGGAAAGCTTTGGAAACAAGATAGATTTAGAGGGATGGTGTGTGAAGAGGGGGTTCCTTTATTCCTGCAAAGTTGTTCAAGTGCATAATAAAAATTTAAAAACACATTTCTTGAAACTATATAAAAAGAGAGCAAAATTTCTTCTGGTCAAGTTTCTATCAACAGGACATGAATTGATCAACTTTAGAAATAATTTCCCTTTATGGAACACCCAAATGAGTCTGGATATTGAATCATCTTAACCTTGTAAGAATTTTTTGACAATTTGATCCACAATTTCCTACCTCGAGTTCAATGATAAATTCTATGTAATCCAAATAATATTGTATCCAACAAATTCACAAGTTAAATTATATCTTGGATTAAACTGAATTACTGTCAGTCTTGGTGATTGCAACCTTTTTTTTAGTTCATCTACTCAGGTTTGAATAAAAATGAATGTTAGGACTTTGTATTTACCAGTCTAAATGGGAAAAAAAAACAGCATTAAAGAATTATTCTCTCATTAAAAACAGTCAACGCTTGGTGCAAGTTTCAATCATACAAAATCACATGGTTGAGACTGATAATGGAGGATTCCATGCCAAGTGACCCCTGTGTTTAGTGACATACACACACAGGAACTTCTGAAAAGGAATCCCCGTTTTCCCATCTTTCTTCTCCTCGGCTGACCAAATCCTGCCTCGGTTACACTGAGCAGTAGAAAAACTAATACTCAGGAGACAGAAAATAACTTTTCTGAATTCAAGCCAGAAGCTGGCTTCGACTAACCATGGATACCCTGGCGAACAGAGCACACATGTGTATGCTGTGCTAGAGTGAGCACACGAAGCCCGAAGAAAAAAAACGGACAGAAGGCACCATGCCATCCTCCAGGCAACAGGGGAGAATTTCACAGTTCGGTCATTAATAGTCTTTTCATCATTTTCTCTCTCTCCAGTTCCTGCCGGAGTGTCTCTGCACTGAAGAAAAAAAAAAAAGACAAATAACAAAATGGTGAGTTTAAACCCCCCACATTGCAATAGGGTCTGTCTTGCTGTCATTTTCTAGGTCTTTCCTTCCTTCTTCCTTTCCTTCCTTCCCCCTTCCTCCCTTCTCCCCTTCTTTTCCTTCCTCCCTTCCTCTCTATTAAAGTTGGTTTTGTTTTTGTTTTAAAAATTTTTTTGACCACACCAGGCTGTGCTCATTCCTGGCTGGCTCTGTGCTCAGAGATCATTCCTGGGGTGGTGCGCAAGGGATTATATACAGTGTCGGGCATCAAACTGGGGTTGGCCACATGCAAGGCAAGAGACTTAACCCCTGGACTAACTCTCTGGCCCTATATAAAAAAAATTATAGAGTTTGAGCAAAGCATAGACTCAAAATGATGATCATCAAACCAGAAGGGGTCAAGAGTGTTCTGACCCAGAGTTTTTTCTTTTTCGTTTTTGCGTTAGGGCTACACCCAGTGATACTTAGGGATTATTCCTGGCTCTGCACTCAGGAATCACTTCTGGCAGCTCATGGGGGACCACAAGGGTTTATTGGGGGTGGAATCAGGTCAGCCTTATACAAGGCAAGCACTTTACCCACTGTACTATCTCTCATCCCCACCCCCAGAATTTTTTTCTTGATCTCATTCTTGACTCTCTCTTTCATGCTCTTTAAGGACACTTTTCATTACATCTGCTTGCATTACAATAACTTGAAATTGTTTGGAAATTCATTGATTTCCTCCACTAGGCTAAGAGGTCCTCAAGGGCCTAGTCTTCAGGGGACTAACTATTCATCTCTAAAACCAAAAGCCTGGTATGAGATCTTGTGCATAACAGTGACTCAATTAAAATTCTTTGAATGAATGGGAAGATATCCAGTTTTTAGCGTTTTTTTTAAATCAGTGGTTTCAGCAGTTCCATTCCTTGGCATCTATCCCAAGCGCGTGCGCGCACACACACACACACACACACACACACACACAACACATTACATTGAAAAGACACGTGCACATCTATGTTCACTGCAGTACTATTTAAAATAGCCAAGATTGGAGGTGGGGAGGGGTGTGAGGAACAATCCAAGTGCCCAAGAATAGATGAGAGGATAAAGAATCTATAGTCTTTACACGCAGTGGAATTACTACTCAGTTCTAAGAAAAGATGGAATTTTGCAGATTACTGCAACTTGAATAGAACTGGAGGGTGTCTTCCTAAGTAAAGTGAATCAGGAGGACAAATATCAGATTATCTCACCCATATTTTTAGTCAAAAGAAACAAAGCAAGGGAATAGACACTGGCTAACGCAAACAAGCCCCAGGGTTCTGTCAACAGACTTGGCCAAGCGGAAGCCAAACAGAAAAGGAGCCAGGGACAGTAGCGGAGGGAATGTTGGCAGTCTGGGGGTTGGGGAGGGGGGGTGCAGTAACACTGTAGGTCTGAAACATTATGATTAGTACCATAAATCATGACACCTTAAGGAAAAAAAATCAGTAGTTTCAAGCTTTTCACACCTGTGGACCTGTACCACTCCATGGACGACATGAAAACCACTGCTTTAAATTCTGATTTAGATTGGTTTCACATGCACTTTCTTCCAGAGCTTCCTCCCCCACAACAAACATACCATACTATACATACATATACATATATAATACATACCATATATACATCATGGTATGGTATGTGTGTTATATGCTATGTGTTTTATATATATATCATACCATATGGTATGGTGTGGTATACACACACATATTTTACTGTTCATTTGGTATTGGACCATACCTAGTGGTGCATAGGGTTTACTCGTGGCTCTCTGCTCAGGGATCACACCTGGCAGGGCTTCAGGAAACCATGTGGGGTGATGGTGATCCAACTCAGGTTGGCTGTTGGCAAGACAAGTACCCTACTCGCTCTACTGTCCTTCTAGCCCCTCCCCCTCTATACTTTCACAAACAAAATTGCGATAAAATTGGCTTTGAGAGTTGCCTTCTAACTTCTCGGCCCTCAGGTCCAATTACCTCTCCGCAGAATCTGTCCCTGATTAAACAGACACACATTCACGCACACACAGAAGGTGGTATGCATCTTTCAGGGCACCAACCAAGTTTTAAAAATCGTCTCATTCTGGATGGGAATAAAAATTTTCTACTGCAGCCAATACGGCCCTACACGATCTGGCTCCAACATGCTCTGCCCGAGAAGGCTTTGCACCCGCAGATTCCTGCAAGAGCAGATTCTTTCCCCAAACAGCACAAGCTTGCTCGTTCACCACCCTCGGATCTCCACTTCAATACCTTCTCAATGAGGCCATCCCCCAGTGTACATTGTTGCCCTTAGTGGTTTTGGTCTTCTTCCTAGCACATGTCACTATATGATTTACACACACACACACACACACACACACACACACACACACACACACACACACTTTTGTTTAAGGCCTGCCTCTCCACTCCCCAATGCTAAACTGTAAACTCTAAATACATAAAAATACTTCCATCTGTTTAGCTCAGTCTGCCTCACCTAGCCCCTTGCCTAGCCATTGTCATTTAAATAAAAGCCACATATAGGAATGACAGTGTGCAGGAGAGGGCAGGTCTCACAAGCCAAATGCACCGTGGACCTGGGGCTGTTTTGCCTGTCACCAGTTACCTGCCAGCACCTGCTGATGGGACTGACCTGGCGGCCAGAGAGACGGGCTTCCGTGTGCCGTAGATGGTCTGCACTGTGGACACAGTCTCTGCCAAAGGCCTCAGGGTCGCGGCTGGAATCAGTGGGGAAGACTGGCCAGGACAGCATGGTAATTTACTGTCTCTAAAGTCGGCCTGGGAAGGCAACACAAAGAGGGGAATCAGGGGCCAGGAGACAGTTCAACATGGGATCCCCTGAGCACCACCAGGTGCAGCCTTGGAAGCCCCCAGCGATGCCTGGGTTCGCAGGGGCAGCCTCCCCCGTCCTGTTCCACAGGATCCAAGCAATGTGGCACTCTCGGGACCTCACACTGACCTGCTGGCTGGGCTGGCCCGAGCCCTGCTCAGGAGCCTCCCTGTTTCACCATCCCCCAGGAGAAAACAAAGGAGGAAATCAATCTCAATTTGGGTTCCATTTTCCCATTGTCAGCTGCTCCCCACGCCTCACCATGCAGGCAAAAATCAATCGCCATTTATTAAATGATTCTACTGTGTGCCAGGCCCGAGGCTAAGCACACTGCATCTTGACAGTCACTGCAGGTAGAGATTATCCTTCTTCATGTCTTAGCATCCACGGAAAGAGGCACTTTTTTTTTTATGAGCCAGGAATAAAGGAAAATGTGCCCATAGGTCTTGGTCACGCTCACAACCGTAATGAACATTCTAGGAGATTTTACAAGGTGAAAGAGTGCACATCTCAGAACTGATTTTTATGGAAGATGAAGCTTAGAGAGGGGAAGTAATCTTCCCCCAACCACAGGATGAATATGTGGGAAGGTCTGGCATTCAGGACTAGGATTAGCTGACTCCAAATTGGTGCCTTTCATTCCTGCAGCTGTGAGGATGGTCCCTGGAACCTTGATAACAGCAAGATTTTGAAACTTGGTAAAAATGAAAATTCTCAGTCTCATCCAAAGTCTTGAAAACCAGACTGTCTGGGTATGAAGTTCAACTTTCTGATAATTCTGATATACAGTAAAAGTGTCAGACTGAGAATTATCAGTCTAATGTCCACTGCCCTATTTGGAAAGAATACTTAAATGCCGTTGTTTTCATTACAAAGTATGATATATACTTTCACAAGAAAAACTTGGAATCTGCATAAGATACATGGAGAAATTTCATAATATCTTAATGCTGTTAGTATGCATTTTCATAGTACTTTCCCCTGTGTATACTTTTAATACCCTTTAAAAATAATAATAATAATTTGTATTATTGGTAAAAACAATAATTTCATTATTATTATTATTTTGGGTTTGGGGCCACACCTGACAGTGCTCAGGGCATAATATGGCTCCAAAACTCAGGAATCACACTTAGGAGGGCTTGGAGAACCACATGGCATGCTGGGGATTGAACGAGGATTAGCTAGCTACGTGCACGGCAAGTGCCCTACTGGCTATTTTAATGTTTGCTTTAACTCATTCGTCCTGATACAAGAGCTGGAGGAAGCAATGTTTTGCTCCTCAGTGAAGTGAGTGGAGGCTAGGCTTTTGATGCTATGTTTTATTCTTACTGGAAAAATAATTAAAAAATGACATTGATTCTACAAAGGCAAAGGGACATAAAAGGGCCAAGAGATTTAGCATAATCTAAGCAGTGGCACCAAACTGTACTAGCAGTCCTTGCTTAAAATGGAAAGAAGAAGGGAAAAAAAAAGCCAGCTTCATTTCAGAATGACCTTGAAGAAGCAGTGAAAATTGCTAACGTTATTAAACCTCAACCCTTGAATGCCATCTTTTAATTAGAAGGCTGTCAGTAACTCCCTAATTAGTCTCTCCGGAGCAGCCCTCGCTCCCAAGTGTCGACCTCGGAGATCCAACTACTCATTCTTTGTTTCCATCTGGATGTTTCAAAGGCCTTTCTAACACATCCTGCCCAGATGCAAACTCTTTACTTCTCCTAATACAGTCTTTTGTTGGTGGTGGTTCTGGGGTGGAGGGGTTGGGCTGTACTCAGGGCTTACTTCTGGCTTTGTGCTTAGGGTTCACTCCTGGCAGTGCTCAGGAATTGAACTGGGGGTCCACTGCATGCAAAGCAAATGCCTTAACCCCGGCACTCTCTCGGGTCCCCATCCTGACTTCTTTCAGATTTCCTGACCTTAGTCCATCCAGCAGGTGAGACCTACAAGTGAGACCTCAGGGAGGCATCTCTGATCACTCCTCCTTCTCCAACACAGTTCCTCACCCTCCTCCTAAAAATACCCCCTACATCTGTTTCTCTTTCTGGTGCTGAGACAAGCTCTCTGCCCTCTCTCCCTGGAGCTTCTGTGTGAGCGTTCCAGACTCTCACCCCACATCCACTCCATCTGGCCCCGGTCACTCTTCTGCTGGCTTCCTACGGAACGGTCTCTAAATCCATCTGTGCTGCCTCCGCACTGCCAATGCCCCCGCCCCCAGAAAACCTGCCCCGGCTTCCTGGACACAGATCAGACTGGTTTGACCCTTCGAGGTTTGTCTCTGCCTCTTCCCCTTCCTCCTCCTCAGCCCCATGCCCCTAAGCCCTACATCTGAGCCTGGCTTTCTTCCCCATCCCTTGAAGAGTGGGATGATGACTGCTGGCCCAAGCCTTGGTTCCTGCAGCTCCTTCTGCCTGCTCCAACTGTCCTCCAGTCTCCTGGCCCAGTTTTAAAAACTCCCAATGCAGTTTCTACTTGCTCCTGGCCCCAGACCTTCAGAAAGGGCTTCCCTGGGTGTATCGTGGTTCTGCCATGGCTGGCAGGAGGCCAGAGGGCCCACCACGGCCAGTTGAGGACAATGGAGGCATCATTTCCTGCTGGGGAGCCATTTGCAGTACAACTGCAGGACCTGATGGATATCTAGGCAGTAGCCCTGAACAGTCTGGCTCAATCCCTCCGGCTCTCTATTTGCAGGGTAGTGTGAAGAGTCACCTAAGTAATGCTCGGGGAGGTGGGGGGGGGCGGGCGGCGGCACTCTCCCAGTGCTCGACCACCAGGCCGGTCAGTTCAGCGCAAGGGCCCCACACTGCAGTGCTGGTCAGGCCTAGTGGTCTCAGGGCTTCCCTCAACAATGCTCAGGGGCCGTATCGGATGGAACTCAGGGCTTCCACCTTCAAGGTATGTGCTCCAGGCCTTTGCTAGTGGAGCTATCTTCCTAACCCCTGTTCTTTTTCATTTTTTTATTATTTTTAGTTTTTGGGTCACACCCGGCAATGCTCAGGGGTTACTCCTGCTTCATGCACTCAGGAATTACTCCTGGCAGTGCTCGGGGGTCCATATGGGATGCTGGGGATCGAACCCGGGTTGGCCGTGTGCAAGGCAAATGCCCTACCCGCTGTGCTATCACTTCAGCCCCTAACCCCTGTTCTTAAAATGCAGGTGTTGAGACCTACGGTCCTAGAAACGAATCATTCTTGAAACCTATTTCATCCTCTGCATCAGCCAGAGCGTCCTCCCTTCCTTTCTAAACGGCTAAAGGCTGGTGGTAGTCATGGACCAGCTCATAAGCCTTTACTTTGACAATCCTCGGTCACCCACAGCCCACCTCAGAGAACCTCAAAAGAGGCAGGAAGTTCTTTAGGAAGTGCTGTAGGCAGCACGGGTTCTAGGAATTGCCAGGTTTGATCCATGGGAGGAGCAGAAGGTGAGGGAAAAAGAGTTAGGGCATTGATGTAGAGGTTGCTCTGGACCTCCTACTTCTAAAGTCCCACCACAGTGAACTTCTCCAGAAGCTTTTATCTAAAGAACCTGGAGCAGAGGAGAACAGGTCGGAAAATAATCAGACTCATTTTGTGGATAAGGAAACAACAATGCTTGGATGCTGAAACACCATATATATATATTTTTTTGGCTTTTTGGGTTATACCTGACAATGCTCAGGGGTCACTCCTGGCTCTGCACTCAGTAATGACTCCTGGTGGTGCTCAGGGGACCACATGGGATGCTGGAGATCGAATCCAGGTTAGCTGCGTGCAAGGCAAACACCCTTACACTGTGCTATTACTCCGGCCCCACTGAAACACATTTGAATGCCTTTGCAATGTTTGAATAAGTTGTTCAGTGGAACCGTGACAGGTATGGGAAGTTGGTTGCCAATGACTATGACTAGTTAATTTTTTGTTAATTTCAGCACACTGACCCTCCAGCCTGGGGAATAACCACTGAGGAATCCCACAATTTTGTAGGATATTCTATTGTTTGGGAAAGTACTTCCAAGTTCTCCATCTTTTTTGATCCTTGCCTCTACTAGTATATAATGAGGGTCTTCTTACTACTATTTCCACTTTAAATAAGAGGAGGGGTACAAAGAGATAATACAGTGGGGAAAGCATTTGCCTTGCATGCGGCTGACCCAAGTTTGATCCCCAGCACTGTCAGGAGATCTCCTGAGCCAGGAGTCGGCCCTGACATTCCTTCCTTCCTCTGTCTTGCCCAACCTCACCCACCAATAAAGAAAACAAGAACAGAATCGTGGCTTGGAGTGGTGAAGTGAGCTAAGATCACATCACCAACATCCAACATCCAACCCAGATTCATGGGACTCGCAAAATACATGTATACCCGTCTCTTCACAGTAGCATTATCTGCAACTGACAAACGGTGTGTATGGGGGCAATACCCAGCAGCAAGTGAGAGGGTAAACAAAGTGGGGTATCCACAAACAATCACATTCCTCCAGAAAAAGAAATGAAAACACGTACATGCCACAATAGGCAAGGACTCAAAAAGAGTCTCAAGGACATTACATCGGGCTGAGAGTACGGCTCAAGGAGTTGGCTTGCCAGCTTCGCAGATGGGAGCCTGGGGTTCAACCCCTGGCACTGCATGGCAAGGAGTAACCCCCTCCAGCAGTGCAATAAGAGTAGCCTCCAAGCACCACTGGGTCTGATCCCCAAACACACCAACCTCCCAATATGATGTTTTTGGGGATCACACCCAGTGGTGCTTGGAGGCTACTCTTATTGCTGAATGGAAGAAATCAGTGATATGAGGTCACATATTTTATGATTCTGTTTATTAGAAATATCTGAATTGTTAAATTCATAGCTTCAGGAGGCAGATGGGAGGTTGCCAGGAATTAGAGGGAAGGAGGAAACAGAGAAACATTAGTAATGGGTGCAGGGCTTCCTCTGAGGGGGGCACAAATATTAGGAACTAGGGCTGGTGCGATAGCATGGAGGTAGGGCGTTTGCCTTGAGCACAGTCGGCCTGGCCGAGCTGGGTTCAATTCCTCCTCCCCTCTTGGAGAGCCCGGCAAGCTACCGAGAGTATCTCGCCCGCACGGCAAAGCCTGGCAAGCTACCCATGACGTATTCGATATGCCAAACACAGTAACAACAAGTCTCAAAATGGAGACGCTACTGGGCCCGCTCAAGCAAATTGATGAACAACAGGAGGACAGTGACAGTGACAGATAGAGGTGGAGTGTTACTTATGCACTAAATGTCACTGAATATTCACTTTTTTTTTTTTTGCTTTTTGGGTCACAGGGGTTACTCCTGGCTCGGCACTCAGGAATTACTGCTGGCGGTGCTTGGGGGACCATATGGAATGCTGGGAATCGAACCCCAGTCAGCAATGGGCAAGGCAAACGTCCTACCCGCTGTGCTATTGCTCCAGCCCTACCTAAATACTCACCGTGAACTATTTACCTTTGTGTCGTGAAACTCACCTGAATAGCATGAAAGAGCTCCAGGAGAGGGTACCCCAACCCCCACTCCCCTCCGACCCCCTAGAGCTCACGGTAAGGCAAAAGCAGCAACCGTGGGAACAAGGCTTTCAAACACAGGTCTGTTCTCCGGGTTTACTTACAGTAAACTGTGGCCCTGTGATGAAAGGTTCAGGAAACGGGGTCACTGTATCAGCTGGGAATGTTTTGATCTTCAAAATAAAAAAAGGAGGGGAGAAAGACAAGAGTCACTTCCAGATTAGATGACGAGGGTTGTCAACTTATGGCAGCACCTCCGAAAGCCGAGTGGAAGGGCTCTGGGGAGCCGGCAGAGCTGTCACTGCTGGGACAAGGCCACACACCAAGGAGCCCTTAGAAGCGGCACCCTTGGGGGTTTCCATAGCCCCCGTGGTCCCGCAGGGCCAGGACACACCCGGATGACAGGCTAGGCCTCACACATGGAGCACACCCCACCCTTACTCCGCCTAGTACTCCCTTCCCCGAGGCCTGCCAGGGTCTTCCGTCCTGCTGGTCTCTGTACACAGCCCGATTATCCATAAAAGGTCACGATGAGGGTGGACAAGGCAAGCTGGGTGGCCCGGGCAGCTGCTGGCTGCCTCTATGGGAGAGGAGGTGACCACCGAGAGGTCCCATTCTACATCCCCGCCCATCGCTGTGGCTGGCTTGCCAGGACCCATCGGGCTAGAACCCTTTCACCATCCATCCACTCTGGTGGATGGGCAGAGGGAAGCGTCGGGGGAGCCCAGCTGGTGAAAATCCCCACGCTGCGGTGTTTGGGGAAGTCCCCCATGTGGGGCCAACTGCGGCAGAGGGCAGGGCTGGAGGGAGCCGGCGAGTCGGTGCCAGGAGGGGCAGGTGCCTACAGAGGCGTCGCTCTCCTTTCCTGCTCGTGGTACTCCAGAAGGCGGCAGGGGAATGCTGAGCCCGACTCTTGCTTCGTCAGGAGTCCCCGGGGGTATGGGCATCGCCTGCGCGCCCACTGGGAGCTGCACAGTGCCACCTGCCACCAGGACACTGTCAGCCAGACCCTCCCGAGGTCTCTCAGGCTCATGTGGATCTGTAACTATGCAGCCAGCAGAGCACCCTGGCACCCCTGAGTTATGTGAATGGGGGCGACAGGCAGGCCTGCTGAGGTTTGCTGGCAGGTGGAGCAGATCTCCACAAATGCCCAAGCCTGTAGCCCTTCCCCACACCCACTCTGATCTCCTTAGAAACAATTCAAAATTCCCAGAAGGGGACTCAAAGTACAATAGGGGGAGGGAGGTCCAGCTCAGAGGGCTGGTCAGGCCCTCCCACCACACGGCAAGGACTCAGGGCAGGGACTCAGGGTGCATCTCTTCCTGGCCTTAATGGTCCAAGGTGGACCTCCCAGTGAAGGGAGAATTCCTGGAGACAGATACTTGTGGAAGGAGAAGGAAGAAAGGGATTAAGACCACTATTCCAGAAAAGAGGAAGTTGGGAGCTCCAGAGAATTCTAGAAGGAGAAGGGTCCTCGACAGGGCCCTCTGTGGTTATGATGGGTCAGTGCATTGGTTCCTCCCGGGGGGTCCCGCATGTGGATAGTGATCTCAGCAGAGGGGAGCCTAAGAAAATGAACTCCCTGGCATGAAACTCATTTCTCTGAATACCCCCCCCCCACCCGCACACACACAGGGTGCCAAACCAGAAACAAAGCATGGGTCCTGCAGTCAAGCATGTGTGAGGGACTTGGGGGAACATTCACTTGATGGAGCACGGACAGTTGACAGTCGTAGAAAATGTAGCCAGGAGATGGAAAGGATGGATCACAGACAAGAGGAGACCAGGAGAGGCTCCAGAACTCGTGAGGACAATGGGGGATGCTTCAGAAGGAAGGACCGTGAATGCACATGAGAAGGAAACATGCACAAACATGGAAGAAAACGCGATGCGGAATGGCAGGCAATTCCTTTCTGTAGTCCGAATACTCGAATAGTTCTTGCAAGTCTTTTTAATTTTCTTTTCCCCCAACAGGAATGTGGCTAAGATTTTCTCTCTGGAAAAAATCTGACCCATGCAGGTCAAAACTCCGGGTATACAACTCTTCCTGCTCTAGGTCTCGAGATCCAGAGATGTTGGGGCAGGCCCTGGTGTCCCAGGTTGGCTGCCCAGGTCTCCAACTTGGCATCCTCTTGGGCGGAGCCCACCGCACCTCTCCTTGGAGGTCTTGCGTGTGGATGGATCCCCCGGGGCCACCACCAGGTAGCTTCCTACCCGCATCTCAGCTCTCCTGGCCGGGGGAAGGGCCCCCTCTCCCTGCCAGGGTACCTACCAGCCTCGTTTTGATTGGAGGGTGCATGCAAACTCCAGTGGTCTCTTCCTTCATGGGGAGAGAGAGTGGAGGAGAACAGCGAGAGTGGGCACAGTAGGGGGCGCTGGCGGGCTCTGCCTGCTCACGAGGAGTGGAGAGAAGGGGAGGAGGAGGAGGTGGTGAGACAGGGGGAGGAAGAGGAGATAAGGGAGGGAAAGGAGAGAGAGATAGCACAGTGCAAGACGGATCTGTCAACGCGGCCAGCCGGCCGGGCTGCTCTCAGGCCAGCCTCAACCCCAGCTGCTCCCAGATTCTGACCAAGGACTGGAGTCCCTCCCGCCCCCTCTGCTCTTGGCCTTGGCTCCTCTCCACAATCTGTGTCCATGATTAGACCCAAGGCCACGGGGAGGCGGGAGGGGAGCCCCACGCCAGGGGCTGGCAGGTGGGAGCCCCTCTCCTGCACAGGCCTGGTGTGCTGTGGAGGCTTGGGAAGCGTGGTCCAGGCCAAGCCAGAAGACAGCCAGATGAATGAATGAGGGCCACAGGGGGCAGTATGAGGAGCGCCGGCCTTTCATGCCCCCCGTCCACTGAACCAGGGCCTACAAGTTGCCACATGAACAGCGCTGCAGCAGCGACGACATCTAGAATGCAGGGTTAGGATTTATCCTGCCGTACTTTGTTGAAAACACACTGGCCCCGCCCCCTCCCCCCACCCCCACAGTCCTGGCCTTGGGGTCTTGCACTGGCGATGGGGTATTTGGCTGCCTGATCGGAAGAGACTCAGCCCTGGGTGACAATTAATTCCCCCATCTCAGCCCTCCACAGTGCCATGCACCAGGCAGGGGAGCAATGGCTGGTAGGTGTGAAGATGAGGATGATGAAGAATGTTCTGGTGTTAGCGATGGCGCCACTGACAGGGTTAGTCTGAGTTTCGGAGAGGGGGTGATTCACTGCGGACAATAAACACATGCTTCCTGGAGTTCCCGAGGGTCCCCTTCATGAGCTGGCATCATCCTGCCCTCATAAATAAAGCAGAGCCTCTGGGTTGTTTCACTGAAAACTCTTTTTTTTTCTTTCTTTTTTTTTTTTTGCTTCTTGGGTCACACCCAGTGGCGCTTAGGGATTACTCCTGGCTCAGGAATTATTCCTGCTGGTACTTGGAGAACCATATGGGATGCCGGGGATTGAACCCGGGTCAGCCACACATCAGGCAAATGCCCTACCCGCTGTGCTATTGCTCTGGTCCCTGAAAACTCTTCAAGAAAATTGCAGGCCTCCCTTCCCTCTCCAAACCGATGATGTCCTTGCTCTTCACTGCTGGGAAGCCTGGGACACTTTCCAAGGGGGTCTGACAACTATTATCTCATGACAGCTTTCCCAGTGACCTGCTGTTATGTTGCAATGCAGACACTGCATTTGCCAAGGCCAAGACCCAGGCTCTAGATACCCCCCAGCCCTCCCCCGAGGAGGCTTCTATTTCTAAATCCCTTCTTTAGGAACAGAGGAGTTCTAGTCAGTCAGCCACAGTCACATGTAACCATCTTTCTGCCCCAGCCCCCGACTCAATTCTCAGGATAAATCTTTTGCTGGGGGAGAGGGACCCCCACACCAGTGTGAAGTGAGTCTCTGTCTGCCATCAGGCTTTGTTCTTATCAGGACCCCTGGCCACAGGGCTTTTGTCTCTGGAGATCAGAGTAGGCATAAAATGTCCGTTTTGGATGTAAATAAAGTCTGGCAATACTTGGCCAAAAAATAAGAAAAGAAAAAAAAAACCCCAAAAAACCATGCATCTGCCTGGAAGTCATGTATGCTCGTCACCAAGGTTAACTGCCAAGTATAACGGAATAGAGCTGAGGCTCTGTTCACCACTGGGCTTTGATGGGAGAGAAACATCGACCCATACGTAGCATTCCTGAACTTTCCAAGTAAGCCTCTGAGTGAATTTAATAAAATAACATCCTCTTAGTAAATGAACAGCAGAAGACTTAACTCATAGTAAAAAAAAATGTTTTGAAATATCATTTTATTTTTATTTCTCTTGGTATTTCCTTTCCTCCTTCGGCATATTCAGACAGCTAGATTCTACTGACTTTAGCATTTCAGAAAGACGTGTGTGTGTGTGTGTGTGTGTGTGTGTGTGTGTGTGTGTGTACAGACACACGCTGGCTGAGAGAGATCATGATGGAAGCACATAAGCCTTTTGCCTCCAATGCCAGGTCAGGAGACTAAGGCGAGGGGAGGGAAAGCAGGGGAGAAGGGAGGCGGGTATCCCCTGGGGAGCCTGTGCAGAGGGGTCCTGCACTCCTCCTCCGGGACCCAGGGATTAAAGAAAGGAAAGGACTGTTGTCTTCTGGTAGGGCTGGGGACAGGGCGGGCCCCAGAGCAGAAGGGCTCGGGGGCGGCGGGGGGGGAAGGTGTGTATCCAGCAAACGGAGATTTTTCTGGATTTTTCCCGGGGTGGGGGACAGTGATTCCCAGCCTCTTGACAGGGACACCCCAGATGGTGGCAAATTAAAGAGCCCACCCGCTAGACAGACATCCCCCCAACCCATGTCCCTGTGCTCCAGAGAACACAAACGCCAGCCCTAAGATCGGCTCAGGCCCTAGGAGCCTTAGGTGATCCCAGTCCCTCTGTCTGTCCCTGCTCGGCTGTCCTCGGAGACATAGTCACGACACCCCTCAGTCACCCCAGCACGGAGGGCAAAGACTGTCCTGCTCTGGGGCTGGGGGCAGCTGAGGTGAGAGAGAGAAAAACAGACCAGGGAGAGCCAGCCGGGCTGCCTGAGCCATCTGGCTCCCCCGACACTTGATCCTCAGGGGCATGAAGGGGAAGGCCTGGGGCGCCAGGGAACGGTGCCCTCCTGCCCTCCTGCCTTGGCTGCACAGAAGCAAGAAGGGGGCTTCAGGGCCTGGAGCAATAGCACGGTGGGTAGGGCATTTGCCTTGCACGCAGCCAACCTGGGTTTGATTCCCAGCATCCCATGTGGTCCCCCAAGCATTGCCAGGAGGAATTCCAGAGTGCAGAGCCAGGAGGAACCCCTGTGCATCGCCAGGTATGACCCAAAAAGCAAAAAGAAGGGGGCTCCATCTCAAGAACAGGGGTTCATGGTGAACTCAGCTGTGATGTGTGCCGCTGAATTCAGACAGTGCCAGGACGTGAATGGGTCTTGTGCAGGGATAGGGCAGCAGCTATGTCACAGCCGGCCATCCTCCTCCCCAATAGATGCCAACTGTGGTGGTGAGTAGAAGCACCCGGCCGTGGAGGGGTGCAAGCAGGGACTGGACAATTCAGCGGCAGTATCTGCACCTCCCAACGGGGACTGGGGCTGAAGCCAGGCGCTGCTTCCTTCCCTGTTGATGTCTGTCGTGTTCAAAGAAGACACACGCACTGGATCCACAGTCCAGGGGGGGAGGGTGCTGCCTAGCATGCGGCTGACCCAGGTTGGACCCTGGCACCATGAGGGGGTCCCTGAAACACCACCCTAAGTGATCCCTGAGTGCAGGATAAGGCCTGAGCAGAGCTGGGTGTGGCCCCCAAAACAAACAGAAAAGACCCCTGGGTTGACCATTTTTTTTCTTTTTGGGTCACACCCAGTGGTGCTCTGGGGTTACTCTTGGCTCTGCACTCAGGAATTACTCCTGGCAGTGCTCGGGGGACCCATATGGGATGCTGGGGATTGAACCCCGGGTTGGCCGCATGCAAGGCAAATGCCCTACCCACTGTGCTATAGCCCCAGCCCCCGGTTGATGAAATTGACAAGCTGGACCCACGCAGAATTCGATGGCCTTAGAAGGGAACCCCATTACTCCTGGTCCAACTAACATGCATTTTTTTGCCTGTCTGTTTTTAATTAACCTCAGTTTCAGGCCCTCTGATTCCTTTAGAATTTCGCTCATGGCTGTTGCTTTTGCACAGAATGCTCTGGTCTACTTCCTTCACTTAGCACACACTCACTCCTACTTTTTTCATTTTTATTTTTTTTTTTTCGGGCCATCCTCAGTGGTTCTCAGGACTTACTCCCAGCTCTGTGGTCAGGTATCACTCCTGGTGAGGAGAGAACTTGGGTCAGCCATCTGTAAGGCAAGCACCCTACCCACTGTACTATCTCTCTGGCCCCTCCTACTCTTGAAACCCTAGCACCGGGACACCTTCACTTCCCCAGTGCTCAGTCGCTGCTTACGTGGTCTCTTGGGGCACTACTGTAGCACTGTCCTCCCGTTGTTCATCGATTTGCTCGAGCGGGCCCAGTAACGTCTCCATTGTGAGACTTGTTGTTACTGTGTTTGGCATATTGAATATGTCACGGGTAGCTTGCCAGGCTTTGCTGTGTGGGCGAGATACTCTCAAAAGCTCGCCGGGCTCTCCGAGAGGGGCGGAGGAATCGAACCCGGCTCAGCTGGGCCGGCAGCATGTAAGGCAAACACCCTACCGCTGTGCTGTGGCTCACTGCACCATTTTTGAACAGCCTGGGAATTGTTCTAGGGCTTCCCACAGAGAGACAGCACTGCCCACTCATATGCCTGTTGGCACCTGGTGCCCAGATCGTGGCTTCCTCCCTCTCTGCTTTCCTGCATGCTCAGGCTGTACCTGATAATGGATGTCTGCCAGTTGAAAACTCTCTGTTGGGTGCCCGTTAAGGATCCCAAAGGAGCATCAGGCCCAGCTCACCAATTCGCTGTCTCTTCCTCCATGCCCACTTGGGAAATCTCCCCGGTCTAGGGGGCTGGGGTGTCCTTCACACACCAGGCACTACTCAGTTCCAGAGGGGCGGGGTGCCTGCAGAAGCAGCAGCTTTGCCTGATCTCCTACAAAGAGCAGCTAAGAAGGGGTCCAGAGACCCCATCTTGCCCTTGCTCAGTGCCCATGTGGCTGCCGACTCAGGCACTCATATCTCCCCTCCATGGGAAGGCGACAAGGTGATGTGGAAAGATCCTGGGTTTCTAGATGACTCTCGGTGAGAGGCAGGAAAGGGCCCCTGCATCTGTAAGCCAGCCTGACGATGGGTCGAAGGGGAAGGCCGTGACGAGGACAAGGCTGGGGAAGGGTTCGAAGGGCTGAGTGCTGGCTTTGCATGCGGAAGCCCAGGTTGAACCCAGGCACGCCTAGAATCCCACACACTGCTGGAACAATCTCCAACCCCCAGCACTGAGCCAGAAATAGTCCTGGAGCAGCACTGGGTATGACCGACTACTCTCCCAAACCCAAAATCACTCGTGGCTTTTGTTTTGTTCTTACTTTTTGGGTAACACCCGGTGATGTTTAGGGGTTACTCCTGGCTCTGCACTCAAGAGTTACTCCTGGCGGTGGTTGGGGGACCATATGGGATGCTGGGGAACGAACATGGGTTGGCCGTGTGCAAGGCAAACACCCTACCCGCTGTACTGTCGCTCCAGCCCCTAACTCATGATGTTGATGTGAACTTGGGAAGGTCCACGGAGCAGAGTGTCACTCACTGCCAGCTCTTATCTGAGCTGTTCACGCTGTGCCTGATGGAGATATGGTCTCTGTGCCCGCAGATGCAGGAATGGGGCTGTGGCTACAGCCTGGACAGTCTTGGGCTCACTTGTCCCATCTCCAAAACCTACCCCTGTACCTTCCTCCAAACCACGGGTCCAAATGATGCTCACTCCCGAGCCTCACTGAGGTCTGGGGTGGGTCCCCTCGACTCCCCTCCATCCTCCTCTGTTCCTCTGTTCCTGGAACTCTGCCCAAGGCCAAGAAGCCGAGTACACAGGAAACTCCCGTGATGCGTTTTTGATTTGGGTCATATTTTGGCTCACTTGCCAGATGTGTGGGCCTTGATTTATGCTGAGGTACACCAGGGTATTATAGGCTGATTCAAACCCACAAAGCATCCAAGTTTGTGTCATCGAATAACATGAATAATTCCTTACTCATATGGATGCCTTAGAGTCGTTATACTTTGGGGTTTGCCGGCTCTGCTTTCTTCTCTTTTTCTCAGTCCCTCTTGCTGTTCCCTCTCTGTCTCTCTTCCCTGCCCTCCCCAATTAACTCCAAGGACAAACAATGTCATCGTACTTGACAGACGGTGGGGAAGGGGCCATCCGAAGTCTTCAGGAAGCAGAAGAGAGAAGGGCGGGCACCTGGCCTGGTCTAAATGCTGCCTGACCCCCCCTTAGTGCTCTGGCCTGAGAAACTTCTCACTGGTGGGGGAAGCGGGGGTCCTGCAAAGACCACCACCCCAAAGGGGAGGCCTATAGGCAAAGGATGGAGCACAGTAGGAACGCAGGAGGGGCCTGAGAGCAGGGCTGTGGGCTGGGGTCCGCGCTCCAGCCCCGAGGTCCCCCCCTGTATGAAGCTGCAGCAAGAGGTCCCCTATGGATGGGTAATGCGGGTGCAGCCCAGACACAAAGCAGCCAAGACTCAAACACCACAGAGCTGCCCCCCCCCAAAGCCAGCACCCAAAGAGCAGCAGCAGGAGGGGCAGAGGCCCTGCAGATCCCGTCGAAGAATGAGACCCCCAAGGTCTCCCTCCGGGCCCTGGGAAGGGTTGGGGTAGTGGGGAGGCCCCAGGACCTGGATTTTTTGGGGAAAGCAGGGCCCCCCCAGGCTATGAGCGGGGTGAGCGCAGAGGCCCATCTCGTCCAGGGGTCCCACTGCCGAGCAGTCTCTCGGGCCTGTGGGTTTCTGGAGTTAGAAAACGGGAAGTTTACCAGAGGGGTGGCTTCCGTGAAGTCCATCAGGAGATCGCCGGGCTCCAGAGTAAAGGCACCTCCTCGGGGGGGGCTCTGTGTAGGCAGACAGACACCACGGTTACAGAGGGGGCCCCGGAACACCCCCTCTCTTCCTCTCCCCTCTGCGAACCCCCAGGTTCCCCAATTTCCCCAGCCATCAGCATCCAAGTGTTCAGTGCCCTTCCCAACATGCTCTCCACTCTTTTTATTTTATTTTTTTTTTGCAAACCTTCCTGGATAGAAACAGGGTTTAAGAATGGGAGAAGCATGCTGAAAGTAGACTACAGACCAACCATGACTGCCACTCAGTTCCTCTTTTGCAAACCACAGCACCCCAAAGGAGAGAGAGAACAAAAGGGAATGCCCTGCCACAGAGGTAGGGTGGGACTGGGGGGATGGAGGTGGGAGGGATACTGGGATCAGTGGTGGTGGAGAATGGGCCCTGGTGGAGGGATGGGTACTCGATCATTGTATAACTGAAACTCAAGCACGAAAGTTTGTAAGTCTACAACTGTACCTCATGGTTTTTCACCAAAAAAAAAAAAAAAAAAAAAAAAGCAAAGCCCTTCATTGTCTTTAGTGCTCAGGGAGGGACTTTTAGGGCTGGGGGAGAGGGGAAGGCACTTCAGTATCTCTTGGGTAGATAAAGTGCAAACATTCCGTCTGGGATCCAGACAGCCCGGTCTCAAAGGTTGCTACAGTCATCAGCACAACAAAGATGCACTAGGAACCCAGGGGACCGTGCCAGGGACCAGGTTAGAGAGCATGTCTAGGCAGGCACTAAGCCTGGGTCTGAGCCCTGGCACCACATGGTCCCCAAGCATGGCCGGTGCAGCCCTAGGGGCCCCAGCCTGTGCTTTGTCGGGTGGTCCCAGTACTCCGAGCGGCCCAGCATCCTCGGGCTCTGGCCTGGAAACCTCGGCTGGTTTGCGAAACTCGTAAGTGGGATCCACGGCCTTCCGGAACACTGCTGGGGAGGCCCCTTGTCCCCCAAGAGGATAATTTCTGCTGGTGGAGGGTGGTGCCTCTGAAAGCCAGATTCTCTGTGGGGGTGTCATCGGCAGGCCTCAGCTCAGGGCTGACTCTTGGCTCGGGGGTCACTCCTGGCCTTGCTCAGGGAACCACACGTGGTGCCAGGGATGGAACTCAGGTCCAGTGCATGCAAGTGCCTGAGCCCCGCGCTACCCCTCCAGCCCCTGGAAATCAACTTCTTTGGGGGTAAAATAGTTTTCCTCTTGTCCTGGGGTCTCATTGCCCAGAGGTGTTGGGCGACCCACTGACACGGGCCTGAAGGAGAGAGTGGCCACAAGAGGGAGCCCTGAGGCCTCAGCAGGTGCCACCAGCTTCCTGGCAGCCACCTTAGCTCTATGGGGGTACGCAGGGCATGTGTGTGCGTGTGTGTGTGTGTGTGTGTGTGTGTGTGCGCGTGCGTGTACTCATGTGTGTACGTATGTATGTGTCGGTGTGCATGTGTATGTTTGCATGAGCGTCTATGTAAGTGTATGTGGATATATGTGTGCATGTGTCGATAAATGTGAGTCTATGAGTGCATGTTTATATGTGCATGTGTTTGTAAGAGTGTCTATGTAAGTGTATGTGTGCATGTGCAAATGAATGTTTGTATGAGAGTGTCTGTGTGAGTACATGTATAGTTATATGTGCATGTGTATGAGTGTCTGTGGATATGTGTCTATGTGTATGTGTGTGAGGGTGTATGTGCATGAGTGTATATGCATGTTTATATGTGTATATGCATGTTTATGTGTCTGTGGATCTGTGAGAGTGTATGTGTGTATGTGCTTATGTATGTTTGTATAAGTGTCTGTGGATATGTGTGAGTATATGTGAGCATACGTATGAGAGTGTGTGTGTGTGTGTGTGTGTGTGTGTGTGTGTGTGTGGTATTTCAGTCTGACTGTCCCCATGGCATGGGAGATACATTGTGCGACACACAGCACAGCCCTAGGCGGGGCCCTGACGCCAGCACGGGAGCTGCTCCCAGGAAAGCTGGTGCCTTGGCCGAGAGCAGCCCTGCTGAGGGTGAAGCCAGGCTCCCCCGAGGGCTTTCCAGAGCCACCTGGGAGAAACGGAGGATGGGGGTGGGGGGCGGGGGGAGGGGTGAGCTGGTCTGGACGCTGCAGCCTAAGTGCTACCAGATCAGAGGCAGAGCAGTCACCTCGGACCCCAGTTGACGCAGGTTTCGGCTCCCCGGAAGCCCACTGCCAGGAACTGGGCAAGAGAGCCAGAGAGCGTTCCCATTTTATCTGATTCTTGAAGCAGGCTGTCTGGGCTACACCTGGCCGTGCCCGGGCGCTACTCCTGATTCCGTGCCCTGCTGGGGGTCGAGCCGGGTCAGAGCAGGCCTTACCACCCTGTCCTCTATTTCCAGCCCCATTTCCATCTTTTTTTTTTTTGAAGGAAACTGAGGCTCATGAAAAACAGGGCTCTGGGGTGACGGCAGCTTCTAGCAGCCACCAGGAGGGTACAAGGTGCCAGAGGAAACCGGGGGGAACCTCGGGGTTCCTGCCTTCAGACCCCCGGGCCACCCCATCATCTCCTCCGAGCATGTGGACCTGCAGCGGAAGGGCGCCTGAAGGGAGGCGAGCAAACACGGCTGGAGGGAAGGACAAGGGCAAGGGCACTTGCTCTGTATGTCACCAGCCCTGGTTCAGTCCTGGCACCTGCTTAAGGTCCCCGCAGCACTGCCGGAGTGACCCCCGAGCAGTCGGCAGCAAGCCTTGAGCTCTCCTGTGCGTGGGCCAAAATCCAGAGGAGGGAGGGAGTGAGGGAGGGAGGGAGGAAGGGAGGGAAGGAAGAAGGAAGGGAGGGAGGGAGGGAGGGAGGGAGGGAGGAGGGAAGGAGTGAAGGAAGGAGGGAGGGAGGGAAGGAGGGAAGAGAGGGAGGGAGGAAGGGAGGAAGGGAAGGAGGGAGGAAGGGAGGGAAGGAAGAAGGAAGGGAGGGAGGGAGGGAGGGAGGGAGGGAGGAGGGAAGGAGTGAAGGAAGGAGGGAGGGAGGGAAGGAGGGAAGAGAGGGAGGGAGGGAGGGAGGAGGGAAGGAGTGAAGGAAGGAGGGAGGGAGGAAGGAAGGGAAGGAGGGAAGAGAGGGAGGGAAGGAAGAAGGGAGGGAGGGGGAGAGAGGGAGGGAGGGAAGGAGGGAGGAGGGAGGAGGGAAGGAGTGAAGGAAGGAGGGAAGGAAGGAAGGAAGGAAGGAAGGGAGAAAGAAAGAGGGAGGGAGAGAGGGGAGGAAGGGAGGGAGGGAGGGAGGGAGGGAGGGAGGGAGGAAGGAAGGAAGGAAGGGAGGAAGGAAGGAAGGAGGGAAGGAAGGGGAGGAGGGAGGGAAGGAGGGAGGGAGGGAGGGAAGGAAGGAAGGAAGGAAGGAAGGAAGGGAGAAAGAAAGAGGGAGGGAGAGAGGGGAGGAAGGGAGGGAGGGAGGGAGGAAGGAAGGAAGGAAGGAAGGAAGGAAGGAAGGAAGGAAGGAGGGAAGGAAGGGGAGGAGGGAGGGAGGGAGGGAGGGAGGGAGGGAGGGAGGGGGGAGGGAAGGTAGGCAGGCAGGCAGAAAGGCAGGCAAGCAAATGTCCTGCATTTGCCTCTGTCATTGTTCCTGCTCGACTCTGGCAATTTCAAGTGAACGGTGTATTTCTAATTTTCAAACTTAATACGGACTATTCATTATAATGAGCAGGATGGGGAACTATTAAGATTTTATGAGTCCAAATCTTCCACTGGGGGGGGCTAGGGTCACACCCACTGGTGCTCAGGAAACTGTACGTGGGATTGCAAAGGGTCAAGCGTCTTAATCTCTGTCCTATCTCTTGGCCCCATCGCTTTGTCTTGACAGGGGAGCGCTAAGTTGTTTAGGAATGCTGTCCGAAAATCAAAATTGTCCTCCCAACCCTCTGCCTCTCTGTCTCTCTCTTCAGGTTTCGGGCCACATCTGGCAGTGCCTGGGGGACCATGCAGTGCCTGGCATCAAACTCAAGCCTCCTGTGCATATATAACGTACTGCTCCAGTCCTTGGAATCATCTCTCCAACCCCCCTCAATTTCTTAAAATTTTTCTAAAGCACAGGACCCATGGTATTTTTTTTTCATAGTCTGTGTCCCGTAAATATTCATCTTTCAGGGACAGATTGTGATAGCACAGCGGTAGGGCGTTTGCCTTGCGTGCAGCTGGCCCGGCTGAGCCGGGTTTGATTCCTCCGCCCCTCTCGGAGAGCCCGGCAAGCTATCGAGAGTATCTCACCCTCGTGGCAAAGCCTGGCAAGCTACCTGTGATGTATTCAATATGCCAAACACAGTACAACAAGTCTCAAGATGGAGACGTTACTGGGCCCGCTCGAGCAAATCAATGAACAACGGGAGAACCGTGACCATGACCAGGGACAGATTATATAGCAACACCAACACCGAAAACAACAACGGCAGGAAGCATGCACTGGAAGCTGTGACTGCTTGACAAGTGCACAGAGTTGGTCCTGTGTGACATGAAATGCAGATGCCACGGCCTGAGTCTAACGGAGCCTCCAGGAGAGCGCTTTCTCCTCCAGGCTTTATCCCATACCTTGACCCCTGGGGACAGCTGGCTCTTGCCTTCTGAGTTCTGAGGCGAGCTGAGCGGGTGGCTCTGGGGGGAGGCCAGCGGAGCTGAGACTGGGCTGGTGGCAGCAGCGGCGGTGGTGACAGGCGTGGTGGTGGCTGGTACGCCGACGGCCTCAGCCAGGTCTGGAGGGAGGTCATCTTCATCACTGCGGTTGCTAAAAGCACATGAAGCTCTGCTCATTACAACAAGAAACAGCCGGTGGAGAGTGCAGGGAGGGTGGGGGAAGGGAGAGCCAGAGTGGGGATTTGGGACCCCCCAAAACAGAGGTCTACCAGATGTCTTGCTTATTGATGTTTTTTCAAGGTGAAACTGGGGTTACATTTTCTGTCATTTGCCATGGTGTTAAAAATCTTTTTTCTATATACTTTTATATATATACTTATACATACTTTTTAAGAAGAGTATGTTCTAAAATATTTATATATTTTAGTATACACATAATAGTTATCATATCATCCATTTGTACACGAATGCTTCCATGGCATTCAATATGTTTTATCATGCTGTGTACACACTGCCACTATTTATGACTAAATTTTAAAATAATTTCATTTGGTGCTCTCTTCTCTATCTGAGCTTCCTTTTCACCTAGAGCCTGTGGCTGGCCTTCCATTCATGGAGCAAAATTCCTGGTACTAATCTCAGCCATTCCTGGGTGTTACTCTCCCTTTTTGTTGCTTTATGTTCCCCAGATGAATACAATCTTTCTGTGTCTATCCCGCTCTTTCTGACTCATTTCGCTTAACATGATACTTTCCATGTAGTACCACTTGTATGTAAATTTCATAACTTCATCTTTTCTAACAGCTACATAGTACTCCATTGTGTAAATGTACCAAATAAAGGGTGTTGTGAGGACCCTCCCAGGGTGGGAGAATCACGCTGAAAGTAGTCTATAGACCAAACATGATTGCCACTCAATGCCTCTCTTGCAAAACACAGTACCCAAAAGAAGAGAGAGAGAACAAGGGGGAATACCCTGCCACAGAGGCAGGATGGGACGGGGGGGGGGATGAGGGGGGGGTGCTGGGACCCGTGGGGATGGATGAAGGGCACTGGTGGAGGGATGGGCACTTGATCATTGTATAACTGAAACCCAAGCACAAAATTTGTGGGCCTATAACTGTGCCTCATGGTTTTTCACTAATAAAAAAAGAAAAAAATAAAATAAAATAATTTCATTGGTCCTTACTCATTGACCACCTCTCTATCACTCTCTCTCCCCTCTTGGCAACATCTCTTCATTCTTTTGGAATGAATTTGACTATTTCCACATTTTTATCTTCATCTCAGTTCTTGACTCTCCCCAGATGGGTAGACACAGCTTTCTGACTACGTGAATCCACATAACTTCAAGTTCAATAACTGGTGCTCCATTACCAAGCTACAACACATCCAATCTTCCTTATTAAATTTGTTTTTTCCCAGTGATATCTAAGGCCAAAAACTTGAACGACCTTTTGACTCATTTTTTCCCCTCTCACCTTCACATAAACACTGCCCACAGTATCTAAATTTTCAATGTATTTTTAATTGAGGTAACACCAGTTTACAGACTGAGTTTACACACTTTGGGGATATAATGTCCAATCATCCAATATATGTACTGCTGTGCCTGCCTTAATTTACTTACCATATCTTTTACTTCATATGGCATCTCTACTAGTTACAGAGATCAGAATAGAAACAAGGTTTTACTCTAAGTAAAAACTGATTATAAATACGATGCATAAATCTGTTTAATCCCGTTATTAATGATTGGTTGGATCTGGGGACAAACTGGCAGACTACCGAATGTAACCTGCCCACACGGCAGAGTCTGGCAAACTCCCCGTGGCATACCCAATATGCCAAATACCAGTAACAATGATGGGTCTCATTCTCCTAACCCTGAGAGAGCCTTGAATATGGCACTTTTTAAAAAAATCTCAGGGCTAGGATGAAGGAGACGTTACTGGGGCCTGCTCGAGGCAATCAACGAACAACAGGATGGTCGCGATCGTGATCGTGAATGTTTTCAAGCCCATCCACATTGTCCTTTGTGCCAAAATTTCATTTATTCTCCTGGTTGAATAATATTCCATCATATGGAAGACAATATTTTATCCATTTATCAGTTGCTGGCACTTGGGGTGTTTGCCATCTTTGCCTTAGGGGAACAATGCTGCCTTAAACATGATTGGGCAGAAAGCATTTATGTGCCCACTTTCAATTATTTTGGATGGGAATTCCACCTACAAGTGGAACTGTCAGTCTGTACGCTAGTCTTCTATTTAACTTTTTGAGGAATCGCCGAACCAAGGTTATGATTTGAGCTGAGATCCCTTAAGAGGTCAACAGAAGGCTCAGGAATCCCACTGCAGGGTGTGAAGGATGTGATGGGAATCTGGACCTATTTTTGTTCCTTTGGGGTTTGAAATCAACAGTTCTTCTTGGACTCCAGGGGAAAAAGTGGGCTCATTTGCTGGGGCCAGGGAGCTCTGATGGAATGGGATAATCTAGACAGAAAGGGACAGGAGGTGGGGGAATCACCACCAGGGAGGAATAGGGGTGGGTCTCCTCTGCTTGTGTCCAGGCCCCTCAGATTTGTGGGGAGGGAATGTCGAGGCTGGAATCCCTTCTGCTCTGATCTTTCTGGCACTGCACCATCAATCCCCCATGCTCAGTACAAACAGTATTTTCTCAAGCATAGAGAAACTAAGAGAAGTTTCTTCTCCCTTAATACCAACCACCTCGCTGCCTGGCCATGAAGGGCAAAGGTAGGATCAATCCCCATCTGTGGGGCGCTCAAACCCTGTTCACTTCAAGGAAACTTGCTCCCGAGGGAACCTGCGGGTCCTTGAAATATCCTGCCTAAAAAGTCCCTGTAGGTCTGAGACCTTGGGCCACGCCAGATAGTCTATAGCACCAATGTGATTGAAGGTAAATGTCAAGGGGTTTGGGTCACACTGTCCTGGTCTGTCCTCCAAGAGGCTGGACACTGAGAAACTATTGGCAGCCATAGGGATGGCCCAGGCCAGTATGATGGACCCCCAATACATCCCTAAATTCCCAGGCTCAGGCGAGAGTTCCCCTGGTTGGCAATATTCTGTACATGTTAACAACCAGTGCCTGAAAACAAAGAAGTGGTTGGCAGCTTGTGCTGGAAGTTTGCTTTTTCCGGAGTGAGGGTGGGAAAGGGACCATACTTGGTAGTACTTGGAGGACCCTGTGGTACTGGGGATTGAAACTTGGGCCCCTGCATGCAAAGCAGGTACTTCCGCTCTTGGAGTCACCTCCCCAACCCCCCCATGCCTGGAATTTCCTGGGCTTCACCCTGTGTGCCTTTTCCCTTTGCTGTAGCCTCTTACTAGACTACACCATGAGCAGGACAATCATAGCCTGGATCATAGCCTAGAAGTGAGTCCTTCTAGGGAATCGGCAACCTTGAGGGTGGTACTGGGGAACTCTCACACACAATCCCCTCCCCCCACACCTTCCATGGAGAATTTCTGGAACCACATGGGCACAAGGGTTGTTTCAGAAATTAGGACCAAGTCAAAGCGTGATGAAAGAGCCATGATTGATGCTAAGCGAAATGAGTCAGAAAGAGAGGGATAGACATAAAAAGACTGCATTCATCTGGGGGACATAAAGTAACAAAATAGGAGATTAATACCCAAGAATGGAGCGATAGCACAGTGGTAGGACGTTTGCCTTGCATGCAGCCAACATGGCCGACCCGAGTTCGATTCCTCCGCCCCTCTTGGAGAGCCCGGCAAGCTACCGAGAGTATCTCACCCGCACGGCAGAGCCTGGCAAGCTCCCCGTGATGTATTCGATATGCCAGACACAGTAACAACAAAGTCTCCAATGGAGATATTACTGGGCCCGCTCGAGCAAATCGATGATCAACGGGAGGCCCTTTTTACTTTATCCTAGATCAGTACCAGGAGGATTACTCCATGGCTTAGAGGCCAGCTGGGCACTCTAGGGGAAAGGGCAGCTCAGATAGAGAAGGGAGCACCAAATAAAGGTGTTTGGAGGATCCTCCCAGAATGGGAGATGCATGTTGAAAGTAGACTATGGACTGAACATGATTGCCACTCAATGCCTCTTTTGCAGACCACAACACCCAAAAGGAGAGAGAAAACAAAAGGGAATACCCTGCCACAGAGGCAGGGTGGGATGGGGCGGGGGGGGGGGGGAATGGGTGTGGGAGGGATACTGGGATCCATTGTGGTGGAAAATGGGCACTAGTAGAAGGATGGGTGTTTGATCATTGTATAATCAAAACCCAAGCACAAGAATTTGTAAATCTACAACTGTACCTCATGGTGTTTCACTAATAAAAATTAATAAAAAGAAAAAAAAAAGAAAGATCCATGATTGGTGGGAACCAGTGTGGCCCCTTGCAGAGTCCCTTATGATGACCTCTCCATGGCTGTGGCCTTCAGGGAAATTTGTAGCCATGAAGCCAGGGAGAAGGGTCCCCAGGGGATTTTTTAGATGACTCTTTGAAAGAGTCTCAAAAGGAAGATTTTGAATTTAGGAATAATAAGGGTTTGAGTGAAGTTTGGCTACGTTAAGTGGAAACATTAATAAGACACCACGAACTTGGACCTATACTAATATGTAAATCAGATTGACTTCATATGCAATTTTCTCAACATAAGTTGGAACATAAGCTCCACTTTCAGAGAAGAAAATAATATTCAGTAGCTGACTGTTAAGTTAGTTAGATCACATGGCTAATTAAGTGGAAGAGTAAGGTTAAAGTACTTTTGGTCTCATTAATAAAAATTATAGCCTTCAGAGGGTTCTTTTGGAGAGTGGAGAGATAGGACAAGGGTTAGGGCTCCTGCCTTGCACCATGGTTTGGTCCCACACACCACTAGGAATGATTCCTGAGCACCCTTGGGTGTGGCCTAACTCCACCTGCCCTCAAAAGAGGGGTCATTTTAGGGGGATGGGATGGTACTGGAATTTTAGAGGTAGGTATGGAAAATCCTATCCAACTTAGAAAGATGTTAAACTATACTTCTGGAATTCTGGGGTCTGTTTGTTTGGGGGCTACCCCCAGCAGTGCTCAGGATTTACTCCTGGTTCTGCACTCAGAGGTCACTCTTGGCTGGCTCGGGGAACCATCTGGGTGCCGGTGTCTATGGGGTGCCAGGAACTGACCCAGGTCAGCAGCATGCAAGGTTGTTCTACCTGCTATACTATCTCTCCAACCCCTGAAATTCTGTATTATTATAAATTAATGAAAATCAACAAAAAAGGGAAAAAAATTCACAACCTTAAAAAGAATATTCATGGGGCCTGGAGCAATAGCACTGTGGGTAGGGCATTTGCCTTGCATGCGGCCGACCCGGGTTCGATTCCCAGCATCCCATATGGTCCTCTGAGCACCGCCAGGGGTAATTCCTGAGTGCAGAGCTAGGAATAACCCCTGAGCATCGCTGGGTGTGACCCAAAAAGAAAAAAAAAGAATATTCATTTTTTTCATTTTACATAAAACATCGTTTTAGAAACATAGCTCACTTTAACGCTGGGAGTAAACTGATGTTGCCTAAAACTGAAAGACTCCAAATTTTTCTTTTTGTTTGCCTTTTTTTCTTGGGGGAGGAGCTGAGTGGGATGACACCCAGTGGTGCTAGAGGCTACTCCTGGCTCAGTACTGGGGGGCTGCTTCTAGTGGCACACTGGGGACCATAAGTGCCAGGGATTGACCCTGAGCATGCAAAGCATGTGTTCCACCCACTGAGTTACCAGCTTCGAGGTTCAAAAATCTTCTTTTTTCCCCACCTCTGGTTTTTGGGCCACACCCAGCAGTACTCAGGCTTGCTCCTGGCTCTGTCCTCAGAGATCACTCTTGGCTGGGCTCAGGGGACCATATGTGGTGCCAGGGATTGAACCTGGGTCAGTTTTATGCAATGCAATTGCCCTACATGTGTTCGCTCTCTCTGGCCGCTATATTTGAGGCATCAGGGATTAAGGTCACAAACTCACACTTATCCAAGGTGAGTTTGATAAGCCACAGATTGGGGCTGTTTCCTGGGGCTCCCTGACGGCAGAGATCTTAGGATCATCTCTGATGTGCAGGTGGCACTGGGGGGTTTGAATTCATGACCCCACACACTTGCCACGCAAGCCCTTTAAGTCACTGAGCCATCTTCTGGACCTGAGGTGATTTCATTTTTAACAATATAGATGCAGGGCCAGAGTGCTACTATGGTGGTTTGGGTGCTTATCTTTCATGTGGCCTGTTCCATGCCCCACATCCCATATGGTGCCCTGTGCATGGTAAGGACTAATTCCTGAGTGCAGAGCCAGGAGTTACGCCCTGAGCACCTTGGGTGTGG
The DNA here is from genome assembly GCF_029834395.1 of Sorex fumeus. Taxonomy (NCBI): domain Eukaryota; kingdom Metazoa; phylum Chordata; class Mammalia; order Eulipotyphla; family Soricidae; genus Sorex; species Sorex fumeus. Next base: position 44,128,717 of record NW_026606091.1, read on the forward strand.
CCCCCCAAAAAAGAAAATATCTAATATGGATCCACAGAGAAATGTCTAGTATTAGCAGATGGGAACGTGGGTTTTATTTTTAGTGGTGTGATTCAAAGGAGTTAGTTTCCCTTTAGGCTTTTCTGTCTTGTTAGTATCTTTTTAGGCCTTTGCCCCATGTTTAAATATGTGTATTTTGGGGGGGGGAATGAAGCCGTTGGCCATTTCCTAAACATATCTTCTGGCCTCCATGTGAACTAATAGCACATTCGCCAGCCGTTTCCCTCTGTCTGCTCTGCACACAGCTGCCACCGTCTTCCCGTGTCCTAGTTCCAGAAAAGACCATAGTGGAGGTTTCTGTTTCTATCTTTAAGAGAAGCCATTTGAAAGCTTGTTCAGAGCACTTAAACCTCAAAATCCTCCTGGTGGAGTACCCTACAACCCTAATTCACATCATTCCACCGAGGCACTAGAAACACTCTCACAGCCCAGAGAAAGGGATGTGTGTGTGCACAAGCATTGCTGCATCTCAAAAAGAAACATGCGAAGTATTTTTTTTTTCCTTTTAGGAGATAGGAAATTTGAGTTGACCTTCATCATATTATTCTGTGACTACAGGTTTATTGACTTTGACAATTTTGGAGAATGAAAAGATAAACAATGGTTCAGGAAGTCTTCAGGGAACCCATAAAAACTAGGAAAAGCCATTGGGCTGGGATATGGTATAAGGGTGAGGGTGCAAGCAGGACATGTGTCTGACCCAGGTTTGATCCTTGGTACCACATGGTCCCCCAATCAGCACCAGACCCAGTCCTAGAGGCCCCTGAGTACCACCAGGATGGTGGCATAATCCCTGCATGGCAGGACCCAAGTCACATGGCATCTCAGGCCCTTGCATTGAACTGCCAGCTTAGCTGGTTTAGAATTGCTGGTGCGAGCCTCCGGTCTCTTGAGTACCACCGGGGAGGCCCCATCCCTCTCACCCTTAGCGACACCAAGAAGCACTAGGAAAATCCCTTTCATTACGTTTGCTGTTGATAGAGTGTGAGGACCGGGATGACATTCTTTGATTTTAAAGCAGAATACTCCGGGACAGCTGAAGAAAACAAGACCTGTAAAATGAGAACTTAGAAAGCATTTCCTTCATAAAGGTGTTTTGGTGAGTTGATCAAATTTTCTTTCCTCCCAAGTCATGGGTTAGCCAATATTTCCAAGATTATTATATAGCCCAAATGGGGGACAATGATATTTAGTGTTTCAAAATTCATTTATTTATTGGTTTCTGGGCCATACCCAGAGATGCTCAGGGTTACTCCTGGCAGTGCTTGGAGGACCATATGGGATGCTGAGGATCAAAGCCGGGTCAGTTGCATGCAAGGCAAGTGCCTTACCCACTATATTATCGCTCTGGCCTGAGTGTTAGGATTTAAAAGGAAAGATTGGTCCTTTGAGTTTTATCTTCACGGGACCAGATTTTTCATGGTTCATTTTGTCTCCTTGAGATCATTAACCTGATCAATTACTGGAGTCATACCGTGGCCTTTCTAGGCAACTAGGATGTTACAATTTCCAGAGGTTTCTATAAGGCTAATGAGGTGGGCCATTTCGGTCCCGAAAACAGAACCTGTCCTCCTATCAAAATGCAAGTGCCAGGCCTGAGATGCTCGTTTGAGAATCACATCCAGGGTGATGTCCCCCGTCTTACATGTCTCACTCTGGCAAGCCATAAATACGACCTTTTCTTGGAAGCGCTGAGGGCGCTGAGAAGAAAGGAAGAGAGACAACTCATCCTAGGGTCAGGACTCTTGTAGCTCCACCCACATCACCTCATGAAACTCCCGAGGTGAGCAGGTACCTATTTAACAGGTGACGAAAGAGAAGATCAAAGAAGCATTGAGCCTGGAGTTCACAGTTTACAGATTAGCCAGAGCTCCAACCAGGCCTCTTTCTATGGATGCATGGATCCCTTTGTGTCTCTCTGACAACTCACACACTGGACATCCCCCTGAGCCACCACCGACACCCCCATGTGGGAGCTGCCATTGTGAACAAGTGCCATCGTGAACACTGTGCCATGTCTGAAGTCAGGCTAACACTTGGATGTGGCTTAATTAACACAGATTGCAGTGATGGCGTCAACGTGTTAAAAATCCTATTCTGACGACTGTGTCACCCTTCCAACAGGGTTTACTTGCCTCCTTTGGCCTATAATTATGAGTGACCTTGTCTTCCCCGCTAATAAACTGTACATCCTCAGACGGGAATGTCCCAGCGTTTTGTTTGGCGTGGTGTTTACAACAGCCCTGGGCCCCTGGTAGCCTCCAGGGAACGTCTGTCTGTCTGGCTGAACAGCACTGGTGATTCTGAGACACTTTAGGATATGCTCAGTGATTTGTTCTGGCTCTGATGACAGATCAGGTTACCGTTCACTAAGGCAATTTCTGATGTGGCTCCCCATGGTCCCTCCCTCCCTGTCATTAAGTGATTCCCTCCCCTTCAGTGTTGCCTGGCCCTGGTGATTTGCTTTTATAGAACTGAGAAGGGTGAAGCACCCAGATGTCATTTCTGTGATTAGATTACAAAGGACCATGGCTTTTGCCTTGTTCATGTTCTCTGGCTCTTCGTGCGTGCGTCCACTGATAAAGAGAGCTGGAGAGAGGCCCAGGGGCCTGGAAATGAAGGAAAATCTTCAGCCAACTTCTAGCCAGGAACTGAGGCAGTCAGTTCTGCAACCCTGGAGGAAGTGGATGCTGATAAGAACCGCATGAAGGAAGCATCAGATGGGACCACAGCCCTGAGTAACATCTTGAATATAGCCCGTGTGAGTTTCTGACACGTGAAACCAGCTAGGCCCAGCCTGGATTCCCCCAGACGCTGAGGTAACAAACGTACACCTTCCCAAATCACTAAGATTTGTAGTCTGTTCAAAGCACTCAACAAAATACCAATGACTACCATAACATGCTTTTCTAGTACAGTTAGGATTTCGACTGGAAACCAACTGCTAACTGGGAAATGACTCTTTGGGAGGGACGAAGAAGCAGTAAGTAACAAATACTTCAAACCATTTTTGTTGTCATCATGAAAACACGTGTAATACAGAACTCACAAACTGTACTGTCTTGTCAACTTCCTCACTCGGGGAGGCTTGATTTCCGGCTTGTCCACTGCTGGCTGGGCAGTTTCCACGTGGATAGCAATGGGACTTCTAGAGACATAGCAAAAACACAGCACAACACACACATATACAGAGATTAAGGTCTTATTTTTGGCAAAAAGGATTTCTTTCTCTGTCAGTTTATACCTCCGTATCACTGATAGTCATGTAATGTGTTTTTTTCTGCTCTCCACTCTACTAAATATAATTTTCAAATATATCATAGAAAATCTTAAGGAATAAAAAGTATACGAAAGAAAATATAGCAGAGTAATTAAATATATTGAGTTTCATACATTTTTTGGGCCAAAACTATAATAGGTTTTGCTAGTGAGGAAAAACCTCTGGAAAACTTATTCTAGTCATCTGGTAGCTATAGTAACATAGCACAGAATATATATATTTCTTTTGAAAAAAAATCGAATCACGGAAAAGATGGCGGCCGCACGGGAGCCTTGTGGACAGCAGGCTTGAGCCGGGGGTCGGGGGTGACAGGGACCTCATGGGAAGGGGGGCGTTCTGGGCCGTCCTTCACGCCCGACCGAGGTCGCCAGCTGCCCCCCACGAGCGGCTCTCAGGCACGGCCACGACTCCAGAGCACAGAAACCAATCTCTTAACTATCTAACTTTTAATAGAAATTCTTCCAGGGTTAATAAGTAAAATAGCAGAAATCCAAAACCACGCGGCCGCGATAGCCGGACATCATTTTATTCTTAAACCAAGTTGTAGAAAGCAAATCATTTCACAATGCTGTTTCAGCATGTCTGATTGGGGGGGGAGAGGGTCGTAAACTCTAAACAATAATTGTGCATCTTCTATCGAAACAATGTATCTAGTCAAAGTAGATAGAGTATTAACTAGAACTCATCTGCCTCACAGGAATTGGGAGGGGTGGGAGGTGGGGTTCTATTGGGGTTCGCGGTTAAAGATGAGTGTTGGTAAAGGGAAATGTGTTTGATATTTACATGACTGAGACCTAAACCCGAAAGCTCTGTAACTTTTCCCACAGTGATTCAATAAAGAAATAAATTAAAAAAAAATCGAATCACGAATCACGACCATCCTGTTATTCATCGATTGTCTCGAGCAGGCCCCAGTAACGTCTCCTTCATCCTAGCCCTGAGATTTTTCAGAAAGTGCTACATTCAAGGCTCTTTAGGAGAACGAGACCCATCATTGTTACTGGTATTTGGCATATTGGGTATGCCACGGGGAGTTTGCCAGACTCTGCCATGTGGGCAGGTTATATTTGGTAGCCTGCCAGTTTGTCCAAAGTAGGAATGAGATAATAAAGGCCCTCCCGTTGATCGTCGATTTGCTCGAGCAGGCCCAGTAACGTCTCCATTGGAGACTTTGTTGTTACTGTGTCTGACATATCGAATACTCTCAGTAGCTTGCCGGGCTCTCCGAGAGGGGCGGAGGAATCGAACTCGGGTCGGCCATGTTGGCCGCTTGTAAGGCGAACGCCCTACCTGCTGTGCTATCGCTCCAGGAATGAGATAATAAGATGTCATAATAAGATGTCGCACGGCCACGAAAAAATATCATATTTAAATGAAATATGTAGCATCAGAAGACCCTGAAAGCTTGCTCTGAAATATTTAAATTATTTATAAACAAATAATGAAAAAAAATTAAGTTCCTGATCATACTTTCTCAAGAAAATATACCAGAAAATTAGTGAGTTCTAGTTAAAACAGTGGGCTTTTTTGTGCTTCTCATTTGTTAATTTGTTTTTGGTTACAAAGATTGAATCCAGGACCTCTTATATGTGAACTATTTGCTCTACCATTAAGCTATATCCTTGTCCACAACAATGATTTTATTTTTATTTTTTTGTATTTCAGAATACACCTGGCAGTACTCATGGCTTACTTCTGGCTCTGTGTTCAGGGGTCACTCCTGATGGCTTGAGGGACCATATGGAGTGCTAAGGGTTGAACTGGTCAGCCATGTGCAAGGCAAGACCCTACCCCTGTACTATCACTCTGGCCCCTCACAACAGTGATTGCAGAGAAAAGTTTTCATGAATTTTGGTAGGAACCACTACTAATTTCATTTTTTTAAAAAAATCACATATTTGGGACTGGGCAGAGAGCTCCATGGAAAAGCACCTGCCTTGCATGTGTGAGGCCCTGGCTTTGGTCTCTGGCACCACACACACAAAAGAAAAATCAGAAGTTAGTTGTAGGACCAACGGACATCATAACTGATAGAGGTGGGGCCAGAGCTATAGTACAGTGGATAGGGTATTTGCCTTACATGCAGCCAATCTGGGCTCAATCCCCAGCATTCTCTATGGTCCCCGCAGCCTGACAGGAGTGATTTCTGAGCACTGTTGGGTGCGAACCAAAACCAAAACATAACACAACAAAGCAAGTAACTGGCAGAAGACCTGAGCAAGGAACTTGGGGTAAATGAATGAACACTTCCAGTCCTCCATTTTCTTCTTCTAGTTATTTATTTATTTATTTACTTGGGCTGGAGCATCGGATAGCACAGCGGGTAGGGTTTTTGACTTGCACGCGGCAGACCCGGGTTCGATTCCTCCGTCCCTCTTGGAGAGCCTGGCAATCTACCAAGAGTATCCCGCCCGCACAGCAGAGCCTGGCAAGCTCCTCGTGGCATATTCGGTATGCCAAAAACAGTAACAACAAGTTTTACAATGGAGACGTTACTGGTTCCCGCTCGAGCAAATCAATGAACAATAAAAGGACAATGCTACAGTACTATTTATTTATTTTTGGTTTGGGGCCAAACCAAAAACATCTGGGTATGTTCAGGGATCATGCCCTACCATCTGTACTATCATTCCGGCCCCCATTTTCTCTTTGACACATAGCCTCACAAGGCCAGAGGTATGTGGCCAAAGCCTACTAAATGTTTAGCGAATAAACTCGTGAAGGAACAAATAAGGAATGGCAATTCAACATCCTCTGGTTCCTGATTTCCTCAGGCTGGGAGGCCCATAGTCAACTGAACGGATGAAGGAAGAACTCTTAATTCTGCAGGAAAGTGTACAAAGCTGAGTGAACTGGCTGGTCTCTGAAAGTCCTCAGGGAGGAGTTTACATATAACTGGAGGGAAGATTTTCATAATGGAGGGAAGATTTTCAAGGGGGCACAGCAGGCTGAAGGTGCAGAGCCAGGGAAGGGCAGGGGGACTGCCCCTAGGGCAAGCAGGAGCCAGGAGCGACTTGGTCTCAGTGTACTCTGAAGGCAATGGCAGTCACTAAAGGTTTTAGGCAGGAGGCATCTAAGCCAGACTTGCACTTTGAAAGATCCTGAGAGCGATGGAGAGGGGCTGGCTTAGGGCAAAGGCTTCGTCTCAGTAGGAACTGTCATCAGTCACGTGGAGAGAGACGGTGAGGGTCCCAGCTAAGCCAGGAGCAGAGTCTCATCGAGGAAGACAGTGGGAGATAACAAGAAAGCTAAACCGGTAGGACTTGGTGACCTGTTAGATGGAGGAGGAGGGTGGGAGCAGGCCAAGGACTTCCGGGTCAGCTCTGAACCCTGGGGAGGTAACCATACATTACCTAAGGACTGGAAAGCGGGTGTGGGTGGCATGGGGTGGGAAGGATGAATTAAGGTTTTATAAAGCCTAGGAGGCAGGTGTGTCTATGTCTCTGGGGAAGGACTAATTAACACCAAGGACATGAATTAGGAGTTATAAGGTGACAAAAGAAATGTTGGCTTTATTTTTAGCATCCAGTATAAGAATCATCCCCAGGCAGACCTTTTTTGCAGGGCTTGCTAAAATTCTGATTCCTGTCTTCACTGCCTCCCATCTCTCCAAAGGAGCTGAAAGGTTAGGAATAGGATTCAGGAGTGTGTGTGCGTGGGGGGGGGGAGTGGTGCTCAAAGAGTGGCTTCTAGGGGTGCTCAGGGTACCATGTAGTGCTGGGGTATCGATCTGGGGTTGGCCACATACCACATACAAGGCAAGCACCTTAACCCCTATACTATCTCTTTGGTCCCAAGTCTGTGTTTGTAACAAGTGATAAATGCAGTTGTCCTGGACCCCATTAAGGAACTCCACCAAGGGAGACCATTAAGGAGTCGCCATGAATATACGCATTGCTAACATGGGCTGAGAAGAAAAGAGCTTCTGCTCTGTAACATTAGGAGAGGAAGGATTTCCCTCTGGGTTTAGGGTGGTGGGAGCTGGGGAGTTTAAAAAAAAAAAAGAACTGTGTGTTTCTGATTTTGTCCAGGAGCTTATTCTAAGGACCAAGCTAAAAGGCCAAGGGGAGAACATGAGTTGAGCTGGGACAGTGAGCGGCGAGCATTCTTATCCAAGCTGTGGCATTCTTGTCCAAGCTGGGCACCCCAGGGAGACTGGAAAGGGCATTAAGCGGGGCAAGGCAAGGACAAAACTACGTGCCTGAGAAGCAAACGGAAGTGTTTTGTTAGCAGAACAGAAAACTGAGAACAAGCAGAAGCTCTAAAGAAGTTGTCAAAGCCAACCTATCTCTTCCAAAGCTCACATGCTCTTTGGTGGTTTTCCCCCCCTCTTCTTATTTCATTAGCAAGTGCCCTCATGAGTAATGTTTCAAGGAGAACGAGGATGTTGAAGACACAGAATACTGTTTCCCCATTCAAACAAGAAGCAACAGACCTTACATTAGCATCCTGAAGACTGGATTTCTTATTGATATTTATAAACGTTGATTCCTCTTTTCCAACCTGTTAACAAAAAATAGGCAGGTTTGTCAAAACCGAGCATCTCAGCCTGCAAGAAAATGTTTTCCACTCTCCTACATTCAAAGGATTAGAGAAATGTGAAGGTGGATGTCGCAGAGGTAGTTCATCATGTACTCCATCAATTACAAAGTTTCTCTGGTGTTTTTTTTTTTTTTTTTATAAATGAACAAGAAAGTTTCCTTGACTCATTATTCCCCATCCTGGGGATTAACACTTAATCACTGAAGTGCAATCATTCTGGCATTCATTCTTTAACTGAGCACCTGCTATGTGCCAGCTCATGCCCGAAAAGAACGGGGTGATGTGGGAAAAGCTAATCCCACAGTTTAATTCCCCACCTCAGATTTTTGATCAAAGATAATCGTCGTCGACACTGAGCTCACGGAGCCCTTGCCATTTATGAAAAGAATTCAGAACCTGTCCTTTCCCATCAGTGTTAAGGCTTGGGAGGAATTATGTAAGAGGAATTTGATAGAAGCCTTGTCCTCCCCCTGGCAAGTATCAGAAATACTGATGGCAGAGGAAGGAGGAAGGGACACCCACGGCACCACGTGGGCCAGCTGGATACACGCCAGAGGTCAGTGAGGGACGTGTCCACCCGCCGCCCTCACACTCATCACGACATAGAACTTGGCCTCCGTTCTCTATACACGCCGTGCTCCACTCTCAAGGAGACTGACTTGAGGGCACTGCATTAGGAGCTCGCCTCACCCGCCTATCTGGATGAGTCCAGTCTTGTCTCCAGATCCAAGCTTGATCAAAGCCTTTCTATTTGTTTTAGGGCCACACAAGGCTTATTATTTTTTTTCTGGACTTGGGAATCACTTCTGGCAGTGCTCAGGGGCCCATATGGGTGCTGGGAATCAAATCTGGGTCAGCTTTCTGCAAAGCAAGTGCCTTGCCCGCTGTACTATCTCTCCAGCCCCCTCAAATCCTTAAAAAAAGAGAGAGACAAGGAGACTGCAATGAATAATATCATGGTCCTTTTTCTTTTTTCTTTTTCTTTTTGGTCATAGCTGGCGATGCTCAGGGGTTACTCCTGGTTTTGCACTCAGGAATTAGTCCTGGCGGTGCTTGGGGGATTACATGGGATGCTGGGCATTGGAACCAGGTTGGCCTCACGCAAGGCAAATGCCCTACCAAACACTCTACCCGCTGTACTATCGCTCCAGCTCCTATCATGGTCCTTTTGACTTCTTCCTTACAACCTCACTCTGTCTTGGTACCGACCAGAATGAATTTGGACCCTAGTCTGTCTGCCTCAGACCCTCCTCCTTCCTTCCCCATACCTACACAGTCCCTCAAAGCTCTTCAGGGGCTGAAGTGATAGTATAGCAGAGAGGGCACTTGCCTTGCATACAAATGACCCAGGTTTGATTCCCAGCACTGCATACGGTCTCCCAAGCCCCACCAGGAGTAATCCCTGAGCACAGAGCCAGGAGTAATCCCTGAGCACAGAGCCAGGAGTAAGCCTTGAGCACCACTGAGTATGGCCCACAATTTTTTTTAAATAGTTTTTTTTTTATCCAAGTTGGCATTTCCCCAAGTTTAGTCTAATGTACTCATGAGCACTAGTTCCACAGATAGTAGTGGGAGCCACTTCCCAAGAGGGCTATAGAGGTGTAAACAAAGAAAAGCATATATATATTTGCTGCAGAACTCCTCAGTATCTCAGAAACAAACACAGATTGTGACTGTCCCAAGGGATTTAGCAGGTAGCATTCCCAGAAGCCCCCAGCTGAAGGGCTAAAGGGTTGAGTCTCCATATATCGTTCTGGGAAACACTAATTTCATCCCCCGCCCCTCCTCCCCTTCTCCTTCCCTGCTTCTACTTCATCTCTTAGGCCAGGACATTTTCTTTTCTACCTATTTCTCCTATCATTTCTACCTTTTGCAAAATGAAATATTTCCAACACACTTCACGAACTCTTTACTGGCCCCTGGAAGATGATATAGAGCCGTGAGGAATATGATAGAACTTTCTACTCCGAACCAGAGCAGCTTGGCATATTGTGAAAGCGATGTTAAGTTGTATTCGTACCAGGATCCTGTAACATGACATACTTTAAAACATTGAAAGTAGAACAAAAGCGAGGGGGTGCATGACTGACAGCACTGTGAAGTTCATCCTCCGGTGAGTGCTTCCATTATTATCTTCAAACGATCTGGACCAGAGAGACAGCACAGTGGGCTGAGCCCATTCTCTGCCTGCAGGAGGCCTAGGTTTGATTTCTCCCAAGAACCACCAGATGTGGCCCCAAACAAAAAAAATACAACTCCTGACTTTTTGACACCCCACTTCGGCAACTGTTATTCTCTCCATTTTCTCGGTTGTAGAGGGAAGGCCTGGTGTTTAGGACACTTTAAAATCATCTCACTCAATCTCCACTACCATCCAAGGCAGTGACTGCTATAATCCCATTTTATGCATAAGGACATGGAAGCTCAGAGAAGCTAAGAGTTCAGAAGGTGATGACACGGGAACAGGGCAATCGACATTCAAATCCAGAGCGTCTAATGTCAAAGCTTCACACTCATATCAAATACAGAAGAAGTTGGTAAGCTTGCCTCTCACTCATGGTAAGTTTATGAAGGAGCTAAATCGTTCAGACTGCTATATTCACAGAGAGAAATCATGGCACATGAGATTATAGAATATTTAATTTATCTTTGGCAACATAAGCACAGATATTACACTTCATAAGGAATGAAGAATATCACTATGTACATTGCTAATAAAATCATGGTCAGATGATAGCTTTTTACATAATTTTCCAAAGGAGGGATGATTCATGGGTTTCAACTTGAGTGCCAAGTGTGATCAACTGGCGGTTACTCCTTGAAATATGATGGAAAAAATGATCCTATGGCTGCGTTTGGATAGCACCATGACCCACCAGTGACTCTGTTCCGAGTACAAGTGAGGGAATTTATGGACATTATTAAACCATCAACTCTGATCTGCAAACCCGCCCTCCTGCCCTCTCGAGTCTCATTTCTGACTCTCTGAGTGACGTGTTCAGAGCGGGTGCAGGGGGAAGCCAGGTCTCCTTCCTGTCTAGCTCCTAGCTCTGAGACGTCACCCAGCCTGGCCTGCATCTGGGTCACTCTCAAGCCTGGCCTCATCACGCCCAGCTCAGTCATTTGAGTACTAGCCAGTCACTTAAGAGTCTGAGCTCAGGCTCTGTGGCAATTGTCTGCTAAGCTCAGAGACACCAGCCACGGTGACCCCTCCTCAGAAGTCCAGCATCTCTTGGGGATCCCTTTCAAAACTTCTACATTTTCATTCTCACAGCATCTCTGTTTCCTTGGCTGTAGGGATAGAAAGTGTTTCCCACCTCTAGTAACTTTACTATCTCTAGTACCTTAGAGTACTCAAAGTATGGACCCTTAAATTAGTAATGCATGAGATGAGTGCTCCCCTCTGCACCGCTTCTGCCCCATTACTGAATCTAATGGAAAAAGCTCAGCTCTGCAGATGACTCTACACACTCACATTTGCCAGCCACTGCCTTTGTTTCCCATTTCGTCCGTTCGGTTACCCATTAATAATTCTTGCTATTAAAACCTCTGTTCCTTTGTGGGGCCCGAGTGATAGAGGATTCGGTAGGCAACTTGCCTTGCAGGCAGCCGACCTGGGTTCAATCCCCAACATCTTCTTCTATGGTCCCCCGAGCCACTAGGAGTGATTCCCGAGTGCAGAGTCAGAAGTAACCCCTGAGCACCACCAGGAGCAAAACCAAACCTCTGTTTGCATCACTGTGTGGCTCCGTGTCCTGCTATGTCCACCCGACAGCATCTCTGCCCCCAAGAACCTCCCCTTACTCTCTGGTCCTGAGGAACTCCTGTGACACCCCCCAACACACACACACACCAGGGGGAAGCACAGGCCCCCACCTGGGCGCTCGAGCGGGATGCGTTCTCCAGCTGGGCCTTCAGAATGTTGCACTTCACATGGTCAGCCACGGGGGAAGGCAACAACGGGGTCTGCAGCGTCTTCTCAGAAACTTTCTTCTCTTCAGCCTGCGACAAACGTTGCATGAGACCCATTAGACGTGAAAAGAGAATGAAGGCGAACTTGCTCACACAAGCCAAGCTGCAGATAACAGGCAGACGTAAATGTATAAACTTAAACAGCACTAGCCCCTTCTATTTTGACCAAGGACTTGTGAGCACTGTCTTGTTCTCTGGCACATTAGGGAAAGACAAATTAGGGATCCCAGCAGAGAAGAGGGTCGAAGAGAGGAGGCTCTCACAGAATCCTGCAACTAATCAAAGGCAGAACCAGGACTCACCTTCTGGTTTCTTAGATCCTCAGGCCTCCTCTCTACCTCCACCCACCATGCAGTTCTGCTTTTTCCTTCTATGGCTCTCTCTTTCAGAGATAGATTCTGTGACTTGTGAAATCAATGAAAGTGGTAGGGCAGGAAGGCAGTCCATGGACTGAGCCCACGCCTTGCATGCAGGAGGCCTACTGTAGGATCCCTGGCATCGCCTGGGCACCTAAACACAACCAGGGACCACCTCTGAGCAAGGAGCCCAGTGTTGCCCTTAAGCACCTCTGGGTGTGGCTCTCAAACCAAAATAATAATAATAATAATAATAATAATAATAATAATAAGAAGAAGAAGAAGAAGAAGAAGAAGAAGAAGCATTGATATTTTTACAGTGCACCCTGCAGAATCCTGCAACTAATCAAAGGCAGAACCCTGCAGAGCTGTGTACTTAACTGAAAATCTCCCTTAGAAACTGGTGGCCGCCGGATCTCCCCAGATTGAAAAAGGTGCCAATCCACCACCTGTTCCTACTGGCGGCTCAGGGCCCATCTTCCAGAGGCCAATGGACAGCCTGATAGAGGCCTGCAGTGACGAGACACGTGGAGCCTCATGGGATGGGGGTGGGGCCGGCCCTTTCCTCCCTCGCCCAAAGGAGACCCGAGTCACTGCTCACAAACAAGCCCTCTGACTATCCAACAAGTGGCTTAAGCCATGATCCCAGAGACTCAGAAACAAATCTCGGAACCCAGTGGCTTTTGGCAGAAATCCCTCCAGATTTAATTATTATGATTTCAGAATTCCAAAATGTGGATGTGGCCAAGCGACATATTATACTATTCGTTATCAGCAGTAGAAAACAAATTGTCTAATGTTGCTTTTTCGGCAGATGTGAGTGCTGGGGTAAAATCCCAAATAATAATGGTGGGTCTGACGCCAAAACATTGAATACAATCAAAATAGAGAGAGAGGAATGTGGAAATCATCTGCCCCACAGGGAGGGGGAGAAAGTGGGATGGGGGGTATACTGGGATTTTTGGGGGTGCAAAATGTGCAAGGGTGAAGGGTTGGGTGTTTTCATCATTGTATGATCGAGACTTAAACCTGAAAGCTTTGTAACTGCTCTCACGGTAATTCAATAAATAAATTTATATTAAAAAAAAGAAATTGCTGGCTGTGTTACTTCATAGGAGAGTGTCTCAGACTCTAGTAATTTAACTAGCTCTTCCCGCCTTTGCCATTCTCCCTGTATTAACTGAATCTGCACCTATAATTCATAGGAGCCAGTGGAGGCAGATTAGCCTGGAACTACCTAATTTAAGCATATGCAAGTAGTAATATATTCAATCATAGGCCAGGTGGCTATTGGACATGTCATGATAAAGTATGATGATTATATAACTATTAAAAAATGCTCATCCATCTGTAGAATCCTGCATCATTCGTGTCAGGATGGACAGCAGTTCAAGACGCAGTTGTCTTAATGCTTGTGAAGCCCATTATAGCCTCGGCTAAGACAGTGCCTGGCACAGAGCAGGTGCTAGTGAAGAAGACAACAATGCCATGGAGTTATGATGCGAAGAGACAAGTGTCTAGAAGCCAACAGATTCTAATCAAGTCTCCATGTGGTAGATCAGCGACCACGTGCGAGGACGAGAATAAAATGTTCTAGGGACAGCTCAGTGAACACGCGGTGAGCACGGGGCTGTGAGTTCAATCCCCGCCACTGTCCCATGCGCTCCCACTGTGATCCCAATGACACTGCCATTTAGGATGTGGAGTGTGTGATCTGGCTACAAAAGGTGTGTGAGCATCGTGACCGTGTGTGTGTGTGTGTGTGTGTGTGTGTCTGTATAATGTGATCTCAGCTCTCTACAACAACAACAAAAATGGAAGGGCAACAATAATACCAAAAAAATTAATACATTTAAAGGCTTCAAATTCTTCAAGTTCCAAAACTAATTTCATTTACTACTCCAAAATTTCCATTGAGTGCCTTGACACACATGGGCCAAGTATTATGAAAGCGCTAGGGGGAGCATAACGTAAGTGGCTGGTTAACCTCATTTACTAAAGGAAAGGGCACAGAAACAATTTTCCCAGTGGGATCTCCAGAGAGGGAAACATTGGGTAGAATAAGGAGAAGTCAGTATTTTTTTTTTTTTGCAACAACAAGAAAAGTAGAGCCAGACGCCTGGATTTGAATCTTGGCTTTTTCCTTATCAGCTCCAGAGAAAATAAAAGTGTGTAAGGACTGGAGAGACAGTGCAATGGGTAGAGTGTTATCTTGCAATCAGCTAAGCTGGTTCCCCAGCACCATGTATGGTCCCCTGAGCCCCACCAGGAGTGATCCCTGAGTGCAGAGCTAGTAGTGCCAGGTACGCCACCTCACCCTGCACAGATAAAAGCATAGGCTAGGAATACAAGCATATTTGAAGTCCTGGGTTCAACCCCCAGCACGGCACAGACCCTCAAGCTCGGGGTATGACCAGGGTAATCCCAGGGCCAGCCAGACTCTGAGTAGCCCAAAGTACTTGAGTGCCATTGGGTATCGCCTCTCTAAAATTTTTTTCAGATTAAAAAAATGATAATAATTATGGTAGTGGTGCTGGTGACAATTAAAACTAAAAAAACACCAGGGCCAAGGAGATAGTTGAAGTGGCAGGGCACATGCTTATTAGCTCGTGCAAAGCCCTGAGTTCCACGTGCTTGTCCCCATCCCAACCTCCAGCACCACTGGGAGTGGTCTCCCATAAATGACTAAAAATTAATGCCAGGAGTTCATAATTTACCGAGCATTTACGGTGGGCCAGCTACTGGTGAATCGCATCCTAAGCTCATTGAATCCTCTCATTTAACCATCCTATTGGGAGGCAGGTTCTATGACTACCCCCATTTTCTAATTATGGGAAACAAAGCTAAGAGATAGTGAGTCCCTTGCCCAAAGGGACTCAGAAAGCCGACGAAAGAGCCAAGATTCATAGCCAGGACTGGGGACTCCAAAGCAAGAGTCTTCATCACCCAGTCATGGGGAGCCCCTTAACCTCTCGGCATCTTTATTTATAAGATCATTATCACAATCAAAGGAGAAAGTAAGATGAGAACAGCAAGTTCATGTGAGTCTTTGGTTAGAAAGCACATACATCTAAAAAAAAGACACCAGGTAAGAGACACTAATGGCCATCAAGCTGGATGTAAAGAAGACTGACTTACTTGATAGGAATCATTATCTTGGGAGACTTGGCAAAGACCCCAAAGCTTATTTATTTGAAAAGATGAGGTTTACCATATCATTTTAAGATAACTGAGCATGCGATATAAATCCTGCTATAATGTTTAATACTAGAAAGGGTGTTTTTATTGGTGTGAAAAGAGTTAATTTTATTTCTTTGGGTTCTTTTTGAGGGGGACACATTTGGTGGTGTTCAGGAGTAACTCCACACAGAGCTCAGGGGACCATATAGTGCTGTGGGGGTTGAACTGGGATGAATGGATGCAAGGCAAGCACCTTAATACCTGTACTACCACTCTGGGACCCAAAAGTTAATTAAAAAATTTTGGGACCACACCCAGTGATGTTCAGGTCTTACTCCTGGCGCAGTGCTCAGGGATCACTTCTGGCAGGCTTGAGGGACCATCATGGATTGCCAGGGATTGAACCAGGGTCATCTGCATCCAAGGCAAGCACACCACCTGTACTATTGCTCCAGCCCTCCAGGAGTTACTTCTTAAATTAAATGTAACTTTTATGAATAATATAGCAATATATAGGAAGTTCTAAAACCCACTGAGGTTTCTAACAACTGCTTAAGGGGATGTAGTTATATTGGCAGTAATGACCAAAGGCCTATTTTTAAAAAATGGAATGCTGCTAAAACAAGAACAGAAAGAAAGTTTAGCACTGATTTTTTTCCCCTTTGAATTCAGGTATTCTGAAATGCTTCTTGGACATAAAATCCATGCAGGCTTGTTCTGATAAGTCTAGACAAAGCAAGAGCTAATGTTCAGCTCTATGAATTGATCCAGGTGAAGGCCAATAAAAATTCTGTAAAATCTGACCATTATTAAATGAATTATATTTGGCCATTTTTATATGATGCACAAGAGGTGTTTTTGTGGTAGAAAAATATCTGGATGACTACCAAACTACAGTTCTGGCCTGAAAAATGGTTCCAAAAATGGCTGTGTTTTCTCTTTTCTGTATGACTGTATTTTGTATTTTATGCTCCTTTTGCATTGTGGAAATATGCTTGATCATTCAATATGGAAATACAGATTTTAAAACATACAAATGAATGAAAATTGGGCTTCGCTTTTTTGAGTTAGAAATAATCCATCTGGGAATGTCAAATGAGGATAAACAAATGATTAGATGCATTTTAAAATTGTTTGTACACACTGTTTACACATTTGAAATCTGATTCAAATCCCTGGGATCATTTTGGGTACAACTTTGGAAGTGGGCAGTGAAAAAGTCTTCTCGCCATTAAATGAAGAAAAGGAATGTACTTACTCCTTAGAAGAATCAGAGGATTCCCAGCCACTGAGACTGGGAAAACACTTTGAAATTATTGGTTCCCAATTGGGATAAGTGATGAGTCTGTTGCAAGGAATGCTTTATTAATGATAAGAACTCATCATATACTCATGTGTTAGCATTGAGTCAAGGTTATTTTGATAGCATTAGCTCAGTGATTTTCAAGCCTTTTATACCGATGAACTGGCACCGATCCACGAGCGGGCAGGGAGGTCGGAAACCACACTATCTATCTTACTTGCTTGTTGATGTATTTGTTCATGTAGAGAAGAAAAAGAGCTCAAGTTATTGCTTCAGCTCCAAGGAAATGCTCAACAACCCACGGCTGTCTCATCTATTCTCTGAACCCAGAGCAAGCCATTTTCAAGTGCCACCAATATTCATGGCAAGTCCAATTTACGGTTCATGAGTTTTTTGTTGCTCTATGCTGTACTGCTTTGAGACACATTTTAAGTATGTATCAATTCCTAGGAAAACCCCTGTTAAAATCATTTAGTGTGTGTAATGCCTAAGAAAAGTAGAAAACCACGAGACTAAGAGTAAGATCAACCCAGAGGCTGTAGGGTACACTGGACTGACTCTCCAGCATCCGGAATTGGGCTGGCTTAATAAGTATTTGTTAACTGCATAAATACGGGTGCCATCCTGCAGGAGAAATCCCTCACAGCTGGCCCTCGGGAACAGTGATAAAAGATGGGAAAGTCTGCCAGGTTTAATCCCATCTATGCTCACCAGCATAGATAAGGAGAGAGGCTACTCTGAGGTCAAAGCCCCCAAATTCTTCCTATTCCTTCTTATGAAGCTAAGCATTAGGATGGAAAACATAACCCACAGGTAAAGAAGACCGTTTCCTTTGAAGATCTTAAAAATTAAATGATACTGCTAAGCGAAATGAGTCAGAAAGAGAGGGATAGACATAGAAAGATTGCATTCATCTGGGGGATATAAAGAAACAAAATATGAGATTAATACCCAAGAATAGCTGAGATCAGCACCAGGAGGATTACTCCATAGCTTAGAGGCCAGCCGGGCATTCTAGAGGAAAGGGCAGCTCAGATAGAGAAGGGAACACCAAATAAAGGGTGTTTGGAGGATCCTCCCAGGAGGGGAGATGCATGTTGAAAGTAGACTATGGACTGAACATGATTGCCACTCAATGCCTCTTTTGCAGACCACAACACCCAAAAGGAGAGAGAGAACACAGGGGATTGCCCTGCCACAGAGGCAGGGGGATGGGGGGATGGGGGTGGGGGGATATTATCCATGGTGGTGGAAAATGGGCCCTGGTGGAGGGATGGGTATCTGATCATTGTATAATCGAAACCCAAGCACAAAAAATTGTAAATCTACAACTGTACCTTATCGTGTTTCACTAAAAATAATAAAAAAAATTAAATGATACATCTAGCTGTATTCAACTAGGAGCAGTTTTGTCCTTCAGGACATACCTGGAAAATTTGGGAATCAATGATGTTTGATGCATCCAGATGGGAGTGGCGGGTGTCTGTGCTACCAGCATCTAGGGAAGCTACAGAACATCCCACAATGCATAGAGTCCTCCCAATTCACAAAGAATTACCAGCCCCGAATGCCCCTGTTGCTGAAGCTGAGGACCCCAAATGTCACTGGTGGAGGAAATGAAGAAGCATGTTGGGGTACAAAGGACACAGAGAAGTGAGAGCCCCCAGATTTCAGCCCCTGCTGTGTGATCCCAGAGAGTCATTGCCCTTCCTGGGATCTCAGATGTTGAGACGGTTGAATAAAATAACAGGTGAAATCCAACGCCAGCATTCTACAGCTGTAAGATAAAATCTGGCTTTCACAAGGCTACCAGTGTGCACCTAAGAACATGGTTTAGGAGGCCAGGATGGTGGTGCTCTTGGTAGACCATGTGCCTTCTGTATGAACAGCCTCGGGTTCCATCCTGGCTACCGTCTGAACACTGGCCCCTCTCCAGCAATGCTCAGTGTGACCTCCATGACAATAACTTTTTTTAAAAAGAAGAGTTTACTGCCCCCCCCAATTGTTTCCCACCCTATTCTTTCATCTTTATTTAATTTCATCTTTTCTTGCATCAACAACTCAAAATCTACTATGTTCCAGGCACATACTTAATGAGAGTAAGAAGGTGGTATGAACTGAATTCTGTGCCCATTCCATTCATATGTTAAAATCCTAACCCCAGGGGTCAGAGAGATACTACAGAAGGTAAAGAGCGAGCTTGCCTTGCACATGACTGGTCTGGGTTTGATCTCTGGAGCCTCATATGGTCCACTGAGCCTGCCAGGTGTGACCCCTGAGTGCAGAGCCAGGAGTGCTCTCTGAGTGCACAGTCAGGAGTGCATCCCATATCCCAAATCCTAACCTCCACTGTGATGGTTTTTGTGGGGAGGGGGGATAGGAAGGTTGGGTTTGGGGGCTATACCTAGTGGTGTTCAGAGGCTATTCCTAGCTCGTTGCCTATATATGTTCCCTGGAGGGGCTCGGGGGACCATATATGCTGCTGGGGATAAAACAAGGGTCAGGGTCAGATGATGCAAAGCCAGGACCTTTCTCACTGTACTGTGACTCCCGCCCTCCACTGTGATAGTCGGTGGAGATAGGCTTTGGGAAGTTTTGTTTTTGTTTTGGGGCATACCCTGTGATGCCCAGGGCTTACTCCTGGCTCTGCACTCAGGAATTACTCCTGGAGATTCTGGGGTGAGGGGTGCGGGGAGGGGAACCATATGGGATGCCACAGATCAAATCCAGGTCAGCTGCACACAAGGCAAATGCCCTCTTTGCTATACTATTGCCCTGGCCACGTAGTTTTGTTTTGTTGGCTTTGGGGACCATACCTGGCAGTATTCTGGGGTTACCTCTGGTTCTGCATGTAGGGATTGCCCCTGATGGTGTTTGGAAGACCACATGGGGTGATGGGGATCAATCTTGGGTCAAGTGCAAGCAAATTAAGCACCTGACCTGCTGTACTATTGCTCTAGTCCCTCTTATTGTCTTTTTTTTTTTGCTTTTTTTTTTTTTTGGAGTCATACCCAATGATGCACAGGGGTTACTCCTGGCTTTGCACTCAGGAATTACTGCTGGTGGTGTTTGGGGGACCATATGGGATGCTGGGAACCGAACCCTGGTCAGCTGCATGCAAGGTAAAAGCCTTCCCCACTGTACCATCGCTCCAGCACCCTCACCCTCCCCTTTTTTATCTTGATTCTTAAAATCTACCTAGAAATTAAACCCAGGGACTCAGGCATACAAGGTATTTGTTCTAACACGGAGCCACATCGCTGGTCCTAGGAATAATTAGATTTGGGTGAGGTCAGGGGGTGAAGCCCTCATGATGGGATTTGTGACCTTCTAAGAGGAGGAAGAATGAGGCTCTCTCCTGGCAAGGGAGGCTGCAGGGCGAAGGGAACTGTCTGCAACTGTCTGCTAGCCGAGAAGAGAGCCCTCACTAGAAACATGAATCATCAAGGACTTCTGATTTTTGAACTTTCTGGCCTCCAGACTTGTGACGTCTGTTGCTTACGTCAGTTCATGGGATTTTGTTACAGCAGCTTCGCATAGAGGGACAGAATAGCAAGGGCTGAACACAGACACAACCCTCCTCCCTCCTGAAACTTTCCGTCAGGAGGGATTCCGATTCTCTGGAATCCTGGAAGCCTCAGGCCTGAGTGACAGCTGAGCCATGAATGCCGACTGCTAGAATACACCAAGAAGGCAGGCAAGGGGACACTGGCTCCACAGAGACATACACACCGAGCAGAAATGTCAGCAGAGATGGAGCAATCCTCCTGGCCCTTATCTCTACTATCCTTAGGTGTTAGTCTCCTATTATGTTACTTTATATTCCACAAATGAGTGCAGTCATTCTATGTCTGTCTCTCTCTTTCTGCCTCATTTCTCTTAGCATGATACTCTCCATTTCCACCCATTTATATGCAAGTTTCATGATTTCATCTTTTCTAATAGCGTATAATATTCCATTTCTCATGTGCTGGGGGAAAAGACAGCTGGGATAGAGAAGGGACCACTAAGTAAATGATGGTTGGAGGGCTCCCTCGGGATGGGAGATACCTGCTGAAAGTAGACTATGGACCAAACATGATGGCCACTTAGTACCTGTATTGCAAACCATAACACCCAAAAGGAGAGAGAGAAAATAAGAGGGAACTGTGCCTGTCACAGAGGTGGGAGGGGGCGGGAAGGGGGGGTGGGGGAAGGGAAATTGGGAACATTGGGGGTGGAGAATGGAAACTGGTGGAGGGATGGGTATTCAATCATTGTATGACTCAAATGTAATCATGAAAGTCTGTAAGTCTGTAACTGTATCTCATAGTGATTCATTAAAATAAAATAAAATAAAATAAAAGTCAGCAGATCTGGGGTCTGGAGCAATAGCACAGCGGGAAGGGCATTTGCCCTGCACGCGGCCAACCCAGGTTCGATTCCCAGCATCCCATATGATCCCCCAAGCACTGCCAGGAGCAATTCCTGAGTGCATGCACCAGGAGTAACCCCTGTACATCGCCGGATGTGACCCAAAAAGCAAAAAAAAAAAAAAGTCAGCAGAGTCGGAGCTGAGTCCCTCCACAACCAGGGCCCCTGGTTTGCCACAACCAGGCAGCCAGGTCAGCATCAGGGTTGGGGGGTGGGGGTAGAAAGCTGAGCCCTGGCACATGCCCCTCTGCCCCTTCTGGCTCTCGGCACCTTGTTGATGTTGATGTGCAGGGCAGGCCAGGCTCCCGCAGCCTTCACAGTCTCCAGCTCCAGCTTCTTTAGATGGGCTGCAGCTTCGCTGAACAGGGCAGGCGTGCCCGGACTCAGTTCTGGAAGAGGTCAGGAGGCGAGAATCAGGAGGCACGAACAATGACTCTGCCCACCCGACCCCCAGATT
This sequence comes from Sorex fumeus, assembly GCF_029834395.1. Taxonomy (NCBI): domain Eukaryota; kingdom Metazoa; phylum Chordata; class Mammalia; order Eulipotyphla; family Soricidae; genus Sorex; species Sorex fumeus. The sequence continues at coordinate 44,150,259 of NW_026606091.1, forward strand.
CCTTGAGTCCGCGCCCCCCCCCCCCGCCCCGTGATGAAGTCTGATAACATCTTAGGTCAGAGTTTCAGCACCCAACTCTCCCGCATACGAGCTGGGTGGCCCTGGGCACTTTATCTCTCTAAATCTCTGAGTTAAACTGAAAATAAAATGTATTTACTTATTTGCTGATAGTTTTGCTTTGGGTCACACTCAGCTGTGCTCGTGGCTTACCCCTTGTTCTCTGTGCTCAAGGATCATTGCTGGTGGTGGGGGCATCTATCCGCTGTCCCCTCTCTCCTGCCTCTCTGAATATCTTTTTTCTTTTTGGGTCACACCCAGTGATGCACAGAGGTTACTCCTGGATCATGCACTCAGGAATTACTCCTGGCGGTGCTCGGGGGACCATATGGGATGCTGGGAATCGAACCCGGGCCGCATGTAAGGCGAACGCCCTACCCCTCTGTGTTATCACTCCAGCCCCTCTGATTTTTTTTTCTTCCAGTAAAAGTAAAATACTTACCTCGCAGGACTGCCGTGAATACGAAGTGAGGTCATACACATGAAAATGTTTTGTAAATGGATAACCACTATGCAAACTGAAAAGTTCCATGTTTGGTCTAATCAGCTTGTCAATATACCCTGGGAAACCATATAAAATTTATTGATTTTGATTTCTGGGCTACTTTGGCGGAGCTAAACATCACGCCTCACACTGGCTTGTATTTCCCTGATAATGCATTAGTATTAAATATTGATTCCAAGAGGAACCTCGTGCCAAAGCTTGGGAACTATCAGGCTCTGGGGAGTGGAACTAAAGGGATGAACGAGCCACAATTTCAGTCTAGGGGGGCGAAGACAGACCCCTGTGCAGACACTCTGAGGAAGAGCAAGGAAAGGTGAATGCCGCCGCTCTGGAAAACAGCATGGAGATTCCTCAAGCAACTAACAAAACAACCACCCTACCGAGCCAGACAGTTCACGTCTAGGTATTTATCCGAAGAAAATAAAATTGGAAATATACCCGCGCTTCCACATTTGCAGCAGATTATTTACAAGCTAAAATTTGAAAAGAATTCAAGCGTGGACCATGAGAGAGAAAGATGAGCCAGAGGCTGGAGAGAAGGCTGAAAGCATCAGTGCAGATGCCTTGCCTGCACTAGACCCTCACTTTGGTTCCAGGTACCACAGGACTCCACCCCCTCTCCAGCACACCCAGGGCTTCCCAGAGGGATACCCGCACAGCAGCCATCGGGGGTCTATGCTCCTGGCTCTGTGCTCACAAGTGACCCCAGCAGTGAAGGGGATTTGAACCAGAGTCAAGGGTGGGGATGCAAGGCAAGTGACTTAAACCCTGGACTATCTCTCCGGCCCCTTTTATGGGGATGTTTTTAAGACTCAATCAACCCAAACAGAAACAAACTCATACATGCAGAGAGCAGGACAGTGGCTCCCGGAAGGGAAGGGGTGATGGGGATGAACTGGGCGGAGGCCATTTGTACAGTGATGTGGAAACAAGACTTTTGTGTAACAGTTATTTATGCAGGTGGCAAATTGTACTGCACACCTGGAATTTATAGGATAATCCAGGGTTTTCCCCAAGGGAAAATTAAGAACCATAGATTCTATTTTTGTAAAAAGCAATTCAAAAAGTGATAAAAAAAATTTTTTTTTTTTTTTGCTTAATTGCTCGAGGAGCAAGAGGAAAGCCACTCCTAGGATGCTGCAGGAGAAGCATGTTGAAAAAAGCCACTGATAACATTTGAGCGGCTCCCTGAGGGATGTGTAGGAGTGCTCTGCCAAGGACAGGGCCAAGGCACCGCCAGCTCTGGGGAAAGGAGAGCACTTCCTGGAGGCTGGAGTCCCAAGAGAAGTGGAGGGAAGGCCGGAGAGTTGGCGGGGTCAGGGAGGGACTGTGCGAGGTCGTGCACAGAAATGCGGACCTTATCTTAGTACCGAAGGCCCACTGAAGGGTCTCAGGTACTGAGACAGACTGCAGCTGTGCTGTAGAAAGGGCCCTTGGATGGTCGTCGCAGTGTGCTCCACACAGGGAAGAGGAAGCCTGTGTGGCCAACGGCCAGGGCAGTGTGGACAGGAATGAAAGGTGAGTCCTGCTTCTTCAACATCAACATGATGCTGACTTCCCAACTCTGACTCAGCATTCCTTCTGGTCTCCAGGTGAAGACCCAAGGGCTCATCCTGCTGGACACTTCACAGTCTCCTGAGCTGTCAGAGCCGAAAGACTCCATCATCTTGTGCCTCTCTCTAGAGAAAACCAGAACCCATGAGGGGCTGAGCTCGGTTGTGACCACAGGACAGTCAGAGAGATAGCTCAGTGCGGTGAGGGCACGCTTTGCAAGCAGGCAGCCTGGGTTTGGATCCTGGGCACTGCATGGCCTCCCAAGCACAAAGCCAGGGATAGACTCTAGCACCACTACATGTGGTACCCCCAAAACAACAACTCCCAAAAAAGTCAATATTAACCACAGACTCTAAGCCTCCTGCCTCTGGATTCTATTTCAACATTTCTCCTAACCACCTGGGATATAGAACCAGTTCCATCCCTCCAATCTGCCATGGGCCAAGTTAGTGAAAAAGAAGAGTCAAAAGGAGGGGCTGGAGAGATTAGGAGAAGAGTGGGTAAGGCTTGTGCCCTGCATGTGGCCAAACTGGGTTCAATCCCTGGCAACCATCTGGCTTCTCCAAGCTTGCCAGGAGTGATCCTTGAGTTCAGAGCCAAGAGTAAGCCCGAGCACTGGGGTTAGCCCAAAACAGCAACAACAACAGAGTAGTAACAGGGAATCTCTGGGAAAATAAAAGAGCAGATATAACAGACACACCAAGTCCAAGTAACCTTTTAAAAAAATTAATTTGACCAGCTACGGAGTCACTGACTCTCCTCTCCCCTGTACTACTCTCACCAGAGCCCTTACCCTTGTGCGTATGAATCTGGGGGGGTGGTCCCAGAAATAGGACAGAGTGGGGACTCCCTGTAACCAGGAACATGGGGATTCTGGCCCCTTGCCCCCTCCTTATCTTGCCCATTTCTGAGTGTGCATTGCCAGGGTCTGTACCAGCAGCCGGGAACTGCTAGGGAAAGATATGGCGAGGGGATCAGAGTTGACACGAAACCTTCATCCCCAAACCTGCCTCAATGCTCAAGGTCCCTGTCTGCTCTTGTCCAGCTCTGGTAAGCTGGCACTCACATGGCCGCTGTCTCTTCTGCACCCCTGGGGAAACCACGCCTGCCCAGGCCACTCTACTCACTTGGAAGGGATTTACTGCTGGAATTCGGGGACCTCAAGGGCCCCTCCTTGTTCTCCAGAGTCAGCGAGAGGCCGTAGTTTGGTTGGTGCTGGTGCTGGTGCTGGTGGTGGTGGTGGTGGTGCCTTCCCGAAGCTTTGGTCGCGAAGGGCGTACCCCCGTTCTCCTCGATGCCAAAAGGGAGCCTGTCGGCACTGCCAAGCCCTGGGGCAGGGAGCGGGTAGCTGTGGAGGGTGTCAGAGGCAGGATTTAGAAATGCCAAGCGCCTTGATATTCCTGGGCGTACTTTATTTTCATTTTGGGTCACACCTGACGATGCTCAGGGGTTACTCCTGGCTCTGCACTTAGAAATTACTCCTGGCGGTGCTTGGGGAGAACCATATGGGATGCCGGGAATCGAACCCAGGTCAGCCACACGCAAGGCAAATGCCCTACCCACTATACTATTGCTCCAGCCCCGTGGGTGTACTTTAGCTGGTGCTTGCTAAGCATGAAAGACAAATGGATCCGCAGGGTTATCACTGAACAGGACACAAAGGGAACAGTGCTCTTGCAGAAAGCGAAATGTGTATATCCTATGAGAAGCTTCACCGTGGGAATGTGTATATATCAGACTTAGAGCCTGAAAATAAAAATCAAAACAACTCAACTTTGAAATGAAATCAAATGATATATACACTTAAAAAAAATAAAGCAAAGATCACAAGCTGTTCTTTAATCTGAAGGAGGAAACAAAACGCAATCATAGGGCGAGACCCAGACACAGTAACAACAAAGTCTCCAATGGAGACGTTACTGGGCCCACTCGAGCAAATCGATGATCAACGGGAGGGCCTCGAGGCCTCGAGGGCGAGAAAGATAGCTCAATGGGCAGAGCAAATGCTTTGCATAAAGGAGGCCCATGTTCGATCCCAGGAAACACACAGTCCCCCGAGCATTGCCAGAAGCAAACCCTGGCCACAGAGCTGGGAGTGGTCTGAGAACACCTCTGGGTAATTCCCAAAAACCAAGTCAGAAGACAACAACAAAAAAAAAGCAATGGGAGAAATACAATTTGTTGAGATACTCAGATGCGACACTGACACAGACCTAACGTTCTTGTCTCCTCCTCTTGTTCACTCCACCACACAGAAAGTCAATGTGATGCTACATCATCCTTCACTGCCAACTACTTCTCCTCATTCTTTCTCTTTGGGTCTCTGGGCCATTCCCAGCAGTGCTCGGGCTCTGTGCTCACTCCTGGCACAGCTCTGGGGGGGCAGTACGTGGTGCCAGAGATAGAATCCAGGTTACATTCAAGGCCAGCGCCCTATCAGCTGCACATTCTCTTCAACACTCCTCACCCCATTCCGATCGATCCTGACCTAGCTGAAGGGCCCCCTGTCTCCCACTAAGACTCTCAAGGCGCAGAGCTAAGGGCTCTCCCTGCCGCCTCTCTCTCCCACAGCCCATCCTCCTGGGAGAAGGTGCTGGAAGGATGCTCCGATCACAGCCTCGAGCCAGCCGCTCCTTCCTCAAGGGGCACGAGTGCCTCTCCACCCTCGTGATTCTCAACCCTTTTGAGGCAGAGCTTCTTTGCAAATCTGACGAAGACCATCCACCTTCCCTGCAGAAAAAGACACACTACCATTCATACTCCCTTTCAGCTCTTCCAAGAGGAGTCTGGAATTACAGGGCCAAACCTAGATTCCTCTCTATCCCTCCTGCCTGCCCCCACACAACCCTGCCCCTTCTCTTTCCAGGGCCTCTCCTCCTGCTGCATTCTCCTCTATACCCTGCGTCACTCCCATCCTGGTCCCTTCCACCCCTTTCTGCTCCCTTGCGCTCTTTCTCAGGCTGGAGTGATAGCACAGCGGGCAGGGCATTTGCCTTGCACACGGCCGACCTGGCCGACCTGAGTTTGATTCCTCCACCCCTCTCAGAGAGCCAGCAAGCTACCGAGAGTATCTCGCCCACACGGCAAAGCCTGGCAAGCTCCCCGTGACGTATTCAATATGCCAAACACAGTAACAACGATTCTCACAATGGAGATGTTACTGGGCCCGCTCAAGCACATCGATGAACAATGGGAGGACAGTGCCACAGTGCTATGCTCTTTCTCTCACGCTTCCTCTCAGCTAAGTACCTGTGCCCCCACTCCAACCCTGCCTCTGCCTCCAGGAATACTTCCAAGCCTTAACACCGGGTCGAAGGAAATCTGCTCACATCCTGGTGCAATCCCAACCTTTCTTTCTGTGCATTTCTGTACACCAGACGCCTCCTGCCACTTCTTCGCTCTGCCCTCACTCAGCGAGCTCACTCCCAGTGTGGTAACTGTGAGCTCATCAGTTACAATCACACTAGGATGAGGTGCTCAGGGAGCCGAGAGGTGTAGGGAGGGGAGATGCTGGGGACGGTGTCCTCACATACAGGGAGCACATTCAGGGCAGGTAGTCGAGGTTTCCTGGACGATCCTGGAACAGACTCCACTTTCTTAGGAAAGGGCCCGTCCCTTCTGTCTGTATGAGGCTGACATTCACTCTTGGGGGCCAGCAGGGGTGGGTCCGAGAATTAAACATGACCAGAATTCTTCATCGTTCTAGATGAGAGAGATTTGTCCTGGGGCATAACATGTATTAAAAAATATGTGTGTTATATGTAAATACATAATGTATAAATATATACTTTACTTTTTAGGAGTCAGAGAGATAGTATAGCAGGTAAGGTACTTGCTTTGCTTAGTTATGCACTTGGGTTCAACCCCAGCACTCCAAATGGTCCCCTGAGCACGGTTAGGAGTGACTCCTGACCAGAGAGACAGGGGTAAGCCCTGAGCACCACCAGGTGTATCCCCAAAACAAAACAAGTAAGAGCTGAAGAAACGTGTCCCCCGGGCCAGAGTGACAGCAAAGCAGGTAGTTTGCCTTGCACGTGGTAGATCCGGGTTCGATCCCTGGCGTCCTATATGGTCTCCTCAGCACCTCGAGGAGTGATCCCTGAGTGCAGAGCCAGGAGTAAGCCCTGAGCACTATCGGTGTGTCACAAAAATGAAAGAAAGAAAGAGAGAAAGAAAGAAAGAAAGAAAGAAAGAAGGAAAGAGAGAAAGAGAAAGAAAAAGGAAGGAAGGAAGGAAGGAAGGAAGGAAGGAAGGAAGGAAAAAAGGAAGGAAGGAAAGAAGAAAGAAAGAAAGAAAGAAAGAGAGAGAAGGAAAGAGAGAAAGAGAAAGAAAAAGGAAGGAAGGAAGGAAGGAAGGAAAAAAGGAAGGAAGGAAAGAAGAAAGAAAGAAAGAAAGAAAGAAAGAGAAGGAAGGAAAGAAAGAAAGAAAGAAAGAAAGAAAGAAAGAAAGAAAGAGAAGGAAGGAAGGAAGGAAAGAAAGAAAGAAAGGAAGAAAGGAAGGAAAGGAAGAAGGGTAGGAAGGAAGGAGAAAGAAGGTAGGAAGGAAGGAACGAAGGAAGGAAAGAAGGAAAGAAGGGAGGAAGGGAGGGCGGGAGGGAGGGAGGGAGGGAGCCCCATCCTTGTGGCTGAGCTGATGGGGGCCGCATACAGTCAGCAGCTACGAGGATTTCCCCACTCTCGAGTGTGTATTTGAGTGAACTGAGTATTTTTTTAATTAATTATTTCCTCAAATTTTTATTAGTGAAACACCATGAGGTACAGTTGTAGACTTACGAATTTTTGTGCTCGGGTTTCAGTTATACAGTGATCGAGTACCCATCCCTCCACAAGTGAACTGAGTATCTGAATTCCAAGTTGTATTCCACACACCTAGCTGGGCACCTGCCCACCCGCAGGTGTCCAGAAAGGGCCCCTGGGCCTGTGCTGGGCTCCACACAGCAGAGCTGCAGGACAAGCACTGGGCACGAGGGGGCGCCGTGCCAGCCGGGGCTCATGGGCTGCTGGGCTACTCTGGCTCCCGTGCTAGCTCTGGCCCCTGCTCTCGGGGAGAGCTGAATGGGGCGATGAGGATGTCCCCCTCGGTTCACACCGGAAACCGAGAAAGGTGCTCTCCGTCCTGAGAGCCAAGCGGGGGTGGGGGGGCGAGGGGGGAGGTGGGCGTGACTCCCGTGCCTTAGAGCACCTTACACTTCACCACCAAATGTCAAAAATATATGTCTAAAACCATATATTCGTGGAGTTCATGCCCAATTCAATCAGCCTGATCAGTGGCTGAATAAATAGTAGTCCTTCTACATTAAAATAATAATAATAAAACCATATATTCATACAATATATTGTCTCAAACTGTGTGTATTCACACCATACATTAAACCATTCTCTTCCGTGAAAAGAAAAATATTTGGGTTTAAAAAAAATTTTCTTTTGATGGTGGTGGGGGCTCCAGCTGCCCCCAACCAATGCTCGGGAGCAATTTCTGCTCTGTGCTCCCGGGTCACTGCTGGCAGTACTCAAGAGACCACACGCAGTGCTGGGGACTGCGATGGGGTCAGCCACAAGCGAAGTGGGTACCTTATTCCCTGATCTTTCCAGTCCCTAAAAGAAAAATAATGTTTTCAGAGACAAGCTTCAGCTGGCCCTGGTTTGGTCTCAAGCTCTGCACAGGGCCCCATGAGCACTGCCTGGAGCCACCCCTGAGCACAGAGTCAGGAGCAGCACCCAAGCACTGTTGGGCATGCCCCCCCAAACCTGTCAGGTTAGCCAGAATGAATCAAAAAAAACATGGAAAAGAAAGAGAGCAACAGGATGGGAGGGTTGGGCAGGATTTGACACGGGGCGAGCAAAAGATTCATTTTTCTTCCAATCCCAGAGGACTAGACTACAGGCATGTCATCAACAGAGAAAAGGAGGAAACCCAGCCACTTGAGACTGATTTTCACTTTTTGCTTGGAATGCAACACAGAGACGTTTCTGAGGTTGTGCCCTGCTCAGGAGAGAAGATTGACATGTTTGATGGAAGAGAGTGGCAGGAGGTGGAGTGAGGGAGAGAGGTTCTCCTAGGATGCCAGGTTTGAGGCTGGTTCTCTGTACCAGCTGACCACTAAGCTATCTGCCCAGGCTCCCAAAAAGCATTTTTTGAGGAGGTCACACCCAGTGATGCACAGGGGTTACTCCTGGCTCGTGCACTCAGGAATCACCCCTGGCCGTGCTCAGGGGACCCTATGGGATCCTGGGAATCAAACCCGGGTCAGCCGCACGCAAGGCAAACGCCCTACCCGCTGTGCTATCGCTCCAGCCCCCAAGCGTTGTTATTTTCTTAATGCCACAGAAATGCAGAATAAAAAGTAGAACAAGAAAAAATATATACACAGAAAGAGATAAATCACACTGACTGGCACATCAGCTCGGGACTGGGTGTGGCTGGGTGGTATAATGCCAGCACTGCAGACCCCAGTGTGATCCAGAAGCATTGCTTTTGCAGCTCTGTTTTATTTTTGAGGGGGCTGGGCTGGTGGTTGGGTCACACCCTAGCTAGGGGCTCTTCTGGCTCTGCACTTAGGAGTGACCGCTGGCTGTGCCCAGGGGATCATTCGTGGTGCTACCACAAACTGGATTCCACCTGGGGTTGGCCACGTTGTACAGTGGGTGCCTTAACCCCTGTCCTAGTTCTCTCATTTCTTTTCACTCCATTTTGCCCATTCTAACCCAGGGGAATCTGGGCTCCTTTTGGGGTGAGTGTCTTCACTCACATGGGATTGTGTGACTGCATTGGCAGATGGCCCAACTCTGTAGCTCGGGGCATTGGGGGGGGGGTTACCTCCATCCTGCCTAATCCTCCCTACATTCCCGAGGAGAACTTGTCCCCTCCCTGACCCCCAGCTTGCCAAATGCATGGTGCTCCATCAAATGGGCTTTCACCCTGAATAATGGGATCATTATTCAGAATAACTTAATCATTGCAATGCACTATTATTATTTAATGATATTATGATAGTTCTCTGAACGATGATGATAATAGTATAATTACTCAGAATAATCTTCCAGAATCCACAACCACAACTGTGACCAGAGCAAGGGAAGGAGGAACGAGCACAGAGCAAAATAAATAAGTTTTTCCCTCCCTCAGAAACAAGACCTGGAGTGACTCGAGTGCTCAGACACGCCCTCTCCAGCTCAACCAAGTTTTGGCATACACACTCACACACACACTCACACATACAGACATACACACTCACAATCTCACACATTCACTCACACACACATATATATACGTATACTCACACATATTCACTCACAACATACACGCACTCACACACATACACACTCACACACATACACTCACTCATATACATATTCACACACATTCACTCACACACATACACATACACTCACACATGTTCTCTTACAACATACACACACACACAAACTCACATACACGCATTCACACACACATACACACATTCACATATTCACTAACACACATACATACACACACTCACACACATACACACATACACACACACACTCACACACACATACACACTCACACACACATACACACATACACACATACACACATACACACATACACACATACACACACTCACACACATACACACATACACACACACTCTCACACACTCAGAAATTACTCCTGGTGGTACTCGGGGACAATATGGGATGCTGGGAATCGAACCGGGGTCAGCCACATGCAAGGCAAACGCCCAACCCGCTGTGCTATCACATACACACTCACACATACACACTCATACACACATACACTCACACATACACACTCATACACACATACATACGCCCTACCCGCTGTGCTATCACATACACACATACACACTCACACACATACACACACACACTCACACACTCACACATATTCACTTACAACATATACACCCATACACACATACACAAACACACACTCACACACATACACACACACACTCCAGATGCAACACAGGGCAGGTGCTTTAGAAAACAGCCTAGTGTGGCTGCAAAAAATTCAAACGTACAATCACTACATGACCCTGCAAGTCCACTCCCAGGTATGAGGTGCTCAAGTGAAATAAAGCACGTCCATGCAAGAACCTGCATCTGAACAGTCATGGCTACACGACTCACAGCTGTCCAGCGACAGGGAGAGTCCACATGTCCACCAGCGGAGGGAACGGAGATGCAAAATCTAGCAAACCCATTCACTAGAATATTGTTCAGTCACAAAATGGAAGGAAATATGTCCCACGCTGCGTGGCTTGGATGAACCTTGAAACATCTGCTAAGTCAAGGAAACCAGACGCAAAAGGCCACCCATGGGGGCATTTCACAGTGTGCCGTGTCTGGGGAAGGCGAAACCACGATGTATCCAAGTCAGTTGGGGTCCCCCAGGACAGGGAGGATGGCGGTGACCACTCAGGGGATACCAGATCACTTTTTATATCTTCCAAAAGCAGATTATTGTGATGGCTGCATAACCCAACACCCTCAGGTCCAGTGAGTAATACCATTTCACGGGTGAACGGTATGCTGTGTGATTTACATTCTAATAAAGCTGATTTTTCAAAAAAGATTTTTTTTTAAAAGGAGGAAGGGAGGAGTTGGAGTGATAGCTCATCGGGTAGGGCATTTGCTTTGCACACGGTTGACCCGGGTTCAATTCCCAGCATCCCATATGGTCCCCTGAGCACCGCCAGGGATAATTCCTGAGAGCAGAGCCAGGAATGACCCCTGTGCATCACCAGGTGTGACCCCAAACAGCAATAAATAAATAAATAAAAGGAGGAAGGGAGATTTTGGAAACGATCCATGCCTAGTCCCCTAGCCCAGATCAGCGACATCATCTCCCTCTAGACCCAAAGAGCACTAGTGACACAGAGGGAACGGTCAGTGGTGAAGTGGTGAGCAATGAAAATCCTTGGCCTCGGGTTATGAAACGGATTACCAAGCAGTGTGGGGAGGAAGATCAGACTAGACAGGGATGGCCGTGGGCTCTTTGGTGGTGGTGGCGGCGGCAGTGGTGGTGGGGTGCAGTGACTTTGTACCTCAGTACCAGAAACTTTCAACACTCTCATAACCATGTGACCTAAACACAAAAATACAGTCAGGGCTGCGAGCTACTGGCCCTGGCAAGCCTCCTTGTTCTTCTCTGGAGAAACAGAACAGCCCTGGGAATGAGGTGGCCGGGTCACACAGTAGTCACTGGCTGGGCCTGGGGCACCATCTGGGACTCCTGAGAGCTGTGCGCTGCCCCATATAATCCCATCTGTCACCACCACCAACCCCCCACCCCCGCATCTACCTTGGCAGCAAGTGTGCTCTTGGGGGAAACCCCAAGTCATCCCCAGGTCCCCGCAGCCTGAGACATCCCTGGTAGACATCCTGTCCTCCCAACAGGACAGCATGTGCTGCGGGGACAGATGCTGGCCCTGTCATGAGTCCTCGGGACTGCCGCTGTGCAAAGAGGAGCAGTGAGTACACAGCAGGGGCCTGGCTCATGCAGACTTGATTAAAACAGGGTGGGAGAGAGCCAGGGCCAAGCCTCTGCTCCACACAGAGCTGACTCTGGTTTGATCCCTGGCACCACCAGGTGCATTCCTGGAGGTCCCTGACCACCACCTGGGTGCCCTGGGGAGTCCCTGGCATCACACCACAGGGCCTGAGCAGCAGCGCCCCCTTGGGACATGTGCACTGAACTAGTCACCGATGCATCCCACCACTATTTGATTTTGCTTTTTTTTTGGGAGGGGGGGTTGGGGGGAGAGGGATTCACACCCGGCGATGCACAGGGGTCGGCTCATGCACTCAGGAATTACTCCTGGCGGTGCTCAGGGGACCATATGGGATGCTGGGAATCGAACCCGGGTCGGCCAGATGCAAGGCAAAAACGCCCCACCCACTGTGCTATTGCTCCAGCCCCATCCACCACTATTTGAGTGCAGCTTCCAAGCCAAGCCTTGAATTTGCGCCTGGCACAAGGGTCGAAGGATTTTGGCTGTTTGGGGCCTTTGTTGCTCACGGTGGAGTGACAAGTTGTAAGCAAGTGACAGGAGCTCTGATAAGAAGGAGCAGGGCAGGGCATGGGTTTCCATCACTTGGACAGGAGTCAAGGGGAGGGATGGAGGAGGATGTGGGGTGGGGGTGGGGGGAGGAAGATCTCACCTTTCCCTTGAGATGAAGAACCAGACCGTACTCCCAACACGCCAGGGAATCACTCCTCCCCACCACTCTGACTGAAAATGCCGCTTGCTCTACCAGGCACCACTTTCCTCCGTGCTCCCTGATTTATCCTTTGCTGTCCCTGGGGTGCTCCAAGGAAATGCACAGGGGCTGGTGCGACAGAGCAGTGGGTAAAGCATTTGCCTTGCATGCGGTCGACAGGGGTTCGATTCCCAGCATCCCATGTGGTCCCCTGAGCACCGCCTGGAGTAATTCCTAAGTGCAGAGCCAGGAGTAAATCCAATGCATCACTGGGTATGACCCAAAAAGCAAAAAGCAAAAAGCAAAAAAAAAAATAACCCAAAGAAATGCAAATCTTGGTTACATACCCCTCCACCTCTCCCACCCCACTTCTCTGCAGGTTTCATGCATGGGAGACCCAAGAGATGGAGGCCAAGGAGCTCCGTCCAGATATTTCTGGACCTCAGGAGACGGTTTCAGCAGGAGCTCTGACTCCCCCAGCTCTTGGGCTCTGCGATACTGCTACCTGCCTCCATCCCTTGTGGGTCAGGAGTGATAACGAGCACGTTCTAGGCCTGGCCATCTGTGCGCTGTCTCATTTAGCTTCTCATTCCTCAGCCTCATGAGCCTATTGCCTCTATTAAATTCCTTCTGCAAGAAATGCCCTGGGTAGTTTCCATCTTCTTAACTGCCCATCACTACAGCTCAGTATCTATCTGCAGTGCTTTCTGAATTCTTCGTCTTCCGCCCCTCTCTCCTGGCTGCCATTCCACAGTATTAGGGATGGCACACACTTGACGGAGATGCTCCCGCACGTGGCTGTGAGGCTCTCAGAGCACCACACTCGGCCACCATCCCCTGTGCTTTTCTTGGCGGGCTGTGGAGCTCACACACACTTGAGGGTCACGCGTAGTGGTGGTGTTTTAGAGGACCACAAAGAGCAGAGCTGCCTGGATTACGCGCGGCACCTATGGGACGGCACTGGGCATCAAACTCTTGGTTTCACACCTACAAGGCAGATGCTCTATAACGAAGTATGATTCTCCATATGGTAACTAGCAACCTATTGTTAAACCGGTGTCAAACTGCCTTAGCTACTTTGGTTTTAATGTCTCTTTTTAATTTATTTTTGTTTCAGGGCCACATCTGGTGGTGCTCGGGGTTTACTTCTGGCTCTGCACTCAGGGACCACTCCTGACAAGTTCCGAAGAACCATATGGGATGGCAGGGATCCAACCTGGGTCAGCTGTGTGCAAGGCAGTGTTCCACCTGCTTTCCATTTCTCCAGCCCCGTACCGAGACCTTTTTATTTTATTTTTTTGCTTTTTGGGTCATACCCGGCGATGTACAGGGGTTACTCCTGGCTTTGCGGTCAGGAATTACTTGTGGTGGTACTCAGGGGACCATATGGGATGCTGGGAATTGAACCCAGGTCAGTCGCATACTAGGCAAATGCCCTACCCTCTGTACTATCACTCCAGCCCCTCATTTTATATTTTTTATTGGGGTGGGGCATCCCAGGAAGGCAAAGGCTGGAAAAGGGCTGGGTGGTTCAATGCTCAGGCCTGGCACTGTGGCACTGTTCAGGCCCAACAGTGCTGGAACTCCCTAGGGTTGACCTAGAGGTGCTCAGGGCCACTCTGCCATTCCTTATAGTTCTCAGGAGCCTGCAGAGTTAGAGTGATCAGGACATGCTGCTGGTTCTGTGCCTGGGATGACCCCAGGCAGGGTTCAGGAATCATAGGTGGTGTGTGGATTAAACAGAAATTGGCCACTTGCAAAGGTCAGTGCCTTAGAGTTGTTCTATCTCTCTGGCCCCCCGATCTTTTGAAATGTCCTTCAGTCAGAATTTTCACCTTTTCCATAAAGGTATGGAACATAAACTACTTATTCCTGCTATTATTTTGATCTTGTTGCCATTGAAAATGAAATAATGTCAATTACTAACATCCATTCTTCACTACTGGATATACTTTGGCTAGTCTGGATTCTGACTATTTTGCTGAGTTCTCTTATTAATTGGAATTCAGTTGTATCCTAAGAAGACACTCATGGGAATTTTGTTTCTTCCTTTCCAGCATTGATTTCCCCCCTTTTTTTTTTCTTGACATAATGCATTGGTCTCCAGAATGGTAATGTATATTAACAGTCATTCTTAGCTTACTTTAAAAGTATGCAGATTATCTCATGTTTCTGAGAAAGTCTGATCATCAGCTTAAAGTCCTTATATTCTTAGCATACACTGAACCTTGAAAGATTAACATGACTTATTCTCAACGAATCCTTGCTATTCCTACATGAACACTTCTTTCACCAAGCTCTTTAGAAAGAATCTGTTCTCAAAATTCCCTTGGTATCACTCAAGCTTATTGGCCCAATTTTTTAAAAAAATCTGTTTTTCAAGAAACAGTAGACATCTGCATATCAAATTCTTCTGGGATGGCACTTCGCTGCCACCGTTGCTCTGTGTCCTTAAGTCTACTCAGCAATGACATACGAAATGTTCTCGGAAGTCTTCTGGGCGATTTGTCTCAACCTGAACTCCCGGAAGACATTTCACTTGAAGTAAAATATTTCCTGACCATTCTGTCTCCTTTCTTGGACTTTAATGTCCCCTTTGTCCTCTTTACCTTGACAGTCCATGGATTGATTCCCTTGTTGATAAAGAAGATCAGAACTTTTATTTTGGGGGCCACACCCAGAGGTGCTCAGGGGTCACTCTTGGAGGGACCATATTTTTGTTGGTGCCAAGGGACTCAACCAGAGTTGGCTGCACACAAAGCAAGTGCCTTAACCTTGTACTATTTCTCCAGTCCTAGGGAAATAGAATTTGAGCTTCTCTGCCCTCTGGTCTCACACACCAGCCTCGAGAGTGACTGCTGGGGCTGGAAGTAGCTCAAAGGGCTAGAGCACATGTGTGGCAAGCACACTGATGGCCCCTGTTGGATCCTTTGCAGCACAAGGACCCCTGAGCAATACCAGGTGTGGCCCTGCTGGGGAGTTGGGGCAGCACCACATCCCTGGGCCCAAGCACTGAACCCTCCATGTGGCTACCAGAGGACTAAGCATTGCATGGGAGGCCTTCTACCCTCAAAAGGGTCACTGTTACTAAGTCATTCATCCTTGTTATGACAAAAATGTGCGTCCTCAAAATTAAAAAAAAAAAGGCACCGTGTTGTCTATGTTTGCATTTTTAATGCCTGCCACCTTCCTTCTCCTAATCAGATTACCATGATCAATAAAACCAGGAACTGCAGCAGTAAAGTGGGTGGCAGTGGGGGAAGGGGTGGTGGGCTAATGGTGGCGGGACCTTAACATGAGACTGACACCCAAGGACGGTAGCTACAAGGGCCAGGAAGACTGCTCCATTGTTGGAACCTGCCTTATGAGCGGGGAGGAGAAGGCACCTGCAGTAGAGAAGGGATCACTAAGAAAATGATGTTGGAGGGATCGGTCAGGATGGGAGAAGTGTGCTGAAAGAAGATAAAGGACCAAACATAGTAACCTCTCAGTATCTGAATTGCAAATCATAATGCCCAAAAGTAGAGAGAGAGTATGGGGGAAACTGTCTGCCATAGAGGCAGGGGGAGGGTGGGAAAGGGGGGTATACTGGGGAGATTGGTGGTAGGGAATGTGCACTGGTGGAGGGATGGGTGTTTGATCATTGTGTGATTACAACACAAACCTGAAAGCTTGTAACAATATCTCATGGTGATTCAATAAAATAAAAAAAAAATAATGGTGGCAGGACCTTGACACTGGTAGAGGGACAGTAAGATCAAACAGTGACTTCAATGCTGTTACAAACTGTGATATCCCAACAGTATTTGTAAAACAGAACACTCTATTGTAGGCTCTGAAATCCTTTGTTTCTCAGATGATCTATCATAGCTGTTTGGGGCCCACGTGAAAAATACTCCCTTTCGGATCTTTGACATTTCCGAAATCCAATCTTTGAAAGATCAGATTACACGGAGGATTACACTCTGAATTTCACTCATTTTATATGAAGCATTCCAGACATCAGCCTCATTTTCTCCCAAGGCTCTTGTCACTTAGTTTCAACCTTGTCTTCCCTGCTGACAGAATTAATTACGAGAACCCCCAGCGGTGCTTCTTCTAGTGTCCACTCCTCCGAGCATCCAGGACAGCCAAAGGAAAAAAAAAACAGATGCTCAGCCTTCACTGCAACACCAATATCTGGACAGCCAAGAAACCACGGGGAGGCAATGTACCAGCCTGATGTCTGACATCCCACCTCATCAACCCTGACTTCAGTATCTCCCGCATACCCCATCCCAGAGTTACCTTTTCTTGGCAACTATCTCAGCTCCCTAGCAGGGTTCCTGGGGGGCTGGAGCCCACACAGCACACGAGAGTTCTGATGGCCTTTTGAAGGTGAGGAGGGACTAGAGACAGGCTCCCAGTTGAGCTTCAAAGTGTGACAATCCCACATTCCCAACCAGAACTAAAGCACCAGGGACAGGCTGACAATGACACTGAAATCATGAGGCAGGTGGGTGGGACTATTGCTTCTCTCCATCCTTGGACGTGGGGAATGGGGAGCTCCCAAGCTATCTGGTCTGCTTTTCTCTAGTGTGCTACAGAGAGGAATTTGTGCCAAGGTCAAGAAAATGGTGAGTGGCCCTTGAGTGATTGGCCCACATCCAGTCCCCTGACTGAGAACTGTGGTTCTCCAGCGGAAACTCCTTTGCAGGTTCTACCAAGCTACTAAGCTTGTAATAGGCAGCCAGAATACTATCTTCTGCCTGAACACTGGGGCATTGGCCATGCTCTCTGCATACAGAGGGCAGAAATCAAGAAACCTGGACTTGAATAACCAAACTTAGAAATGGGCCTCTCAAGAGTGAAGGTGGGAGGGGGTGGGATATGGGGGGGGGGGGAACCTGGGCACATTGGTCAAGGGAGGCTCACACTGGTGGTGGGATCAGTGCTGTGATAATTTATGTCAAAAACTCAACTATGAACAACTTTGTAAATCATGGTGCTTTCACAACATTTTTAAAAAAGAAAAGGAAAAAAAAAGAGAGAAGCGAACGTTTGGTGTGCCTGGACCCATGCTATCTGTCACTGATGAAATCCTCCAAGAGCCCATTGAAGAAGCAGGGGCATCTATTATGATCCTTATGTTACAAATAAGGAACGGGGGTGAAAAAGATGGAGAACTTTCTGAACACTGAGGAGTTAGTGAAGAACAGAGATTTGAATGCGGTGACATGGCATGACAGCACTGCTCTCGGGTGTGTGTGTGTGTGTGTGTGTGTGTGTGTGTGTGTGTGTGTGTGTGTGTGATTCTGCTCTGCCACGTGGACAAAGGCAGCAGTGTCTCGCCAGGACAGAAAGCTGGTGGGCACTTAGCTGTGGCTACTTATGGGAAGTTGGGCAACTCATTTCACTGACATGAGCTCGCTGGGGATTGCTTATTAAGCCAGAAACTAAGATTCGGTGCAATAATTTGGTCTCCGTTAAGTCTGATGGGAGGGGGAAAAAGCTGCATTAACTTAGAGGTTCTCAAGCTATTTGGTTTACTGACTCCTTTTCAGAAAAAAACACTGAGTCAGCACCCACCTGAAAAATCTACCTTTTCTAAGCAAATACACAGGAAGTATCTCACCGCCCCGTCCCTGAGAGGGTGGTTATCATCTACTTTGGCAGACTGTGTATTAGCCCATCATTGTTTTTATACTTGCCACTTACTCTATTTATTTACATATACTGTCACTGTCACTGTCCTCCCGTTGTTCATCGATTTGCTTGAGCGGGCCCAGTAACACCTCCATTGTGACAATTGCTACTGTGTTGGCATATCGAATGCGTCACGGGTAGCTTGCCAGGCTTTGCCATGCGGGCGAGATACTCTCTGTAGCTTGTCGGGCTCTCCGAGAGGGGCGGAGGAATCGAACTCTGGTCAGCCATGTTGGCCGCTTGCAAGGCAAACGCCCTACCCGCTGTGCTATCACTCCAGCCCTACATATAAATATATGTAAATAAATAAACATACATATATTGGCTTTGGGTCTGTGCTCATGACATATATATATATTTACATACACATAAATGTAAATATATGTTTATATATTGGTTTTGGATTTGTACTCACAAATTATATATCAGTAACTACAACTGGTCTCATTCATATATATATATTGGTTTTCAATATGTCAAAAACAGTAACAAGTCTCACAATGGAGACGTGACTGGTGCCCGCTCAAGCAAATTGATGAACAACAGGAGGACAGTGCTACAGTGTTATATTATTTTGGGTCTGTGCTCATGACTTACTCCTAGCTCTGTGCTCAGGCATCAGTCCTGCTGGTGCTTGGGACATAGAGAGTGGCGGGGATCAAACTAGAATTGGTAGCAAGAAGGCAAGCACCTAAATCTCTGAACTCTCTCTCCAGCTCAACAATCAGGTTCAATGCAGTAGAGACTACACATTTAACAGAGCAAGTCATTAGGACAACACACTGCTCTGGGTCTCTGTTAGTTCAATGTAAGCCAACCATTTGGCAAAAAGTAGAAAACAGATGTGAAAACTATCTTTTTTCCTAATGAGATTGAGGAGAAAATTCTATCACAATCTTAGAAAAGCGACACATTACAAATGTTATGTCAATTAGGGATGAATTCGAATAGTAACTTGGAGTTTTTAATCCTTTTTTTTAAGTGAGTAGAGCTAGCACATGATCTGACATCAATTTTTATCTTGTATGAAAAGGTCAAAATTACATGTTAGATACTTGGCTTGGATCTATTTTATGGATTCCCAATTGGTAAAAAGAATATTGCTCCTATTTGTGTGTTTTTTTCAAAAGGCATAATAAACAACCAACTCGAAACTAATTCCGGTGTCAGCACGGGTACAGTAAGAATCCACACTGCACATTAGGTCCTGATAAGTGTGAGCGACCTGGAACCACAGACAATGTTCTTTCCAACATCAGTTCCCTGGGCTTCTAACAGCACCTGGCCCAGCATCAATGCAGAGTAACTAACTCTTGAGTGAATGACGTAGCATGCTATATTTAATTCTCCTAGGTCATTTATCAAGTGTCTGTTTCTAAAAGCTTCACTCTGGTCATGAATTACCCCGTTGTTCCTAACTTGACATTAAATGGTCTCTTACTGTAAAACTGTAGAACAAAACATCCCCATTTCAAAGAGTAATGAGAGCCTTTAATGGCTTAATGGGAATCAGAGATTCTGTTCCAGGTGATCCTGTACAGGACCTGGAACTCTCATCTTTGAGTCCGGACTTTTCTGGTGGCAAAAATTGCGACCACGTGGTTTCAAAGAATGACTGTGCAGGCCCAAAAAATTTCTGCCAGCAAATTCACTTGATCCTGGTGTGATTCTTGCTATGTTTTGCAATGACTCTCAATTTTGTGTGAGGCTCGGATGCAGATTTACTGTGGGGCTGTGAGTCTTTGGCGAGAAGATCTAGGGCTTTAGCAATTGTAGATCAACTTCAGGAGTGAGTCCAAAGAATAAATTTTTCATGAATTCATTTTGGCACAGGAGAACATGATGAAAAGTTTATTCAATTCTTGTCCTGCCTTAAAAAAATACTTAACCAAATATAGTTGTTTTCCTTTAAAGCATTCACTTCTGATGAACTGAATAGTGCTATATCTTTTTTTATTTCTTTTCTGTATTTTTCTGTTTTCCCCCCTTTCCTTCCCTTCCTTTCTCCTTTTTTCCTCACCCTTCCATTTCTTTGTTTTTGTGCCATGCCTTGGATAAAACTAAGGTCCCACATGCAAGTCAAGTGCTGTAAATCCTGTACTATATCTCAAGTCTTCTACTTGGTTTCTTATAATTCCCCCTCTAATGCCCACATCCCCAAGGGAGCTCTCATTTCTGCATTCCAGTGCCCTTTTATCTCAATTTGTTTGGGGAATCACACACAGTTGTGCTCAGGTCTTATTCCTGACTTTATGCTGAGGGGTTACACCTTGCAGGTTCAAGGAATTCACACGGGGTGCTGGGGATCCAACCCTGGTCGGCTGCATGCAAGGCAAGTGCCCTACCTGCTATACTATTTCTCTAGCCCCTCAAAAGTTGTATTGTGTGGGTGTGTGTGTGGGGGGTGCACAGGGCTTATTTCTGGCACTGCACTCAGGAATTACTCCTGGCGGTACTTGGGAGACCACACAAGATGCCAGGGATTGAACCTGAGTCAGCTGCGTGCAAGGCAAACGCCTCACCCCTTGTACTATCCAGTCCCTCTTTTTCTTCATTTTAACAGGTTAGTAACAGCATTAACAGTCTTGACCTTAGCCAGTCGTTTTAAATTTGTTCCTCCAAAGTATCATTCCCAAAGCCCTCTAGGAACAAGAAGACAAGACAATCACTGTCAAGAAAGCAGAGCTGTCAAGAGTGTAAAATAATGTTTAAAAAGCCAGTTCTTGATCATCCTTTGCATTTCCAAAGGCGATGGCAGATCGAGGCAGAGTGTGATTTTTCTACTCCACCGGCACCATCCAGCTCTTCCGAATGAATGAAATGAAAGGATGATCCATTCCAGTATGAAGTTCATGTTTGATGAATAAAAATGCACGCTCTGATAAGGGCAGGTTTCAAACATTCTAAGTGCACAAGACAGCAGCATGAGTGAAACCCAGAGCTGCACACTGCAAACACGTTTCTGAGGGGCCCGAGCAGAGGATTCATCTGTGCTGGTTCTCATTAGTTCTAGAAATATCCCCTGTGATCTGATTTCCAATTTTGTAGGTTTTGCAGAAGCTTCTGTGAGAAACATCCTTCGTTAGCCTCTGAAGCCCTACCCAGGGTCTAACTTTTAAGGGTGTATTTAATTGCCTTTAATATACAGTATCCATTATTCAGCCATGGAAAGAGCATGGCTGAGCCGTTAGCATAGCAACACCTCTTGTTTTTGAGATCTCTGCTGCTGCAGAGAGAGGATGCTTAAAGCAATTGCCATTCAGGAGAGGAGGATCAAGTAGGTTTCTGGAGGTTTCTTAGAGTATTTAGCTTATGGGGGTGTTCCTCTAATTATTCCAACCTTTCTACACTGCTTAGATTATATGGTGTGGGTACTTTTAATCATCTAGTCTCTCCTCCGATAAAACTGCTGGTCAACCTTAGGGTATAGGTGTGATTTTAGGTCCAATATACCAGAATTTTTATTGTACCTGCAAGTAAATCTGTCCGTCCACTGCTGGTGCTCCAACACTACAGGGACATCATTAACGTCTGAGCAGGTATTTGAGAAGCCGAAGAGGAAAGTTTGCAAAGAACCCCCCAAAGGAACAGAAATGTATGTATTAGAAATCAACTCCTTTACTGGGACTATTTTTCTATTGTTCTTGGGCCATAGCTGGCTCGACTCAGGGGACCAGCCATATGTGGTGATGGGGATTGAGCCAGGGGATGAGTCACATGTGAGATAAGTGCTTGACCAGCTGCTCTCTCTCTCCAATCCCACTATTTGTATGTTGCCCATGTTCCTTACTTTTTAATCCCTGGGGCATGGTGTCATACGGTTTATTACTTGCACTTCTGGAAACTGGCTCTCAAAAACTGGCCATACCAATTCTTCCAAGCTTCTATTTCCTTACTAGTAAAACGGCTAAGATGACGTGATTAATTTTATTTCATCAGCCTGCTAGCCTTTAAGGAGCAGGACTCGGGAATAGGGTACCAAACCAGTCTCAAAAAACAAATGTATGGTGCTTGAAAAGATGAAAAGGTGGGTGACCTTACTCAGAGGGGGGAAAAATGCAATTAAAGCAGAAAGCCTGCTCTTTACCCATCGGATTAACAAAGGCTTAGAAAAGTTAGTGAAGGCGGTAAAGGCTGTGAGCTGGCTTCCGGTGGGATCACACAGGGAAACTGATGAAGGAGCAGAGGGCGGGAGGAGCTTAGGCGGTCTTCGGGGGGAAATCTCATTAGGCGGTATCCAAAGTAAATATGAAAATACCTTCTGACTCAACGGCTCTACTAGCAGGGTGTTTATTCTCAGACAGATTTGTTCAAAGGCACAAACAGGATGTCCAAGGGTGGCAATGAAATTGTAAATTGAGAGAGGCGGCTGGAATGGTCATCAATATTAATTGGCTGAATAAATAGACATGCCTATTTACACACAGAACAGCTCTTGATGGGCACAATAAACATTTGCCTCTAAGAATTAGGGAACTGTGGACTAAGGAAAGGGAAAAGCAACATTCAGATAGCGTGTTTAAATTTTTACCCGCCTGTATTACCCACTGAAAAAAAAAAGTAAAACTGCCCAGTGGTTTTTTCTGATTACATTTTACAGAGTCCAAGAACTCAAAGTCATTTCTGCTTTATGTAAAGACAAAATCTCGAATTAGGGCTGAAGCAATAATATGGTGGCAGGGAGCTGGTCCTGCACAGGGCTGATCTGGGTTCAATGCCTGGCACCACATATGGTCCCCCCCAAGCCTTCCAGGAGTGATCCCTGAGCACAGAGCCAGAAGTAAGCCCTGAGCATTGCTGGGTGTGCCCCCTCCTGCCCTGCAAAAAAAAAAAAAAAAAAAAAAAAGGGAGAAAGGAAAAAAAAGAAAAGGAAAAAAAAATCCCAAATTAGACGAGTTGTAAAGTAGGCACCGTTTCAATTCTTCCAACTTTTTTGAGTCCCAACAGATATCCAGAGAATGGCTTTTCGGCTTCCTCATTAATTCCTCCCTCCATGCCAATTTTGCCTTTTGCAGAAGGGAAAGCACCATCCACATTCCGCCTGTTCAGTTATTTTCAGAAGAACCATCCTTTCTATTTCTTTTTAAGCCCTCTCAAATATACCTCCAGGGTGTTTCTGCTCTTAGCCTGTGAGCGTTCCAGAGATGTGTCTTAAGTCCTGTGAGGCCTCTTCCATCTGACACCCCTTTCCATGGCTAAGTTTAGCCCCGACCTCTTCCCCAACCACCTGAGGACAGAGTCCCTTTCTTCAGCTAGACTTTCAGTCTCCTCGTCCTGCATGTGGGTGAGGGAGCCTTCAATCTCACAGCCACTAAAAACTGCTTCCAGTTCACAGGTCATCTGGAACAAAGCCCCTGAATAATGCCACAAACTCCTTAGATGAGGGAGATAAGAGGAAAACAGAGAAGATAAGGAACTGACCCCAAAGCCTCATGGTCAATGAATGGCCACGATGCGGGGGTTCATGCTGGCTGAGATTCCAAAGTCCCATGTTTCACTGTGTCCAGAGAATGAGAGGCCTATCACTGCCCCTCAAGAAGTGGCTGCCCGTCCGTCTCGTGCCGGATACTCCCCACAGCCTCCCACTTCGCTTCTGGGCATCAGTCCGAAGACTGATGTGTGCCCACGCCCTGTCCTCCTCCTGTGGCTGGAATTCATTAATCCCTGGCTTCAGAGAGGGGAGCAAAATAATGATCTAGACTGGGTTTGACAGCCTGGGGGAGGGAGTCTACAATGAGAGCCCTTATTTAAAGAAACCCCACTTTGCCTTATGCTCTGTCTTACTGGATACTGAGCAGACAAACCGAGCTACTTAGGAGGGTGTGTCCATTCACTAAGCTTTTCTTATCATACCAGTTTTTTTTTTTTTTAAGAGTTAGGGCCCAGAAAAGACGGTTCAGAGAGCTGGAACATATGCTCTGAATGCAGGAGGTCCGGGTTTGATCCCTGCCACCAGATGGTCCCCGGAGCATGGATGGGTGAGACTCCTCAACCACCAACTACTCAGGAATAGCCCTGAGTACTACTGGGTGTAGTACTCAAAAACAAAAACAAAAACAAAAATGAAAAACCTTATTATTAATTTTAGCGTGGGGACCATGCCTGGTTCTGTGCTCAGGGAATCGCACCTGGCAGTGGTTGGGGGACCCTACGAGGGGCTGGGGATGGAACCCCAGAAGCCATCTATGCATGGCAAGGACCTAACTGCTGTACAATCTTTCTACCTCTAATAAACATTAAAGTGGAGTAGTAGGGAAGAGACTCGGGGGGGGGGGGGGGAAGCATATCTCATATGCATGGGTTCCTTCTCTGTGCCAGGGAGAAATAAAAAGTTAACACAATCCACTGAAATGAGGACAAACATCCCAGAGAGGAAGTCAGGTTTTTCCAAAGCAGGTGTGATACCCACCCATCTGGCACTCTCCTGGGTGACTCTAAAAAGTTCTGGGGTCCCACCTTGACCACTTAAGCAGAGCCAAGCCATCTCCATTTTTAAGAAGTTGTTCATGCCATTCTTTGGCATCCTTGTTTGGGGGCGTATTAGACCTCACTGCAAAAGCACTGGACAAAAACTACCACCAAGTATGTTTTAGCAGTCTCAGCCGAATGTGGGGTTCACATGTTCCACAGGCACGCGGACTTGCCATGTGCTACCTTCTGTGCAGAGACCAGAGACGGCCCTTTCTAGAAGAGCAATCTGCTCCTTTCTCTCTGCCTCCCTCCTCCTGCCTTGTCCGTGCATGGCCTCTGGAGGGAAATGAAGAAGCAAATCACTGTAGGTCCACTGAGGATATTTACCTGGTGCTTTTGGAAGATTCAGTCAGTGAGGGAATTGGATTTGAACCAAGTTTGGGAAGTATTGATCCAAAGGGATCAATAAGGCTGCTCGGGGAGTTCTCTGATGAGCTCCCAATCTTACAGGGCCAGTTAAAAGCAGGAGAGTCAAGGGCAGCAAAAGGGCCAGTCCCCAGATGTCTGCAGAGCCAGACTCAGGAGGCTGGAGCAGCTGAACTGGAAGGAGGAGTGGTACAAACAGGCCCAGCTCCCGCACTGCCCTGACTCTCTGTCTTTGTGGTGAAGGAGAACCATTTTTAGCAGAAATAATAGACCAAGAAATGAAACAAGCAAAAAAGGGTTTTGAAGGTCAAAGTAATTACCGGGCATGATTTCAAGACCTCCAGTCCTTATGAATTACATCCGTCTGATGACACTATCAATTCACTGTTACATAGACAGATCCTACGGATCACACAAAAGTGATGGATATGCCAGCAGTCAGCCCCCGCGCTTCCAAAATGCAAAGAGCAAACTCGATTTATTATGGTACAGGGAGCCTCACTTTGCTGCAAGATGCACTCCATTAGGAGCTCCCGGGAAAGGACGTGCGGTCCCCACTCCTCTGCGGAGGGGACTGGTGTGGGCTGAACTAGCTGTGCGGACAGGGAGACTGGACGCGGGAGGAGAGGGGGTCCTTGAGTGGGAGAGGGGCAGGGAGGATCATGGAGCCCTGAGGGAGGAGGTTATTTGCTGTTGACAGTGATAGACCAGGTCACAGGACCACTGTAATGCAGGCGTCTGGACATGCTTTCTGGTTAGTAATGGAAGGAACGCTTAGAGCTCAGCAGAACATCCCAGGAGCCGTGCAAAGGGAAGGCAGGGTAGACCGGAAACCGAACCCTGCAATGATGAAGGGTTTCTGGCATGCTCCGTGAGGTGAGGTGAGGTGAGGACCGCCGGGGTCCTAGTCCTTACTACTTACCAGCTGCGTGCCCCAGAGCAAACTGCTCGGTTAACCTCTAAGCTTCCCTGCATGTGAACAGAGTCCCCGTCCACATCAGAGTGGCCAGCAGGATCAGATGCAGTGACACGGGGAGAAGATGCTGTGTGCATTTGCGCCCCTCCCCCCTCCAGCCCCTTGCATGTCACAGAGGAACCGTGTCTGTGGGAATCTCCTGACTGGAAGGTTCTCTGCTCTGTGCAGCAGGGAAGGGGAGATCCGAGAATACCCGACCCGCTGAAGAACACTCGGATGAAGTCGCTGGCTGCAGAAGGGCTGGGCTGGGCAATCTATTATGGCCATGTGGGGTGCTCAGACTCTGGTAGCTCAGTTCCCTGGGGACCAGCTCCCAGAGGATGCTTGAATGAGTGCCTCTTAACGCCTGAGGTGTTTAGTTGAATAATTCACGCACCAGGTGATGGGAACAAAGGCCAGGGCCGTGCAAAGCTCGTCCTTCGGGACAGTCCTGGCTCCAGAATGAGTGTGACGAGAGAGGGGCCAGGGCCAGGCACTGAAGGGAGTGCACCTCTGAGGATGTAGCTAGACCTGAAAGAGCAGGAAGAGGGAGAGAGCACAGAAAGGGACCCAAATGTCCATGAGGGGTGAGGCCAGAGCCGTGGGAGAAGACAGCAGCTGAGCAAAGGCTTAAGGGGTGAGCAGGAGGGGAGTGAAGGGGACTGGAGGGCTGGCGGCCGGGGCAGAAGGACCCGTGATCGCAGGGGCGCAGATGGAAATCCCAGCAGAGCACAGAGCATGCCAGGAAGAGAGGCGGCTCGGGGCTGGAAGAGCTGCGATTGGAGCATGAGAAACGGGAGGAAATCCGCGAGGGCAAGAGGAGGAGAGGACACAGCAGGGGGATTGCACTGAGAACGCTCTGAATCCGGCCCTCTGCCCTTGGGGACTCTAGCAGATGTCCAACACAGAAATGACACTACTGTCTTGGTGTTCCTGAAAGGTCCCTCCCTTGGTGACTGGGAGGAGAGCGTGCCCAGGGAGAGGACACAGAAATCACGAAGCTCTGACAAAGCACCTCTCAGCGAGAAAGGATAAGGCCAGGTCAGGGCCGATGGGCGGAGATGCTGGGCTGACATGGGTCAGCAGAGCTGAAGGGGACTGGGGGGCTGTCTGGATCCAGTGACAGAGGGAAGAGACTCACCCATGATGTATCCATCTGACCACAGGGAGCAAAGAGAGAATTGGAGCCAAGTTTTGCTTATTTTTTTTTTTAAAAAAAGCAGGAATTTGATTTTGGACCTATGACGTATACCTGGGTGATGCAAGCTGCAAGGTCATCTGAAAACTCAGAAACCATTTAGGGCCAGCGAGAACGACCCGCTCTCAACAGTCCTATGAATCACGACAGGGTGAGAAGATGAAGAGAGAGAAGGACGGGAGCCAAGGACAGCAGTGCAGAGGGACAGGAGTCCCGGGGAACGCCCGGATTTAGCAGGAAGACACAAGAGAATGTT
Organism: Sorex fumeus; assembly: GCF_029834395.1. Classification (NCBI taxonomy): domain Eukaryota; kingdom Metazoa; phylum Chordata; class Mammalia; order Eulipotyphla; family Soricidae; genus Sorex; species Sorex fumeus. The sequence goes on from NW_026606091.1 coordinate 44,177,514, forward strand.
GCAGAGACTCAAGAAGAAGACAGAAGCCCCGAGACTCAGAAATCAGAGAAACCAAAGAATGTGGCTCCAGAAAGGGTCACGTTCCCAAAGCAATGAAGATGCCGAGTGGAGGAGGGACAAGGGCTCGTGTCTCGGAATGATGAGTAAGCTGTGTGATGGTCAAGACTTCTTGATGGCAGACAACTCAATTAAATGATGCAGGGTGATATTGTCAAGGGCTATTCGTGACCCACACACAGGTCTGGCTTTCAGTCCTGAACAGCGGTGGGAGCTGGGACAGACACCCACCTGTCACCCCGCCTCCACTGCCACCACGTCACTCAACTTGGCACCCCCGACAGGCCCTAGAACCTTCCCCAGTGCTGCTGCAGATGGCACCCATGTCTCGCGCCCCTGAGAACCCATGGAACCGCCTCACTGAGGGGAGTATGTAGGGACCTGGTGCTCCCCTTCAGCCTCCTCCAGGCTCCTGGTCCCAGTCTCTGCTTCATCCCCAAAGGAGTGTCTGCACAGCAGCGTCAAATGAAGATGGAGTCCAGAGATGCAAGAACGATCTTTATTCCTCGGAAACGCATTTGTAAAAATGGATCCGCAAGATGAAAAGATTCAGAACACGTTTATTTGTACGTGGCCCATACACCGGGTATCGGAACATCTGCCGAATGGAATAAGCCTGTAAACAGCTATTTTGGGGGAAAGTCTCGCCAATCCGCCATGTGGTGGAGTGGGATGGATTCTCTCCTTCTGGAGAGATTTTTGTGGTAATCCCAAAAAGATCAGATCTAAGCAAGGAAATATCTCCAGGATGCCAATACATCATTTGCTGAGGTTTAACAGGGGCCAAATTACAATTGCATATATAAAAAACCCTGTCAGGATGGATATCACAAAAATATTCACGAACGAGATCTCCAGCCTTTTTATTAAGAGGGGGAAAATGACTTGAAATGGTGTATGATGGGGAGAAATAAATATACGGGTACAATTTCAACCCTAGAAGACATCATGAATTTCTGGATTTACCAAAAGACTATGCAACACCCGTCCCATCTTATTTTCCAGAATGAGCTGGCACAACCGCATTCAGCTCTCCGAAGCTTTAATTTGAGCTATAAGCGTACCTTGGATCGCACACTGCTTTGTGGAAGAGGAAAGTCTAGGGCAAAAACCAACCCTCAAATCCTATGAATTCTGACGATGCAGAGTTCTCATTTTGCCTCCTGGAACCAGCCAAGCTAGCAGCACCGATCATTCAAGACATTAAAAAATGATTCTTGGACTTGAGCAGCAAAGTCTAACGAAAGGGATGCTATGCAATTTCTGATTAGTCAGATCATGAAAATCCAAAGTGGCAAAACTGCTTCAAGATACACACAAGTCTTCACGGATTTCGGTAACAGCGCACAAGTTACAGACTTCCGTTTCTGAGAGGAGTCCCTGCCAGAGATGGTAGTGCTGGGGTTGGGCATGGTGGGCTTTTGAGAAAATCAGCTTGAATGTTACATCCTCAGTTTTATAAAAAAAAAAAAGGGGGGGGGGGAAGGGGAGGGTTGAGATTTTAAGAAATTTGAAAGGCATGCAGGGTCTGGGTGCCGATGTCGTCCAACCTACTCTTCTCAGAGGGGCAAAGAGGGGAACAAGGACGACCTGGCTTGTCCAAGTTCATGTAGCCGCATAGTCCAAGCCCCTGAAGTCCCCAGGCAGCTGGGCACTACACAGCCTGTTTTTCTAGTTTTCCTTTTTATTCAATAATGGTAAAAACTATGCCAGTGAAAGAGCAGAAGAACCAATTGAGCCTTTTGACTCCAATTTAAAAATCGGAATATCCAAAGGATCCCTGAGCCTTGAGCTACCCTTCATTCGATTCAGAGTGCATCCGTCCAGAGCGCCTGGTGACTAGCTAGGGTTGTGGTGATCCTCGACAGCACAGGACTCTCCTGAGCGACACCGCAACAACACACGGGTCACGTTCGAGGACAGATCACAGAAGATGGAATGAAATGGAACAGAGGGTGGTGGGTTGGGAGTTTAGGATGCTTCAGTCTCTCAAAGTGCGGTCATGAGTTTATCTCGATACATCACACTCTGCACTCCTCCTAAGTTCTTCTGGTTCTGGTCGTGGACATAATCGCAACGGCCGTCACTTCCGCCGGCCGACGCTTTCCAATGGGACCTCTCATCCTGACCCGACGGCCTGCTTCATGTGCAGATGGGAGGGTCGGTTAATGGAAGGCGGGGGCGAGGCAGGGGAGGGGGGAATGGAAGAAAATTCAGAGATGTGAATGAAACAACACCAGCATGAAGGGCGCGGGCCAAAACCATAGGCTAGAGGCATGGGGAACAGCTTACACGCAGAAACCAACAGATTTTCTACTTGAAAGTACTTCGAAAGATTGTACCGGGGTTAAGGTGCTTGCTTTACATATGGCCAACCCAGTTGGATCACCAGCACAGGGTCTCCTGAGCATGGCCAGGAGTGATTCCCTGAGCACCAAGCCACAAATAAGCTCTGAGCACCACTGGTGTACTCCCCTTCCCCCAACCCCCAATGCAGTATCAGATGTGCATCATTTATCCATTTCCGAAGTGCAGAAATGTTCTAAGCATGTACTGTTCTTCCTGAGTGACTGGGGACCCCAGGATTCTGGAGAGAGTGAGGTGGAGGTGGGGGTCCCCTGACCAATGCTTGGAGTGGGACAGGGGGCAGCTGCTGGGGCTACAAGTCTCTTTTTCAGGCATCTCAGGCCCCGCTTCCCTAACCCTGGCATTTTTCACCTGAAAGTGGGATGAAAGAGGTGGCCCTACCAAGCAAGAATCTTCCAGACCCAGCTCCCAGCAGTACTGAGGCTGCCGCCCCAGCTCCATCCCAGTTCCTGCCCTCAGAACCCTCCTAGAAAGATGCTGGGTCCTGCTCCAAAGATAAGTAACCCAAAAAGCAGGCAGGAAGAAGTACAAATTCCATAAGAATGAGGTTCTTTGGAAACTGTCTTTCTCTCCATCACTTCTGTGTCTTGCATCTGGAAAAATAAACTGCTTTGGCAGTTCTGAACCCACCACGGTTAGGACTCCACTATGAATGGCAAGAATTTATAACAGAGTTGCCAGTCTATGGGATTCCCAACACAAGTGGTCAGAACCAACAGAGCTCATCTGCCTCAGTGGATCTATTCCATCATTCCCTCCGCATTTGCAGGGAACAATAGCATCGACCTTACCGAAGAGAAAAGCTGAACTCCCAAACTATGTTTCTGAAAGAGTGTCACACACAACCAACCAGTGAAGGCTGATGGAAATGTCAGATGCTACAAGGACCATGCACCTCAGCTAAGCTAGCATCAAAACACTCTCCTCCAGACGTCCATGCTAGATGCCTCCGGGAGGATGAGGTAAGAAAAAGGCACTTCAGCCAACACCCACCCTGCAGCCTTTTTTTTAACAAACAAACTTTACTGGAAACATTTGCATCCATTCACTTATGCACTGTCTATAGCTGCCTTCAACTACAATGCAGAGAGTCCTCGGAACAGAGACCAGAGTTGAAAACGATGATTCTCTGGCCCTTGACAGAGGTAGCTGATTGGAATTCGAGTTTGGAAAAAAGTGTTCAGCGTCCCCAAAGCAAGTCTATCCCACCACCCCTTCTTGGGAGGGGGAAAAAAAACCTCAAACCAAACCAAAAAAAAAAAAGTCCCAAAAACCAAATCCAAAAATAAATACAAAAAAACAAAACAAAAAAAACAAAACTCCACACAGCCCCAAAATTCCCCCAAGCTTTTGTCATATTTTAAATGAACGAATTTTCAAGATGAGAAAACATTACTTAGAAACATTTCAAGCACAAAATTAACTGGGAGGGAAAAAAAACACCCATGTTACAACAAGCAACCTCATTCATTCCCGTTCCATAAATCCTAACTTGGATAAATCTAGCTTTATCACTGGCATCTTTCGCTCTGCCAACTGCTCATGCCTCCAGCCGGGAACAATTTCTGAGGCGGAAGCTTCCTACCTAAGTGGCCCCCTGAGCATCGCTTCAGAAAGGAAGAGCAGGAAGTCGCCTTCACGGGCTCTGGTGGGGGGGAGGGGGGCTTACCTGATGTTCGGAGAGTGAGGAGAGTGTGGGAGCCACCGAGGCTGGCTGGGGTGCACGCTGGGGTGGAACTGAGGCTAGAAACAAAACACCAGAGGCAACGGATTACTCAGTGACCTTTACGTTTTCAATGGCAACCGTTTCTTTCCAGTTTCCTGGCCCTGTGCAAGGTATGAATGGAACCAGAGCCCGGCCCGGCCAGGGGGACTTTCCCAGGATGATCATGTTCGCCCGCCACAAAGGGCACTGCAGAGGGGATGAGGGTGGAGGAAGGGGGCCGTGTCAGCCCCGGGGGACGCAGGGCAGGCCCTGCTGGGTCCTGTCTCTCCCACGGGAACACACAGAAGGTGCAGAAGGGCCAGGAGAGCCATTCCTTCTGCGACAATGCTCACAGGTGCTCCAGTTAACAAAGGTCTCCCCGTAACGTCTGCACTGCGACAATGCCTGGACCAGAAGACTAAGGCAGTGGGGCCAAGGGCTGTCTGTCTGTCTGTCTGTCTCTCTCTCCCCCAACCTTATTGAATCAATAAAAATCATTTTCCGGGGCTGCAGTGATAGCACAGTGGGTAGGGCATCTGCCTTGCACGCGGCCGATCTGGGTTCAATTCCCAGCATCCCATAGGGTCCCCCGAGCACTGCCAGGAGTAATTCCTGAGTGCAGAGCCAGGAGTAACCCTGTGCATCACTGGGTGTGACCCCAATACCAAAAAAAAAAAAAAGTTCCAAAATGTGAATCAAAGCAACAACAACAACAACAACAACAACAACAAAAAACAAAACAAACCCAAACCAAACCACCAGAGCACGTCTTGTTATCCTGACAAAAGGGAAGGAGGGAAATCTGTCCATTTTAAGACCAGGAGAGAGTGTGACTCACGGCAGGAGATGGGCCAGGCCGGGCGCGCTGCCCTTCTGCCACTGACCTGCAGAGGGCAGCGGTCTCAGCCAGAAGCCCGGGGGCTTCTCTGGGCTCCACTCTGCTGGGCAAATCAGGTGCTTCTGACATTTGTCACCCCAGTCCTGCCACCATCACTCTTCTAATTACTTCTTCCTCTGCATCTCCCTCCCCTGCTGCTCAGCTTAATAAGCAGAAGGCAGTTCTCTTGTTATGGAAAATTCTCCACAATGTTGGCCATGAGCAGGGTCTCTCTCCTCTCCTTCTCCTCTCCCTCTCTCCTCTCCTCTCTCTCCTATCTCCCACCCTATCTCCCCCCCTTTTGTTCCCCCCTCTGTCTCCGTGCTGTCACAGCCATGGAAGTCCCTCACCCGCAAGGACACGCTAGAGAAAAGAACAATAAAATGAATGTGGAGAAAATATCCCGGCAGCAGAATTCCAGGGCTGTGCCCAGGTTTGCAAACTCTTTTTACATTTCTCTCTCTGAGGCTACAGACTAGAGCTTAGGTCTATGGTTTTCAACCCCTGGTTCAGATATAAAAAGACGAGGTTTTGGGGCAGGAGCGATAGTACAGCGGGTAGGGCATTTGCCTTTCACGCAGTTGACCTGGGTTCAATCCCCGGCATCCTATATGGTACCCAGAGCACTGCCAGAAGTAACTCCTGAGTGCAGAGCCAGGAGGAATCCCTGAACATCGCTGGTTGTGACCCAAAAAAGCAAAAGAAAGAAAGAAAGAAAGAAAGAAAGAAAGGAAGGAAGGAAGGAAGGAAGGTTTTGGGAGCCGAATTATAGTATGATAAGTAGGGCGATTGCCTTGCAGGTGGCTGACCCAGGTTCAATCCCCAGGACCTGATATCATTCTCTGAGCCCACCAGGAGTGATATCAGAGTAGAGAGCCAGGAATAAGCCCTGAGTACTAATGGATGTGGCCCAAAAAAACAAAAGAAAGGAAAGAAAAAGGTTCTGATGATTTGCCAAAGCAAGCTATTTCAGGGGGGCTGGGCCCGACAGCAAGGTCCCCCAAAACAGCTATCCTCACAGGAGAAGCACTTATAACAGATACGTACCCTCTCGTAACTCTGAGTCACTGGGGCATGGTGACAACCTGACCCATAACATCTTGATAGAACGACATTCCAGAACCTTCTTTGGTCTTTGGTCTCTTTTGACAATTTATTCACTCTCTAGAGCTGTTACGGAATATTTTAATACAAACATTCAAGGTTTTCCACCTGGTATGTGTTGGGCGTGGGGTGGGGTGGGGGTTGGGGGGTACCTGTGACCTTAGGGTCTGCCTTTCTGTGTCTGCCAGGGCTACTAAATCTTCACTCACGGAGCAGAGAAAAGCCCAACCTCCTGCGAGTCTAGGAACAGCCCTGACCATGAAGAGCGGTCTCTCCCCAGAGGCCAGCAGTGTCCTCGCCGAGAACACGGCAATCCCGTCTCTGCGCTTGGCTAGCCAGGCTGGAACGAGAACGGACACAAGGTCCCCTTACCAGCCTCCCGGAAACCTTCTGCACACTCAGATGGCGGAAAAAGATGTGACTCCCTGCACCCGCCTGCTTCAGGGGCCGGGCACACTGGGGGTGCTCCATGGCCAAGGCCCAGCCTGGGTCCTTCTCGGTGCTCGCACCCCTAAGCCCTCCCCATGTGAAGCGTGGAGCCCAGACCCTGCAGCCAGTTCCTGGCACCACACCAGGCCCTGACAGAGCAATACAGCCCTTCCAGGGCTCACCAGGGGCCCAAGACCCGGGGTGGCCAAAGAGGCAGAGTGAAAAACAATGCCTGGGAAGCCCTTTCCAGGGATGTGGTATCCACACTCGCCTCCATGGTGCAAGTGGAGAAGACAGGGCGGGGACGGAGGGGTGGCTCCGAGCTGCACCTGTGTGGTCTGACCTTTCCTCTCGGCATCAAGCACTCATCACTGAGCCACCCAACCTCCTGCCCCAGCATCCCAGTCACTCATAGCCCAAACAGCCTTACAAGAAAACCAAAATGAGAAGTCCCCCCCTTCCCTGGGTGACTATGATTCAGGGACCCCTGTGGAGACCGGGAGGGCTGTCCTAACACACTACTCTACAGAGCAGACTAGAAGGTTCTGGTCACTGAGCACCCACTCAAAAGCGAGAGGGGGGGAGGTTAGCTTCAGGCGTGTCCATGAAGAAAACTGCATTCGGAGACACTGGATTAGGGAAGGACATGCTGGGGGCCTAGGCCAGGGTTCAAGGGGGAGAGCCCAGGCCAGGGAGGGACGAGAGTCAGGTTTAATCCCCCACAGTGCCACCTGAGCACCCACGGAGCGGCAGGCATGGGCCCTGGGCAACACTGGGTGTGTCCCCACATCTAATGAGTGACTCAAAGGAGCATTGGGGCAGAAGGATTTCCCAATCCTCTCCACACCACAATGGGCGCCCCAGGGCCGGGAGGAGGAAGAGGGGAGTGAAGGAGGAACCGCTTCTCCCGAGGCACAACTCAAGGACATCATGTTCTCTGGGCAGTGACAAGAGACGGCCTCGCCCCAGTGCTCCTAAGACGCTGTCTCCAACCATCTAGAAATGGAAACGAGTGTCCCTGCTCGTGGACAGCTGGGCAGCGCAGAGGGTAGCCCCAGTGGCCGGGAGAGAGCAGGCTGGGTGTGGGAGAAAAGTGCCCTCATTTTCCTCAAGGATAAAATCAAGCAAAGTACGGCGTTTGTGTGTCCTCACATGTGTGTCCTTGTGTGTGCATGCCCTTACATGGGTGTCTGCGCACGCCCTTACATGTGTCATTGTGCCTGCGTATTTTTACATGCGTGCCAGTGTGTGTTCTTGTGTGTAACTGTGCATGTGCATGTCTTTACATGTATATCATTGTGTTCTTGCCCTTACATGTGTGTCACTGTATGTGCATGATCTTACATGGGTCACTGCATGTGCATGTCCTTACATGTGCCATGTCTGCACATCACACGTATGTCAGTGCATATCCTTACACACATGTACTTACCTCTGCTTATCTTTACGTGTGTGTCTGTGCTTGTTTTTACGTGTGTCACTGGATGTCTGTGCATGTCCTACCTGTGTCATTGTGTCCGTGCCTATCTACGTGTGTGTGTGTCGTTGTGTGTCTGTGTATATCCTTGTGTGTGTCTGACTGTTTCCGTGCATGACCTTATGTGGGTGTGTGTGCATCCCACAGAGCGACAGGCCAGCCCCTGTCCTGATTCCCTTAAAATCTGACTGAAAGCATCATGCCTGCAGTGCAGAAACTGAGAAGCCAAGAAGTACCACACCAAAGACTGTACTAGGGCCATACCACGTGGTGCCGGGGTCATTCCTAGCAGTGCTCAGGAGACTGTACATAGTTCAGGGGGTTGAACCGGGCCAGCAGTGCACCAGACAAGTGCTTTAATCGCAGTATTACCTACTCCAGCCCCTGCCATAAAAACTTTTAAAAGCAAAAATCTCACCTGGTAATTATGGACTTCAGGATTTGTTTTAGAGCTAAAAGAAGAAAAAAAAAAAGAGAGCTGTAATGGATCAGGCTGTGAAGTGGAATTATCAACAACCATACACTTTTTCTCATATTGTCAGGCACTTTCCTCTAAGCGATTCCCTTTTGGATATTAACCGCCTCACGAATACATGGAACCAGAGACCAAGAAGCGATTTTTCTTCATCACCTGACGCTCACAAAGCCAAGCTGCAGATGGTGGCGCAGAACCTGGCCTGTGATGGTCTGTGTTGGTGGCATTTTAGCTGCCTCTGCGGGCCTGAGCTGGATCGGCTGGGAGGGGCCCGTGGGAGGCCGAGGGCTTTCTCCAGCCAGAGGGAGCACCACCTACCACGGCTGAGCCTTTGCCACCGTGGGTCCTGCAGAAAGCAACCAGGCAGCTGGCACCGGGCCACCCTTTGGAATGTTCATCATACAAGGCTCCCTCTTGAGAGCCTCACATCTGTTGTCATTTAATCCACACCACAAGGCGAGGGGGCTGGTCTACATCCCCACACCTCGTTTTCACGAGTACTAGGATACCTCCTCAGGGTCACCTGGCCACACCTGCTCCGGTCACTGTCGCTCAAGTCTCCCCACCCAGCCCAGAAGGCCCGCCCCGATGTCGGGATTCCCGTTTTCCTAAGTCGAATGGTGCTGGGTTACAGAATGCATCTGTATAGGGCAGGAGAAGGCTGGCTGCAACAACTCGAGTGTTGAACCTGCACGTTTGGCAGCTGCCAGGGTGGGGAAAAAGCAACGTCTGAAGCCAACCCCTGGGCTGCCAAGACTGGGGCGTGTGTCCGAAATGAAGGCACAAAGAGAGGGGACAGGTCACTGTGACGAGTCTGGCTCAGGGGCGGACGGGCTCTGCTTCCACAGAGCAGTGATGGTCTGTGCATGGCATGAGGCTCTGCGCCAGCAGGCCGCTGAGACGCACCTCCCTCCCATCAGGAACGTTAAGGGCTCTGCAAGGCGCCCTGGGATCAGCCCTGGGCCCCGAGCACAGTTCCAGCTGTGGCCCCCACAGCACCCCCAGCCATCCTCTTCACCCCAGGACCCCACCGGCTGCGAGGAGCAATGGCACAGCTGCAAACACTAGTTATTAGCTCATTTGTTCCCAAAGGGTGTATTTACTGTTGGGGTTTTCTTTCTTTTTTTTTTTTCAGTTTGTTTTGTTCCCCATACATGTAATCTCCACGAGACGCTCAAAAGGAACATGTCATTTTATTAGGGGAAAACAAGCAAACAAAACAATGATAGCCTCAGAAAGCAACGGACTGCTGCTACCGCGGACAAAGCCCTGAGCACGAAAAGCCAGACAGGCGAGAAAGTACAGACACGCTCTGAGCCACGCCCTCGACCAGGACCCAGGAAGCAGGGCACATGTGTGGAGCCCTAAAATGAAGCCATGCAAAATCACTGCCACCTCCTTCCACTCTGCAGAGCAGGGACGTGGTGCCCAGCAGTGCCACAGGACCTCGGAGACGCTTCTCGGGAAGCTGAGAACTGAACCCCAAGACCAGAGTCAGACTCTGTGCCCAGCACCGGGGGTGCCTTGCCCTCAGACTTGCGACTGGACATGCGGCAGGGACTTCCTGCTGGGATGTGCAGGGTCAGAGAACCTAGACGACCTTGGGGTTGCTTGGAGGTGCCTGGGGGCTGCCTATGGTGGTGGGGGCAAGAGAGGGCAACCCCTTCCGCCCCATGCTGCAGCCTCACCCAGAGCTGGTCCAGTTTTTTTGTTTTTGTGTTTGTTTTTGTCTTTTGCTTTTTGGACCACACACCCAGTGATGCACAGGGGTTACTCCTGGCTCATGCGCTCAGGAATTACTCCTGGCAGTGCTCAGGGCACCATATGGGATGCTGGGAATCGAACCCAGGTCAGCCACGTGCAAGGCAAATGCCCTACCTGCTCTGCTATCGCTCCAGCCCCTGGTCCAGTTTTAATTTCTTTGGGGGGGGGGACACTCCCAAGCAGTCTGGGGTTCCCCCCCCCCCGATGAATCTCCCCACGGAGATTTCAGCCAGCCAGGCTGCCGGTTTGATGCAAGGACCTGAGGAGGTGCTGCTGCTCGGGCCCTGGGGTGCTGGGGATACCTGGGCCACCCTGGCAATGCTAGGAGGCCACCAGAACCGCACCTGGGGATGCCTGCGGGCACATGTGGCACCATGACTGCACGCAGGCCTGGCACATGAGCCCTAAGCACTGCACTGCCTCCCGGCCCCAGGGTGGCTCCGCTGTGGCCACTTCTGTACCTGGACCTTCTATAGAAGGCAGGTTTCTTCTGGGGACTCTGAATCAGGGCTAACAGCTTCCAAAGGACATGGGTCTAGCCCCACCTCATCTTCAAGAGGGAAAGGAGGGGCCAAAGTGACAGTATAGCAGCTGCACACGGCTGGCCCGGGTTCCATCCCTGGTGCCCCATATCATTCCCCAAGGCACCACCAGGAGTTAAGTCCTGAGCACCACCAGGTGTGGCCACCCCCCACTGCACCCCTCCCCCCCCCAAAAAAACACCAAAAAAGTGCAAAGAGATGCAAAAAAGGAAACCGCCATGGCCACAGGGGGTCAGCACCCCCCCCTTACCCCATCCCACGTGTACACCCGAATTGTCCCGATGACATATCCAGCATAGCACAGCAACCGAGCTGCTTGTGGACAAGCATCCGGGTCAGTGGCTGCCACTGAGGCACAGTGCTGAAGTCACTTGAGACCATTTGTGACACTCCAGTCTGAGCCTACCCATGTGCCAACACTAACGCCAGAAAACGGCTGCTTCCGGGGAGAACGAGAGGCAGAGAGGAGCGGTCAGCCTCCGGCCACAGCCAGCTGGGGGGCTGCAGAGTCACAGGGGCTGGTCCCACGACTCATCCCACCGGCCTGATGAAGGCACAACCTGGCTGGGATAGAGATGGGGAGAGACTCCAAAGCTTTGCAGGGGCCTCCTATGGATGGAAAAGATCAAGGACCACTTGGGGCGAGAGAAGGGGCCAGTCAAGCAAGCTCCGGGGGTCATAGCTGGTCCCCGCTCTGAGTGGGAGAACAAGGTGGGCACCCAGTGTACATCTTCATTCATTCATGGGAACCTTCCAGAAAAAAAAAAGGGAGACTGACCGTGGGCTAGTCTTCTAGTCCAGAGTCCCTCTTCTTCTCCGGAGGGAACATCAATGAGTTTGTCCTCTAAGGGCCTTCCTGGGCGCCACCAGGTGAGTCCTGCCCGCTCTCTCGGGAGCACGGCTCTCCTGGGTCCCCGCCTTGCGATGCCCCCTGCACCCTGCGTGGCGGTGCACATTCCAATCACCTTCATCACCCACGGTTCGAGCAAACAGCTCAAGCCACTCAAACAAAGCTGCTGTGTTTCCACCCCCCTCCCCCCAAAACAAAGGCCCTTGGAACGGTCTATTGTGTACTTTTGGAGAGCCAAGAGGATGGTATAGCCAGGCAGCGGAGAGGAAAAACAAAACACAAACTAGCAGGTGACTCACTGGTGAGATTTCATTGTATTAAGGGAACAGTCCACGCTGAAAAGCAAGATAACCGCAGAGAATAAAAGCCAGAGCCCAGAGCCCAGAGCCTGGGGAGACGCACTTACCAGAGCTGGGCGGCGATCACCGGGTTGCTCGCTGTGGAGGAGAAAAAGAGAGGCAAGATGTCGGGGAGAACCGTCTTCCTTCCCCACGTGGTGACAGTGTCTCAGGAAGACGTGTGGGACCTCAGGACAGTCCCGACCCCCCGGGGTGGCTCTTCACCTGGGCCACAACTGTTTTTGTCTTTCGCCCCTGCCCCCCTAGGGTCAACTGCTTTCTCTTGGCTCTGTCCAGCCTCTTCAGCTCCCCTTGGGAAAGCTGAGGGCCCCTCCGGGACCAGACACTCGGGACGCCAAGGCAAGGGACGCCAAGGACACCAACAGTCCTGGCTGGCCCTGGAGGGGCAGAGTGGACGAGCATGAGAGCAGTGGAAGGTGAGCAAGTCAGCAGTGTAACGGGCGCCAAGCGCTGGGGGCAGGCACGTCCCTGGAGGCGTGGGTGGAAAGGCACCATGCAGGGACAGAGCACAGCTATCAGACTCCTTCAGGTTGCAAAGAGGAGGAGCTTTGAGAAATGGTGAAGAGATTTCACTCGGGTGCCAGAACTTGGGCTGGAGAAGAGGGAAGAGCCACGCACCCCGGGGTCTGGAAGAGCTCACAGGCCCCTCTCCTGGGCTCAGCAGGAAGGATGCCCCTCCCCGCCGCCCCCCAGGACAGCCCCACCACGGGGTCTGCCAAGAAGGGGCAGAGGCGGAAGCGTCCTCAAGGCTGGCTACCCGCAAGGGCAGAGCAGGTGCATGATCGGGAACTGCTCTGATGGGTCAAGTGTGGACACTGCAAGGCTGAGAGTCACTGTGGGACCGAGAATCGTGGTCCACAGGAAGAGTCACTGACCTCTGCTCTTATTCCTGCCTCCCCAGTGCAAAAGCAGCAACGGGGCACAAGAAATGTGGAGGAGGAAAAGGAAATAAATGCCCACAGGAAAACACCAGCGGGAGGCAGACGTGGCCGGACTCCCAAGGGCATCCCATCAAGAATTTTGTTTTCTTTTATGGTGGGGCTGGGTGGTAAGGACTCCGAAGCAGTGCTCAGGGGGCCCAGGGGCACTCCCAGTAGTACCCAGGCAACTGTGCCAGGTGGTTCAAAGTACGCGCCCCAGAGTGCAGAAATGCTTGGGCCCTGCAGTGCTAGGGACCACCAGGACATCCTCAGGGGTCCCCACCACCCAGGGCATTTTTTCAAAAAGTCTGGACAGGGCAGGACAGCACCAGGTCCCTCCCCCAACTACTTCCCTCAGTTCCCCGGGGCTTCCCCAGCTGAGCTCCAGTGTGAAACTCCAACGGCAACAGAACCCAGCACCCAACCTTTGAAGGTGGAATGTCTTCGGGACGGGTAGCGTTTGCTTGGCTTCCTCTCGAAGGTGTTGGTTCTTCTTAACCTGGAGCCGTGAGTCGCCTGGTACTCTGTCCGCCCGCTGGAGAGTGGATCGTGGAACTGCACGTTAGTTATCATCAGGTGACCCACACGCGGAAGCAACCTTTTCTTTTCCAGGGCTCTGAAGTCAATTTCAACGAAACCACAACTCGCTGGATGGAGCCACAGTCCCTAAAGGCTTCCACCTGGACATCAGTCTCCTCTGCCAATCCCTGACAGTCGAGGGCCCAGCCACGTGGCCACCCACACCTGGCAGGCCCCAGCACTTGGAATATGTGAATAAGAGAGCATTGATTTGTACATAAAATCGCCTCTCCAGAAGCACATCACACGGACATTGAAGTCGTTTAAAAGGCTGTTATCAATGCCCACTGAGCTGAACCTTGGACCTCCTGGCGATGCCAAAGCAAGCACCACTATCTCCGACCCGCTGGATTCCACCTACGTGACGTGCGGCTGTCGCTTCCAGGAGCTGTGCTGTGTTTGATCTGCCACAGCTTCATCCGGCCACTCTGGGTCTATATTTATCAGTCAGGAGCAGCCGCTAGCTACCTGCTATTCACACCTCGAGAGGTAATCTCCTCTCCAGACTCCCCTACCTTCCACAGTTCCTCCTCAAAGTGCAGAAGGGAGGCTGGCCTGGATGGGATCCCAGACCAGTTTCCTCCTTGGATCAAAGAGCCTGCCTGGATCTTATTTCATTTTATTTTTTCGCTTTTTTTGGGTCACCCCTGACGATGCTCAGGGCTTAGTCCTAGCTCTGCACTCAGTAATTACTCCTGGCAGTGAGCAGGGGACCATAAAGGATGCTGGGGATCAAACCCAGGTCAGCTGCGTGCAAGGCAAATGCCCTACCCGCTGTACTATCACCCCAGCCTCACCCGAGTCCCATTTTATCAATTTTCCCTCATTTTATCAATGGGGAGACAAGAGGCTGAAGAATGATTCGACGGAAGGCCAGCTCTGAAGAATGAATGTACAACTCACTGAGTTGTCGGATTTACAACTCAAGTCTCCGGATGCAAACACAACCCTCCACTCGTCATAAAGAAATACTACGGGCGGGAGGGGGCTGGAGCGATAGTACAGCGGGTAGGGCGTTTGCCTTGCACGCGGCTGACCCAGGTTCGATTCCCAGCATCCCATATGGTCCCTCGAGCACCGTCAGGAGTAACTCCTGAGTGCAAAGCCAGGAAGTAACCTCTGTGCATCACTGGGTGTGACCCAAAAAGCAAAAAAAAATAAATAAATAAAAAAATAAAAAACCCAAAACCACGGAACACGCAAGACCTGATGGCCAACAGCAATCGGGCTGCCGGGGGAGGCAGCACCTCCCTACCTGAATCGGAAACGGGAGCCCAGCCTCATGAAATCAGAGCGGTGGGATTTGCTGTTCCCCGGGGTGCGCAGCCGGAAGAAGGAGTGGTGTTCCACAGCACACTTCCAGAGGTGCTTGCAGGTCCGGGCGCTGTCCAGCCGGAACACGAAGGTGTGTTCTTGCTCCCGGCCCTTCGGGGGAGAGGGAGGGGCTGATAAGCACAGAGCATGCAGTGAAGAGGGGAGGGGGGATGCAGCATAGGACAGCGGGGGGATGCTGCCAGGACAGAGCTTGTAGCCAGGCCTACCTGATCATCATCTTCTACCACCACCAGGGTCAACTTGCTCTTTTTAAAATCCATTTTGGTGATTTTAGGCCTGGACAGAGAGAGGGAGGGAGAGAATGGTGTACGAGGGCCCACGATTGGGAGCGACATATTCGACTCAACAAACAGCAACGTCCTGTTCTCCTCATTTTAAGCTTAGGACTGGCAACAAAGCCACTGTCCATTGGCATGCCAGGGGCACCGCCCAGGTTGGGACCCCCACAGACACAGCACGATGGTGTGTGGCTTTGCCAAGGCATCCCGGCACTGGTGCCGATCAACCATCATCCAGCCCACATCATCCCACCAACACACAATCAAAAAAGACATTTTTTAATTGAATGTGATCAAAGTAGAGAGAGAGTAATATGGAAATCATCTGCCCCACAGGTAGGGGGAGGGTGTGGGATGGGGGTATACTGGGTTTGTTGGGGGTGGAGAATGGGCACTGGTGAAGGTACGGGTGTTTCACTGTATGACCAAGACTCAGACCCGAAAGCTTTGTAACTGCTCTCACGGTGATTTAATAAATAAAATTATAAAAAATGAAAAAAAAAAAACAAGAAAGACATTTTTGAAAAATCAGATGAAACAGAATTACCAAAAGAATAAGCCGATTTTGTTAGCTCCTTCAAAGATTAATATGCCCGTTGGGGTCAGTCCAAGGGAATATTCACAACCATCTCTTCCCTGCAAAGAAACGAAGTTTCAGTAAAGGGTTCCAACAGGTCACCAAAATGCAAAAACCAAACGCAACCCGTTTCAGTACCATGTGATGAAATTGCACACTGGTTCCACCCAGCCCAGGCACCGCCAGCCCCGGGGACCAAGATGAGCAGAGTCCTTACCCTGACCACGTGCATGTCCACCCCATACATCTCCAGCCACTTGGCCTTATTCAGGTAGGAGAGTTCCGCTTGCGCAGGGCTCTTCCCCCTTCGAAAGACAATGGAAATTCGTGTGAGCTGCAGCTCAGAGAGACCGCACCACATTCCCCAGCCCCGGCCACAAGGAGGGACACTGAGTCACACCAACAGGACAAGGCTCAGAGCACAGAGAGGCAGAGAGCAGGAACAAGACCGCAAGGAGGAAACCGCTGTTTCCCAGCATGTAGATTGTGGACAGACGTGCACAAGAGGTGGGCGAGAAGGGAGCCCTGTGGATGGCTGATGGCACAGGCTGCAGGGAGAGGTGTGAGGTTGTGTGTGTGTGTATGTGTATGTATGTGTGTGTCTGTGTGAGTTTCTGTGAGTGTGGGTGCATATGTGAGTATGTGTCTGTGTGTATGAGTGTGTAAGTGCCTATGTGTGAGTGTGTGTGTTACTGTATGTGTCTGTGTGTATCTGTGTGTGTGGTATGAGTGTGGGTCTGTGTGTGTCTGTGTGTATGTGAGATGGTATGAGTGTATCTGTGTGTAAGTGTGTACGTGTGTATCTGTGTCTCTATGTGTGTGACTGTGTGTGTATGAGTGTGTGTGTCTGTGTGAGTTTGTGTATGAGTGTGTGTGTCTGTGTGAGTTTGTGTGTGGGTGTGTATGTGAGTGTGTGTGTATGGCTGTATGTGTCTGTGTGTCTGTGTGTAAGTGTGTGTGTGAGTGTGGGTCTGTGTGTGTCTGTGTGTATGTGTGACGGTATGAGTGTATCTGTGTGTAAGTGTATACGTGTGTGTCTGTATGTGTCTATGTGTGTGACTGTGAGTATAAGTGTGTGTGCTTATGTGAGTGTATGACTGTGTGTATATTTCTGTGTGTCTGTCTCTGTGTGAGTGTGTGATTGTGTCTGTATGTGTGACTGTATATGAGTATGTGTGTATCCATGCACACACGTGCACGTGTGTGTGTGTGTGTGTGTGTGTGTGTGTGTGTGTTGGGGGGTGGTGAAGTACAAGGACTTTATGGCCACCCTGCGAGGCCATCCCCAGTGCACCCACCCATGAGTGGGCTCATTATTTCATTTTTCCATAAAGGTCCAAGCTCTGCAGAAGGACAGGGAGACGGAAAGGGGGAGGCACCAGGAAACCTGCTAAGTTCTGGAGTCCCAGAGGGGTTTGGAACCGGCAGAGCCTGGGAGGCAGGGGGCAGGCAGGAAGAGAGGTGGCACCAGACTAGAACGTCAGGCATGGTGGGCACACAGAGGGCAGAGTGGAGAGCCAGGAGACAAAGGCCAGGGCTGGATGGTGATCTGGGTCCTGAAACATACGTATAAAACACATGGTCTTAGGGACCAGAAACAGTGAGACCTATTTCTAGTGGTTTCTAAAGGGCCATATGGAGAAGATCCGGCCCAGGTGTGAGGAATATGGAAGGAGGCCCCCGGGGGCTCTCTCTCTGCAGGAAGCCAGGACAAAGCCAGGTGCCCGTCAGGGCCAGGCTCTGTCACCTCCAAACAGGAGTGTGGGACAGGACGTCCGGGGACAGGACCGAGGCACGGGAGAGGAGTGAAGCGTGGGGCTGTGGGTGGACAGTCCTCCCGAGAGCCTTTGGACCGACAGACAGAACACCGCCTGGAGACCCTGCAGGCGTGCCACGGTACCTGCACTCTTTCCACCGCTGGAAGATATCAAACTCCATCGCCTCTGTCTGATTGGGGATGAACCGAAACTCAGACACAAGCTCTGGTGAGTGTTCCGGAAGCTCGCACTCGCCCAGCTCCGCTGCAAGGTTTCAGAGAAGGGAGAAAAGGGGAGACGGTGAGGGCGCTCGGTCAGGGCCAGGCGCGGCCAGGCCCCGGAGCATCCTGCGTGAGGATAAAGCCCAGGGAGCTGCGGATGTCTCGCACTGCCTGCAGGAGGGTTGAATTCCCACTTAGTACCCGCGCGGCCACTCGGCATCCACCAGCACGGCGCTAATTCCCTCCCCGTCGGGCTGTACACCATCATCTCCGTTATTACTCTCTTCCTCCAGACAATTCTGCCTACCTGGGGAGGCCCCATTATGTGTTCCCCTGAGAAACGGTACAGCCTGAATTTGCAATAAACGGCAATTGCAGGGAATGATGATCTGCTCGGAAACATCCATTTAACAAGGCTCTCATTAGGCGGGCTGGGGACCGGGCAGTCTGCAGTGCTGGAGGGCGCCCAGGGGAGTGTGCTGGGCAGGGAGGGAGCCGGGACGGGTGAGGGCACCAGGCAGAGGAAGCCAGTGGGCTGCGAGGAGCAAGTGTGGACACGCGGGGTATGGGAGAAAGCTGGGGTCCAGGGAGGAGCTGCCACGGGTGAACCCAGAAACAAAGCGAGTCCCTGCTCTGGTCAAGGCCCCCGCCCCCAGCCCGACGCCCATCCCCGACACCCGAGGCCTGAAGACACAGGAGTTGACTGACTCTCACTCGCCATCCAGACCCTACCCTGCCGGTTCAGGAGACCCAGAAAGAAAAGGAATCCTCCAGACCAGGGGTCCTCAGCACAGGCGGGGATTGGGTGCGATGGGGGTGTGGGGGTGTGGTCAGAGCTGCAGGGCAGGGGGGTCGAAGAATGCAGCCCTGAAGCGGATTTTCTTTATTTTCTTTCTTTATTTATTTGCTTTTTGGGGTCACACCCAGCATTGCTTAGGGGTTACTCCTAGCTCTGCACGCACGAATTACTCCTGGTGGTGCTCAGGGGACCATATGAGATGGGATGCTGGGAATCGAACCGGGTTGGCCTCATGCAAGGCAAATGCCCTACCCACTGTGCTATGGCTCCAGCCCCTGAGGAGGATTTTCTTAACTGTTATTTCGAACCCTTCCGACCTTGCTTCCTTCCTGGGACATCTTTGTCGTCTTACTAGTTGTCCCCCCTCAGCCTTGTGTGGTTGTGCTGGAGACACCCCCCCCCCCCACACACACACACATATTTGGGAGATTTTTCTCCCAACCCTCTTGTGTCCCACTTAGGAAGTTTTCACACATGAGACTGGAATTTCCTGGGAACTTGCAGGGAGAGGCCCATGGGACTCCCAATTAAGAAATGGCACCCCCTTTTCAAGAAAAAAAAAATCAATGTCTCTCTAGGAATTTACCTTCTTTAAAGAACAAACAGAAAGTGAGGGGCTGGAGCCATAGTACAGAGAATAGGGCGTTTGCCTTGCACATGGCCAACCTGGGTTTGATCCCCAGCATCCCATATGGTCCCCAGGGCACTGCCAGGAATATTTCCTGAGTGCAGAGCCAAGAGTAACCAAACTCTGTGCATCACTGGGTATTACCCAAAAAGTAAAAAAAAAAAAAAAAATCAAAAACAGAAAGTGACCCTCCCCACTGCAACAAAGGATAGTAATACCGCCCCTCCCTCCCCGCCATGAGTCCAACACCTGTCCCCCAGGAGGTTATATTGTTCACTTTGGGAAACAAAGGTCCAGAGCCAGTTTCCTCTGACACCAGCATACCTGGCAGAGAGTGGGGACGGGGGTAGGGAGGGGTGTTGGTTCTGACCATCGTGATGAAAGATTACAACAAAACACAGGGAAAGTCATTCCCATGAATGAATTTCTGGTCCTCCTGTGCCTATAAGCTACATTATACACTATCATCTACCAAGTTGGCAATAGCATTAGACCTAACAAACTGTACATACCTTAATTAAAAATATTTTCCCGAGAGGGCAGCTCATAAGACTGGCATGCATGTCTTGTACCCAGAGGCCCCAAGTTTGATCCCTGGCACTGCCTGGCATCCTGAGCAGCATGGTACTCCCCTAGTACTGCGAGGCCCACACAGCTGGGTCAAGGATTGCCAAGCAGTGACCCCCAAGCCTATGAACAACGCTGGGGAGACTATCCTCCGCTTAAAAGGAAAAAAAAAAACCCCTTAATGCTCAAAGATGCTCACCATCGTATGAGCCGTGTGAAAACATAGCATCTGAGAAGCGCAATCAAACAAGGAACGCAGGAACCTTGCTACATAGAGGAGAGAGCACCAGACCACAGCTGGAAGCCTGCTCGGGAGAACCCTGCCCTTCCCCAAGGTTTGCAATGGGGGTGAGGGGGTGCACATATTACCGAACACTCCAGTCCCATCCGCGAGGGCTGCTTCTTCGGTCCCTGGGGCAGCCTGGTGCCCAGGGCAGAGCCATACAGACAAAGTCTGCTTAGGAAACAAAGGCAAGAGCTGGGCCCAAGGCAGAGAAGGGGATGTGTGTGTGTGTGTGTGTGTGTGTGTGTGTGTGTGTGTGTGTGTGTGTGTGTGTGCGTGTGTGTGTGTGTCTGCTTTAGCCACAGTGGAATCTACTGATCTCAGACTCTGAAGGTCCCTAGAACATCCCCAAAGGGGCTGGCTAAAATGATAGTTCGGTCATTGGAACAGTCCTTACCTCTGACCAAGAGGTCACAGAAATCTCCCAGGACCTAACCAGATGTCTGCATATGAACTGCTCTCTGTCCTAGTCCTAGGGCCGAAGCAAGGCAACAGAGCCTGAGCTTGAGCTGAAGGCCAGTATCAGGCATAGAGCTGAGGGGCAGGAAGCCAGTATCCCCCCCGGCCCCCGCCATCCTCCAATGCTCAGAGTGGGCAAAGGGGGGCCAGCCACTCTCCTCACTGGACTTCACTCACTCAACTGGGCCTGGGGAAGGCCTGGCCATGCCACCTGTCACTGAGCACTGCCCGGCCAGTCCTCACACTTACACGCTCTGCCAACGCCACAGCCAGGCTCCCAGGTATGGAAGCATCCTGTCAGGTGGTGGAGGAACCATTCACATGTGGTAGGGTGAAACCTCCAGTGTGGCCTGACCTGGTTACTCAGTCACTCTGGGTCTCCAACGCCCCACTCCAAAACACGGCAAGGATAAGACCAGATCAGGGGCTCCTTTCTCCCTGCCCTCCCCGCCCCCCAACGCCCTTCTTCTCTTCTTGCCTGAATCAAGTCTCCAAGCATCCATGAATCTAGTCTGCCAAGAGCACGGCCTCCGAACGAGATCACCGAATCTTTACTCCAGAGACAAGTGAGTTCCAGGACCTCCCCAGCAAAATCGGCCAGGGACAGTCAGAAACTATCATTTTAGCCAGCCCCCTTGGGGATGTTCTAGGGACCTTCAGAGTCTGAGATCAGTAGACTCCACTGTGGCTGAAGCAGAAAGCCAGGCATGGCCTAGACCCATGGGGGTGGACGTAGGGGGCTGGGGAAGGGGCACAGCTGGTACTCAGGACTTGTTCTGTGAGTCTCAGTTTTCAGTCTTTCATTTGGACCCGATCTAATGACTGCACCTTGAACTCACTCAAGTGGTTCCAACCAAATGGGTAATTTCTCCAATGTAGGGCTTGCAGACAAGCTGGTGTCCTGCTCTGTCTTAGCTCTGGGGCAAGGCTGAGGGCTCCCCCAGAGGCGGGACTTTGTGATTATCATCTGGCTAGGGTGGGGACACTAACATGTGTACCTTCGGTGCTAGTGACTCAGAATAATATATGAGCTGGCCAGGAGCTGGCCTGTGGCACGTAGGCCTGAGAGCAGACCCGTCTGCCATGGACTGCGGGCTCCAGGACTGATTCAGAAGCTTTCAATCCATCTTGATGTCCACCCTTGCTTCCAGGTCCTGAAGCCAGATGGTCTGACCCGCAGGTGACTCAGAAAGTCTAACACAGACCCGACATAGCAAGTGGATGGTCTGTTTCCCTGTTCGTGGGCACCATGTACACTCTGGCTCCTGACCTGCAGGCCTGTGTCAGTGACACCTGGGTGGGTGTGAGCCCTTGGCACAGACACCAACAGGTGAGCCCATCACCTCGCGCGTTTGGCCTCCATGCCTCAGGGAAAGTTCGCCCCCTCCACTGAAGTCCTGGTAGGTCTCTTCCAACAAGTGCAGTTCATTCTGCAAGTACTGTACCCTCAGTATCGGCCAGGCCAACATTCGAGAATAAGAATGACGAAGTACCACATCATGGGAGTATCCTGTCACTGTCACTGTCACTGACCTCCTGTTGTTCATCGATTTGCTCGAGCAGGCCCAGTAACATTGTACCCTAAAGTCATTAAAAGGTAAAGGTAAAGGCCCTCCCGTTGATCGTCGATTTGCTCGAGCGGGCCCAGTAACGTCTCCATTGGAGACTTTGTTGTTACTGTGTCTGGCATATCGAATACTCTCGGTAGCTTGCCGGGCTCTCCGAGAGGGGCGGAGAAATCGAACTCGGGTCGGCCATGTTGGCCGCTTGTAAGGCGAACGCCCTACCGGCTGTGCTATCGCTCCAGCCCTGGCAAAATACATATAATAATAATAATTCCAAGAGGAAATCATATTGAAAGTCACATATGTGGGCTGGGAATCCAGCACAGGGGCTAAGGTGCTTTGTCTTGCATGCTGTAGAACTCTGGTTCAATTCCTGGTACATTTAGCCCCCGGAGCACAGTGCCAGGAGTAAGTCCTGAGCACTGCAGAGTGGCACCCAAAACAAAACAAGAACTAGAAACTGCAGAGAATCCTAGATGACCGATGAGAATGATGTCTGAAGAACTCCACTCAAAGCACAAAGACTCTCTGGTCATCTGTGACTGCCTGGAAGGTGGGTTCCTACCTCTCTTCCACATGTCTAACTGTGGTGTAACTGATCTGATAGTCTACAGTCAGGACTGATTGCAGAGACTGAATCAGATCGACTTCCGAAACCAGGTGAATACAAAAATGGGAAGCCAAATCTTTCATTTTTAACAAATGGCTTTAAAAACATGAGTGACAATCATTATTGGTGGGATGCTGACTGGTCCAGCCTTCTTGGAAAACGATATGGACATTCCTCAAAAAACTACAAACTGAGCTCCCATATGACCCAGCAATACCACTTCTGGGAATATATCCCAAGGGTGCGAAAAAGCACAGTAGAAATGCCATCTGCACTTGTATACTCATTGCAGCACTGTTCACAATAGCCAGAATCTGGAAACAACCCGAGTGCCAGAGAATAGACAACCGGTTAAAGAAACTATGGTAAATCTATAGAAAGGAATACTATACAGCTATTAGAAAGAGCAATGAAGTCATGAAATTCACTTATACATGGATGGACATGGAGAGTATCATGCTGAGTGAAATGAGTCAGAAGGAGAGGGTCAAACACAGAATGATTATACTCATTTTTGGGATATTAAAAAAAACATAAGGGGAGAGAGAGAGAGAGAGACAGAGAGACAGAGAGACAGAGAGACAGAGAAGAAAAGTGCCTGTCATAGAAGCAGGCTGGGGTAGGGGGGTGGCAGGAGGGATACAGGAAATATTGGTGGTAGGAAATGTACACTGGTGGAGGGATGGGCGTGGGAACATTGTATGGCTAAAACACAATCACAAGAGCTTTGTAACTGTATCTCACGGTGATTCAATTAAAATAAATAGATAAAACAAATTAAAAAAACATAAGCGAGGGGGCAAGAAAGATAGTATGGTGGTTAGAGCTCCTGCTTACATAAATCTGATCCAGATCAAATCCCCAGCACCCCATTTAGTCCCCCAAGCTCTGCCAGAAATGCTTTCCAATCCACAAGTACAAAGCTAGGAATAAGCCCTGAGCACTGTGGGGTATGGTCCCCCATCCCCCAAAAATTACAAGTGGTTATAAAGAACCAGATCCCAATTCATTATCCTGTGAAGCCAATGAAGGCACATGGCAGAGGGGAGTGTACAGTGGACACCCACCCGCTGTCCGATGACCCTCACAGTGCACACCCAGCACCCTCTTAAGCCTTTTCTGTGGGCCTGCTTTACTTCCTTTTTGCCAGTTGTGGGGGCCACTCCCGGTAGTTCCTGGCAGGATGGAGGTAGAGTCAGGGATGTGGGACCCTCCCTAGCCCTCTTGCGTTTTTCACACTCCAATCGACTCATGCATGGTGAGGAATAGTCAGCACCGAGCATCACACAGGTGAACCTTCCTGAACAATTCCATTCCCACCCACATCCAGGGGCCAACCCCAAATCCGATTCCTCCAACCATTCCCCACCCACCAGCAGCCGCGGCAGCAGCAGAGTGACCTTGGAGTTCTCTCTCGGCCCCTCATGCTCTATTTATCTCCATGACACCAATAAAATGTGTTACTACATCCTCAGACCAAGTCTCGATCTTCGTCCCGGCCCTTCTCCACAGCCAAGGGCGCCATTCTCAAGAGCACTTGTGGCCAGGCCCGCCTCCCTCTTAGCCACTTCTAAAGAGATCTCGGCAAAAGTATGAATTTCTTGCTTCTTAAATGGAGCCCAAGACTCTCACGCTCTGGGTCCCTCTGAAGCCAGGAGGCTGCTGCGTTTTTCCACCTTCCCTGGTTCACTGCCATCTACTCATCCCCCCTGGGCTCTCCTTCTTCCAAGCCTCCTGCAGATGGCTCTACTGGAGGGAGAGAGGACGCTGCCCTTCGCCTTTCTCATGGGAAGAAAGTGATCGGAGGACTGGGACCACATGGCATTCATGGGCATCCCCTATGCCTGGCCCAGTCAACACCACTTGTTAAGAAAAAAGCAGCAGCACCAAAATGCTAATGTCGCACTGTAGCACTGTCCTCCCGTTGTTCACTGATTTGCTCGAGCAGGCACCAGTAATGTCTCCATTGTGAGACTTGTTACTGTTTTTGACATATTGAATACGCCGTGGGGAGCTTGCCAGGCTCTGCCGTACGGGCGGGATGCTCTCAGTAGCTTGCCGGGCTCTCTGAGAGGAACGGAGGAATCAAACCCGGGTCGACCACGTGCAAGGCAAATGCCCTACCTGCTGTGCTATTGCTCTAGCCCATGCTAATGACCACTTAAAAATAACAACAAGCTAATGACCACTTAAAAATAACAACATACCTTGCAGACAGAGAGCAGCTAATTCCACAGCTGTTTCATACGGGCATTTCAATCTTGGAAGAAAAGAAAAGACATTATTTCTAAACGTGAATCTCCATATGCCTATGAACCCTATCACTGAAATTGTTTTTCAAAAGTAGTGATATGGGGGCATGATCTTTGTTCTTGGTCGTTTCTAATTTTGCTGTCCACGAGAATGCCAACAGGCACACTCATATAAACTCCCAAAGTCAGTTCTCTTGATATATTAGAATGACGTCACCCAAGTAGAGTTTGTATCAACCCCCTATGGGCGATTTTGCTGAATTTGGCAAGAATGGGGAAGTTTGGGAAATAGAACACGAAGTCTTCCCTTTGCCTTATTATTTTTAGACTAATTTTATCTTGGATGTAGTATGTGCATCTTTTTAAGCTGCCATAAATCTTTCTTGAAATGAGGTCACAGTGTTAAAAATACAGACACAATATCGAACATCGCCAGGCCGACTGGATACACTCAAGCATTCTAATAAGTAAAACCAAGACGCAGTTGGAAGAATGTGTGGCTCCAGTGAACTGATGGTGATCTTACTCACACTTAATATTACAAAAGTAGAAAACTAGTAACAGCACACAGAGACACAGAGCAGCAGTTTTCAAAGCCTTTCTGTGGAAGGGATCTAGCAGGGTCACTGTGTGGAGTATGGAGACCTCTGCATGTGTGTGCCCGGTGCACTCCCATTCCCCACCTCACTCCCAAAACAAGGAATGGGGTAGTGAACATCCCCCCCAAACTGTCCTGCTGGGAGGAGGCAGTGCTGAGGCCAGAAAACCATTCTGCTCGGAAGAGCATATAAAAATCAGGCTCAAGTATATGGCAACTATAAAGCACTGCACAGATGCAAGATGCATTAATATCTTCCCAACCTGAAGACAACTACTAGAGGTCTTTATAATGAAGAACACAGCAGAGAGAGGGGAGGGGAGAGAAAAAGAGAGAGAGAGAGAGAGAGAGAGAGAGAGAGAGAGAGAAAGAGACAGAGACAGAGACAGAGAGAGGGAGAGCGAGAATCAAAATCTTAACTGGACTATCAAAAAGACACAAGATTGGGGCTGGAGAGATAGTTCCAGCAGGTAAAACACACGCCAAAGATCTGCACCACGTGGTGAACACAGCCAAGGTATACACTGTACAATCTCCTTGTTGTATGGCAAAACACATTCCACCCAGATCATTTTTTTTTCTACAAGCACCAGTCTGCCAATTCCGAAATCACATTTTGAAGTCCCTTCAGCTGATATTCCAAATCAAAATGTAGTCTGGACAATAACACCGGGTGACTGCTGACACTGCTTTTTAAATTCCACGTGAAGGCTCAACTCGGCAGAGTCACTTTTCGTGTCACAGAAAAGCGTCAATGCACAGTCTGAGAAATGCCACAACGACAAAAGCCGTGACTGTGGAA
This sequence comes from Sorex fumeus, assembly GCF_029834395.1. Lineage (NCBI taxonomy): Eukaryota > Metazoa > Chordata > Mammalia > Eulipotyphla > Soricidae > Sorex > Sorex fumeus. Next base: position 44,203,750 of record NW_026606091.1, read on the forward strand.
GCCTCTTGTCTTCAGAATCAACAAATGATGCAACACAAAACCAGCCTCTTCTTTGTCCGTGCTTCCTGGGTGCACCTGCCATTGCGTAGTCGGGGGTGAGGCACTGGAAACCCACTTGGGGATGGGGGGAGGGGGAAGGAAATGAGATGAGATGTCTAAACGTCTTTATATCTGAATCCGGACAGAATCTCTTTACATTACTTAAGTGCAGATGGTGATGAATGGGGCTTTTTGACTCTGCAAATACTCGTAAGTGTATACATACTAATAAGGTATCTTGCTTGCAAACACAACAAAAGCCATTAAGAATGGGGCAGGGATGTGATCAGGGAGAGAATCATTCCCAAATGCACATCACTTAGGATATTAAATGCTCCTGGAAATGCTTCAAGCCATATAGTGATCGTGTGAAAATAAGGGGATGATGACATGATACAAGTATTAGACTCACTTTACAATGCCTGGTGAACCTTTTTTTTTTAAACTTTTTAAAAGGGAACACAGGTCAAAATTGTTTTTTAAAAAAATACCACAGTGAATTACTTAGAAACATACTATGATCTATCCTGGGTGAAGAGTTAGAACAAAAACATACTTACTTTCCTGAAAGAATGTCATGCCTGAGTTGTAAAACAAACAGGTACCTGACAAACATATATAAAAGTCAACAGAAGGTAAAGTTTTCCCAGCCACGACCCACCCTGGCTTCCTGTCCCCCCCTCCCCACCCCCTGTCCCCCCAGACTACGCTGCTGCATTGTAAAAAGGGAGTCCGAACCAAATGAGAACTTTGGTGGAAGCATCTCCTCCTGCAGCCCCGGGATGGCACCCAGCAGGTGGGGGATTCGCAAGATACTTGGAGGATGAAACATGGAACGCAGCTCTGGTTGCCGCCTCGGTGGGTGAGAGTCCAGCGCACACACAGCTCGGCACACAGGCATGCAATGTGTCCGACCCAACAGGCAGAGGGGAGCTCCCCCCACCTCCTGCTGGCTCAGCCTCGGCCAGCCCCACCAGCAGATTCCAGAAAGGGTGCGGCTGATTGTATTGGAAAGTGGACAGCTGACAGCAGTTAACAACTGCTGGAGGCTTTTTGTCTGGTGTGGCTGAACTTGAGACTCCTACACTTACATACACAGACACACACAGACACACACACCCCACTACACTCTCTCTCTCTCTCTCTCTCTCTCTCTCTCTCTCTCTCACACACACACACACACACACACACGCTCCCCTCTGCCCCCTCCTACCACGCACATGCCCACCCTCCCACACACAGCCCCTTAATCCTGGGATTAAACTGCTTCTGATTGAGGCAGAGTGATAGTACAGCAGGGAAGGAGGCACTATGCTTTTCACACACAGACCCAGGTTCAAGCCCTGGCATCCCACACGATCCCCTAAGCACTGCCAGGAGTAATTCCTGAGCTCAGAGTCAGAAGTAACCCCTGAGCATCACTGGATGAAGCCTGAACTCCCCTCAACTACCAAGATAAATAAACAAACAAACAAACTGCAGCTGGTTTTAGAAGTGACAAAAATGGGCAAGACAGCAGCCAATTATTGAAGTGGGGATCATTTAGGGAAAACTGGAGTCTGGGCTAAGTGTTTTGGGTTTGTCTGTTTGGTTTAGGGGCCACTCCCGGCTGAGCTCAGGGCTTACTCCCATGGGGCTCGTGAGAACATATGCCAGGGCTAGAAGCAGGGCTGGCCCCGGGCAAGGCCAGCACCTTACCTGTTGTATTCTCGCTGGCCTTGGGCTGAGAGTTTTTGACAGGAGGGTATGGAGCACCAGAACCTCTTGAGGGTTCTGCAGCAGCCACAGCTGCCCAGGCTCTTCAGCACGCACACGATTGGAATGTGACATGTGAAAGAGGTCCCCAGGAATCAGAGAGAGGTGCCAAGCTCCCTAGGAGTCTCTGAGCCATACAGTTCTGGAGAGGAATCACTGAGGCAGGAGACCTCTCAAAGTGGCGGGTTTCATATACCATGCCCAAGGGGAATCTGCAACTCTTTTTTTTGGTTTTTGGGTCACACCCGGCGATGTACAGGGAACATTCCTGGCTCTACACTCAGGAGTTACTCCTGACGGTGCTCAGGGGACCATATGGGATGCTGGGAATCGAACCCGGGTTGGCTGTGTGCAAGGCAAACGCCCTACCCTCTGTGCTATCACTCCAGCCCCACATTCCTTTATCTTTCAGGGGATAAAAGAAGGGTCTTCTCCAAGCCTGCCTCCAGCCCCCACAGCTGACGCAGCTTCACTGCTGTCCTGCACACAGACAATGACAAAGAGGCTCTGAGGACACCAGAAACAGCTCAGGCCAGGCAGAGAATCTGGCGGACAGAAGCACGCAGCCCGGGAGACTCTACACTTAACACATTCTGCTTCTACGCCATATCTGGGACTCGGCAAGATGGACACAGGCCAGTGGACCATGAAAGAAATTCAATGGGGCTAAGAGATGCCATGGAGAGATGCTAATAGCTTTAAAACTGTAGTCATCAAGGGAATATTCTGCTGTCCTTAAAATAATAATCATTTTTGAAATATTGGCAATTTGAGAAACACTGGTCCAATACTGGCTTCGCTTTTAATTTTTTTTGTAGCAGAGACAAAAACAGAGTTGCCAGACTGAAGCAACACACCCAAGGGCAAAAAAGAATGGAACCGAGAAAATATATGTTAATTTCTAGTCGCTAAGAAAAAGGTCAAACTGAGCCAAGTGTGAATTTCCAGCAGTCCACAGAGATAAGCACCAGCAGAGTACAAATAACAATGACAGCACACAGAAACAGAAGTGTCCCCCCACCCTCAACCCACCCTGCGAAAACCCAGCATGTAAGCCATAGGGACTACTCGGGGATCTTGTGCATTTTGGTCCTACCTTGTAAACTCTTCGTGAAGGTTGTTCGGTTCTGAAGAATAATATTTAACTCGAAAGTGCAAAGCATAAGCAGGTCCAACTAACCATTTGGTGATGGAAGGTGGAAGGTAACAGAAGGGACAAAAAGAAAAACATGTTAAGTCTAGGAACCCAGGGACTCTGACAGGGAGCAGAGATTGTACAAGGCTGGTTCACCCTTTCCAATTCCAATTAGGGAAAACTAAACTGGACTTTGGTGCTGACAAAGATGATTCAGCAAGTAAACCTCCTGGAAGAAAACCCCCGCTCATTTAGATTAACTGCTAAAAGCTGACATTTTACCTTCCCTGGGTTGTTGAGATATTTCTGATAATTTTTTTTAAAAAACCAAAACCCCCGAATACTAACTAGACTAACAAAGTGTAATTTAACTGCTGGCCCATAGACTGGTGCCAGTCTGTAAGTCTAGGAAAGTCAACTGGTCAACCACCTTGGTTAGACCCGCCAGTCTGCGGATTAATATACAAGACAGAGACAGGTCTGCAGGTATAAAAAGTTGAAGAAGGGTGAGCTAAAGGAAAGTACCGCATAAAACGGGAAATGTTCTTTAATCTAAAAGACCTTTAAAATACTTTTGAAAAAGAGAATATGAAACTGACAATTGGATCCACACCCAAATAATACTGAAAAACTGTGGCCCAGGTTAGACCAAGCTATCAAGGAGTCCTGCACACTCAGAGGCCAGCACTCATTAGAAAGTGAACACCATAGTGCAGAATCCTAATTTTGATGGACCTAATAACCGGTTCCCAGTAGCAGGGAATTCTTGGCTGTGAGGGAGTTACTTGAGAGTTGTCTAAGTTTTCTGATTTTTAAGTTTTTTTTTTTTCATTTCCCACCATTTTTAATGAGGTACCATGATTTACCACACTGCTAACGATATTTTCATATACACATCATCTCAATACCATCCTGGGTTGTTTTTTTTAATTTTAATAACTAATGAAAACAAACAGGCAAAACCTCTGTTTGAACTTTAAACTCTTAATACTCAGCCAGCCAAATGTAAAATGAAAAATCACCCACTTGAAATTAAATCTATTTTTTAAGTGTTCCTGAGTTCTAATGAAAACCTAACTCCTCAAACTTGACAAAGGTGTTGACTCCCCGAAAAAGAATGAAGTGCTTGCTTACTTTTCATCTGCTTCTTGATGGGTTTGGAATGATCCAGCCAGTGCTGAAAGAGAAGAAAATGCATCTTTAAGAAAGCGTTCATCTGCAAGATTATACATTGCCCGTATTCATCCTCTTCCACACACGGCAGTAATGCCTCCATGAAAGACAGGGATTAGGGAGAGGATGATGTCTGCGACTGAGGAATCCACACACCACTTGAGGTGCTATCTAAAATTCCTGTGAGCACACAGACGTTGGTCTGACTAGAGAGGCCTCAAGCTTTCCAAATAGGTGTGTGAGAGCTCTGTGAAGGCTTGGAGGCCTCACCAGGGCCACTAACTGTCCTTTTCTGAACTCCTCAAGTTACAATCCAGCAACCCCCATAACTCCAAGTCTCCGTTAGTGTAGCAACAACACAGCCACAATGCTGGAAGGACTGAAACACATGTCTGGTACCTCGAGGCCCTGAGTTCCTCCCCAGCACGATCGGGGACAGCCTCCCCTCCCCCCAGCATCCCTGGGCCTGGGCATTCAAACCTTCCAACCCACACAGCCTGAGCACTGCTTGGGATTCAAAGCCAAAACCTGAGGCCAAGCTGCCAAGAATTCCTCATCCTCCCTCAATCTGGAGTTCTGTCTCCCTAAACTCTAAAAACCACAAAACCATAGGGGCTGGAGGCACAGGACAGTGGGTGGAGCCCTTGTTTGCAGGCTACTGACCTGGACTCAATCCCTGGCACCCTGTATGGTCCCTGAGCACTGCTAGCACTGATCCCCGGCACAGAACCAGGAGAACGCCCTGAACACAGTTGTGTATAACCCCAAACAAACAAACAAAAATCCCCCCCAAAACACCATCTCTTAACCCCTGGTGCGTCATTTTCCATCTGAGAAACACTACTTTGGTCAAGGTGGACATTTCAACACTCTCGAGTTTTCATCCAAGGAAACCACTTCATCCAAGGAAAATTCTGAACTGTATAACACGCAGGAACGTGTCTCAGAGGTTGTTGATGAGCACAGGCCTGGTGGGAGGCTGGACCCCCATGAAATCCACCCCCTGGGTGTGAACATCAGACAAGAACAGTGGGGATCATGAACTTAAATCCTCTTTGCTTCTCAGGTGGATCAGAGTGTGGGCCCATTTGCCCTTACTAAACTTCTGAGACATAAATAAATGCCAAGTATGATTTTTTTTTAAGGTGGCAAATAAGGACCCTCCCCATCACTCTATTTGTTTTGTGGGAGGCTACACCTGGCAGTGTTCAGGGATCACTCACGGCTCAAAGGGACCCTGTGTGGTGCTGGGGATCAAACCAGGATCAGCTGCGTGCGAGGCAAAACCCCCAATCCACTGACTATACTACCTCTCCATCCCACCCATCCCTGCCCCCACATCACTTTATGTGAATGCGGCCCCCACTTTTGTCTGTGCCTGGGGAACTGGGAGCAACCCATGCAGCATCAGAATCGGAGGTCATCCCGCAGACTGCCCACAGCCACTCCAAAGCAATCCAGACGCGGCCAGTCTAACTATAAGAAAGGGCAGGATTCCACGAGTCCGCTACACCTCACGGAGCGCCCACACAGTGGCTGTAGGGGGGGAGGAGGAGGAGGAGGAGAGATAAGGAAACACAAAAGCCACGACGACGACGACGACGACGACGACGACGACGACGACGACGACGACGACGACGACGACGACAACGTGCTTCGCTGGAATACAATATGCTCTGAGTTGCGCCCCGGGAGGGCTCCGTGGGCCTCTGCCTCTCTGCTTCCGGCTGAGCCACTTTGCAATAAAAGCGGCCCGTCCCCGTCGTGGCAGGAGGCATCGTGCAGGCAGGCAGCCGGATGGCACCGTGAGTAAAAGCTCGGAATCGGAAGCCACCGACATGCGCCAGCCACAAAGACAGATGAGGGCGGGAAGACTCACCCCGTCAGGAAATAAATGGGTCCGTCTTCACAACCCAGCGAGACCTCTAGCAATTGCTGCCGCAAGAGATCCCACAGCACATGTCAGGAGGAGGGGCAAAACCAAAGGGCAGGCAGGAACTCATGGATATAAAATTATGACATTGTATCCAGACAGAGGCCCAGAAGGAACGAAAAGAAACATTTTCAGGGGAAGGAGGGTCAGTCTGTGAGAGAGCTATTTCCTCCGCACTATTCTGTTTTTTTTTTTTTTAATTTTATTTTAGTGAATCACTGTGAGATGTAGTTACAAGCTTTCATGTTTGAGTTACAACCACACAATGATCAAACACCCATCCCTCCACCAGTGCACGTTCCCCACCACCAATCTCCCCAGTAATCCACCCCCGTTTCCCGCCCTCCCCCTGCCTCCCTGGCAGACAATATTCCCCATCCTCTCTCTCTCCTTTGGGGCATTATGGTTTGCAATACTGAGAGGTTCTCATATCTGGTCCTTTATCTACTATTCTGTTTTTAATAAGGACACTCGTGTCGCCGCAGTGGGGAGGGAGGGTGGGTTGTCACTGGGCTATTATTACTCACTCTTCGGCTGCTCTCAGGCAGTTTTTAAATGATCAATGAGCCTCATTAGAATTAGAGAACTCCTTCAACCACGCTGAACCCCCACGCGCACCGACAGTCCTCAGCCAGGGGACCGATGTGGATCAGAGCACAGAGCATTTACTTTCCTGTCGAGGTTATGCTACTGGCGATTAAACCCAGCAGTGATCCGCTCACTTCAAAATGAACTAACCGTTACCAGGCAGAGAACGTTCTCCCTGCAACCAGCCTTCTAACCCTCGCAGCCTCTGAGCTTAAAAGAAGCGTCTTCATTTCTTTCATTCCTCCAGCTTCCTTCTATCTCCAGCAGAGTAACTTTAAGTTCACCTTGCCACGAAGACACTCGAATCCCGAGGTGGGGATAACCAGAGCTGCTTGGAAATTGGGGGTGGGGGCGGGGGACACACATACCCAGGGGCGCTCAGGAGTGACTCCTGATTGGCCTTTGGGGGGGACTACACACAATGCCAGGGATCATACTGGTGCAGCCTGCATGCACGGCAAAATCCTCCCCTCACATTCCCCCTACCTCCTGTACTGTACTGCCAACCCTCAAAGCTGTTTGTTATTTAGTTGTATTTTAGGCACGGTGATACACAGGAATGTTCAAAACGGCGTTTCATGCTTATGATGTTCCAACTCCACACTCTCGACCAGAGCGTCCACTTCCTTCCACCACCGTCCCAGGGTCCCCCTGCTCCTGCAAGCCACATCCCCACTCCCAGTACCCTGCAAGCTCAGCTCCCGAGACCAGTTCGGTTGCCTTGGGCCATCTGTCATTCCCTTAGCCCAGTGCTGTTCTTCACTGCTGTGATTCTCGACTCTGGCTTGCACCCTGTCATGGCAGTGATGCAGACCACTCCCCCCGCCCCACCCCCGCCCTTTCCCCTGCCGTGACCCAGGACTCGGAACCTTGGAGCAACTGATCTTTGACAGGCTGTGTCGAATTCAATACTTAACGCTCCAGTTTTCCAGCCATCTTCTCCTACCCAGAAATATAACCGAACGATCTCGGGGCTCTTGAAACGTTCATGATACAGTGTGAAAATTGCTGTCGGAGCTTTAGAAAATCTCCAGCAATTTCAGGGTTTACTAGCCAAACGTCTGTGGCTGGTGTGAGCTCACAGACAGATCACAACGGGCCTACACAGCTGGTCTAGCAGACAGCAGACTGCCGTTCCCTCTGGCCTTGCTACGAAAGGAGCTCCCTGTCCACTCCGGCTGGCCTCTCTCCTTCCCGCCCAGCTGCAGTGCCCAGAGGCCCGGGCATGTCTGGGGCTCGCTGAGCTGGGAAATGGCTCCTGGTGAAGCTCTTGGGTCCCAGGGGAGCTCAGCTTATGCTCGCTGGTCTGCAACAGAGGCACTGAGAAGCCCAGTCTAGCAGGATGAGATGAGAAACAGTATCTCAGGTCCGATCAGTTTGAAATGAAATGACACGTGTGAACCAGACATGGATCACCGGGTATTTTATCCTCGCAGACCACCTGGTGACTTGAAGACCCCGATACTCAGGCCCTATGAGGCACTGCAGTAAACAGCATCTGCCTCGCCCAGCTCTGCTAAGAGGCCTGTTCTCTGCAGCAGCGGCAGCAGCAGGAGCTGTCTGGGCTGGGAACCTGCTCTCTGGCTAAATATAGCCACACGACTGCCAGTCGGTCGGCTCCAGGTCTCTTAACAAACCATTTAAAGAGACGCTGGAAACAGACAGGTACACTTCTGAGTTCAAAGGGCAAGACATTGGACTCCAACGCTCGAACGGGTGTGGGAGAAAGTGGCTTCTGATCTGAATGTCTCATCCAAACTCCGTCTGGAAAACCTTTACCATAAATCAAGGGGAGAGATGACTTGGCAAGGCCCAACTGCCGTAATGGCACATCAGTTCTGGAACTCTGACACATGAGGTTGGGTGTGGAATCTGATTGTCTAGCCTGCACACCGAAGCAGCACTTGTCCCGTGACATTCAAGAGAGGCTCGGAGAACAAGGAAGCTCTCAAAACTGCCCGAAAGCACGACCCCTGGGTCCTCGCCATCAGGAGGACCCGGGAACTCCACGCCTGGCCTGATGAAGAGGGGATTTAAGTGAGAGCTGGAAGGGACCAAAGAGGGATACCAGTGTCTACGGAGCAAGAGGAGAAGGAAGGGAATGAGGACATCTGGAGTTTTCTGCGTGATACAGTGATTTATACAGAGTAACAAGTATATATTTTAACCCTGTTTCTTTTTTGTTTTTTTATTTCCTTGGTCCACACCTGGCAACGCTCAGGTATTACTCCTGGCTCTGCACTCAGGAATTACTCCTGATGGGATGCTGGGGATCGAACCCAGGTCGGCCGCATGCAAGGCCTTACCCACTGTACTATCGCTCCAGTCCCAAGATCCCTGTTCCTTATGCAGAGCTCCTGAAAGCCGTAGGATGTCCTAATTCAGGAGAATCAAAGAAAATTACTTGCTATTCATGACAAACATCTGAGTTAAGCTAATAAGGTGACTTTATGTGTTACTTATTTTGGGGTTTGGGGCAGTACTCAGGGCTTATTCCTCCTGGCTCTGGGCTCAGAGGTCACTCTTGGTAGGGCTTGACCCTTGTACTGAGAGGCAAAGCCCAGTACTCCAAAGACCTGCTGCTCCTCAGATCTGAGACCCCAGCCCGAGTCCACCCTACCCTGGTGCTCATCCTGGAATCTGAGGCACGGCTAGATCCAGCTGAGGTTCATCATGTGGAGGGCAGAAGAGTGAAGACTTCTAGGCTGGCCTGCCCCTCTGCAATGTGGCAGGTTGGGGCAGCATCCTGCTCCGTTCCATACCACAGGGCCTGAATGCGTATAGCCTCGGGGGCCAGGGAGGACAGACACATGTCCGATGCCTGCACACATGTTCATGCGACCTGCAACTGTCATGAAACAAGTTCAGCAGGAGGAAAATGAGGGGCCTTGAAAGGAGGTCAAGCCCCGGCTCCGTCCCTCTGTTTGCTTCTCCTCAGAGCTCAAGGGACCCAGCAACCACTCTCATCAATTCTCAGGAGGTCCCTGCCTAGACCCCAGGATGTGGCACTGCAGGGGACCCAGTCATGCTGGGGGCCACCAGGGCTATTCCCAGCAGTACCCTGGGGACGGCAGGGTGCTAAGGAGTGAGCTCCTGGCCCTGTGCCCTCTGAGTCATCTCTCCAGCCCTTGCTTTAACTTGTACAAACTTCCTAGTATCTCTGAGCCTCAGCATCCTCGTCTATGAAATGGGTGTGCTCTGCGAGCTGCTCTGCTGAAGCTCAGAGAAGCCCGTGAACGAAGTGCGCCGTGATCAGAGCGAGACTCAGTCAGGAGCAGTGAGAGAGAAGGCTGGGGGTGGAGGGTGGGAGCTCCGGTTCTCAGGAGACAGCGCCGGTGAGTAAAAATAGAAGAGCGGCCCCTGCTTTGAGCTGTGCGAAAGTGCACGCCAGAGGCAGACGGACGGGGGCCTCCGGGATTCCTGGGCGGCCTTCCTGCTTTGACAGGGAGAAAGGGAGACTGGGAGGCCCCAGCCCCAACTGCTAAAAATAGGGGAAGGCAGTAGACTTTGACCTTGTTGCCGGGCTGGCCTGGGCACTATGGAAACCGGGCTGCTCCCAGCAGGGAAAAAGGGAGTGTGGCTAGAAGCTGGGCAGGCTGGCAGCTGTGCCAAGAGGCCCGCGGTTGTCAGACTTCAGATTTCCTCATCAGGGACAGGCTGAGGGTGTCCATTTCCGCAGGCACCTCAATTCCGGGGCAATAAACCCAGGGCCAAGCAGATCGTTTCATTCTGGGCTCCCCACCCATCATCCAGCTTCTCCCCCGGAACACAACAAATTCCCTACCAGTGACCGGGTCCTCTAACCCCTCAGTCATGGGAGACACCCCAGAAGCTGGCTCCACTAATGCTGGCCGAGGAGTAAGTTGCTGCGGGAGGCCCTCGGGGATCCACACAAACTTCTCAGCACATCCCTGTGTGCCCTGAAAGACTGATCCCCCACACACACACACACCCTTAGCTAGCCCTGCAGGAGGAGACCAGCACCCCGGCAGATTGTGATAAACCCTTTCTCCTCCAGTAATTCCATAGCCCTGTAAAATGATCTCGCTCCCCTCCGCTTTACAGTGAGGACAAAGGTACCTCACAGTGGGTGCCAGAGAGCGCCTCCACTGGCAGTTCCCAAGCACAGATTTGGGTGGCGCTGTGCCACTTGTTAAAGCGACCTGCCCTGGGCGAAAGGCCTTGGTTGCACCATCTGGAGCGGAGATTCCCAGACTTGTGGGCCTGCCGCTCCCTCTCTAGAGTCATTCCGTGGGCTTGGAGACAGAGTGCAAAGGTGAAGGCCCTGGCTGCGCGTGGAGTGGGCCCTAGTCCAATCCTGAGCAAGGCTAGGGGTCACTCCTGAGCTTAGATCCAGGCCCTCGGCACTGCTGGGTGTGGCCCCAAATACACCCACCTCCAATTATCCTTCCTCTAAAGGAGAGAGAGAGAGAAGAGAGAGAAAGAGAAGGAAAGTGCCTCCCATAGAGAGAAGCTGAGGGTAGGGGGTGGGGGTTGCAGGATGTTGGTGGGGAGACGGGGGACACTGGTGGTGGGAAATGTACACTGGTGGACAGATGGGTGCTGGATCATTGTATGACTGAACCCATTATGACCAGCTTTGTAACAGTCTAAGTAAAGTAAGTAAGTAAGTAAAGGCCCTCCCGTTGATCGTCGATTTGCTCGAGCGGGCCCAGTAACGTCTCCATTGGAGACTTTGTTGTTACTGTGTCTGGCATATCGAATACGCCACGGGTAGCTTGCCAGGATTTGCCCTACGGGTGAGATACTCTTGGTAGCTTGCCGGGCTCTCCGAGAGGGGCAGAGGAATTGAACTCGGGTCGGCCCTGTTGGCTGCGTGCAAGGCAAACGCCCTACCGCTGTGCTATCACTTATCTCATGGATATCCAATTAAAAAAATTTTTTTAAAAAAAGTAATGTGGCAATCAGCTTAATCAGTGGCTGAATAATTAGCAGTACTCCAGTATTAAAAATAAATATATATCCTTCCTCCGAAAACCTACCATCTTCAGGTGCACAAGCAGGAAAGCGTGCCCCAATTGTACTTTTTTTTTTGGGGGGGGTCATATCCAGCAATGCACAGGGGTTACTTCTGGCTCTGCACTAAGGAATTACTCCTGGCAGTGCTCAGGAGACCATATGGAATGCTGGGAATTGAACCCGGGTCGGCCGTGTGCAAAGCAAACACCCTATCGGCTGTGCTATCACTCCAGGCACCCCCAATTGTACACAAAAAGTACAAGTGTCCCCGCCACTCCAGTGCCCTCACCGAAGGCAGAACTGTCTACTTTGGACACTAGATGTTGAAAAATAGGACAAAGTGTGTCGAAAGACTCGGGCTAAAGACACGGTTTGAGGGGGCCGGGGACAGAGCTCAAAGGGCTGGAGCACAGGCCCGATGTGGGCAGGGTCCGGACTGGATCCCTGACACTGCATGCCCACTGCAAAGCCGGGCCCAACCCGAGTAGCCCTCCAGCACCCATGGGCCTGAGTGTGAACCCTATAGAGCGGACAGTCTAGCCTGACTGTTCCCAGGATTACTGAGCGTTGCTTGAGAAGGCCCCGCTCTCCCCTACTAAATTCTGGAAAAGACTAGGTTCAAGATTTGTAGCGCGGCATCAAGAGTTAGGAAAACGTCCTACGGTGCAGGTCTAAAAACAGGATCGGCAGAATCAGACACAAGATGAACCAGAGGTTGGAGGAGTGAACTCCTACGGCAGGGACCGGCTCAGAGAACCACCGACAGGGAGCAGAATGGCAGGGATGAGAAGCTCCTGCTTGGGGGCCCAGAAGGATAGACCAGTGGGTAGGGAATTGGCCTAGCATGTGGTCGACTTGCGTTCGAGCCCCGACATCCTACAGGGTCCCCCGAGCAGAGCCAGGAGTAATTCCTGAGTACAGAGCCAGGAGTCACTCCTGAGCCATCGCTGGGTATGATCACCCACCCGCACTCAAACAGCTCATGTGGCCTGAGGGGTAACTCATTCCACCCACAGGGCCTGGATGGACGGCCTGAAGCGGAAACAGAACTGGGCTGGCGAGAAGGAGCACCCCTGGGAGGGGAGGAAGCACAAGGCCAGGTCCAGAGACCGGGGCGGACATGACCGCAGCCCGGCCAGGAGGAAGTTCTCCAACTTAGCAAGGGGGACCGAGGGGCAAGGAGGCCTCTCGGTTTGGTGACAGGGGACCCCAACCCCAGGTCCCCTGACCCTTATGGAGGGAAGGTGCTGGACCAGCCTGACGCAGGAGTCTGGCTGGGAAAGAAGCTGGATCATGTAACCCAGAGTCAGGGCCTGAGGGCAGCAAAGGTGGCAGCCAAGTGGGCAGAGGTCCCCAGCCAAGTCAGCCAGGGAGTCCCCACCTGGGCTTGCGGGAATTCAAGCAGGTGGTGGGGGATGAAGGGAGAGGGGAGGGGTCCCCAGTAATGAGGACTAGCAGCAGGAGGGTCTGTGGCAGAGAGGCTGGTGTGTGTCCCCCTTCTCAGCAGAGAAGCCCCGTGGCGGGGCTGACATGCCCACCGCCTTCCCGACTGAGTCCCTGCATACCTGAGATCAGGAAGCGCTCCGGGATGCTCCCCCCAACCCCCTTATTTTTTTCAGATGAGGACACTGAAGCCACCATGGAGGAGGTGGCAGAGACTGTCCAGGCCGTACACCCAGGGCAGTGCAGGGCCGAGAGGATGAGCAGGGCTGATGCAAGTCAGGGATGGGACTCTGATTGGGGGGGGGGGGGGGGGGGGGGTGGAGGGATGACTCCACGGCCCGCACAGGACTCGCAGGGAGACACGGGCAGAGACACAGGCGTCCTCCCTGGAGAAACGCATGGGCAGGAGGGGTGAGGAGACAGGCTGGGAGGGGCAGGGAAGGGAACGCAGGAAAGATGCAGCCTGGTGGCTGCAGTCTCCTGAGCAGGGGGCTGCAGCTGACTGGGACAAGTTGCTTGGGGTGGGGACCACACAGGGCAGTGGGGGGCACGGAGGGTTCCCGCGGACAGTGCAGGGGCTGGGCTGGGCCGAGCCTGTGCTCCATGCCCTGCACTGGCGCCAAGAGACACAGCGCGACTCTCCAGCACGGCTTGGCAGCCCTGGAGAAGCAGCTGAGGAAACAGATGGGCCTGCGAGCCGAGGGGACAGTCACGGGGGCGGGGACGCAAAGGACAAGCGAGGACACAGGTGAGCGAGTGGGCTGCGGGTGGGAGGAGTGGGTGGGGAAGATGAAGTTGGGGGCGGGGAGGCGGAGGAGGCGCAGCCACTGGAAGGCAAGGCTGCCCAGGCAAGAGGGCAACGGGAGTCACCAGAGGCCTTGAAGGAAGGGTGGTGAGGTCAGAGGTCAGAGGTCAGCCTGCCAGGCAGTCCTCCGAACTCCAAGAGGATCGAAAGAGACAAGGCAGAAGGGGGGGGGGGGGGGAGTCCCTCTCCAGAGCCCCTGGTGGTCTGGCGTCCGCTGCCCAAAGCCTGCAGCTGGGGACCGCAGAAAGAATCAGGAGCACAGTAAGAGACCGCCGGAAGGTTCACGGGGGCAAGCAGGGATGGGCCATGTCCCCGCGGAGTGGGACCGCTTCTTCCTAGGAGGCTCGGCATTGCAGAATCCAGTCCCGTCAGCCCGTGGACTCCTGCTACCCTAACCACTGCTATCCGCTCGGTTCTGGGTACCGACTTCAAGTGCCTTCCCACAGTGGGCACAATGGGCCTTGGAAAGTATCTAAAAAGTGTGCTTTGGGTTAAAAAAAAAAAAAAGGCTTCACTGTATATGAGAAGTCCCCTCTCTCCAAGGGACCTCTCGGGCACGGCCCTGACAGGCCTATCGCCTTACTTTGCCTCATGCTTTCTGAACGTTTATAACCACCGGTTCATATGTCTCACGCAAAGTGCTTAAGGCGCAGAAACGGGGGCGTGTGTGTGTCACAATCAACGCTTATCTCCAGATTGTTGAGCGAGTTACCTTTGAAACCCGAAGACAGATTTCATGGGGAGTGAGTCTCTGGGGAAAAAAAAAAAAGGTTTTGGGATCAGACTCAGTATACTCAGAGCACTGGTGCTGTGCAGGGGTTCACCAGGCCACACAGCCACACCCAGGGCCTCACCTCTGGAAGGCCCAGATCCCCTGGTACTGGAGTCGCCCCCTGGCCCCCCATTCCTCCATTTCCAGAGTGGGTCCAAGCTGCATGGAATTGTTCTCATGCTTCCACTGCGAACAGTTCCATCTCCGTCAAAGCCTGCAGTAAAGCCTTCGCTGGCTTAGCCCAACCTCCTGGAGGCTGCAAGATGTCTCCTTAGCAATGCCAGGACCCCCAGCCGCCCATACCTTGCTCCCCACCCTCCCCCCGACACACGCTGTCTGGCTGGGATTCAGCCATGTTCACAGTGCCTCTTCCACACATTACACAGAAAAGCAGCACCATTAAAAGAACTTCTGTCGGGCCTGAGTGATAGTGATAGAGCAGTGGTCAGAGTACTTGCCTTAAAGAACACCGACCCAGGTTTGATCCCTGGCAGCCCGTATGATCCTCTGAACCCACCGGAAGTGATTCCTGAGTGCAAAACCCAGAATAAGCCTAGCACTGCTGGGTGTGGCCCAAAACCAAGGAAAAAATAATTCTGTTATTTCTCCATTCCTACTTGCTCTACGGGTCCCGGGACTGAGATCTCCAAGCCTACTCGGATCAGGGCTTGAGCATCCTCCACCCAGATCCTCCAAATTCCAGTAGGCGGGGGTCACACCCACCAACTGGCCCCCTGGCGCCGTGTAATCCCATCAACGGCCAAGACTCAGAGACTATAAAACCCAGCTCCCGGAAGCGCGTGGCCGCATTTGCGGCCCCTTGACATCTTATCATCTCATTCCCACTTTGGACAAACTGGCAGGCTACCGAATGTAACCTGCCCACACTGCAGAGTCTAGCAAACTCCCCGTGGCGTGCCCAATATGCCAAATACCAGTAACAATGATGGGTCTCATTCTCCTAACTCTGAAAGAGCCTTGAATATGGCACTTTTTAAAAAATCTCAGGGCTAGGACGAAGGAGACGTTACTGGGGCCTGCTCGAGGCAATCGACTTCCTCTACAAAGGTACCCATGCTGTATTCACCTGTTTGAAAGCGTTTCCTAAATACATCCCGGTACCCCCTAGAGCCTCACATTCTCCTGGTCTTCAGCCTCCTCAAAGGCAGGAAGCATGAATACATTTCCCCGGCACCATCCCGCCAGCCCTACATCAACTGTGTTTGACTCCCGTTTTCCCCCACCAATTTCAGCAACGCTGACGTAAAATCAGCACAAAAAAGCTGTCCAGAGATGAATGGAAGGAATACATACCGCCACCTGGGTGGAGTCAAGGAACTGGAGGCCGAAGTAATCTGTTTCCACCAGGTCCAAGTAGTACACGACCTGATCAAACAAATCCTGGCCTTTGGCATGTTTCTGGAAGAAAACGTGGAGAGAAGCAAGTTTAGGATTGAATACCCAGGGAAGAAATAAAAAGGTTCTACTGCATGTAAGCATGTGCTCACACATGCTTGTGCATGCACGCGTGTGTGCGTGTATGCACACACACACACACACACATACACACACACACACACACACACACCAGCCAGATCTGGGTTCAACTCCTGATACCATATGCTGCCTCGAGCATGCACAGAAGCACTCCTGGAGGGTCCCAGCACCCGGAGTGGTTCAGTGAATCTGTGCACCTTAGGGCCCTGGACCGAATAAGCTGGCTCAGTGGGCTGAGTCATTGGGTCTCCTGAGCACTGTCTAAGAGTCCCCCCCCGTCCCCCCGCCCTGCCCCCCTTCAATACAAAAGGCAGAACTAAATTGGACTGTCAAGGTTTGCGACAGGGTGATAACACTTGGGGGAAATTAATTACAACCAAGGCGGGCTGAAGGGGGTGTTGGCAGGGAGGGGTGGTGGGTGGGAGGGAGCCCTGGAGGGTGTCCAGAGGCTGGCAGGACTCCCTCTCCTCACTGGGCAGCGGGACGAGGCCGTAGGGCTTTCTAGTATTTTCTCCAGCGCCACTTCCTGCGCTGTCTGTGTATGTCTGTGTCTGTGCCCCGCTAAGCAGCAAGAGCCAAACTACAGCTCATAACCCAGCCCGCCCCCCTGCCCCCGGCTGCCCCTCCTGATGGAAGGCTCCCTGGAAGGAGCAACTCCCCAGAAGCAGAGGGTTCAGGGTGTGCTGGTGTCCTCGGGAACATGAGCCACCAGAGAGAAAGGCTGCGGCTGGGGCGCACCGCGCCGATCAACATCCCAGAGCACTCTATCGGAGGAGAAAGCGGAAACCAGGAACATCCCTGTGACAGCATGTGCCCGCCAGACTTCCAAAGACGTCAGGGTTCCACCACCTGAGGACATGTAGGAGTCACCTAGGGGCCCCTGGGCAGGGCAGGAAACCAAGAAATGAGCAACAACGAAGACTGTAGGATGGACCCCCTGAATGGCTTTCTTCCCCGATCGTCTTTCATTGTCTTCTGGCAGTTGGTAGAACCTGAAATAACTTTGGTTTTTATTTATTTATTTATTGCTTTTTGGGGTCACACCCGGCATTGCACAGGGGTTACTCCTGGCTCTGCACTCAGGAATTACTGCTGGCGGTGCTCAGGGGACCATATGGGATGCTGGGAATCGGACCTGGATCCACATTGTGCAAGGCAAACGCCCTCCCCGCTGTGCTATCTCTCCACCCCCGATAACGTTGTTTTTCAACCCACTGCTCTGGGGCCCAGGAGATAAGGCCTGGCATGCACCTGATCCAAGTCTCATTCACCACACCACATGGTCCCCCAAGCACTGCTGGGTGCAGCCTGGAGGCCCCCTGAGTGCCGCCAGTTTAGATCCTGGAGGTCCCCACATTGTCCGGGTCATCCCAGCTTCCCAGCGCCCGAGCAGCACTGCGTCCTCAGGCCCTTGCACGGAACCAACAAGCCCAGCTGGCTGAGAATCATTGGCAGGGACCCCAAGAGGCTTGAGACGGTCCCAATAAAGTACCCAAAACTGGCCCAGCTCTGGGTGCATTTGCATGAAGACGGAGGGGTCGGCCCTGACTGCCCCCACGGACAGAGGCAGCCCCCGGGCACCTGCAGGCAGCCTGTGGTTCTACAGCCCATATCCACCCTCATGCATCACAGACTGGGGGCGCCCTGTCATGTCTCAGGCTTCCAGAACAGGGCGTGGGCCACCCCCACCCCAC
Organism: Sorex fumeus; assembly: GCF_029834395.1. Taxonomy (NCBI): domain Eukaryota; kingdom Metazoa; phylum Chordata; class Mammalia; order Eulipotyphla; family Soricidae; genus Sorex; species Sorex fumeus. Next base: position 44,221,564 of record NW_026606091.1, read on the forward strand.
CAAAGACAAAACAACCCACCATGCTGGCATGCGTCTCCTAGCCTTCCATCCTATGGCCGTTCAGAGCCCTACACTGCCTTCGGGGCCCGATTATCTGGGCATCTGGGCTTCGTTAGGCAGGATCGGATGACAGGAAGGGACAAACTGGGGTCTGGTCTAGGACGTGCCTCTACTGTGACCTTCATTCCTAGCTCCACCGAGTCCAGGCCTCCTGCACGTCCCCCACAGCTGCCAACCAAATGCGGACATGGCGCCCTGAAAGGCATGGGCTGATCTACAGCCACACGGCCCCGAAGGCGCCAACCTCATGTGAAGCGCACGGGTTGCCCAGACCTCGCCAGTCCAGCTTCTTCCCTCTGTGGCTCTCCTTCTGCGGGCTGGGGGCTGAGGAGACACGCAGGGAGGCAATTCCAGCCCCCAAACATCTATGCATGAAGAGCGAGGTTAGCTGGGGTTTCTCCATCATTTCTGATCTTTTCTGATGCCGTTCTAAAAGGGCTCTCAATTTAGAAAAAATTGAGGCAAAAGATGGGAAAGAAGCTGCGGGGGGGAGGGTAAGAGAAAGGCAGAGTGAAGGTCCTTCTGCTGTGCCAAGACTGGGTCCACTCCTGGCAGCGTTGAAGCTTTGGCAGTGAGGGAGTGGTAGGGAGAAAACGGTCCTTGGTCTCCTGGGCAGAGAGCATCCCCATGGCTCCTTCCAATGGCTACAGATGAGTTAAGGAGGGACAGGATGGAGGGACCTCCGACCTCAGGCGCCAGTGAGCGTGACAAAGAGGACAGGTCAGAGACTTGACCAGCCACCGCTCCTTCTTCATGCCTTGCAGTGTCTACTCTGAGAACCAAGAAGGCTCTGGAGAACTCAGTATACCTGTGTTGCCAGCTAGGACCACACACACAGCCATGACAGCACCCACACACACACCCACACCCACACCCACACTCACACTCACACTCACACACACATGCCCAGGACTACCCCCCCCCCACACACACAGCCTAAACAGCACACACTTACACACACACACACACACAGGACTACCCTCCCCCAACAGCCAGGACAGCACACGCACTCACACACACACACACACACACACACACACAATCACAGGTCCAGGACTACTCTTACCCCCACACTCACACACATGCCCAGGACTACACCCCCCGGCCCACACACACAGAGCCAGGACAGCACACACATGCCCAGGACTAGCCCCCCATACACACACACACACACACACACACACACACACAGAGCCAGGACCACACCATATTCCCCTATACAGACACTGTTAGGGGCCGGTATCCAAAAGACCCTAATAATTTCAGCCAGGCAGACACACAGACACACACACACACACCCTTGTTCCGAGCTGCCACCCTCCTGCCTGCCTCCCGCGCTCACGCTGTCTCTGTGCTGAGTCTGGCCACAGTCACGGGCACATGTGGGGTCTGGGATCAGACAGGCCTCTGAGACAGACCCAGCAAAAGCGCCAACAGACAGAGCTTTCACGCGCGGCAGCCTGAAACACGGGCACGGGCTCATTAAAATCTTCTCAAAGGGAGAATTGCAGAACAAGAGCCCGGGGAGCTGGGTGGCCCTCCCAAGGCCGTTTTTACCTAAACACAATTTTGAGGCGATTAAGTGAAGTGCTGTCTAGAGGTTACGATAGATGTGTTAATGTGACAACACCGCAAGCCACTGCTCACTGCCTCCTCTGCAGAAATGAGATCTTCCTCTCTGCCACAAATCCCAGCCCACAGGCTCCTGCAGAGACAGCGCAGCGGGATGAATGGAAGCAGCCCTCACCCAGCAAGCCCTTGGGCAGCAAAACATCCCCCCAGAAGCTAAACCCCCAGGACTCAGTAGTACCATATTTCTCCCTGCCTTTTGGGGGGCCGGGAGGAGAGAGGGTCTCCCACACAGTGCTGGGGAGGGGGAGGGGGCAGGTGCCACTCCCAGCCTGAATATTTGCGCCTGAGGATGCTGCCCAGGGCCCTGTGATGCTGAGAATCACAAGGCCCACCCCAGAGGGTGACCAGAGACACACCCAGGGAAGTTTAGGAGGCCACTTGGTGTGGGGATTCACACAAGAATGACCTGCCCCCTGACCCTTGTGACCCCCGGCCCCTTGCTTGTCCTTCTTTTATTTATTTGTAATTTTATTTTTTTGCTATTTGGGTCACACCCAGCGATGCTCAGGGGTCACTCCTGGCTCGTGCCCTCAGGATTTCTCCTGGCGGGGCTCGGGGAGACCATCTGGGATGCTGGGGATTGAACCCAGGCTGGCCACGTGCAAGGCAAACGCCCGACCCTCTGTGCTATCGCTCTAGCCCCTTGCTTGTCCTTCTGCAGCACACACAGCGTGTGAAACCTCCCTCAAGGCCAGGCCACCATCCTGGAAGTCCACGACGCCACCCACTGATCGGCAAGCAATGGTCTCCAACACAGCAGCAGGGCAGTGAGCACCACCCTCGAGGTGGGAGGGAGCACCTCCCTCTCTGCCCTCTCATTCCTCTTCCCGGGCCCTGCGTCTGCGAGTCTGGCTGTGGCGGTTCCCGTGGCTCTGTCAGGAGCCCAGAATAACCAAGCTCATTAAAAACCTGTGCCAAGTCAAAGCCCGGTGGTGGCGGCGTCAGCGGGAGACCGAGCCAGGCAGATAGCCAGTGGGGAAAGGGGTGGCTGGGGCGCTGCCCGCACAGGCCATTCAGACACCTCCTGCATCCCAGTCACAGATGGTCCCACCGCCGGCATGAGCAGCCCTACGGGGCCTCTCATGGCCACCTGTGGCCTGACCCAAGCACCGTGCAACAGGGTGACCGCAGCCTCAGGAGAACAGAGCTGAGACGCCCGCCCGGCCTCATTAGAGTCATCAGCCAGATGGGCAGATGACTCCCGGAGCCTGAAAGGAGGAGATGAGCCACAGGAGAGGGGACGGATGCCAAGGATTGAAACGGAGATGCTGGGCACCGGGCAGGCAGCCACCGGCCACAGGAGGCCTCTCCTTGCAGCTCGCAGGGCTCCCCTCTGCCCGAACAACCCCCACCCTTGCACCCACCTTCACCCTAGCCTGAGCAGGTGTGCTCCTGCAGAGCGGTTGCCCTGAAAGCCCATCATCCCTGTCTGCAGAGAGGCCGCCCGCAGCGCGGATTCTGGACCATCAATCCCACGCCACCCAGCCATGGGACATCTCTGCCAGGCCGAGCCATACCCTGGGCTCCAGTCACCGCAGAGAGGGGTTCTCCCGTGCTATGACATGCACTCCAGCACACACAGCGAGCGGGTGCTGACCTGGCAGCTCTGCTCGGGCAGTTCCTCGGTTTCTGGGCTGCCTTCTTCCTCCAAGCCCATCCCAGCCCGCCTGCCACAAGAAGCCAATCCCCGCACGTTTCAGGAAGTCTGTGTTGCTCCACTGATTGCATTTGTGGGGTGGAGGGGGCCCACCCATCGGTTCTCCAGGTTTCCTCCTGGTTCTGTGCTCAGCAATCACTCCTGGTGGTGCCGGGGGGATCCTGTGCCGTGTTGGGATTGAACCACGATCTGCTGCAGGCAAGTCAGGTGCCTTAAGATCTGTACTATCTCTGTCTCTCTGGGCCCTATTCAGTTTCTTGGGGATGTGCCCCATGCTTGCACCCACCCATTTCACCAGCTGACATTCTAATTATTAAGCCCTAATATCCACTGGCACTTACTATTAGGAAAGCACTCATCAACTCACTTTTTGTTTTTGTTTTGGGGCCATTCCTGGTGGTGCTCAGGGTTTATTCCTGGCTCTCTGCGCTCAGGAATTACTCCTGGTTGGCTCGGGGGACCATACGGGATGCTGGGGATCAAGCTCCGGACAGCCGGTGTGCAAGACAAGCACCTCACCTGCTGTACTGTCACTCTGGCCCCACCCAGCTGACACTCTGAAGCTCCCCAACACAAATGCTGACGAGGCTCACAAAGCAGCAGCAGTTCCCGACGGTCTTCAAACAACCCACTTTTAACAAGTCTGATCTTCCCATTTCAACTCTCTGGGGGTTTTTATAGCCAGCTGAGTAGGACCTGAGTACCTTCCATCATCCCTCCTTCCAGAGCCCCGGCTCTCTGATCTTTTTGCGGGGGTTGGTAGGAGAAGCTAAACCCAGGGAGGCTCAGGTTCTATTCCCAGCACAACTGGGGGTGGGGGGAGCAGGGAGGAATTCCCTATAGTGCTCAGGAGACCATGTGCTGAGCAGGGATGAAACTCAGGTCCCTCACAAACAAAGCAAGAGTTCCCACCCTCTGAGCTAATCCCTGGCCCTCCCCCATCTGAATGCAGACAAGGGCACTGGACCCTGGGATTTGAAAACATATAGCACTGTGGCCTCATCTTTTTATTTTTTTACTTTGCTTTTTGGGTCACACCTGGCAATGCACAGGGGCTACTCCTGGCTCTGCACTCAGGAATTAACTCCTGGTGGTGCTCAGGGGACCATATGGGATGCTGGGAACCGAACCCGGGTCGGCCACATGCAAGGCAAATGCCCTTACCCGCTGTGCTATCACTCCAGCCTCACCATGATCAGGGAGCAGAGAGAAAGCTCAGTGGGCTGAGCTCATGCTTTGCATGTAGGGGGTGCGGGTTCCATCCCTGCCACTACATTGTCCTCGCCGCACCCCAGTCTCAGCCCCAGCCCTGCTGGAAGAGGCCCATGAGCACCACCAGTGTGGTCCAAAAAATCCAAAGTAGTAAAAATAACTCTTATAGGGGCAATGACCAGGGGCCTTGAGCTTCTCTATGGCACAGAAGTGAAGTATCTATACATACCTAACCCTAGTGGTTAGATCCAACAGTACTGGAAGCCTAGGCCCCAAATTACAACAATTAAAACTTAAAAAAACATAACAATTGAGGTGTCAGGTTAGGGGGTAGGAAGCAATCTGCAGTGAGTGATGGAAGGATAAGGACAAGAAGTGGTGGGACTGGAGGAGGGAACAGAGTATGCCTGAAAACCCAGTGCAAATCACGGCCACCTTCGGGCCAGTCGGCTTGAGGGACTTTTTGCAAATCTACTATTGGTCCCTAGAAAACAACTTCCTTTCCAAGTGTTGAAACAGCCCAAGTTTAAAGAGCTCTCAGAACTCCAGCTGGGACCGTGGTGAGCTAGCTTCCTGGTCAGCAGTTCTCAGAAGGGACCTGCCTCCAGGCTACTTGCAACCGTTTCTAGGAAGTGCTGGGTGCCTGGCTGCTCACCCTCTAACCCCCTACAACTAGTCGGGAACTAACCGGCTGATTGTTTAATAGGAAACAAGACACAGACAGCCCAAGGATCTCAATCTCCACTGTCATCCCATGCAAATCATCACGAAACATACACACACACACACACACACACGCATGCCTTCACACATACACATACACACATACATACACAAACACGCACATGCATACACACACACACACACACACACACACACACACACCCCTGGGCCAGGGAATAACTCAAACGGCTAGAATGTGCACATTTTCACTCAAAGGCTTGAGTCCAACTGCTGGTACATATGGTCCCATGATCATCGCCATGCGTGACCCCAAGCCCACACCAACCACAGAGATGAAAGTTGCAGAGCACCGGCAGTGTTAAATAATTAAATTATTTAATTAAATAACCCTCCATCTGCCCCTCGCCAAATACATGTGTATGGGTGTGTGTGTGTGTGTGTGTGTGTGTGTGTGTGTGTGTGTGTGTAAAACTGTTGACTCCTGGAGGCCATAAAAACACGTATTTGAGATTCCCGTTCTGGGGAAACGTCACCATGAATGAGAAACCTCATCTCTGCCATTGGCAAGCTCTGGGGATTCCGAAGAGCCAAATGAGGAGAAGAGCCCTTGCAGCGGCTGGACTTGAGGCCAGGCCTTGAGGGGGATATGGCAGAGCGGAAGACGCGAGGTTTACATGCAGGACACCCTCCTTTCCATCCCAGCGCCGCAACCCAAAATAAACTCCTTAAAAAAAATAAAAATTCTTGGTTCAGAGCCACAGATAGCACAGTGGGTAAGACGCTTGAGTTGCATGTGGCCAAGGTGGGTTCAATCCCCGGCATCCCCTAGGGTCCCCTGAGCACTGCCAGGAGTGATTCCCGAGTGCAGAGCCTGGAGCAACCCCTGAGCATTAATGGATGTGGAGCCCAAACAAACAAAAATTTAAATAAAATAAATGAAAGTCCACCTTCCAGTTGAAGAGACATCTGATGTGCACGAAACGGACCCACTGAATAGAGAAGGAGACCAGGTCTGAGAGAAACTGCACTGGCAGGTTCAGACTGCTCCTAAGTGCAGGCCCTGCCCTAGACTCTTAGCTCCCTGCACCTCGTCCCACTGTTAGCTACCCAGGCCCGTACACCCCTCTCTGGGCTCCCAGCACACACACTGTGCTGCAAACAAGATCCGCGGAAGTTGGATTCAGCACCAAAGCCATAGAGGCTGCTCCTGAGTGCAAGCTGGACGGCTCAGCCGCTCGGTGCAGCAGAGACCAGACACTCTCTGCTGGCTCTGGAAAGCTCCAGCAGAACGGAAAAGTGGATTCCTTGCTCGCAAGTGAGCGCAGACACCAAGACACTGCTATGAGGGGGCACAGCCACCGTCTGGGCCGCTCCTGGAAATCCAATTCTGGTAAAGCAGAGCACATGGTATTAATTTCCTGGCTCGCCCGGCATAGCCATCTCTTGGAAGTCAGAGGAAGTCACAAAAACAGCTGCCCATCATTTTGATCCACCAGGAAGTAAGAATGATTTCCCGAGGCAGTGATGATGATCAGCTTGGTATGAGCGGGAGGGGGCCCCCACCCACGGGAACCAGAGTCTTCACCCACCAACGGGAAGGGGCTCCCCACCGTGCAGATGTCAGGTGGAACGAACCACCGGCGACTCCCAGAAGTCAACACAAGATGAGGTGGCACGGGGTTGTATGAGTGCTAATGACGCAAGGGGCTGGGCCTGGGCTGACGCACACACTCGGAGTCTGGTGGCATTTCCCATCTCAGCAGAGGTTTGGAGATCCAGTTTGTTCCCCTCCGAGCTGCCCTCTCATGAGGTATACCCCAGACTCATGGAACCCCTCTTCCCATCAGCATGGGATACCTAACAACTCCATTTCTGCCTCCCAATGCCCACTCAAAGCATGCCTAAACCTAATGTGTGTGTGTGTGTGTGTGTGCGCGTGTGCGCGCAGGCACACAAGCATGTGCTTTCTCATATTTGAAAGCTACTTGATTCAGGCAACCCTGAAACTGCCTTCCCCCAACGTTTAGCTTTCCATCCTCCAAAGGAAACACCAGGGCAGAGAGATGGTTTGCAAGCCAGATGATGAGAGGCCATTATGTTCGATCCTCAGCAGTTGGGCTCTTCCTTGCCTTACATCTGCATGGCCCCAGGTTCGAGCCCAGCACCACCAAAACCAAAATCAGAGAAACATTAACACAGTACTCACTGAAGGAACACTGTGGGGTAATTTGGAGGGACAACAGCTACAGTCACACCGTACCACTCTCTCAACTGTCAGGGACAGTGACAAACCAGACAAGACTCCCTGACGTGTTGCCAAGCCTACTTCCAATCCTGGCACCACACAGGTTCCCCAGCGAGGAGTGATCCCTGAGCACAGACGCAGGAGTAAGCCCTGAGCACAGCCAAGTGTGGCCCCAACGTGCCCTCCCTTCCTCAGCACCCCCCGCTTCCCTAAACAACACCACCATGGAGATTTAAAAGGGTCTCAATGACTTATATGGGAAGAGTTAGGGCTTGTGTTATTCTTTTTTTTTTTTTTAAGCTTTTTGGGTCACATGGCGCGATGCACAGGGGTTACTCTTGGCTCTGCACTCAGAAATTACTCTTGGCGGTGCTCGGGGGACCATATGGGATGCTGGGAATTGAACCCAGGCCGGCCATGTGCAAGGCAAACGCTCTACCCGCTGTGCTATCACTCCAGCCCCTGTGTTATTCTTTCAAGTGGTGTGTGTGTGTGTGTGTGTGTGTGTGTGTGTGTGTGTGTGTGTTTATACAGAATGGGACCTCCTGAAACTGGAAGGGTTTGGTTCCACCGCCACCATATAGAATGGGACACTTTGTGATTTTCAAGGCAAGATGTTGGTTCTGAGGCAAGAACCAATGGCCCAGCAGAGTCCAAAGGTTCTGAGACTGAGTCGCTGAGAGGGCCAGGTGCAGGTGTGCCCATCACAGCTGTGGGCAGCCTTCCGGTCACTGCTGCCTGAGACTCCCGTGGGACGCTGGCCAGTGGCCTGACCACAAGAATCTCCTGACCGAGCCCCACCCAAATTCTTGACCAGAAAACATACGAGCTACGAAAAATGGCAGCTATTTGCAGCCACCCAGCATACACAACAATGGCTCTCCAAACCGAAAGTCACGCTTGAATACACGCGGCTGGGGCACAGCGGCTACAAGGCACACAGATACCTAGTCAACGTCTCACGCCTTGGCTAAGAACACGCTTCCTGGGAAATCTCCATACTCCGATGGTAACTTAGGGATCCCGATCCCTTGCTTGGAGACAAGTCGGGTGATAAGCATGAATTCTTTGAAAAATTTTCAGAGAAGGTTAAATTTTATATTGTTTATATTTTTACTGAATCATCGTGAGATACAGTTACAAAGCTTTCATGATTGAGTTTCAGTCGTATAATAATCAAACTCTCATCACTCCACCTGTGTACCTTTCCTACCGCCAATGTCCCCTGTATCCCTCCACCCCCACCCCATCCCACCCCCTGCCTCTATGGCAGGCACTTTCCTTCTTACTCTTTCTCCATTTTCGGGCATCATGGTTTGCAATACAGATACTGAGAAGTCACCATGCTTGGTCCTTCATCTACTTTCAGCACACGTCTCCCATCTCGAGAGATCCCTCCAACCATCACTGACTAAGTGATCCCTTCTCGATCCCAGAGGTTAAATTTTAAAACCGTCCTACCTAGTGCCTAAGACCCAGTCAGCTGGTCAACAGAACTGAGCGTGCTGCAGGGGCGTGGGTGGTTGGTGTGAAGTCAGGACACTGTACACACAGAGCCTATCACTAATGGTATCATAAATCATGGTGCCTAACACTGTCAGTTTAAGTGAAAGAAAAGCTATTCTGTGAAGACCACTTTTTGTTTTGTTTTAGGTCTATCCCCGAGAGTATTTAGAGGCTTGGTGCTCAGAGGATCAATGCATTGCTGGGGATCGAACCTGGGCCTCTTGAATGCAAAGCATGAACTCCAGTCCGCTGAGCTATTTCTGCTGTGCCAGGCCACTAATGCTTTTTTAAAGGACATTAAAAAATTGAGTGCTTGAATGTCAGAAACTGCTCTACTTCCCATTCATCAACTACAAATTAGGAATACAAAAAAAAAAAAAAAACCTTGGGGCCAGGGAGGTGACTCAAACGACCAGAGCTCATGCTTTGCATGTGGGATCCAGGAGTTTGAACCCCCACATTGCAGGGTCCGCCTAGCACCACCAGGCATGGGGAGAAAAGAAAAAGGATTCAACAAGTTGCACTAAAAAGGGGGTCTGTTACAAATAGACATAGTTAACCAATACAATATTAAGTTTACTGTTGATTCCTGATTTAAACACACCAACGTGAAAGAGGGCTTTAAGGTACCTGGAGGAAACTAAACAAATACCATGGCATTAGATGACACTGAGACATCCCTGTTCGTTTTGTTGAGAATGGCAATTGGACGATGGATATAATTAGTTTCTTTGCATCTCTCTCTCTCTCTCTGTCTGTCTCTGTCTCTTACACACACACACATTTTTCTTTTTTTTTTTTTTTATTAGTGAAACACCATGAGGTACAGTTGTAGATTTACAATTTTTTGTGCTTGGGTTTGATTATACAATGATCAGATACACATCCCTCCACCAGTGCCCATTTTCCACCACCATGGATAATATCCCTCCCACCCCCATCCCCCCATCCCCCCTGTCTCTGTGGCAGGGCAATCCCCTGTGTTCTCTCTCTCCTTTTGGGTGTTGTGGTCTGCAAAAGAGGCATTGAGTGGCAAACATGTTCAGTCCATAGTCTACTTTCGACATGCATCTCCCCTCCTGGGAGGATCCTCCCAACACCCTTATTTGGTGCTCCCTTCTCTATCTGAGCTGCCCTTTCCTACACACACACATTTTTCAATCCATCAAGAGATACACACTTAAATATCAAGAGTTTAAATGATAATTTACTTGGGAGTTGCTGTGAAATGCTCGTGAAAAGCCGGAAGAAATAGTATGAAACAGCTATTGTGTGCCTGAGTTTCATCACACTCTTCTCCTTTGTGGATTTTCAAGTCTCCTTAAAGTGTCTGGCAACCCCATACGGTCCCCAAGTCAGGAGTAAGTCCTGAGTAGCAAAGGATGGACCCCCACAGTCCCCTTCCCAAAAAAAAAAGTGCCTGGAGCTGGAGGTTTGTAGTTTATCAGCATATCTGGCCTGAGGTTGGCCTTGGAGAATCCAAGGAACAGGGCTGGGAAGAGGAGACCATGCCCACAGCACAGGGAACGCGCTAGAGGAGGCAAAGGCGCCTGGCTCCAAGCTGTGCTACCAACTCACTCTCTCCTGCGTTCATAAAAGCAAGTACGTTAAATGCAACACACACACACACACACACACACACACACACACTCACTCACTCACTCACACAGAGTCTTTATGCAAATCAGCATCTCCCTGAGACCTGAAGCCCCATTTCAGCCCCACGCCCCCTGTCCATGGTATAGCTGATAAAAGCACTAGTGTACTCTGTGCTCAATTTCACAAATCCCTGATAGCAAGCGAGAATGAGCAGCAATGACAGCGACATCTTCTCCACCCGGACGCCAACGCTCAACATTTCACCCTCGCTCACTGCACAGGGACAACCATTTCCTCGCCTGGAGAGCTGTCGAGGGACGACACAGGAGGGACTTTTCAACTTGAACGCAAACCAAAAATGAGGTGCAAACGTTTGAGATGGAGGAAGACAAGCTCCCAGGTGGACACTGCTGGATGTCCAGCTCTATCCTTGCAGCTGCATTCCCTCAGAAAGTTCTAGAATCAGCTCTGTCAAGCGCCCTGTGGTAGAGAATGCGTCAATCTGACCCTGGGACCAGACTTAGTGTCTTTCCTGGGATGATCTCGAGAAGACAGCCTTTTAATTTTGAATTTTTCAAATTTTATTAAAGAACCGTAATTGACAAAGTTATTGATAGCTGAGTTTTTAATGTGTCATGTTCTTGCACCAATCTCACGACCCGTGCTATCTTCCCTCCTGCCCCACCCCAACCCCACCCCACCCCACCCAGGCTGCCTCCTTGACAGGCACTTTCTCAAGCTGGATGGCTGTAGGTTGGATCTCATGCGTTCGGGGTTGCTGACTCTTGGTTCGGACGCTGTCAACCTCCCACATAACTCATGGGCCAGAAGCCTGTGACCCCTACTCCCTCATTACTTCCCTTCCTCATCTTCTTATTTTCCGGCTCAATTTCTTTATTTCTCTTCCTCTTCTTATATTATACGCTATGAAGATTCCCTCGATGGGAACAGAAAGGCAAACCCAGCATTTCTGCTTCAGAAAGGTTAAGAAGACACACACACACACACACACACACACAGAGAGAGAAAGAGAGAGAGAGAGAGAGAGAAAACACCTGAGATCTCAGTATTAAAAAAACTACCAGGATAGAAAGCTTGTAACTATCTCACGGTGACTCAATAAAATTTAAAAAATAAAGAAAAAAATAAAGAAAATTTTAAAAAAAAAAAAAACTGCTTCGTTTGGCCTTTTTTTTTTTTTTGGACTGGGAAGTTGGGGAGGAGGGTAAGACTAGGAGAAAAGAAAATGAAATAAATTTGTGCCTGACTAAACAGGAACATGCAATTAACATGATGGATGTTTTCGTGCCAGAGGTTGAGTTTGAAGCCAGCTTCTGGATGAAGGATGCCCTGAAAGTAAATTGCCAAATTGCTTTTTTTTTTGCCAGTTCCCTACCTTGCTGAAAGCAGGTAAGTTCATAGGAAAGTATGAGCTGCTTCCCAGGGAAAGCTTGGTTACAAGAACCAAGACTGGAAAGCTCAAACTTTGGGGTGAAGGTTGAGTGCCCATCCACCCAAGCAATTTGGGAAGAAGACAGCTTGGCGCTGGAAGCTTCCCTAACCACCTTGTCACCCTGCCCACCCCACCCCCTTCGTAGCTACTGCCCCTTTTCTCCGGAGCCCATCAGAGCTTGGAAAGTCGTGGTTTGCAGAAATGCTTCTGAGAGGCAGCTCTGTGCCCGAGCTCAGGCTGAGCTAGAAATCTGGGTATGTCTTACAGAGGAAGGATGTTGAGGAAGGGGAAGATGGGTTTAACAGAACGGACCCCAAGGTTTGCCCACAGGACATTCCCAAAGATTCCAGGTAGCAACAGTATTCCCAGGAGTTGAGCACATGGAGGTTAGGGGTCTTGGGGCCAGTAAATGGGCTGACTTACAAAACCAGCCATCCCCCAACCCACAGCCTGAAACTTGATCCCAAGCACCTGTATCTGCTAGTGTCTGGAGATAAAGGGCCTGGACAGGGAGATGATTAGGCTCCATGAGTTTGTGAAGGTGTGCCCTAATCCAGTCTGACTAATGTGTTAACAGAACAGCCCAGGTGGGGAGCCAGCAGGGGTACGGTGGGGGTGGAGGGGAGAAGAACAGGTCTGCAGAGGAGAAAGAGGGGCATGCTAGAGGGCAGGGGCCAAAGGGCAACTGGTAGGTGTCCGCCTTGCACAGAGCAGACCCAGATTAGATTCCCAGGCAAAGTGATCCCTGAGCACAGAGGCAGGAGTAAGCCCTGAGCACTGCCGGGTGTGGCCCCCACAGAAAAACAAATAAAAGTACAAGCTAGAGGGTGGACTGAGTGGTCACCTGGAAGCCACGGAGAAAACTCAGTAAACTACTCCCCAGGCACCTGCCGCTCAGACCAGCAAACCCTTGGCGCTGCGAGTTAATCCATTTCTCCTGTCAAATCACCAGGCCAGCAGGGGAGGAGCAGGTCATAATCTGGGCCCCACTGTGTACAGCCAGCATGCTCCCAACTGGGCCCCAGAAGGGTGGGGGCCCACCTTCTGCCCAAAGAATAGAGGAAACCCCCCTCCCTAGCCACACACACCCCTGTCCCATCGAGTGACCATCAGAGGCAAAGGGTCCGGGCAGGAACAGCAGGCAGAACCCACAGGCTGACTCAAGACTCAAGCCCCAGGAACCTCCCACCCCACTCTAAGGGGATCCAGGGGTTCCCCAGGAGGGAAACGGACCAAGAGACCAGTTCCCAACAGTCAGATTCCTTGGGTCCCACCAAAGCCAGTGCCATCCTTCTTTTTTTTTGCTCTTTGGGTCACACCCGGTGATACACAAGAGTTATTCCTGGCTCTGCACTCAGGAATTACTCCTGGCGGTGCTTGGGAAGCCATATGGGATGCTAGGAATCGAACCCAGGTCGGCCGTGCGCAAGGCAAATGCCCTACCTGCTGTGCTATCACTCCAGCCCCGCCAGTGCCATCTTAACACGCAGCAGAGAGCAAAGAAGCCTGGCCCCTTGACCAGGGATCCCTTCAAAGGCCAAGCCACAGCCCTCTGCTACGCGCTGGGCCCTGAGCTGGGAAGACGCGTGGAAAGGCCAGTCACGCAGCCGCCTCATCTGCAGTGACCTCCGCTGTTAGGACATGAGCTAGCACTGCTGACCACTCATCTGAGCCGCTACACAAGGAAGCTGCCTTTTTATAGCTGGCCTTTACAGTTTCGGTTTTCTGCCTCTTTTCCTTTCTTATTTATTTATTTTTGGTTCAGTGAGTTAGTAGCCTTTAAAAAAAAATCTTCCTCTTATTCCTACTGCCCACATCCTCTGCCTGCAAGGCAGAGTAATACACACAGATGGAAAAAGGAAGGGCTGCTTCCAGCCTGTCCAGAGGGAGGTTCAGGGACATAAGATGCCATGACCGAGACCCCATCCCCCAGGTTATGGTATGGACTGAGTGTGGGCAGAAGCCTGAGCCGTACCCCCCAACACTACCAACCCCTACCCCACCGAGTCAGCCTTTCTGTTCCGAGTCAGCTAACTATGGAACAAGTCTGCCCATCATATGGGTGTTTTTTTTTTTTTTTAAAAAAAAAAGCCTTGATTTTTAGGTTTGGGGTCCTACCTGGCAGTACTCAGGGCTTACTGTTGGCTCTGCACTCAGGGATCATTCCTGGTAGTGCTCAGGGGACAGCTGGGCCCCAGAGATCAAACCAGGGTCAGCTGCAGGTAAGATAAGCCAGCGCCTCATCCACTGTACTATCTCCCAGCCTCAAATACGCATTTTAAAAAGCAATGGTTGAGGCCAGAGGAGATAGTACAGGGGACAAGGTACTTCTAAGGCATATGGCCGACCCTGATTTGATCCCTGGCAAAGCAGAGCCCTTGAGCACAGAACCAGGAGTAAGCCCTCTCACCCCCCACCCAGCACTGCTGGGTGTGTGCAACACCCCCATCACTACCACCACCACCATCACCACCACCACCACCATCAAATAAATAAGCAACACCTGAAGAAAAAAAACAAACATTAACTAGTCATACCACAGAACGTCACTTTAAACCGGAAGTCACAGTGGAAAATCATTGACAGGATAAACGTACTGCCTCCCATTAACCTGAGCTGCCGGGGTGCGGTAGGGGGTGGGGGTCAGGCGTGAGTCAGCCCCAATCTTCCCTAGTCCGGGCAGCACTGCAGCTGCCGGAGAGGCTCAACGCAGGTGACCCAGTATCAGAACTTTCAACCCATTTCAGAAGGTGCCCCCGCCCCGACCTCGAGATCGCCACTGAACAGACACGGCCTGCCCCAAGCCCTGAACCAGCTCCGGGGCCTGCAGAATGCAAAAGCAGAGCTAAGCACACTCGGGGTACACCTGGAGGGGGGGACTCCTGCTGCCTGGCACCCTCGGGGGGCATGCACCAGAAGAGAGGGGGCCGGGAGAGGTGGTGGAAGGGGGCAGGTGCCCACGGGTGGAGCCAAGTGCCACTCCGTGGGAACTGGCCTTCCTGCTTTCAGTTGGAATCGCGTACCAGAGGTCACCATCCTGCCACGCCCCCGGCCCCTCCACACCCCACAGACCTCTGTCCCCGTGCAACTTTCCCAGACACTCTACAAGCCTCACTTTTTATTTTACTTTTTTTGAAATTTTCATATATTTTATTTTCATAAGTAGTTCACAATAATAATTTGTTACCGAGAATATTCAAACACCAATCCCCCCACCGAGCACCTTCCCATCACAAGAAGAGGGAGGTGTGTAAAGACTGTTGCATTTCATTCTGGAGCCATTGAAAGCTTCTTTTTTTTTTTTTTTTTTTTTTTTGGCTTTCTGAGTCACACCCGGCGATGCACAGGGGTTACTCCTGGCTCATGTACTCAGGAATTACTCCTGGTGGTGCTCGGGGGACCATATGGGATGCTGGCAATCGAACCCGGGTCAGCCGCGTGCAAGGCAAACGCCCTACCCACTATGCTATCGCTCCAGCCCTAAAGCTTCACTTTTCAAAAGAGCAATTTTAAAATACCTTAGCAGACCTCTCACGCTTTCATTTTTCAGGGTCCCTACCTACAGAGAGGCATAACCTGGGGTGCAGGTGCTTGGGGGAGACCAGGGCCCCACCGGTGGTGCTGGGGCAAAGGGAGTGCAGTGCCACAGATCAAATTCACGGCCTCAGACACACTAGACAACTGCTCAACACGTGGGCTACCTCTCGGGCCCTCTACTTTAACTTTTTCCTGAGGGGGTGCTCCCAGGTAGTGCTCAGGGGGCCCAGAGGCAACTTTCAACGATTCTCAGTCAACTGGGCTTACAGTAGAATACCTGAGCCTGAGCAGGCAGCGGCAGAGGACCCCCCAGGGCTGCACCCAGGGGTGCTGGGGGGAGGGGAGCAGGCAGCGCTGGGGATAGAACTCGGCTCATGCACTTGCTAGGCAAGCTCCCGGCTCACCCTGGTGTTACCTCCCAGCCCTTCTTCGGGTCTTCGGGTTTACTTTTTGATCAAAGCATGACTTCTAGAAGACAGAAGCACCCAGGTCAGCAGTGGGCCATGTAAGGACTTATCAGAAGTGAAATATCTGTGCAACTCACACTCGGGTCCGAATGCGGAGTTTCAGGGCTGGAGTGACAATACATCAGGGAAGGCACTTGCCTTGCACACACGGCTGACCCTGGGTTCGATCCCCAGCATCCCATTAGTTCCCACAAGCCCTCCAGGTGTGAGTCCTGAGCGCAGAGCCAGGAGTGGCCCCTGAGCACTGCAGGGTATCACCCTGTCCCCGCTCCCACCCCACCCTGAGGAAACCGGGAGCATTTTCAGTTCACATGCTTCGCTGCTCCATTCTTCCCTTCCTTCCCATTTCCTGCAAGCGCAGACAAATGCAGTCAGTCCCGGGGCAGGGCAGGCATTCAAGGGGCACTGGGGGTCAGTTCACAGAAGCCCCGACCCTGCCTCTGAACAAAGGCAGGCAGGTGGCACTTTACAACTCTAACAGCAATGAGACCCAGGTGAATCCACACACACCCCCACCCCTCTCCCCAACAAAGACTGGGGATCGGGGAGGGAGGAGGTGAGATAAGAAGGGGCCAGGCCAGGGCAGCTGTCAGGGCAAAGTCCCACCGGAGCCCACAGGTGTATTTCAGGATCAAAGGGACAGCAAAAGGGCAGGGGACAAAAAAGTAGGGGCGGGGCGGCGGGCACAGGTGGCAGGGAGCCAAAGTTCAATGCTCACAGCTAGAGAAAGCACTGAGGACCAGGACGGCCGCCACAGACCTCCGTGGGGTGATGGGCAGGTGAGCTAACTCCCAGAGAGTTTGCTCCAGCAGTAACCGTCGGGAAAGGAGACGGACCAGAGACGCTCCTCTTCCTCCCCTTTCCTTCCCTCCCCGGGCAGGAGACCCTGGCTTGGTTTGGGGGTGCCACACACCTCTGAGGTGCTGCCAGGGGCCCCACCGGGGATCAGTAGAGGCGGGGTCAGCTGGATGGCACTGACCATGAAGGGCAGTGGTGAAGAAGGAACTCATGACTGATGGGCATCCAGCTCTACGACCCCCTGAGCCCCAGGTGCACTCTTTCTCAGGAAAACAAAAAAAAAACCAAAAACTCGATCATAATCAATTTCGGATAAAAACAAAGTCAACAGCAAAGTCCACCAAACAGCTGTCCTTCTGCTTTAATGATGCTCAGTAGACTGTAGCTTCTTTTCCTTTGATCTCTCCTCCCCCAGCCCACCATTATTTTTTTATTTTACACATTAAAATAAGAAGAAGAGAGGCCACACCACCCAGTGCTCTAAGCCAGGCACCAGCCCAAATGGGGATGGGGGTGGGGGTGGGGGTCGCATGGGGCAGGGAGCAAACTCAAGGCCTCCCACATGGCCACGTCCCCTACACCCCCTTGAGGGGGGATGCTGGTCAACTTGTTCACCTGGAGATGGACAGACAGAAAGCTGCTCCATCTGGACAGTTGGCAACACCTGCGTAACACACACCCCTGCACCACACAGCACAACTGCCGATTTCCCAGAAGGTTCCCGGCCGCCCCTCCGCTATCATTCCTGGCCCCTCCCCAGCTCCCCAGAAGTAACAGCTTTTCTCTTGGAACTGCTCACACAAACTTCCCTGTCTAGGACACCTTCAGGTGTGAGATTTCCGTCACTTGGCCGAGTGCAGCTTGAATACAAAAAAAAAAAAAAAAAAAAAAGACAGCTTGAAAATTCAGCTAGGGCCAAACTGCACAGACACGCCTGGATTCCCCTGGCTGTGCCGTATTATGTGGGTAAACCAGAAAGCCCCAACGAACCTCCGAGACAGAAACCACCAATGCTGGACTTCAGGGCCGTGAGCCTGCATGAGTTCCATCCCCGGGGCCACATTCCATCCAGTTTCAGCACCTAAAACCACCCAGAGCTCTGGCAACCGGACACATCTTCAAGAAGCAAGGTGACACTGCTATTTTTTTTGGAGGATGGGGGCACTGAGACACACCTGGTGGTGGTGCCCAGGGCTTACTCCTGGCTCTGTGCTCAACTTTCGGCAGTGCTCAGGGGGCCACAGGTGGCATCTGCAATCGAACCGGGGTTGGCCACAGACAAGACAAGGGCCTTAACCCCCTGCACTAGCTCTTCAACCCTACTTTCCCCCACCCCACCCCCCATCCCCCACCCTACCCATGTTCTTCCCTGCTAACCATGAAAACTAGGTAAAAGTATCTAAAAATCGTAAGGTCCTTTACAAACAAAAGAATCCCTCTCCGCAGTGAGCCGGGAGCTTCTGGAGAAAGATGCCACCACCACCATTATCATCCTCATCCGTACCATTAGTACCACTGTTACCAGCACCATTCCCGTTGACACTGAGCCAGGCAGTGTAAGCGGACAGTCCGGGGTTGAGGGAGTGGCCAGGGCCACACCCAGTGAGCCTGGGGGACCCTGCAGTGCCAGGGATCAAACTCAGCGCACTGCACATGCCTGGCATGTGTTCTACCACCCGAGTCGGGTCCGTGGCCATGGCATGACTTCCTCAGTCATATTCCTGAGCACCAGGACCCTGGCTGGCTTCTGGGTATGGCCACCCCCTCAACAAATACCACCTTTGTCCTCACTCACTCTGCCTCCAACAGGCCGACCTACCGCACCCATGTGTCCCCCCCACTACCACCCGCATCGGATCAAAGAGGTCTTTGCAAGTGTAAAAGCCTCTTCGCATGCATGAAAGGGAGACGGTGTCAGGTCATCTGAAGAGGCTGGTGCCCAACAGCTCAGCTGGACTGGGTGGAGAACACGCTCCCTGTCTACTGCTGTGGGCCGAGGGGAACCACACGCAGCACACAAACCCGGACCAGCAGCTGGTGTCTGACCTGTGGGTCCCTCGCATCTAAGACACAGCCACGAGTGAACCCAGCGCCCGTGCTCCCTATAGCGAACCCCCCTGTGGAGCACCCCCTGAAGAAAACAGGAGGGAATCTTCCATCAGTGAATTTATCAAACTGAGAGACGGACTTTCCTTCTGCTGCTCCATCCCCGGCTTCTCAACTCCCACCACTTGCCAGGGACACGGGCAATGGGCGACATCTTGGCTTCTCCAGATCCAGTCACGGGTACCCCTGGATTCCCACCTTCCAGGGCCTCGGCACTGAGCTTCCAGTTGGCGCCCAGCAGCCCGCTTGCTCGGAGCTGCCACACAGCGGGTGGTCTCGTAGTCTGCCCACCCACATCCACGTCCCGCGGCCCCGGCTTGCAGATCCACAGCACAACCCTGCAGGGGTCTTGCCACACCTTTCCCATCCTCCCAACATCCAAATGCCAAGAGCCAACCTCTGACTTTCCGCCTCAACATCCTCCTAGGCACCCCCACCCCGGGGTGCTGCTCCCTTGCCTCTTCCACCTGGATGCCTCATTCGCCCGAAATGAGCCTCAGGATCAAAAGCAGCCTCCACTCACCTCCCCTGAGGCCAGCCCCTGCCACTGCCCGGGGAAGGCCCCCATATGTCCTACACGTCTCACGATGACAACGAACCCTGAGTCACTGCACCCCGAGCATCAGGGGTTTCCAAGACACACCATGAGGTGACACAGAGTGGTGCTGGGAGTTCGAGATCAATTACCCTTTCCTGGGCTGAGCTGGGACCGGCTCCTTCCCTGCTGACCTCCTGGTGAGGCTAAATAAGAGCAGACGAAACGAACACCCGGGGAAAGCCCAGCCTGAGCGCCTGTGGCCTGGGCTGGAGACGCCGCCTGGACGGTTGGAGGGCAGGTCCTGCTCCCGGGAAGCCCCACATTTGATCCCCACAGCGGAGGTAGGGGGACAAGCAGTGCCAAGTGCATTCAGCCCTGCTGGCCCCCAGTGGCCTCAGGGAGGTCCCCGCCACCCCCTCACTTCCGGATTGGGTGGGGGAAGAGGAAAAAGGGGCGAAGGGCTATGGAACTGTTTTACACCAGCTTCCTCGTGTGTACAACTGCGTGGCAGCTGCCAATACGGCTGTGCGACAACAAACAGGGTCGGCACGCGTGGAGAGCTCAGAACAATGGCTGGCACCCAGGAGGCCTGCATTGTGGCATTGTGTTTGTGCCCTGGGTCAACGGGAATGCACTCGGGACCTTGCACATGAGAAGCACGTGCTCTGCCACCTGAGTGCTCTCTCCAGCCCCAGGAAGCACTATCTTTGTGAGAAACCCTTGACTTGAACGGGGTCCCTTCTAATTCTCCTTCTCGTGCTCAGGAATTCTGCAACAAGTCAGGGATCCGGGAATAGCAGGTGGCTTCTGACCTGATGCACATGACCCTAATTCTAGACCTCCTGACAAGAAACTGAAGAAATTCAATTTCTTCAACAAAGTGAGGCACCACACTCAAGCTAAGGAACTTGAACGGCACGGTCCAACCTAGTTCATTCTCTTCTGCAGTGCCCTGCAGAGAACCGCCACAGCACGACCCTGGACCCTCGGCGCAAGCTGTTCTCTGCACAGGTTCTCTCTGGAAGCTTATTTTTTGCCCTCCAAATTCAATTTCAAAGAGAGAAGATAATTCTGCCTCTGAATTCTATCTATTCAAAGATGGAACGTTGAGCGTCTCTCTTCCCTAAGGGTCAAGGTCACTACAGGTGAGACAGACAGCAGTTGGGACAAGGGCTCAAGAGGGCTTATGTGTTGTGTGAGCTCGAGACTGTTGTTCAACCTCTCTGTGCCTCACTCATCTCCTATGCAGAATGAGGACACCAACAGGAGCTACCTGACATGGAGGGGAGTGAGGAGTGAGTGAGTTAAGCCAGGAAGCTTCCTTAAATTGATGTAAATGAAAACAGGAGACTAACACCCAAGGATAGCAGAGGTAAGTACCAGGAGGATTACTCCCTGGCTCTGAGGACAGCCGCACACGCTAGGGGAAAAGGCAGCTCAGATAGAGAAGGGAGCACCAAATAAAGGGTCTTGGAAGGGTCCTTCCAGGATGGGAGAAGCATGCTGAAAGTAGACTCTAGACCAAACATGATTGCCACCCATTGCCTCTTTTGCAAACCACAGCACTCAAAAGGAGAGAGATAACAAAAAGGAATGCCCTGCCACAGAGGTAGGGTGGGATGGGGGGAAGGGGGGTGGGAAGGATACTGGGATCATTGGTGGTGGAGAATGGGCGCTGGTGGAGGGATGGGTACTCGATCATTGTATAACTGAAACCCAAGCACAAGAATTTGTAAGTCTACAACTGTACCTTAGGTGTTTCACTAATAAAAATCTAAGGAAAATAAAATAAAATAAATTGATGTAAATGACCAATATATTCTGACAGCAATAAGGAGCCAGACACAAAAGGCCACTCGTTTGACAGGGCCCCATTTCCATGAAATATCCAGAGTTGGTCAATTCATAGAGACAGAAAATAGATTCATGGTTTCCGGAGGCTGCAAGGAGGGACACATGGAGTACAGTCGCCTAATGGAGCCAGGGATTTTCTTTTGGGGGTGGGGGGGTGTCACGAAAATGTTGTGGGGCTAGATGAATGACGACAACTGCTGCATGAAAGCGTGTGCATACCCCCCGCCATGAGTGGTTCATTTTACTGTTACGTGCATTTCTCCAGAGTGAAAATAATACCACTGACTAAAGAAGAGTCAGAACACCATTTTTTTTCCATCTGGATTACTCTGGACATGACTGCTATGGCCTGAAATGTACTTGGTCCCACGCAAAGCAAAAATGGAGCTCAGGTTCCTGAATGGAGAGGGAAGACAGCAGGTGATGCTGGAGGGGGAAGTTTCGCCAACAGCTACCTGAGTGAGCCGATAAGGGGGGTGGGGGGAACTAGCCCAGCAAAGAGACACAGCGGAGAAGCCAGGTGTGGGGTTGGGGGCCGTGGCGAGGCCAAAGACCCACAGGGAGGCCGTTCTGGGGAAGGGCACAGACTCAGAGCCAAAAGCAGATTTTTTTGTTGCTGGTTTTGTTTTGAGGCCACCCCCAGTGATGCTCAGGAATTACACCTAGTGGGGCTCCAGGGACCATACAGAATACGGGGGGCTTGAACCGAGGTCAGCCACAAGCCAGGCAAGCGCCCTACGCACTGAACGATCTCTCTAGCCCCAAAACAGATCTTCAAGACTCGTTCTGCCGTGGACTTACACCATAAGGCGTGGGACTCAAAACGCAGAGCAGAGTCTGCTCTTTAAAGGACGCTAGGGAGACTGAGGGATGGAACGATAGCACAGCGGGTAGGGCATCTGCCTTGAGCACAGCCAGCCCGGGTAAGCCGGGTTCGATTCTTCCACCCCTCTCGGAGAGCCCGCCAAACTACCAAGAGTATCTGGGCAAAGCCTGGCAAGCTACCCGTGACGTATTCAATATGCCAAAAACAGCAACAACAAGTCTCACAACGGTGATGTTACTGGGCCCGCTCGAACAAATCGATGAACAATGGGAGGACAGGGGGACTGAAGAAACCCTTGTAGGGTGGGATCCACTGAGACAGTAGGGTGTGAAGAGCACCAGCCTTGCACCAGGGCAACCTGAGCTCCATCCATCCCAGATTCTGTATAGTCCCGGAGTACCTGTCCCTGAGCACAGAGCCAGGAGCAACTCTGAGCACCATCAAGTGTGCCCCCCCTCCAAAAAAAAAAACCCTAAAACCCTAAAGGGTGACATTTAATTCTACAAGGTGACAGGCCCCTAAGAAATGTGACCCGGCAGGAAGCCAGTTCTCGGGCTTGACTTTCCTGAGAGAGGGCTGGGGGAAGGTTCCAGGTGCCAGCAGTCCCTGGTGCTGGCAGACATCTGGGGTCCACTCCTCACAGGCCAGGAGGAAGGCAGGACACAGAGGCGCCAGAAGACAGAAAAGGCTGGCGCCCCACTCGGACTTGGGGTGCCCTTGGCAGGAGGTTCACGGGCTCCCAAGCAACATGAGAGCTGCTCCTTCTCTTGAAGAGGGCTGAGCGATGTGAGCTATGCACCTCAAGAACCATCACACACACCATACACACACACACACACACACACACACACACACACACACTTGTTCTTTCCTTCCTGTTTTATTTTTCGGGGGGCCAGGCCTAGTGAAGCCTGAGGGGTCCAGCTCTGTTTTTCCGGGATCTCTCCCACTGGTGCTGGGGGGGGGGGGGGCTGTGGTTTAGGACATCAAACCCAGCCCCCACCCCGCCCCCCACATACAATGCCTCAGCCCTGCTCTCCAACCCCCATTTCTAACCCCCTGACATTCCTCGTCCTGCGTCTCCGTCATTCCAGGCAATGTCTGTTTTCTGTGTGTCTTGTTTTTAATCAACACATGAAGCAGTAGAAATCAAACCGGTCTTGACGGGAAACCGAATAAAAACTGGAAGCGCTCAGGAAACCTCACGTCCCTGGGAGAGTCCCTTCCCTGAAGTGATGTGAGAAAGATAAACGACAAGGACAGCAATTCGAGTCCCCTGGATTCCCTGTCTTCTCGAAGACAGCACGGCACCCTGGCAGTTTTCTTTGGGGGGGGGAGGGGTCTTTAATGAGGAGGAACAATCCCCCTCAACTGCTTGAGTATGAAGCTAGATCATGCCGGAAGTCAAAGGGTACGACTCCTGTACAGAGGACAGGGAAGCCGGGCTCTCCGCTCTCAGGCCTGGCGTCCCCCATACCATGACCTGGTCCACACCCTCTCAGACTCTCAGCCTCCCCCCCCAGCGTGGGCCAGGTGCTGGGGCCAGTTCCTGGGTGTCCTGGCTGGTGCTGGGGCCAGTTCCTGGGTGTCCTGAGTCCCACCCCAGCACAAACTGGCCCCTGCTGTGGCCACGCCTGGGGCCCAGCCCCAGGCCAACAAGAGCAGGTAGAGGATTGTGTCTGGAGTACTCCAGGGCGCCCACTAAGCCCGCAGCTCGCCAGGCCTCTCCTGGTAGAAGCATCAGGGCCAGCCAGCCTTCTCCAGGGCCCAGGGGCCATTTCTGAAGAAGCAGTGGAAGCTCTCACCCAACCACCAAATGCCAGCATGTGACTAAGTGCTCTTGCTCCATCCAAAAGGCAGGGCGCCAGCACAGGGGCCTGGTGGCCGCAGGGAGCACTGCGAGTGTCCCAGGCAGAGGCAGGCAGGTAATCGCTACTATCCCAGGAGGAGGCACTGGACGGGGGCCTCCGCCAGCGTCCTTGGGGGGTGGCGGGTGCAGCGATTCTCGCTGTTCTGCTATCCCCCTCTGCAGTGCTCCCTGTTCTGTATTCCCTACCCCATCTGAGGGCACTTCCTGCCAGGAGAAAGGCTCAGGGCTCACTGTGGACCCCAGGGGGAGGGGAGAAACCCTCAGAAAGGCACAAAGACAGCAAGCACAGGGCAGACAGAGTCCCAAGTTTACAGACAGAGGGTGGGCGAGGATACTGCCAGTAGGATGGCAGGTGCCTGGCTCCTGTACGTTTGGCCCCTTGTATCACATGGCCTGTTGAGCACCACCAAGTGTATGATCCCAGGGGGTCCCCAGGAATGTCAGGGGTGCCCCCTTCCTTCTTTTTATTTCTTAAAAAAGAAATAAAACCAGGGACCAAAGCAATACGGCAATAAGTGAGTAGGGCCGTTACCTTGCACAAGGCTGACCCAGGCTGCGTCCCCGGCATCCCATATGGTCCCTCTGCTAGGAGTGACCCCTGAGTGCAGATCCAGGAATAAGCCTAAAGGTGCAGCCCCAAAACCAAAAACAGACAACAAACAAACAAAAAAAAGCCCAAGATGACAGCAAAACAAGACACTGTTTCATCAAATCTACCGAACACTTTCCAAAAACAAGGACTATCAATCTTCGCAAAGAAACAAGTTCCAGGAGCCCAAAAGCTTACTCAAAGGCACCTGCCTTTCGGTATGAGCCGGGGGTGTGGGGGCGACTAAAACCTCATGGGAAGGGGAAAAGGGTGTTGCCCCAGTCGCCTTCTCCTCTCCAAAACCTCATGGGAAGGGGGGCGTTTCGGTCCGCCCTTCACGCCCTACCGAGGCCACCAGTTGCCCCCCACTAGCGGCTCCCCAGCACGGCCACGACTCCAGAGCACAGAAACCAATTTCTTAACTATCTGACTTTCAGTAGAAATACTTCCAGGGTAAAAAAGTAAAATAGCAGAAATCCAAAACCAACATTTAATTCTTGAACCCAGCTGTAGAAAGCAAATCACTTCACAATGCTTTTTCAGCATATCTGATTGGGGGGGGGGGGGTAAACTCTAAATAATAGTGGTGAATATTTTATTGAAACAATGAATCTAATCAAAGCAGATAGAGTGTTAACTAGAATTCATCTGCCCCACAGGGACTGGGAGGGGTGGGGGGTGGGGTTTTATTGGGGTTCTTCATGGTAAAAAATAAGTTTTGGTAAAGAGAAATGTGCTTGATATTTGCATGACTGAGACCTAAACCTGAAAGCTTTGTAACCTTTCCCACGGTGATTCAATAAATAAAAAAAATAAAATTAAAAAAATAATAAAATAAAAAAATTTTAAAAAAAGGCACCTGCCTTTCATGCATGAGTTCTGTCCCAAGTTTGACACTGGGCACCACGTCGCCTAACCACCACCACAAGGTCCCATCTTAGATGTCTGCAAGCAATACCAACTATGCATCACCAGCCATGAAGCTGTGTCGCTGGGCGTGGCCTCCAGACACTCAGGTGATACCGTGGTTAACCCAAACTTAAAAAAAAAAAAAAAGAAAAAAAATCAAGGTCTAAATGAAAATGCACATGGTACTTGGGCTCCCTGGCAGGAAATGAGCGTGAAGTGGGAGGAGGTGGGGGGAGGTGACTGCATGTGACCCGTAATAATAGTCCTGAAGCCTCTGCTGAACCAGGAGGAGGTCCTCTCTCTGTCTTCCCACGCCCAGAGCCTGAGCTCTGAAGTCCCCCTCCTCCCCGCCACTCCCCCCCTCCAAAGCCTTCCCGGAGCTCCCGCTCTCTGTGGCCTCCTTACAGCCAGTGTAATTACTTGTCATCGCTCAGGCCTCAGGAGGCCCCAGAGCCTGTCTCACTGCACGCTGCATGTCGGCCACAGCCAAGAAGGTTGGACCCCTGCACCGCCCGCCAGCACCACCGATAACAGAAGGTCAAGAATGGAGCCATTAAGGCCCAGAGAGTGCGGGAGGGCAAAGGGCTCAGCCTCCTTGAGCAATCACAGCAAAGAAATAATAGTAATGAGAGTAAGAATAATAACTAGGCGGGGAGGGGAGGCGAGGAGAACTGTCGGAGAGGGGAAACTAAAGGCAGAGCTTTGGGAAGACCCAACGGGGTGAAGGCACGTGCCTTGTACACGGGCAGCCACAGCACAACAGAGCACAACACTCCTGGGCACCGGGAGTGACCCCTGAGCACAGAGCCAGGAGTAAGCCCTGAGCACTGCCACGTGTGACCAAAGGAACAAAACCGAAGAGCTTTAAGTTCATGGGGGAGATGTCTGTCCAAAGGTACCACCTCTTAAGAGTAAGATGAGTTAAGTTCTGGGATGCGAATACTATGCACTGGGACTGCCATGGGTCCCACTCTGCCACCATTTTTCTCCACCTTTCCCTAGTCCTGTTTCCTCCCTGAGGTCCCCTGACAGGCTGCCTTAGCCCCTTCTCCTTCGGTGAGTCCCTCTCCTGAGTCGGTGCTGCTGCCTATCCTTTGTGTGAGTTTCACTTGTGGCCCCCATGGGCTATCCTGGGGCCCCTGAATTGGTACTAAGGGCCCTAGCTGAATTGCTTAGAGCCAAAGTATACTCAACACACGCCAGGGAAACTCAAGACAGGGACAAACACATAGAGCAAATCACCTGCTTTAGATCTCAAACAGATTTAATGACTAATTTTTATTCGTACCTTGTATTAAAAAAATAATGGGCCATTATTTTACTTGTTTTTTTTTCAATTTCAATTGTGGGTTTATGTTTAAAAACATAGTCCTGGGGCTGGAGCAATTCCACAGGCAGGTAGGGCGTTTGCCTTGCACGCAGCCGAACTAGGTTCGATTCCCAGCATCCCATATGGTCCCCCGAGCACCGCCCAGAGTAATTCCTGAGTGCATGAGCCAGGAGTAACCCCTGTGCATCGCCAGGTGTGACCCAAAAAGAAAAAAAAAAACAAATTAAAAAAAACCATAGTCCTGAGGCCAGATATAATACAGAAGTGAAGGCTCTCGCCTTATTCAGCCAACCCCACTTTAATCTCCAGCACTGTCTATGGTCGCCCCAAATCCCACCAGCAGTGATCCCTGAGCACAGAACTAGGAGCAGGCCCTGAGCACAGTCAGATGTGACCCCCACAAAAGAAACCAGCATAGTCCTTCTCCTTCGGGACACGTGCTGAAGCGCATGTTTGAAATGACATGTACAAAATCGGCTGTAAAATAATCAGCCAGGGAGAGAGGGAAAGCAAGAGCTGGGAGCTGGGCAGAGACAGTAGCACGGGCAGCCACTGGCCCTCAGGGACTGGTCACTGGGCTGCAGCTCTTCCATCACAGGAAGGGTCCCCGGCTTCTATTTCTGAGCATGCTGAGAGACAACAGAATCAAAGGAAATTTTATTCTGGTGAACCAGGAGAGTTTTTATTGAAACTTATTTACAAAGATGTGCGGGGAAAGAAAGAAGTAGTGTTCAAGAGAGAACACAGGCTTCTCCAGAGAGAAAATAAACAAGCAGAGAAACAGTGACAGGCAAGCATGGGATGTGTCCCAGGGAAACTGTAGGATGGAAGGGCAAGCCCCGAAGGCTTTAGGAAGGAGCTTTTATACAGTTTCTCCAAATGGGTTTTTCCTTTTCTCTGGAGTTTTGCACACGTAAATGTCAATCTGGGTGTTGTCCCAGGAAAGCCTTGTTGACGGCCTTCTCAGAATCTTCCAGATTCTTCTGATAGTTTCTCCTTTTTGGAGGGATCCAGGCTTCTCTGAGTGAGGCCTTAGATTCTGCATCAGAAACTGGTGCCTCAGTTTCCCCTCTCCTACGAGCTCAGGCTTTGTGATTCAAAGAGGTGTGTTCTTCATGCCTTGGGGTGACTTCAGGGCTAGGAGCCGCGAAGCACAGATTCTCAGGGGGGTTCCTCCTTCCTTTCAAAGTTCTTCTCCGTAATCCCTCCCTCACTGGTGGCCAGTGCAAGCTGCCAGGGGCTCGGGGAAGTGGGGAGCTAAGGAGGCAGACTTGAGAGAAGAGAGCTTTCACCTCACCGCTCAACCCACCTCTGCCATCAGTGCTCGGGGACACGCCGGGCAGAAATGAGGTGGGGACCGGCTTCGGCACAGGCATTCTGGGTCTGTCTCCTGCCCCTCCCAGGGAAGAATTTCAGGAGGAGGAGAAAGGTGAAGCAAGATAATTTTTAATGAAACTTGTTGAGAAAGATGTGAGGGGAGAGGAAGGGGAAAGTCTGTGTTCAGGAGAGAACACACAAAAAACGTATAGTATAAGACTAACACCCAAGGACAGTGGAAACAAGGGTGAGGAAGAATGGTCCGTGGTTGTGAGTCTGCCTCAGGGGCTGGGGGAGGGGGCCGTTGGGATAGAGAAGGGACCACCATGATAATGATGGCTGGAGGGATCGCTCTGGATGAGAGATGTGTGCTGAAAACAGGCAAAGGACCTAACATGATGGCCTCTCAGTATCTGTATTGCAAGTCATAATGCCAGAAACGAGAGAGGGAGAGGGAGAGGGAGAGGGAGAGAGAGAGGGAGAGAGGGGGGGGAGAGAGAGAGAGAGAAAGAAAGAAAGAAAGAAAGAAAGAAAGAAAGAGAGAGAGAGAGAGAGAAGAAAAGTGCCTACCAGAGAGGCAGTCTGGAGAGGGTAATGGCAGGACGGATACAGGAGACATTGGTGGTGGGAAATGTGTACTGGTGGAGAGATGGGTATTGAAACATTGTATGACTGGAACTCTATCAAGAAAACTTTGTAACTGTATCTCATAGTGATTCAATAAAAAAAAAAAAAGAAAAAGCAAACAATAAAGTTGTGGCAAAAAGAAGAGGAGGAGGAAGAGGGAGGAGAAGGAGGAAGAGGGAGGAGGAGGAGGAGGAGGAGGAGGAGGAGGAAGAGGGAGGAGGGAGGAGGAGACACAGGCTTCTCCAGAGCGGACACAGGCCGAGAAACACGAAGACAAGAAAGCAAGGTATGTGCTCAAGGGAGAACATGGGCTTGAAGAGCAAGCTCAAATTTTTTTTCAAGAGGGTAGAATTGAAGTCAGTACAACAAATCCTGAAATTAATTGCTCTCCTAAAGCCACCGGCAGCAACTGGTTCTTTTGGCAAACTAAAGTCAACACGCTAATTCCTACTCCCTGAGGCGAGGCCTCCTTGGGGTGGTTCTGAACCCTATGGGGGTGGTGGGAGGTGGGGCGGGTTCAGTGTGTTCCAGCCAAGTCCCCTCAGACCCTGGAGGGCGGAGAGACCACGCAAATACACCAGCAGGGAAGAAACTGCCCACCAGAAGACAAACACAACTCATCCGACACTCCGTCAAACATCGCAGACGAGGGCACTGCGGGAGGAAGCAGGGGCGCTGATGAAGCGGCTGCTCTACCGGGCGACAGCCGGGAGCAAGGCCGTGACGTGTTCCCGCTCAGCTGGGAAACAGCAACCGGAAGATGTACAAGGCCAAGTCCCAGAGATGACCAGACCCCCAGGTCCACCTGCCAGAGCTCTGGCACACTGCGAGAACTCTGGAAACAGTTTCACCAGATCCTTTCGTGTGTGTGTGTGTGTGTGTGTGTGTGTGTGTGTGTGTATAGGGGGGAGGGGAGTGGAGGGGAATGGCGTGATCCCAGCATCAGGGGGCCCAGGGACCACACTGGTGATTCTCAGCCAACTGAGGCTAAAGGTTCCGTGGGAGGGTCTGAGAATACAATCCTGTTCAAGCCTCCAGGACCACACCCAGCGATGATGCTCAGAGGACCACGTGCTGCCGGGAATTGAACCCAGGTCCAATGAGTGCTAGGCATGGGCTCTAACCACTGTGCTGCCTCCTGGCCCCTCGCACCAGATCTCTGAAAGGCCCTGCCCACCCACCAACCACCCGGGAAGGATGCGTGCTGGTCCACACGCACCAATTCCAGAAGGTTCAAAGGAGCATTTGTCTCTCAGTCCCAAACTGGAAACGTCTCAGAAGCCCATGGACAAAGGACAAAAATTCCAGTACGTGCATGCAATGGAATAACTGAGCAGTGAGAATTACTCTCGCAGCACAGAGCGGGCCAAATCCACTTACGCCAAGCTCACTCGCGTGCAAAACTGAAGCAACACCAACACCATCATGGTCCTAAGGGAGACAGACATGCAGGACCCCCATGACAGGAGGCGCCGGGAGAGAAGTTCCAGGAGTACAAGGAGGGGATGTGGCTGGGGAGGAGCAAGCCCCGGATGGTCTTTCTTTTTCAGCTGGGGGTTGAGCTCGTCACATTCGCTTTCTCTCAAGTACCTGTGGCATCGATGCTCTGTGGTAGCACTTAGCACTGTCCTCCTGTAGTTCCTCGATTTGCTCGAGCGGGCACCGGTAATGTCTCACAACAAATTGTGAGACTTGTTGTTACTGTTTTTTGGTATATCGAATACCTCACAGGTAGCTTGCCAGGCTTTGCCACGCGGGCGAGATTCTCTTGGAAGCTTACCAGACTCTTCGAGAGGGGCGGAGGAATCGAACCCGGGTCGGCCATGTGCAAAGTAAACGCCCTACCCGCTGTGCTATGGCTTCAGCCCGCTCTTTGGTAATCTGTTTTTTTTTTTTTGGTAGGGGGGTATCACAAGCAGCAACACTCAGGGGTCATTCCTGACTCTGCACTCAAGAATTACTCCTGCTCAGAAAGAAAGGGATAGACATAGAAAGATTGCATTCATCTGGGGGACATAAAGTAACAAAATAGGAGACTAACACCCAAGAATGGCCGAGATTAGTACCAGGAATTTTGCTCCATGGCCTGGAGGACAGCCACACATGCTACAGGAAAAGGGAGCTCGGATAGAGAAGGGAGCACCAAATAAAGGGTGTTGGGAGGATCCTCCCAGGAGAGAAGATGCATGTTGAAAGTAGACTATGGACCGAACATGACTGCCACTCAATGCCTCTTTTGCAGACCACAACACCCAAAAGGAGAGAGAGAACAGAGGGGAATGCCCTGCCACAGAGGCAGGGTGGGATGGGGGGGGGGGGGGGTAGGGGGATGGGAGGGATACTGGGATCTGTGGTGGTGGAAAATGGGCACTGGTGGAGGGATGGGTACTTGATCATTGTATAACTGAAACCCAAGCACAAAATTGGTAAGTCTACAACTGTACTTCATGCTGTCTCACTAATAAAAATTAAAAAAAAAAAAGGAATTACTCCTGCTGGTGTTCAGAGGGACCACGTGGGATGCCAGGGATTGAGCCCAGCTCAGCTGCGTGCCAGGCAAATGCCCTCCCCACTATCCTATCACTCCGGTCCCTTGTTGGTAATTATTTCTATTTCATCATTTAAAATATTTCAAGAATGTGCCAGACAGAAACCTACACTCAGACAAAATGTAAGCGAGAAAAAACGCAGACCAGAGTACCCAGGAGGGTGGCCAGCACTGGGCAGCAGAGTTCCAGCAAGAAATAAAGCTCCAGGAAGGCACTGGGGACAGCAGGGTCTCATGGAGCAGGCAGGACCTAGAGGGAGGACCTGGAGGGGCACAGATGTGCTTCTTGGGGACAAATGACTAGATGAGCATGGGGTGAGCAGGTATCACGCCTGCCGTGTGCTCCGGCAGCGAGCACCTGTCGGATGCTGTGATTCGTGGAGCCAGGTGCAAAGGACCCCACTTTGTGGAGGACCCAAATGCCTAGAAACAAAAAAAAATGGGGGCTGGTGCGATAGTACAGTGGGGAGATGCTTGCCTTGCATGTGGTTGACCTGGGTTCGATCCCCGGCACCATATAAAGCCATCCCCAGCACAGCCAGGGGTGATCCCTAAGTACTGAGCCATGAACACCACTGAGCGTAGCCCCAAAACCAAAATAAAACGCCCCAAAGTGGCCCCCCAGGCCCTGAGCACTTCTGGGTGACAACAAGTAACAGGATAGCTTCAGGAGTGCAGGGGTGGGGAGGAGGGAGAGGAGTTGGTGTTTAAAGGCTCCAGGTTCTGTTTCAGATGGTTGCTTAGCAGTGTGTATGCACTCAAGGCTACTGAACGCTAAGATCCAGCTAAGAGGGTGACGTATAGGTGACTTACATTTTATCATCATAAAAAAAAATCTGTAATTTGAGCTAGGGGCGGCTGCAAGAGAGCAGGTGGGCTACAGAGAAACTAGGAATGCTCCCCCAGCCTGTCTGAGCAGAGGCTGGTGGCACCATGACGAGGCCACAGGGGCAGGGAGAGCCCCGTGGAGGGGACAGGGCCGGCTCTGTAAGCACCGGCTAGACCAGGCACTTCACGTTCTCTCTTGGCTGGCTGGCAGGCCACATCATCCCCCGCTTTCCTACCTACTGCCCCCGGGGGACCCAGCTCAATGCTGGGAAACAAGGAGGCTCGGGCGATCTCCTGGGCACCCCGGCACCCTTGGGATATCATCTTCCAGCTCTTAACTTGAGAAGGAAACGCTGGGCATGCAGCCAGCCGTGACTTTGGGGAAAAGAACCTGTAAGAAATGCTGAGAAATGGTAGACAGAACCGACAGGCCGGAGATGCAGCCAGGCAAGGTGGCTGGAAGAGACAGGAGTGGGGTGGGGGAGGGGGCTGCCCCAAAGCCCCAAAGGACCTGTCCAGTCTCTGGCAACAAAGCTGTCAGCCCTCCGGGGGGGTGGGAGGGGCACAGAACTGCACACCTTCAACCTGAACATCACCCCGGCAGGCAGAGGTGGGTGGGAGGCCGGGGGTAGGGTGGGGGTGAGGACGCTGAATCAGAAACCCTGGTTGAGTTGGACTCGCCTGCTTATTAGCTGAGGCTGGCAGAGACCTCGTGGAAAGGGGAGTCACGGCATCTCCCAGACAGTGGGCAGGGAGGGAAGGAGGAGATTCTGTGAGCCCGGGGATAGGGCTGTTTACCAGAGAAGATAACAGCCCAGCATCCCGAGAGACGGGTCTGACCCACGCCGCTGACTTGGACCCAGCACGGCCACACAAGAGGGAGGGCAGCGCCCTGAGAAGTGGGTCGGGACCGGAAATGAAAAGTGCACAGAGCGAGCTGACAGACAACAGAGAAAAGCTGGAGGGCCGGGCACCCAGGGGAGAAGGCTAGCGGCTGCCCTGCAGCAGGAGGGGATGTAGGAAATCTCGGGGATGTTCTCACGCGTGCTCCTAATTAAACACGTCCCGCCACCCCGCCCTTCCTTTCACGTCTGATTGCTGCTGCTGTCGTGGCCAGCAGGGTGACACACTTCTGGGGCGCTCACGCTTCCTACGGCAGTGCTCTCCTAGGGGGTCCCACCCTCCTTGCATGGTCTCCTAGAGGGTCCCTCCCTCCTTGCGTGGAGCCTTTGTGGGTTCCCAGGGGCCCGCGCTGGGTGGGGGCTCGAGAACGCTCTGGCTGTGGAGCTGCCCAGGCTGGTGACACATGTGCACTCGAGCGGGGGAGGGGAGGGGGAGGGTGGACTCCTGGACCCTGGGCTCACACACGCCTTGCTCTGTGCCAGAGATCACAGGCTCCTTGTGGCCACCAGAGTCCCAGGCAGCAGCGCCACTGACCACGACCACACTCGGCACAGGTGGGCATCCGCCCAGGGCGGGCAGGGGAGCTGCTATCAGTTCTGAGGCCACACTAAGCACCATCATGCATCTGTCAAGTTGACAGGCGGGGACGGGGTGGGGGTGGGGGTGGGGAGGGAGTATGGACACACTGGTGGCCGGATGTGGACACTGGTGGTGGGGTTGAGGCTGAAATATGATATGCCTAAAACTCGACCCTCAATAACCCTGCAGATCACAGTTAATTTTAAGAAATGAAAAAAACAAACAACAACACAAAAAAGGAGGTTCAAGCTCTGCCTTGGGTGTTGAAAGGTGACAGCCACGGGACGAGAGAGCAGGATGGGGTAAAGGACAGCTGACCAATCTCAAGGGTCTCACCCAGCTCCTAGCTCCTAATCTCAGGGGAGGCCCTGGGCCGCCCCTTCCAGCCGGGGCGACTCACAGACCCGCCCAGGTCACATCACGCTGCCAGAGGACCAGCCCCCAGTCTCTTCTGCCCCACTGTCCACCAGGGTGCTTGTCTGCCTTCCAGGACGAGTGACCAGGCAAGACTCTGAGCCGTCAGCTAAGCCCCGTTCCGCCCCCCATCTGCAAACCCTCCTCCACCCAACACGGCACACGCGGAATGATGGGTTTGAGGGACAGCAGCCCCCGTTCTCTGCTGGACTCTCAGCCCTCACAGACTGCTACTACCCCCCGACGCTGAATGCGATTTAGAAGCGTCCCGTATGCCTCCGCTCTGTGCGGGGAAGTAAACTAAAAACATTTTAGAAGACAGTGAAACGTAAACCAGAAAAATAAACCAAACGTGGAAATCAGGCGCAGTCCAGGGGACACCCATCCCATGCTACAGACACCCGAGAGGCGGCAGAGAGAACGGGATTGGGGTGTGCGGGCAGAGGGAGTGCCCTGAGACCTTGCCCCCTGCCCTCCTCTGGCTGCGAGCAGGAAGTGGGCACGGGATGGGGTGGGGGTGGGGGGACAAGAGTGTTGAGTGTACAAAGGTGCCCTATCAAGAGAAGCTTTACTGGCCAAAAAAAAAAAATCAATGAGGTGAGGGGGGAGGCACTACCCCTTAGTAACAGGCTCAAGGCTTCCGGGATTTGGGGATTCGCTCCTCACCCAGCCAGGGAGGGTGGCAGCAAGCAACCGAGAGGGCCAAGGAGCCAGCACGGGGCTTCCGCCCCACCCCATGGAGCGATACAAAGGCGGGGTGGGGAAGGGCTTCCAAAGATCCGCCAAGGCCAGGGCCCAGGTGTTGGACAGGCAGAGCCTCTCACCAACACCCAGAGCTCCACCCTTTCCAGGACAGTCTCGCAGCCCAACACGGGAAGGGAGACGCATGGCAGGACCAACAGCACCAACGGCCACCGAGGTGCTTCCGCTTCTCACACGCCCGTGTTCCCGGTCGGGCTGCTGAACACCTGCTTACACCTGCAAGTGGGCCAGAAGCGCTCGGGCCCACCTGAACGAGAAAACACCAGCGGGAACAGGCGGCCGAGCCTGCCCGCAAGGGAGCTGGGAGGCGGATGGTGGGCGGAGGACCGCTGTGGCTACTGAGTGGATTTCCGCCCCCCCCCACCCCACCCCCCACCTTAAGTGCCTCTGCAAGAATGTCGGGCCAGGCTCTCCCTCGACCCGCCCCCAACTCCGACCCTCTGCTACTTGCAAACCGGACAGGCCCGTGCAGTATGCTTGGGGCTCAGCCGCAGTAGACTGGGGACAGAATTCAAGGCGATTATGCACGTGAAAGTGCTTAGCAAGTTAATGTTTGTTCAGTGCTAGACCCGAGGAGGAGGGTCACGTTACCAAGCCCTGGAGAGGCTGGGCAGACGGGGACACCCCAGTGCCAGGATCAACGCCGAGCAACCTGGCAAGTGAGGATGCGGGGTTACATGCATCACACCTACAGCTGCTCCTTCCCGACCCCCCCTGCCCGCCCACGCCCCTCCGCTTAACATGAAAGGTCCAAGGGTGCTCGCCTTGCATGTGGCCGACCTGAGTTCGATCCCCAGCATCCTCTCTGGTCCCCCAAGCACTGCCAGGAGTAATTTCTGAGTGCAGAGCCAGGAGGAACCCCTGACCATCATCGTGTAGTCCCCAAATAATAACAACAACAAAGTATTCTGGGGGAGGCAGGGGGAAAGCCAGAGCTGGGGTTGTATCCTGCACCTCGCACAGGCCAGACATGGGCTCGGCACCAGCTGCACCCCAGTCCCTCATATCAACGCTCTATGGGGACAGGAGAAAGCCACCAGCCCAAGGCCCCAACTGCCCATAGCACAGTGCCCGCAGCAGTCAGAGCCTTAGGAGGAGGAGAGAGAAGGAGCTGGAAATTTCCTGCATCCTACGGTTATCTTATGAGGGTCTCCATTTCTTCCCACAATTAAATGTGGTTTACCCTGCCCTCCTCCTGGCCAGACTTCACACACCTCTGCCCTCGGAGGCCCCCAGCACTGTCCCTACCTCATCCTACCTGACTGTGACGCCCCTTCCCTCACCAATCTGCACCACCACAGTCACCCATCACAGCACAGCGGGGCCCCGGACCTTCGTAGGGATAAGAACAGGCTCCCTAAAGCCCGGGTGTGAGCCCGTCCACCCCCATCTCCGTGTCGCTGAGAGCCCGGCTGCCCTGCACAGTGGCTTTAATGCCCTCTGGGGTTGCCCTCTATTCTCACCAACTGTGGGGCCTGTTTGTCAAAGAGGGTGATGAACTCTTCATCACAATCTCCTGGGGGGACCTGTGGAAAGTCTAGCCTCCAAAACCATTCCATCAAGCACTGCTGAGACGACGGCTGGGCGTGCTCACGGGAGGGAAAAGACCTCAATGCAGGTTGTGAACACCGAGGTTAGAGCAGGACAGGAGAAAGCCGCCAGCCCAATTCAGTGCTGGACCCGAGGAGGGTCACGTTACCAAGCCCTGGAGAGGCTGGGCAAGCTTTTTCCCACCACCGAGGGACGCGTAACCTGTTCTCAATGGCCTCATTCCACGACGATGTCGGAATGGGGACCCTCCTCCTCCCCCCGCTCACCCCCAAAGGCTAGACTGTCGGAGTTCTGACAGTCACCGCTTCCAACGAGTCACCAACGGGAGGGAGGGTGCTCTGTTTCCATAGGCTTCAGTGTCCCCAGGCACAAGAGGTAACATCTCTGCCGTCTAAGGCCCCTTTCAAGTCTAAGACAAGGTCTTAGCATCACGCCTCTTCTGCAGGCTGGGAAGTTCTGGTCTGAATGTGCGTTTTTCTGTCTACTAGGGCAAGGTGGGGGCGGGGATTCCCTTCTCAGCTAA
Organism: Sorex fumeus; assembly: GCF_029834395.1. Taxonomy (NCBI): domain Eukaryota; kingdom Metazoa; phylum Chordata; class Mammalia; order Eulipotyphla; family Soricidae; genus Sorex; species Sorex fumeus. Next base: position 44,258,488 of record NW_026606091.1, read on the forward strand.
AAGTAAAGCCTCTCCCAATTCGCCCCTCAGACTCCCTCTAGATTCCAACTCCCAGAAGAGGTTTTGCCTGGCACAAACGAGCCACGTTCAGTCTGCTCCACACATGTTTTCCCTGCAATGTTCATGACAAGAGAATTTCCCACCCCTTCCTTCCCAGGGGCCGGAGTGGAGGCAGTGAGAGAGGCAAGCCTGTAAAATGACACCCTGCTGTTGACAGAGGCTTTGGCTATTTTTCCTGCTCGGGTACCCCTTTCAAAGACCATCAAGTCCCCTACTGCTGGCAGAGTTGCAGCGGTTAGACAGTGCCACGTGGCCCTCTGGAACCCAAAGCTTTCTCAAGACGGGGATGGTCCCACAACAACAAGAACGATGATGTGCCAACGACAGAGCACCGGGCACGCGCAGGGAAGCGCAGCTGTTCAGACACAACCCGGGCGCACAGGCTGTGGCCTCGGAGGCCCTGGCGGGAGTGCACGCCAGCCTGCCCCTCGGAGCTGCTAGAAGGCTGTGCACGTAGCGGGGCGGGGGGAAGTCGGGGCTGAGCACCAGCCACACGAGCGAAAAAAGGATGCCAGGGATTTAGTCAACAGAGAGCTAATATGAGTCAACAGTGGGCGCCGCTGCCAAGCACACGGATGGGATCCTTCAGCTGCGTGAACAGAAGGGAAGTGTCTGGGGCAGGTTGGAGAGCCCTGATCCCAGGGCCAGACCACACCTGAGGGCAGGGCAGGGCAGGGCAGGGCAGGGCAGAGCTGGGGGGTGGGAGGGGAAGGGAGGGAGGGAGGAGTCGTCTTCCAAGGCAGGGCCTGGCTCCATGCAGGGGAGAGTCTGGGGCCCTCTGGTTTCCAGGGCCCCGCCTCCTGGGATCTGGGTGTGTACAAGTCACTCCAGAGCTTCAGACTGTACAACCTGTACAATGCAGATTTCTTTTTCTTTCCCTTTTTATTTCCTGGGGGCAGGGGCGGGGGGATTGGGGGATGCTTCCACAGCGGGGGCCACTCCAGCAGTTCAGATATCCGGCTGAGGTGATGCTACCCAGGTCCAATAGTGCTGGGGGCCCCCAGGGCTATACCTGGAAGTGCTGTGGGGACCGAACAGGATAGAACTCTGGTCCCTGTGCATGCAAAGTATGCACCCCCGAGCAGAATTTTTAATTTTTAGTGGGGGGGGGGGGGTGGCACACCCAGAGGTGCTCAGGGCTTATTTTGATTCGTGTTCAGAGATAACCACTGGTGGGGCTCGGGGGAAACCCTAGGCTATGCTGGGAATTCCAACTGGGGTGCAAGGTAAATGCCTCAAGCCCTGTACTAGTTCTCCAGACCCACCTGAGTAGATTTTTCCTCTGGTCCTTTAATTCACATTTTCACCTAAGGGTGAGAAACCAGGGACTAGCCATAGCAAAAGATTGAGTAACATGCGAGGGTGTGAAGGGATGCAGGGCTCCCCCCCCACCTGACAAAGGGGTCCCAGGCCCTGTCAGAGGAGGAAGGCCACTACTGCTGCTGCCACTGTCCTTTGTAACTGGGTAAGAAGTGAACCTGAGGGTCTTGGAGTGGTAGTACAGGCAGGTAGGGCACTTGCCTTGCACACAGCCGACCCTGGATTTGAGCCCTGGTATTCATATGTTCCCCCGAGCACTGCCAGGAGTGATTCCTGAGTGCGGAGCCAGGAGTAACCCCTGAGCACCACCAGGTGTGGCCCAAAACACACAAAGAAAGAAGAAAGAGAAAGAAAGAAATGCACTTGACACAACAAGCAGCCTGAAATAGACCTGTGTCCACTAAATCGGCACTCTATGAAGCACTTAACACAGACGAACAAGGCACCAGGCACCCGGGCCTGGAGACCTCATCACTTCCAGTGCCAAGGCTCCCAGACGCACTCTTCAGCCCCCCAGCACCTGTCGGGGTGAGCCCGCCCTTACCACTGAAAGACATGCTTCGGCCTGTTGGTCCTCGGGTGCCTCAAGGCCACCACTCACTCCCTCCCTCACTCACCTTCGTGTCCACAGCACAGGCCCCGGGCAGCTGCCAGACACCCCAGGAACGTCAGCTGAGTAAACCACAAACCGAGGTGCCCTGGGGCCGGCCACATCGAGGTGGCCGAGGTGACTCCAGAGCACAAGAGGCCGGCCTGGGACACCAAGGCAGTTTCTGAGCACGGTGAGGAAAGGGATTTCTTGAAGCTCAAACTGCCGGGGGCTTCCACGGCCAAGGAACCATATTCAGTCTAGAACCTTGAGAGTAGAGGCCACTCCGGGGTGAAGCAGTGTTCCCGGGGTCAGTCCTTTCCGTTCTTCAGGTCCTGAGGTCCCTCTGGAGCCCAGGAGCGAGACACGTGCAGGCTCTAAAGAGAGGGGCCTGCTGACAAGTGGGGCACACAGCCAGTAAGTACCGCATCAAAGGGGGCCGGAGAATAGACAGGGCCTTTGCATTGCGCACAGTGGGGGGACATCGGCCCCGAGCACCACCAGGAGTAATTCCTGAGCACGGCTAGGTATCACCCAAAAAGAAAAAAAAAACACATAAAAACAACAGCATCAAAGCCAGAGTCTATGGCATGAGCCCACCAGTCCCAAGTTCCTCCAGAGCCGGCCACTGCCACCTGCGCTGACCACCCAGCTCACTGCCAGAACCAAACCCTGTTCTGGGCAGACCAGCGTTAGAGACCAGGGGCTGCAGATCATGGGCGAGCCAAGCTTGCTGGGGGGTTGGCTTCCTGTTCCCTCCCTGGGTTACTTACACGGGAAAAGCCAACACTGGCTTTTCATGTTCCTTAGAGCAATGAATGAGGCTTGTGGCTTGCTATGTCGCCTCTTACGGAAAAGAAGGAATCTGTCATACAAGCCAGAGAGATGGCTCAAAAGGGCCAGTGAGCGTACTTTGCATGCATGCAGGAGGCTAGGGTTCAAGGCCGGCTGACCACCCCCCACCCCGCCGCATGCCAGATCCCTGTTACTACATGGTCCCCTGAGTATAGCCAGGAGTATCCCCAAAACAAAACACACAGAAAAGAAAGAAATACGTCGTCCTAAGAAAGCCTAGTGAGTTTTATGGTGAAGGAGACTTTTATAAGGTCGAAAAAACATTTAGGATGCAAAGGATTCTTCTACCACAGGCTCAGGGAGGACCCTCCAAACTGCAGTAAATCCACGGTCCCGCCCCAAGGGGTCCTTGTCTGAGACCATTCTTCACACGTACACATCAGTAAGTTTATGTTTTTATTTTTATTTTTATTTTTGGGTCACACCTGGTGGGTGCTCAGAGCCCGCTCCTGCGTCTGCACTCAGGGATCACTCCTGGGAGAGAGGAGGTATATGGGGTGCCGGAGGTCGAACCCAGGTCGGCTGCATGCAAGGCCAATGCCCTACCCACCGTACTCTCTCTCCAGCCCCCAGTTAGTGTTTTATTCAACCCAGAAACACCTCTTAAACCTGTGGCAGGAAGCTAAGTGCTGCAATCCGCTGTACAAAGGCATAAACCCTGGGAAGCAGGCTAGAAAAAGCCACTGCAAGGAGCGCTGTCAAAGTTCCCAGCAGAGCACGCCTCGCCCAGATCCCAGCCGCAAAATGCGCCACAGCCTGCGTGCACGCCAGCCCGTGTACACACACACACACACACACACACACACACACACACACACACACACCCTGCCCAAGCTACTCACTGCCCGCTCCTTCAACCCCCCCCCCCCCACCCCCCAGTCCTCTGCTCCCTTGCAGCTGTGCCAGCAGCAACATTCCCAATGGCTATCAGACAGACAGGCAGCCCCCGAGCACCGCAATGTTTGCTCCTTTCCCATGAGCACAAAGGCCCCCAAAGATGTTTATCCCAGCAAAGCCATACCCCGTGGTGCAATGCCTCCGGGGCCACAAAAAATAAAACCCCCATCACTGCAAACTGCCTCCCAATCAAACCCAACCGAGGCTGCCTTAAAGCCCAGGCCAGGCTCTCTCTGTATTCCTACTCCCCTCCAGCCCCCACCACATCTGAAATTCTCACAGGTCCCTAATTTTTCTCTCTCTTGCAACCCGGAGCCTTCCCCCTCTACCCGCGGGAAGGCCTAAATGCTTTCTGGCGCGCAGTGCGCGCGCGGCGTGGCAGCGGGGTCTTGCCCTGGAAAGCCTCCCGATGATCTCTTAACTACCCAGATCTTCATCGTGGTCCTGTCCTCAAGTCACACCCAAAGACTCCCAGAGGCGCCGTCTGCTGCAGCGCCGGGCGCGCACAGGCGCCCCGTTAATGTGAGGGTTGGATCTGATCTGATCTGGCCCCTAGAACGACGTGTTGGTGGCCCCAAGCCTGGGCGCTGGGCGCTGGGCGCAGAGGGCATCGCCCGGTCTGCCTCTCTCCTGGAGGGAGGCAACGGGGGTGCAACCACCTGTAGGCAGGGCGGGGGGCGGCTCTGGCCCCCGTACCTGCAGGCACGAAGTGGGGGGGGGGTGGGATGGGCACTGTACCAGCCCTACACCCACCCCGGGGGTGGTGGGGGGAGAGAGAGGGTCCCGGCGGCAGGAGCTCAGCCAGCGCGCAGAAGGGGTCTAGGAGAGCCGAGCCCCATTCCAGAGTTTGCTCCAAGTCCCCCGACCCCCTGCGAGGGCACAGGCCCCGCTGGGCTCTTAGGGATGGAGACTGGAAGGAGGGATCGGGATGCGCGCAGGCTGGGTCTCCCGACTCCCTCCCGAACTTGGGGCACCTGCCGGGCAAGCGAGCGGGCCAGACAGCTTCTCCTGCCCGCCCTCTCGCCGCCGAGGGCCTGGTGGAGGGTTTGGAGCAAGCGGGCCCTCCCCACCCCGCGCCCCCCGGGAGTAGTAGCCCACCCGCCGCACTGGCTTTGAGGTCTGCTAACCCACAACTCAACACCCAGGGGGTCCCCCCGCTGGGGGGCTGGGGAGAGGGAGAAGGGGGCGGAAGGGGAACCTGGAGCAGCCGCGCCAAGGCGCTGGGCCGGGCGGGTGCGCCTGGGGGGACGAGGCCCGAAGGACGAGGCGGGCGGGCGGGCGGGCGGGCGCCCGGGACGCGCAACGTGCCAGGGAAGGGGGCGCGGGCCGGGAGGGGGGCTCCGCGCGGGGACAGAGAGAGATCGGTCGGCGCGGGCGGGCCCGAGAGGGGGGACGAGGGTGGCGGGAGCGCCCAGCGAAGGGAACGAGGACCCCCACGCACCCACGCACCCACCCCCGGGAGAGGTGCCAGCGGCGCGCGCCGGAGAGGACCCCCGGGGAGGGCGCGCGCGCGGCCCCGCCACTCACCGGCAGGTCCACGCTCACTTCGGTCCCGTCGAGCAGGAAGACGCGGCAGTAGAGGGTGGCCTTGGCGGCGCCCGCGGCGGAGATGTGCACGGCCGCGCCGCCCGTGAGCAGGGGCCCGCCGCCCGCCGGGAACACGCTGCCCCCGGGCGCGGCGGGCAGCGCGGACGCGGCGGCGGCCGGGCCCCCGCGCGCTCCCCCGTCGCGCTCGTCCCCCAGCGCGGCGGCCCCGCGCCCCGCCGCGCCCCGCGCGTAGCGCTGCATGGAGCGGCGGCCGAAGGTCCGGCGCAGGAGCCGCAGCATCCTGGCCGGGGGCGCCCCCTGCCTCCGCCCCCTGCGCCGCCGCCGCCGCCGCGCCGCCGCCCGGGAGCGCCCCGCGACGCCGCCGTCCGCGCCCGCCGCAGCCCGGGCTCGCGCGCGCCCAGGCCGCGGCCGCCCGCGCTGGCCGGGGCCGGGGGCGGCGGGCGGGAGGGCGCGCTCGGGGCTCCGCGCGGGGGCCGCTCCCGACGGGCGCGCGGGGGGGCGCGCGGGGGGGCGCGCGGCGGGGGGCGCGCGGCCGAGGGCCAGCCCGGGCGGGGCGCCTGCGTGCTCCCGGCGCGCGCGCTCGCTCCCTCGCTCGCTCGCTCCCGCCGGCCGGCCGCGCCGCTCGCTGCCCCGGGCCCGCCGCGGCCCCGCCGAGCGGCCGCTGCCCACCCCGGCGCGGGTCCCGGCGCCCGCCGCGGCCCCCGCCTCCCACCTGGGCGGCCGCACCTCCCGCTCCCGCCGCCGCCGCCGCCGCCGCCGCCGCCGCCGGGACTGCAGCACGCCCTCCTCCCTGGGGGCTGCGCCGGGGACTCGCAAGCCGGGTCTGTGCTGCCCCCTGCCGGCCCCCGCGCCCCCCGCGGCTGGAGGTGCGCTCACGTGTGTCCACGTAGGTGAGCGCACACGTGTTTCCGGCGCCCCGAGCCCCAGAGCCGCCCGAGAGTCGCCCCGCAGCCGGCTCGGGAGGACGGGGTGCCCTCCCCTGCCCCCGCCCCCAGCACCCTTCCCCGGGAGAGCCGCGTTCGGGGAAGGCCTTGCCTTTCGGTCGGTCGGTCTGCCCAGCCTCAGTTTCCCCGGCTGGACCAGAGGGACCGGATGCCACCGCGCAAAGGGACGCGGACCCTCCTGCTGAATGAAGTCCTGTCCACGCGGGAGAGCTCCCGAGTGCCGGGCTAATGGACTCGGCCCAAAGAAGGCTGAGGCTGGGCGAGCAGAGGGGCGATGAGCCCCCCACCCCCACCCCCCAGGCAGAGCGAATACTAAGTAACCATCAGCGAAAAGCTCCTCGAGGTTGAGCCAGGGAGACAGAGCAGAACTGGGACCCCACCCCAACCCCTGGACAGAATTGCCTAAAGAGGGCACACAGAGAATCGAGGGACCGTAGGAGGCTGAGAGAAGCATCACAAGCCCTAGATATCCTAGTTCCCAGGCCCTTGACAGATTAACACACGACTCTTTGGGGCAAGGGATAGACCCCCATGACCCCAAACACGGTGGCTGAGTCGCATCTCAGGCCCCACTACGATTTTCTTGTTCCAATCAGATTTGTTGCCGCTGATTCGGATTCTCGTTTCATCCGTGGGACCACCCGGTCCCGTGGGCACTTCTCTGCATTGTATAAAGGAGGAAACTTGAACCTTGGAGAGCCTGAGACTTGCCGATTTCCATGGTTAAGACCATCTCATTTACTGGGTTTCATGTTTACTGGGTTTCATGGTAGCTCCTACCCACCACCTCTAAGCCGGACTGAGTCAGGGGACCTGACGGGCAGGCAGGAAGGTTCTTGGAGGCCTGGCTGAAGGCAGCACCCGTTGACATCAGGACCGAGAAAGAGCGGGAGGTGAATGAATTCAGGACGTGGATCCAAAGAGACATTTACTGAGCACCAGGTGCCGGCTTGGGTTGATTTCATAGATGATGTTTTCATTCAGCCTCCCTCCTGCCCTTCCAGGCACTTAACGGTAGAGCTGTAATGGCTTTGACCGGAGGTCTCAGATCAGGCTGCAGCCAGTGTCCTTTGTTTCCTGACGTTCTCTGCAGGGAAAGATCTGCGGTTAGACCTCAGCTCCCTGCTCTACTCCTTGGCGCTCAAGCTTAGACTTCACAGAATCCCATTAGCAAGTCTGTGTGCAAAGTGAGCCTGACTTGGAGCCGGAGCGATAGCACAGTAGGTGGGCATCTGCCTTGCACGTGACTGACCCGGGTTCGAGCCCTGGCACCCATATGGTTCCTAGAGCACCACCAGGAGTGATGCTTGTGTGTGTAGTTAGCTCTGAGCAAGGCTGGATGGGGCCCCAACAAAACAAAATGAAAAAATGAGCCTGGCCCGTGTACTGGTTTCTCAGGAGAATCCATTTCCAACTGCGTAGCCCAGGTCTGCAGTGACAGACTGAATAATGATACTCACCTACCCAGCCCCATGGGTACTTGGAACTCACGGACATGACTTACATAGCAAACGGGTTGGGGGTGGAGCGATGTCCTGGATTATCTGGATAGGTCTTTTATAATAATACACAGGAGACTTTAGAGGAGGGGACCGGAAGTTTAGAGGATGCATGGTGTGACAGTGCCAGCAAAAGTCCCCACTGGGCTTTTTCCCCATTGGGTCCAGAACCCAAGGAGTGAAAGTAGCTCCAAGAAGCTAGGAAAGAGAAGAGGCCAGGGATGTAACTCAGTGGGAAAGAGTGTGTTTAGTCTGTATGAAGTACATGGGTTCAATTCCCATAGCACCATACAAAGGATAAGACAAAGCAGAAAAAATAAGGGCGGGGCGGGGGGCGGGGGGGGGGGGGGGGTAGTTGCTAGATGTTCCAGAAAACAAAAGGGAATCTTTAACTTGAGGCAGCGAATTCATCTCAGACATCTGACCTGCAGAAATGTAAGGTGATATAATGTAATGTGATGTGAATGCATTTTGTGCTTGAATTGTTTTTAGCCACATTTGCTGTCATATAGTCCAGCCCAAGAGGAAGGGAATACAAGTTCTATCATCCTAGCAACTTGGTGCTGAGTTTTCAGAGCCCTCCGGCCGTCTCAGAGTCATCCCTCCCATGTGAGCATCATTCATCATTGTAAGGACCTACTGACACTTTCTCCAGACACTACAATCTGCACGGACTTTTCTTTGATCTGTCCCCACCCAGCACTCAGCCTGCTGTCTGTGCTCAAGTACCCGTGGAGTGAAGGTGGAACCTCGTTTCATTGACATTGGAACCCTGGGAGAGACACATGGATAATAGTTCAACATCACCTAGTAGGGAAATAGACACCACAAGCACAAGGAGATCTCACCTCACTCTGGTGAGAATGGCCTACTGCATACGAAGAAGATTGGAAGCCACAAATGTTGGCAAGAGTGCAGAGGAGAAGGACCTCTTGCATGATGCTGGTGAGAATATAAAATGGTACAGCCTCTGGAGAAACAGTATGGAGATACCTTTTTTGAATATTAAAACGGAAATACTGCAAGGAACAGGGGAGGGCGGGAAGGAATAGGACTTCATAATATCATAGTGTTGCATTAACGTTTAATATTAATAATACAATATATCCATGTTATATTTACATTATACTATTACATTATAGCACTGTAGCACTGTCGTCCCGTTGTTCATTGATTTGCTCCAGCGGGCACCGGTAATGTCTCCATTGTGAGACTTGTTACTGTCTTTGGCATATCGAATACGTCACAGGTAGCCTGCCAGGCTTTGCTGTGTGGGCGGAATACTCTTGGTAGCTTGCCGGGCTCTCTAAGAGGGGCGGGGAAATCGAAACCGGACTTTCCACGTGCAAGGCAAACGCCCTACCCACTGTGCTATTGCTCTGGCCCACTATTAAATTATAGTGTTTTAAAATGTTACATTGTTGTAATATATATATATATATATATATATAAAATTTTTAAGGGAAATACTGTGTGATTCAGGGATACCCCTCCTAGGCAGTTATCCAAAAGATATGAAAACACAAATTTTAAGAGATAATTACCGAAAAAAATTAAAAAGAATTCCACCCCTGGGTTCACAGCAGCGTTATTTACAATAGCCAAAGCACGGAATGACTCTAAATGCCCGTCAACAGACTGAATAAAAAGGAATGGTAGAGTCGCCTAATGAAGACTATCTCTGCCCTTAAAAAAAGGATGTTCCCATTTAGGGCAAAGTGAAAAAAAAAAACTTGAGGTGATTTTGCTAAGGGAAATAATTAAGAAGGTAAAAGACAATTACCAGATGGTTTCGCTCAAATAAGAGCAACGAAAGCAAACTGGCAAAACAACAAAGCTAACTCCGAGCCTGGGAGAAAGCTGTGGTTATTTCTAGAGGGAAAGTGCCGTGGGCGGGGAGGTCAGGGTCTTTTGTGGCTGAGACTGGCACTCTGGTGGTAGGTGGGGTTAGTCCTGTACATGGGTAGAGTGGCACTTTCTGAACCCACGCCTTTCAGACCTTTTTCTCTGTTATTGAACCCTGCAAAAAGCACAGCGGTCCTTTCTCAGACCTCCTCCATGCTCAGTGGGAATTAGGTTCTCACAGGCTTATCATTACAGTGCTCTTCTTATTTGGGGGTGGGGGCACACCTATCAATGTTCAGGATTTACTCCTGGCTCTGTGCTCAGATGCGACCACTGGAGGTACTCAGGGGACCATAGGTGATGCTGGGATCCATCTGGAGTTGGCAGCATGCAAGGCAAGCACCTTAACCTCTGTGCTGTCTCTCCAGCCCATTTCATTACTCTTTCATGAATCAAGCTAAGTAGTCCCCAATAACTCTTCGAGGTCTCTGGCTAGAGCCCTCCTGGGCTAACGTGCTCAGGAACAGTCTGCACTCAATTCCAGGTCCTCTCCTCGGTCAGCAGCCGTAGCTGGACTTCCTTGGTTTCGCGGACACTATTTGGAATCAGATCCCATGAGTCCCCTTCTGGCCTTCTCATTAAGGCTCGGACACCACCTCGTGGTCCACCCACTCAGGTTCCTGAGTACTTCCCACCATCCTTTCCATCACTCCCAAGGAGTTTTGTGTTATCAGCAAACCTTGGAGAATTTCTTCTGCGCTCCTTCCTCTAGAGTAGTTTTACATGTTAATTAAACAGCCCTTAGCCCTGTCTCTAAGGAACTCCTTTCAGAAATGCGCCATTTATCCCCATCCTTTGTTTCCTGGCTCATTTCCTAGACTCAATAAAATTGTGCCCTCATTCCATTGGACTCCTTTATTTCCTTCATAGAATAAGATTACACTTTAATGTATGCTCCTGTTTACTCTCTTGTAAATGTTTCTTTCCATAAACACTTACAGAGCCCTTCCCCTGTGCCACAAAGCCTTCCCTGGCCCTCCAAGTGTTTAATAAACCTTGACTCAACCTTTTCTGCTATGGTTTCCCAATAATAATCTTTGTCATTGACTAAAGACTGTGTCGTGGGCAGCTGTGTTTGCTGCCAGCTTAGCATCCGTTTTCCTTCTTTGGGTTTACAAAAGTTGGGTTTCTTTGCAGAATGACTTCTCCCTGACTCGGTAGCCTATATCCTAGCATCTTAAACCGTGTGGGTCTTAACTCAACTTGGGGTCACATAACTAAATGAGGGGGTGGAACATAAAAAAACCGGGGACACCAAAAAGGGTTGTTGGACATGTAGCACTGTAGTACTGTCCTCTCGTTTTTTCATTGATTTGCCCAAGTGGGCACCAGTAACGTCTCCATTTGTGAAACTTATTGTTACTGTTTTTAGCATATTGAATACACCACAGGGAGCTTGCCAGGCTCGGCCATGTGGGCGAGATACTCTCAGTAGCTTGCCAGGCTCTCCGAGAGAGATGGAGGAATCAAACCCAGGTCGGCCACATGCAAGGCAAACACCCTACCCGCTCTGCTATTGCTCCAGTTTGCTGAAAATGTAACAACCAAAATTGGATTCAGACCATCTTTCCGGCAGAGAAAAGGCCCAGCATCACAGCTCCAAGAGAACATGATTCCGCTGAATCTTGTCAGGTAGAGTGTTCTACCCGGCCTAGAACTAGACTAGAACTCTGGGGCGAGCAGACTCCCCTTTCTGTCTGAAGGCACAGCAGCCCACAGCCATACCCGACACCCTCTGACATAGAAACAGCCCAGATCCACAATTGAACCACATCAAACTGCCGAGCCACCAAATTGTTCCAGATCTATAGCCCGTGGACTGCACAGCCGCACAAAAACTCAAATTTGTGTAGTTCGCCCAGTAGAATCATAACAGATCTGACTGGAAAGTTGCACAGATGCCCACCAAACTCAACAAGCCTGAACAATAACAGGGAAGGCTCAACCAAGCACTAACCAGTACAGCAGATCCTCAGACAATAACTTCAGTAACATCGTTCTGAGATAGAACAATGATCACAAATTGGTTCATTGATCTAAGGAGTTGATCATTCCATTCGCCTTTGTGTTGTAACAAACAATATGAAGTAAATCTGATTGTGCCTGCTACGAGAGCAGGCTGTGGTGAGGGTTGGACACCGGGGACATTGATGGTGGGAAGGGCACACTGATGGTGGAATTGGTGTTGGAACATTTAATGCCTGGAACAATTGTATTATGAACAACTTGGTAAATCACAGGGCTATAATTACCCAAAAAAATTAATGAATTCAAAATCAACCATGTCACGAGTCCAAAGTGTTCTGGTTGTGCTGTTCTGTGTTACATTGCAAAAGAAGGTGTTTCAAGTGGAAACAAAAGTTGAAGCACACTGGACTAGTGTGAAACTGACCCACACACCTTTCTCCAACCCAGCACCCTCCCCTCCACCCACCGCCAACGTGGCAAAGTGATCCAGCCTGGCTAATCTGAGCATTGCATTGCCCAGAAGTCTGTGACCGGTTCAAGACGGGATGTAACCATGTCTGGTCAATGAGATGGAATCAGGAAGCATAATTTTATTTCCACTGGGATTGGCTCAACTTGGCACCCCAATCAAAGCCAAGAGATATGAGTTGGAGCAAAAGTACCGCAGATAGGGCATTTGCCTTACACATGGTCTCAAGACCAGGATTTAATTCCAGGAACCCTGTGTGGTCACCTGAACTCTCCAAGTATGATCCCTGAGAGCAGAAGTAGGAGTAAACCCCCAGCACTTCCAGGTGAGGCCCAAAGACAGACAAACAAAGCCAAGAGATGTGGAGACAGATTTCTGAGACAACATCGCTTTGACTGCTCGTTGGAATTTGCAATTGAAGGAGTAAATCAGATTCATCTGAACACTTCCCAGCTCCAGGTCTATTCTTTGTTTCAATTCTTGTTCTCCCTCTTAGACACACAGTCTTATGCACTGTGTAGAACAGGCACTCGCTTTGTTCATTCTTTAAAGGACTTATCTCCAAGCAAATAATTAGTAATGTGATGTTCATCACTAAACTGTACAGAAATAAGTGGAGAGTTAATTAGATCCAGAAGTGGCAGTGACAAAAGGACTCTGGGGACTACAAGTGAGACCCCAGTTTGTATTTTCAGTCAATTCTTTTCCCCTGCTCTAGATTGTACTTCTGACTTCCTCCTCAATATCTCACCCAGAAATCTCCATTCCAAACAGCTACTATCTAGCCTTCTGTCCAGACTCAAGAGATCAATATCTGGAGAGAGATAGGGGTGTCCTTTCTTCCCTGATACCAGTCCAACACATTTACTTATTCAAAGATCCATTTCTTCCCTTAAGGCAACACATCTTCCTTCAGGGAAATAAATGACTCTTGAGAAATAACCCCAAGATCTTGTCTGGAGAGGAACACACAGCGGAGAGGTGGTTTTTAGTGCCTACTGCCCCTGGCCTACATCACCATGGGCTTCCCACACTGAACTCCTTCTTACCAAACTTCCTTGATGAGGTTGCTTTACTCTCTTACTCCCTTTTAACCAATTGATTGTCTCTGATTCTTTTCGATCCAATGTTCAAAAAAATCAATTCTGTCCAATAAAACTCTGCATTGGTGGCAACGTTTGTCATTGATGCTATCCAATAGTCCAGTAGGGCAATCCTTGGCATTTGGGCCAGTAAGCACTTAAAAGGTGCTAGTGCCACTCAAGAATGAAGCATTACTCCCATTTTAGCACACCAACATCCCTGGCTCAGAGACACAGCAGCAAGTCCCTGAAGACACCACAGCACTGAAGATCTCTCAGGGACCCACACCAGTTTCACTAGGGCAGCCCAGAAGGAGCAGGTGCAGTCTCCCTGCCTACTCCAGATGGAATCCCTGTGATCAAGAGCTCCCTAAGCAAGCCGCCCCCCCAAGTCAGTATGCAGGTTCCAGGACTAAATCTCCAGGCCACATGGCAGCAGAGGACCCAGGATGTCCCTCCCTGGGTCCCTGCCTCCCCTGCAGAACTGCAGACTGGCTGTCATGCCCACAATTTGCCTCCGGGTGCCATTTTAGCGCACCAACAGCCTTGGCCCAGAGATTCTCAATTGAATCCCAAAATAGATTACCGCCATACAGAGATGTCTCTGGAACCTAACCATTTACAATCTAGAAATTTACATTTACCACACAGCCACCAAGCTCTCATGATATTCAAAATGAACGATGGAAAATAAAGTATCTAGCATCTGCCCCTGGCAGGTAGGCTTGAATGGTGGTGGGAAAATTTGAGCAAAATTCATAATGCCCCAAATTAGAGAGTATTGGAGAAATTGTCTGCCATAGAGGCATGGTGAGGACTGGGATGTGGGGTGGGGATACTGGGGACATTGGTGGTGCAAAATGTGCACTGGTGGAGGGATGGGTGTTCCACTATTATACGGCTGAATCTCAAACATCAAAGCTTTGTAACTCTATCTCACAGTGATATAATAAAATTAAAAATAATGTGTGTAATTCATGCCCAATTCAATGAGCTTAATCAATGGCTGAACAAATAACAGTACTACATTATTATTTTAAAAAAAATGAAGCATTACTTTCACTGTATTTCAGTGTCAACGGCCTCATAACTAGAGGCCACCATATCACATAGTATAGAACTAAATGTCTCCCCTGTGTTCCCCTCACGGCTTGGCCTATCTCTCTAATTCTCTCCTACTCTATTTGATGGGGTTAGCTTCAAGTCGTAACCCCTTTGTTCAGCCCCAGGCTTCTGAGATTGACCTTCCCTGACCCACTCAAGTCATATTACATGATAGCTCTGATTCCATTTGGCATCTGATGAAAACCTCATCTCTGCTAAGTCAATCAAAACCAAAGTAAGTGGCTCTTTGGGGGAAAAGTTCTTGACAGTGACAGGGGGTAGTGGGGGACCTCAGAGCACATGAAGGAAGCAGCATTTCAAAGTGAGGGACAAATGGCTCGCTTAGACAAGCATTCCAGAACATAGAGACACCAAAGGACCTGAGCCCTGCCCCTTCATCTCCACTTTTAGACTCAAGGCCTAGTTCAAGTCAAGGAAAGGCAGAAGGCAAAGAAGAAAGAAGATGGTGGTAGATGAACACCTGTGATGCTGGAAATGGAATGATCTTGAGACCCGGAGGATCTTCTGTGGCCCAGTGACCAATGTTACCTTACCAAAGTCCGTTGGTAGAAGCAGAGGAATTAAAAGAAAACAGGGCTGGAGTGATAGCACAGCGGGTAGGGCGTGCCTCGCACGCAGCCAACCCGGTTCAATTCCCAGCATCCCTTATGGTCCTCCAGCACTGCCAGGAATAATTCCTGAGTACAGAGCCAGGAGTAACCCCTGTGCATTGCCAGGTGTGACCCAAAAAGCAAAAATAAATGAATAAATAAATAAGTACTGGTTTGATTAAAAAATAAACACATAAATAAATAAAACAGAAACAGGACAGGTGCCACAGTTCAGTGGCAGAGCCATGTCTTACATGTGTAACTCAACCCTCAAAACCCCACAATGAAAGAAAAGAAAGAAAAAAAGAAGAAGGAAGAAAGGAAGGAAGGAAGAAGGAAGGAAGAAAAGAAAGAAAGAAGGAAGGAAGAAGGAAGGAAGGAAGGAAGGAAGGAAGGAGAAAAAAGAGAAAGAAAGAAAAAAGGAAGGAAGGAAGGAAGGAGGGAGGGAGAGAGGGAAAACCATGGAAACCAGGCAGTGGAGATGGCATATTCAGATCACACATTGATCTGAGCATTAAGCATTAAGTTGAGCATTAAGACTAGAGAGAGAGAGAGAACTCACAGCATGGAGTACAAGCTTTACCTGCTAGCAGTCCAGCTTCTCCCTGGCATCACAGCGGCCCGCAAGCTTCCACTGGGCACAGAGCTGAGAGTAGCCCCCCAAAACTACCAGGTGTGGACCGAAGCCCCCAAATAAAAGTTTAACATTGGAGGAAGGCAAGGAAGTATCACAGAAAGAACAGGAACTGTCTGCTGAATTCTAGCCTGAGGCTCATGGTTCTGAAGTCTAAAAAGGGCAAGCCTCAAAGTTTTGCTATGACATTAGTGATAGGCTAAAACAGATCATTGATTAAAAAATAATAAACTTTAAAATCCTGGGGCTGGAGCGATAGCACAGTGGGGAGGGCATTTGCCTTGCACGCAGCCAACCCGTGTTCGATTCCCAGCATCCCATATGGTCCTCTGAGCACCGCCAAGAGTAATTCCTGAGTGTAGAGCCAGGAATGATCCCTGTGCATTGCAGGTGTGACCCAAAAAGCAAAAAAAAAAAAAAACCCTTTAAAATCTATAAAACATATATATATATGCATATACATACACACACGGGATATGTTTGTATATATATTATATATATACATATATAAATAGATAGATAGATCCCCAACAACCCTCATGGTAGCTAAAACACCAACAGGAGTGATCCCTGAGCTCATAGCCAGGAGTAAGTCCTGAGCAAGGCCAAGTGTGCTCTCCAAAACAATAACAACTATATATAGAGGTGTGTGTGTGGGGGGGGGGGGGGGGGGGGCGAGGCCACGGAGCAAGCTCAAAGGACTGAAGCATGCAGAAGGCCTAGATTCAATGGTCGGCCCTACATGATCCCCTAAGCCACATAGAGTGTCCCTCCCCCAGACCCCCCCTCCCCTCACCAACTTGAGCACTGAACCAAGAATAGCCCCTAAGCATTACCAGGTATGACCCAGAAAAAACAAAATCTACATATAGAAGGCTGGAAACTGGAGGGAATGGATTGACAATCCCTAGAAGGGATAATGGAACCGGGTCAAAAATGTTCCCCCTCCCTAGGAATCAAGACAGCAGATTAGGCAGGATGGCTTCTGCATCTGGGATTGAGCTCAGAACCTGGCGGTGGCTCCTTGGAGGCCGGGTGGGGGCCCTTTCTCACTGGGGATCCCTAACAGCAGAGCTGTCCCGATCACCCCAGCACCTACAGGTTGTGTCCAACGGGAATGCTGCTGTGCGGATGTTTTCGGGCACCGCCTGATGCCCACGCTAACGCTAAAGAGACTGATCTCTTTGGGAGAGCAGGTCCAGGAGGAAAGCAAGCAAGAGGAGAGGGAGGGGACGGTGGGGTGAGGGAGAACCCTAGAGCCCACTGTGGAGCCAGGCAGCCGTCCTGCAGCAAGCCAAAAGGGAGACAAACGAGCACTGACAAACCCTTGGGAGAGCCCCAGGCTCTGGGTCCTGAGGGAGGCCTAGGGTGGCCCTTAATGCTTCCCACGGGGCGAGATGTTCTCTCAGCCCCACTTTAGAGCGGGGTTCAGAGACACCGACGACACCACCGCGGCCGTGGGCCCTGCCCAGGTGTCAGCGAGCAGGCAGCAGCGTTGGAAAGGCCTGGATCCCACAGGCCTCTGGCGGGGCCCCTTCCCTCCCCTCTCGGGACTGAAACTCAGAGCTTCCCGCCTCCCTGACTCACTGGGAGGGGGCTCTGCGCCCCAGAGCTGGTTTCTGGGTTCAGGCCGCACCCTCTCTTTCATCCCTCTCCCCCAGCTCTTCCCTCGCTTCTGATTAAGCTGTTAGGAATAAAGGCCGGGTTTGATGAGATTCAGGCAGGCCCCGCCCGGTCACTCCCCCGAGCAGTGAGGTTGGGGGTGGGGGTGGGGGGCAGGGGAGGGGTGTAGGAATGGGCACCAGGGCCAGGCCCTGGATTCAAGGGGACACAAGCTGGGCTTTGTTCTCCTCTGACCTTCCACTGCCCAGGGCTCTCTGATCTTCTGGGACAGACCTCAGGGCCCAGGCCAGGAGCCTCAGAAGGGCTCTCCTGCCGCCTTTGAAAGTCAAGGGCACGCACGCAGGTGTGGGCTCTTGGGAGCGAGTTGCTTGCTTGCTTTTTCTTTTTCTTTTTTTTTTTCCCCTTTTGTTTGTTTTGGGGCCACACCTGGTGATGCTCTGGAGGTACTCCTGGCTCTGCACTCAGGAATGACTCCCTGGTGGTGCTTGGGGGACCCTGTGAGATGCCGGCCATCCAACTCGGGTCGAATGCATGCAAGACAAGAGCTCTATCCACTGTACTATAGGTCCCAACCCATTTTATTCTCTCATTTAAATATTTTTTTCTTTTAGTTTTTTCTTCTTTCATCTTTAAAAAAAAAAAAAGAAATTTTCAGTGACGCCAGTCTCAGTCAACCTGACCTAAGCATTGCCCTGGAATCTTGCCATCCGGGGACTGTTCATCTTCTGAAGGCAGAGGGCAGTGAAGGAGATGGGAAGTGGGAAGGAGACTCGGGGGGGGGGGGGTAGTTGGGCAGGGTCTTTCTCTGACAATGGCAGCCATGTCCCCACAAACCCTTGTCCTCCTTTGTCTCCCGATATCGATACACCCGGGTCCAATTTTTCCATCGTCTCTACTGGGGTCCCCTGACCAGTCTCTCTGGCTCCCTGTTCTCTCTCCCTCTGCAGACCCCCCTCCCTCTCTCCAGTTCCCCTATTTGGAATCCTCCAGCAAGGCTCCAGAGAGGGGAACTGGGAACAATGACTGAGTCCTGGGTGTCTGGAATGGGCCTGGGGCCCTCTTAGCTTTCATACCTGGACAGATTCCCTGGGAAGTTTTTGGCAAGCCTGTATTTGCTGGGTCAGCCGAGCACATTTGAGCTCAGTGGTCTCTACTCCCATGGGCTGCAGAAAAAGGATGCACACACCCAATCCCCCTGCCTGCTGCCACAGTCCCTGGCACCCCACACCACACCCCCGTCCTGAATTCTAAGTTGTTGCCTTTCTTTGGCTTCCCTAAAGGCTGCCATCAAGCCTTAATGAAGAGAATCCTCCTTCCAATGTATTTTCACGCCTGCAAACTCTTATTCACCCTTCAAAACCCTGATGGCCCCTTTGTGAAGCCCTTTCCCGGGCTCTCCTTTCCCTCCTGGTGGTCTTACAAATGCCTGCAACCAGGTATTTGTAAAAATATTTCTTCCTCTGCAGCTAACCATGGTCCTCCCAAGCAGGTACAGCAGATGTGGGGAAGGAAGAAAGTAGAGAGTACCGAGAGGTACAAGAGGAAGGAACCCCAGTGTGAGGTTGCGAGGGACCAAGTTATGGGGTCCCAGGAAGGCAGGGGCGGGAGCCGGGCTGGGTCCTGGCAAGTGAGTATCGTTCCCTCCCAGACGGGCAGCCCCTCGAGGGTGAAAGTGAGTCTTGTTTACCTCTCAGTCCTGGCCCCATGCAGGCCTGCCGGGGGAATTCCTCCAGAAACCAGGCAGGCCCCAGCCTGCTAGGAGAGTAGTATCAGTGAGGCCAGCCAGGAGAAACTGGGAGCATCACGGAGGCAGAGCGCAGAGCCGGACCTCGGCAGGGGGAAGGGACCGGCGAGTGGTCTTGGGTGGTGTGGGTTCCTTCGAACTGACCTCACTGCTGGCTCTCTGCCCCTCACCTCCTTGCTCCCCACCACCCCTCACCCCCAACTCCACGGATGGGCTGATGCAAGCTGGAGACTCAAAAGTCTGGAGGTGTCAAGAAACTGTGCGACCTGGTTTCATCCCAAAGTGGTAGAAAATGTTCTTTTTCTTTTCCTCCAGAGATTTCATATCCTGCTAGTACATTCCCTCCCCTCCCCATTCTCTCTCTCTTCCACTACTGTTCTCTCTTGTGTACATACACACACACACACACACACACACACACACACACATATACACACCACATACGGGTATCAGATCAGATGGTCCAGTGCAGAAGCATTATTCAAAGTTGCCCTGACTCCTGGCCTCACCACTTGTTTGCTGTGTGACCTTGGGCACATACCCTTGGGGGCAGAACCTCAGTCCTGCCCAGGGCATACTAATCACCTTGACAACAGGGAGAAATAACTGGCATGAAGAATTGGCAGAAATCACTGGCAGAAAACTGGTAAGTAACCAATACATGGGGAGTATTATTGTTAGCCTTTCTGGTTATGTCATTATTGATCAATTTATGTCCATTAAAAAAAAAAAAAAAAACAAACCAACACCAGAAACCTTCTGGATCGGAGCTTAGCTGATCTGGCTCTGGGCCCAGGGGAGAAGAGAGGCCCAAGCCTGGGGCAAGGGAGGTGGAAGAGAAGGTGGCCCAGGGCTTCTGATCAGGGTCTGGTTTGGTGGGGATCAGGCAGGGACAGGAAGAGAGGAGAGAAGAGAAGAGAAGAGAAGAGAAGAGAAGAGAAGAGAAGAGAAGAGAAGAGAAGAGAAGAGAAGAGAAGAGAAGAGAAGAGAAGAGAAGAGAGAGAGAGAGAGAGCGCTCCACTGTGGCCAGGAACCAGTTCCCACAGAAAACCTGCAAACCGGTCTGGGCAGTCTGGAGCTGGGTCCGGTCAGCTTGTGTGGCCGACACCACACCACATGGTCATGGGGCTGGCCCCTGGGAGATGCCATTGGCCTCCTCACCCTGCAGCAGGCTCGTCAAAATTTCTCCGAGCCACAGCCTGGGAGGTGGCTCTCAAGGCCCCGAGCGCCTGCTTTGCATGTGGGATCTCTGTGGGTGAGTCCCTGGCCAGGCGGGTTTCTCAGCCCTGCTGCATGTGGCCTCTGAGCACAGACCCGGAGCTGGGAGTAGCCCCTGAGCACCGCCAGGTGTGGCCCCAGAACAAAAAACAAAACAAAAGCAGAGACTGCTTCAGGGAAAACTGAAAAACATACTTCTACTAAGCCTAAAGTCAAAACAAAATAAAACAAAAAAACACCACACGACTTAATCAACAGAGCTGATTCCCAATTTCCAAACTTGGCTCTGGCCTAAGTGCCAAGATGCCACGGGGAAAACTGGACGTCTCTATGCAAAAGATAGAAGTTGGGCCCTTACCTTACACCGTTTAGAACGTTTCACTCCAAGGGCCGGCGTGTTAGAGCAGCAGGTAAGGTTCTTGCCTTGTGCGTGGCAAACCCCGGTTCAATCCCTGCCACCACTTTTTTGTCCCTCAGCCATGCCAAGAGTGATCCCCGTGCACTTCTGAGCATAGCTCAGAAACAAAAAAACTTCCACTTGAAATGGATCAAGTCCGAAATGGAAAAACTAAACGATAACATTCCTAGAAGAAAACAGGGGAAATCTTAATGACACCAGACTTGGCAGTGGTTTCTTGGCTATGATTTTTTAAAAATGCAAAAAGGAGATAAATTGAACTTCAAAATTAAAAACATTCGTGCATCAAAGGGCTCTGCCAAGAAAATATGAATAGTTATAGAATGGGAAAAATATTTGTAAAAAATGCATTCGTAACAGATTGGTTTACATACATACATTAAAAAAAAATTCAACAGGCTAGAGCGATAGTAGAGTGGTTAGGGCGCTTGCCTTGCAAGTGGCCAACCAGGGTTTGATCCCCAGCGTACCATATGGTCCTCAGATCTGTCATGAGTGATCACTGAATGCAGAGCCAGGAGTGAGCTCTGAGCCCCACCCAGTATGAACCCCAAACAAAACATAACAAAAAGGTTTAGAGGCCAGAGAGACAGTATACCTTTAAGGCACTTGCCTTGCAAGTAGCTGGCCCAGTTTCAATTTTCCATGCCGTCTAGTTCTCTGGGCACGAGCAGGAGTGATCCCTGAGCACAGAACAGAAGAAAACCTTAAGCACGACTGAGTGTGACTTTAAAAAAAAAAAAAAAACGTTGATAACTTTGTAAAGGTTATCAAGTCTAGAATTAAGAGCAGGAAAACATGACTCAAAGGGTTAGTTCACATGTGGGAGGCCTTGGTTTGACCCTGGCACCTCACAGTCTACTGAGCACTACTTTGAGACCTCCAAACAGAACAGTAGGAATAGTCCTTGGGCACAGCTGGGTGTGGCCCAAGATTTTAAATAATTGGTAGGATAAAATTGATATCAGAAAACATTGGTGGTGGAGAATGAGTACTAGTGAAGGGATGGGTACTCGAACATTGTTTGACTGGAACGCAATCATGAGAGTTTGGAAGTCAATTACTGTATCTCGCAGTGATTAATTATAATTTAAAAAATGCAATTACACTGATCATCCTCATTAATAAAAAATCAATAAATTATTTTATACCAATAAAAAATGAAATTAAAAAATTAATATCAGCTGAGGTACCTGGGGCCCAGTAAATGCTTAAATATTACTTCCTCTCATTTTTTGTTTTTGTTTTTGTTTTGGGAACACACCAGGTGGTGCTCAGGGCTTACTCGTGGCTCTATCAGGGATCACTCCTGCTGTCACAGAGGGCGATATGGGTGCTGGGGATTGAAACCAGGTTGACCTCTGCAAGGTGAGCGCCCAGTTTGCTGTAATTGCTCCAGTCTCCAGAGTTTTAAAACTTCTGAGGGAAAATAGCTCACATAGTATATATGGATTACTGTTCCAGATGCTTCTTTATAATGAAGAAAAAAATATGAACATATTGGTTGTCTAGAGACTTTAAATGTTACTTACTGAATTGTGAAATAACAGACTAGTCAGAGTGTTTAGTGATTCCTTGCACCCAATAAAAAATACATCCCCCCCTTTATAAAATGAACACACACATGTCTTGAAAGCATTTTTTTCAGGTAATATCTAGTAGACGCAAAGAAGTTTAAGAAAATAATACCAAATTGGAACTCACCACAAGTGTGTAGGGGACTCAGGGTAGGTAAGAGAGAGAAGAGACCACTATGACAATAAGAGCTGGGGATGATCACGCCGGACAAGATCTGAGGGTTAAAAGTAGGTAAAGGGATATTCTTAATCTTTCAGTATCAATATTGCAAACCACAATGCCCAAGAGGAGAGAGAGAAAAGAGAGAGGGGGTGGAGGAAGACAGACAATAGACAGAGACAGAGAGAAGAAAAGTGCCTGACAGGGCAACTCCAGTCTCTTGGGAAGGGGGACGGTACCGATTTGTCCTTTACGCCCTACAAGGTCACG
This sequence comes from Sorex fumeus, assembly GCF_029834395.1. Taxonomy (NCBI): domain Eukaryota; kingdom Metazoa; phylum Chordata; class Mammalia; order Eulipotyphla; family Soricidae; genus Sorex; species Sorex fumeus. The sequence goes on from NW_026606091.1 coordinate 44,280,983, forward strand.
AGTTGTCCCCCACGGCAACTCCGGCACAGCCATAACACCAGATGCACAGAACCCATCTCGTAATTATCTGGCTCTTTGCAGAAATCCAAAATGATTATATGATTCTCATAGCCAGCTATAGTAAACAAAGTATTTCACAATGCCTTTTCAGCAACTCTGATTGTTGGGGGGGGGGGGAATTCTAAACAATAATGGTGCATCCTTTGTCGAAATAATGAATCTAATCAATGTAGAGAAGAGTTAAGTGGAAATCATCTGCCTCACAGGCATTGGGAGGGGTTGGGGGTATATTGGGGTTCTTCGTGGTGAAAAATGACTACTGGTGAAGGGAGAGGTGTTTGATCATTGTGTGACCGAGACTTAGACCTGAAAGCTTTGTAACTTTTCCCACAGTGATTCAATAAATAAATATAAGAAGAAAAATAAATAAATTAATTAAATTATTAAAAAAAAAAGTAAGGTGGAGTGCATGCCCAATTCAACCAGCTAATTAGTGGCTGCATAAATAGCAGTACTCCTACATTTAAAAAAAAAAAAGTGCCTGCCATAGAGGCAGGCAGTGAGTAGGGGTGGGGGTGGTGGGAGGGAACCTGGGGACACTGAGAAATGGTGCTGGGAGATGTACACTGGTAGAGGGATGGGTGTTGGAATACAGTATGGCTGAAATCCCGTCATGAACAGCTTTGTAAGTGTCTATCTCACAGTGATTCAATAAAAAAGTTTTTTTAAAAAATAAAAGCTTATCACAAAATGTTTTTAAACAACAACAAAAAAGAATACCATGATCCATAGAAAGCCAGTTATAATTTTGATATATATCTTTTCTGACATTATCCTCTATTAGGCCAAGTATCCCTCTTTTTATATATTAGTTATGAATATACAGATTATAAAAAAAACTATTATAAAGTTAACACTACTCCATAGGTAAAGCAAAAAGTACAATCTGAACACAGGTTTGGTTTTCTGAAGTTTGAATTTCATAGTGCCGGGGATTGAACCCAGCACATCACACATAAGCATTTTCCCCCGCGGTTTGCATCACACCCAGCATGGTCAGAACTCCTAGCTCTGTGCTCAGCGATCTCTTCTGGCTATGCCAAGGATTGAACCTGTGTCACCCATGTGCAGGGCTAGGAGCCTTTACCATCTTCCCTGGCCATGGAAACAGGTGTTTGTTTTTTTTAAAATTTTTTTTGCTTTTTGGGTCACACCCGGCATTGCACAGGGGTTACTCCTGACTCATGCACTCAGGAATTACTCCTGGCAGTGCTTGGGGGACCATATGGGATGCTGGGAATCGAACCCGGTCAGTTGCATGAAAGGCAAATGCCCTACCTGCTGTGCTATTGCTACAGCCCCGGAAACAGGTTTTTTTTATAAAATTTATAGATAGATAGGTAGATACATATCAATCAATCTATCTATCTATCTATCTATCTATCTATCTATCTATCTAAAATTACATGACCATGCCATAGTTTTTTAACACAAGCATGCCCTACAATTTTATGCAAACATAAAATCATCTGTGGACTGGAACATTCTTGCTGTTGGAAACATTCTAGGGTTGCAGTGGGTGATTAGTAATCCACAAGGCAGCACATTATTTTAAAGACAAAATGAAATCCTTTGCAACATGCCTTGTTATAGCTTTCCTTTGTACACCACAGAATGTTTTTCCAACATCCTAATGAATTCTTCAAATCTATTATTTAAGGGATTTCTTAAAACATGCTGTGGTTTGTCCCTGGGCAGCAGTGTCCGGAAAGCAGCGATGCTGGGTTTTTCCTGTTGCGGTCAGCAGCTGAATTAGTGGGGCAAGATCTCGCTCTCAATCGTTAGTTTCCCAAAGAACTTTCCTCCTACACCCTTCTTCCTTTAAAAAAAAAATGGAATCATCGTGAGATGCAGTTACAAAGCTTTCATGATTGAGTTTTAGTCATACAATGATCGGACTTCACCCATCCCTCCACCAGTGTACATTTCCCACCACTAATGTCCCCAGTATCCCTCCCGCTACCCCTACTCCACCCCACCTCCTACCTCTGGCAGACAATTTCCTTTTTACTCTCTCTCCACCTTGGGGGCATTATGGTTTGCCATACAGATACTGAGGGTCCATCATGTTTAGTCCTTTAACTACTTTCAGCACACATCTCCCATCCCGAGCGATCCCTCCAACCATCATTGACTTAGTGATCCCTTCTCTATCCCAGCTGCCTTTTTCCCCAGCTTGTGAGGCAGGCTTCCAACTGTGGAGCAATCTTCCTGGCTCTTGTCTCTATTGTCCTCTACCATTCTACAAAGAAGTGATCGTTGATGTCAAGAGAGGGGTTCGGCAGGGTGATACCATTTCACCGAAACTCTTCAGTGCCACCCTCGAGAACATCATGCGACGACTGGAATGGGAAAGAATGGGAGTGAAGATAAATGGTCGGCAACTACCCCACCTCCACTTTGCTGATGACATTGTTTTAATAACACCAAACATCAGCCAAGCGGCACAAATGCTGGCCGACTTTGACCGTGAATGTGGAAAGGTAGGACTACAGCTGAATCTTACGAAGACAATGTTCATGAGAAACAGCCTCGTTCCTGACGCCCCATTCGCTCTCAATGGAACGACCATCTCCGAATGCAACAGCTATGTGTACCTAGGTCGAGAGGTCAACATGACAAATGACCTGGCACCCGAGCTGTGCAGGAGGAAGAGAGCGGCTTGGAACGCCTTCAAGAGCGTCGAAGAAATAGCTAAGAGGACGAAGAACCTCCGGCTCCGGGCACATCTCTTTGATTCCACTGTTCTTCCTGCATTAACATATGCCTCAGAGACCTGGGCCCTATGCAAACAAGATGAGAACGCCATTCAGGTCTCCCAAAGAAGAATAGAAAGAGCTATGCTTGGAATATCACGTTTCACTCAAATGAGAGAAAGAATCCGGAGTTCCGACATCCGTCGACGATCAAGAATCAGGGACGCTGTCTCATTTGCCAAGGTGTCAAAAATCAGACGGGCTGGTCACGTAATGAGATTTAAAGACAACCGCTGGACTAGAGCTGTTACCGACTGGATTCCACGGGATGTCAAAAGACCACGTGGCCGCCCACCTACCAGATGGTCAGACTTCTTCGTGAAGATCATGAACAATCGGTTTGAGGCTCTCCATGTTCCCAGAGCGAACAGATGCCATTGGGCTACACTAGCACGTGACAGGGACAAATGGAGACGTTACTGGCGCCCGCTCGAGCAAATCGCCGACTAACGGGAAGTTAAGTGATTAAGTGATTAAGTCCTTACGTGTTAGTGTCATATTATTTTATATTCCTCAAATGAGTGCAGTCCTTCTATGTCTGTCCCTCTCTTTCTGACTCATTTCACTTAGCATGATACTCTCCATGTCCATCCACTTATAAGAAAATTTCATGACTTTCCTAACAGCTGCCTAGTTTTCTATTGTGTAGCTGTACCAAAGTTTCTTTAACCAGTGGTCTGTTCTCGGGCGCTTGGGTTGTTCCCAGATTCTGCTTATGTGAACAGTGCTGCAATAAACATACAGGTGCCAATGTCATTTCTTTTTTCTTTTTCTTTTTCTTTTTTATATTTTTTGGGTCACACCTGATGATGCTCAGAGGTTACTCCTGGCTCTGCACTCAGGAATCACTCCTGGCGGCGCTCAGGGGACCGTATGGGATGCTGGGGATCAAACCCAGGTCAGCTGTGTGCAAGGCAAACACCCTACCCGCTGTGCTATCGCTCTGGCCCCTGCAGATGTCATTTCTACTCTGCTTTCTTGAACCTCCAGGATATATTCCCAGAAGTGGTATTTCTGGGTCATCTGGAAGCTCAGTTTCTAGTTTTTTGAGGGATGCCCATATTGTTTTCCAGAAAAGCTGAACCAGTCAACATTCCCACCAACAATGAAAGATATTTCCTTTCTCTCCACATCCACACCAGCACCGGTGGTTCTTGTTTTTTTGATGTGTGCCAGTCTCTGCTCTGGCACCCTTCTTCCAGAAGACTTCATGCACTAGGTTTCTACTGCAGATCAAGTAGATTTGGGAAAGGGTCCTCATATATTCCTAGTCCACCAAGCTTTTCTTCCAGAAGAGTTTCTGGCTCGGCAGTTCACTGGGTTTCAATTTGCTTAATCTGCTGCTTTCCATCCTCTGATGCAGATACTTATGTCACCTTGACGAGCTGTGTGTGGTCACAGTGAGCGAACACTGCTGGAAAAGTGCTCCAACAAAGATTTAAGTAATGTGAACACTCTGCTCACAGCTTTCCAGATGGATAGGGTTTTAGGACACGCCCAGAAAAGCTGCCTTGTAACTTTGACAATCGTGGGGCTCAAGTTTTAAGGGGCTAGAGAAAATTTCTTTGGGAAATTTAGGGAGAAGAGAAAACCCAACAAACACAACAACGGGAAAGATTGTCTTCATGCATCTTAACTGCAATGGAAAATAATGCAAATTAAAGCAGCGGAGGCATTTTCTGACATTTGCTTAAAGAAAATGGGAAATTAGGAGGGGAATGCAAAAAAAAAAAATGGTGCTGCCAGTGCTGGCAAGGTTGTGTGAAAATGACAAGCCCAGTTAACAACACGACTTTCTGGCAACAAATGACATGACATTTACACAACCCATTGGAAGGAACCAATGACACTACATTTATACAATCCATTAGAAGATAAATTATAGCAACTACCATGAAGAGAAGTGTCTGTCGACTCCCAGCCCTACCATGAGCACATGCTAAGTACAGGGCGTTTGCCTTGAATGCGGCTGACCTGGGTTCAATTCTTAGCATCCCATATGGTCCCCTGAGCACCGCCGGGAGTAATCCCTGAGGGCATGAGACAGGAGTAACCCCCGTGCATCGCCGGGCATGACCCAAAAAGAAAAAAAAAAAAGAAAGTATTAAATAGAAAGGCTCGCCTAACCCTAGAAGATCCTGGCTGTATCCCACGTTCACACTTCACATAGGTGTGAGGAGAGATAGAAGCATTTTACTGGAGGCAACTCAGGGCATGTGGTACCAGACAAAGTGGATGTTGATGCCCTTGAGTCCCCTGAGAGTTTGTTCAGACTCCAAGTCTAGACCCTTGTGCAGGGTTGGTCCCTGGCTCAGTTACCCGAGACGGAGCAGCTCTAGTTGGCTCCTTGGCTTTCTCCACACTTGGCATTTCCAGTTTCATGTTCCCTGTCTCCAGTTTAGAGCTCAGAGACGGAATCTGGTCGGAGGACATTTTTTTTTAATCAGGTCATAGGTCACCAGCCAGTCCATAAAACTGGCGGGTGGGGGTGGGGTGGGTGTCCGTGTTCAATCCTGATCCCAATCACTGTAGACAGCTGAGCAGTTCGCAACACATTCCCCTGTAACTCCCTGCCCGTCCCTCTTCAGCTGTGCTCAGGTAGGAGGATAGCAGCCCCAGACTGTAAATATAGCCCTAAAGCTGCCTGTGTACCTCTGGGGGCAGCAAGACAGATGACGAGGTTCCCGGGCTCCTGATAACAAACCAGGCCAAGGGTTTGGGGCAGGTCATGGTAGAAAAATCCACCCCCCATGCAGCTGACTTACAAAGCCAAGCGCTTGGGCAGAGTGGAATAAATCTTCCATGGCCATTCAATATACAGCCGCTGAGACAATTAGCAAACATCACCTCTGGGAGCACGGACTTTGGCTCCTCATAAATTTCAGAAATGTGGCTTTCACTCCCGTCAAGATTTTTAAGTAGCACTTTCCTAAATTATTTTCGCAAATTAGCAGTTTGGGCTATCACGCGCGGCTCCAGTCATCCCTGCCAACATCTTCTGCTCTGAGAAAGCCCCACTCCAAGGCCGGGAGGACGAAACATTGCTTCTTGCTGAAGTCCAGCCCCTGCCCCTGCTGGGGGTGAGCATGGTGGGGGTGGGGGGCTAGGGGGGGGGAGGCCTGGGCAATGGAGCTGCTGGAGATGGGTTAACAAGGGAAAGGGGGATATCGAGGCCAGCAAGAGAGAACAGCAGGACTGGAAGCTGAGCTCAGCCCTGCTCTCCAGGTCAGCCTGACTGCGCTGTTTCAATAACCCTGAGCAGCTATTTAATTTTTACCATCAGGACCTCTTGTAAGGCAGAAAAAAAAAATCCTTGCATCATATGATTTGTTACAAGTTACATGTTGCTCTCCTATTTTTTTTCCCCTTAAAATTGCTTTACGGGGGCTGGAGCGATAGTATAGCGGGTAGGGCATTTGCCTTGCACGTGGCCCACCCACCCGGGTTTGATTCCCAGCATCCCATATGGTCCCCTAAGCACCACCAGGAGTAATTCCTGAGTAAAGAGCCAGGAGTAAACCCTGTGCAATGCCGGGGGTGACCCAAAAAGAAAAAAAAATTTTTTTTGGCTTTATCTGATAATATTAGAAATATATAGGGGTATAGCTTCACACTCCAGATGCATGCAGAATTCACCTGACCCACAACCAAGTGCCACCCCACTCGCCAAAAGACTTCTCCACTCTCCAACCCCCCTTCCCACCCACCTGCATTTCCCTTAGGCATGACCCATAACTGCCACTGAGCTGAGGAATTAATTAGTTTTGTTGCATTTTGCCAGTTTTTTTTTTTAATTAAGTTGTTCAGATTCCACATCTGAGTGACATCCTCCCGTAACTGTCTTTCCCTTTAGCTAACAGGAGCACTTCAAGTTCCATACAATTTGTCTCAATTATCTCTTTTTCTTTGGCGGCGGGGTAGTATCCACGAGTCTATAAACCAATCTCCCTATTCCGGCGCTTGTATTTGTGTGTTTAGGTTGATTCGTTGCTTTGGCTCTTGTGAACAACGCCGCTGTGAATGCAGAACAGCAAATATCTTTTAAGACTCATGTTTTCCTAGCCTTTGGATAAATGCCTGGGACTGTTATCACTGGCTCATATGCTATTTTTATTTTTTCAAGGAACTCCATACGATTTTTTGTAGAGTCTATAACAATGTCCTTTCCTCCTGATGGTGTATATATTGAGATGCCTTTTTGGTAACTAGTGCTTCCAATCCTCCCCCTCCCCCACGCCCCAGGGGAGATTGTGGATTTGAACCTTACCCAGCAGTGCTTGGGGGCTACTCCCAGTTCTGTGCTGGGGGTTGCTACCTACAGTGCTCCGAGGATCATGAGGTACCAGGAATGGAACTAGGGTTGGCTACGTCCAAGACAAGCTCCTTGGTCCCTTAACCATCTCTCCAGCCCGCCCACCCCAATCTTGTTGATATTGGCCATGCTCACAGCTGATACCTCACAGTAGTCAGGACTGGCATTTCCCTAGAAGCTGGGAGGAGGAACATTTCCCCATCTGCCCATGGGGCATCTGTATGTCTGATTGATCCATTGGTTGCTTTTGGGGCCAGACCTGGCAGTGCTCAGGGTTTACTCTTGGCTCTACATCAGGAATTACTCCTGGCATTGCTTAGGGACCATATGGGATGCCTGGAATTGAACCTAGGTTGGGCATATGCAAGGAAAATGTCCTGTTCATTGTGCTATTACTCCAGCCCCTTGTATGTAATTTTTTTTAGAAATGCAGCTATTCAGGCCTTAAAGTTACTTGGAATAAAACAAAACTTAAAATTCGGTTCTTCCCATTCAAGTACTCAACAGTCACATGGGTTTGGTGTCTGCAGTATCAAACAGGGCAGACACAGACTAAGTCTGTTTGGGCATCAATTTCTATTGACACTCACTGGAAAAGAAGCTGTGTGCCTTCCTGCTCTCTGCCCTCGATCCTCTCTGCAAAAGGCGCTGGCACTGTGTTGGTCCTAGGCATGTGTGTGTCACAAAGCCAGTTTAGAAATCTCTCGATGCCTATGCGCAGAGCCCTAACTGGACAAACCTGGTGCAAAGGTTTCCCCAGGAGTCCTCATTTTTTCAGGTCACTCTTCGCCACAAGTTTCTTGGATAGGGAGGTCCTAAAGCTTTCTTCCTTTCTTCCTTCTTCTTTTTTCTCCCTTCCCTTCCCTTCCCTTCCCTTCCCTTCCCTTCCCTTCCCTTCCCTTCCCTTCCCTTCCCTTCCCTTCCCATCCCTTCCTTTCCCTTCCTCCTTCCCTTCCTCCCCTCCCCTTCTCTTCTCTTCCCCCTCCCCTCCTTTCCTTTCCTTCCATCTTGTTTTTGCTTTAGAGCCACACCTGAACAATGCAAAGAGCTCACTCCTGTCTCTGTGCTCAGGGATCGCTCCTGGTATTGGGGAAGCATACGTGGTGCTGAGGAACAAGCCCAGGTTGGCCATATGCAAAGCAAGCACCTTGACCCCTGTTCTCTCTGTCTCTGTCTGTCTCTGTCTGTCTGTCTGTCTCTGTCTCTGACTCTCTCCCTCTCTGTCTCTGTCTCTCTGTCTCTCTGTCTCTCTCTCTCTCTCTCTCCACCCTCACACTTCTTCCTTTTCTAGCATAGTCACTATCTCAGAGTCAAATTTCACAGCGTCTCTACCAGGGATCCTTGCCAGGGCTGGAAAAATCAATCCAGAGTTCAGATGTCCTGCAGGATATGTTGTAACTTAGAAATCAAGCCAATCAGCGACTTTGAGAGGCACCATCAATATTTCAGGCATTTGGTCATATCATTTGTACAAACGTGAGGCTTTGATTGACATCTTCCCTTGCAATATGATTTTGATGTATCATACCTACAGACACTTGTTAAGTAAATCTTTCTTTTAATAGTTTTTTTTTTTCGGGGAGGGGAAGCAGACTAAATCAAGCTTTCTACTCTCACCAACCCAAACACTGCTAGTTCCTCCACGGGGTACCTTCCCTGGGAGGTCTTCTGGGGAGGGGAGGGGTTAACCCTCTTAGCCCCCAGGAAAGTCTCTGGAAAATTCTGGGCTGTGCTTTGGGGTGCCTGCAGGTCTACTTCTGGGCAATATCCCCTTTTTTCTAGTCCCAATTCCAGAGACACATATCTGCTGCTCCATGGCTCAGGAGAGTGTCCAGTGCTACATGCCTTTTCCTCTTACTATTCCCAAACACAACTGTTTTCCTCTCTGCCTTCCTGGTCTGCTACGCTACCCTCCCCCTTGCCCTCCTGCCCCCAGCTGGCACAAACTCCTGAACCTAAACAGAGAACTCTGATTTATCTGGAACAATCCTGCCAGCCCCATTGCAAAACGCAATGACGATAAAGGCCCAGGCTTCCTGTCTGAAAGCTTTGACTTTTTTCCGAATGAAGCCTTAATAGATTAATTAGATCTTTGCCTCCTGTAGCTTTGGCCAATCAACAACGTTGCATTTATACCAACCATAGGTATAAAAGACTAGTGTTTAGGGGCTAGAGAGATAGTACAGCTGGTATGGTGCTTGCCTTGGATGTGGCTGACGCAGGTTCGACCACCAGCCCTCAATATAGCCCCCCAAGCCTGCTAGGTGTGATTCCTGAGTGCAGAGTTTGGGAATAAGCCCTGAGTACCACCAGATGTGGGCCAAACACAAATGAAAGGCCAGTATCTCTCATCAAATGTAGTAAACCTGGGTGCCGATGGACTTCTTGGACTCTTAAACTGAGACCCCTTTTGGTCAGTTCCTTCTCCCTCCCTTGGTTCTGGAGGAAGCAGAACCAGGCCAGTGGACCTCTGCAGACGCCACTGCATTCCAAGTGGCTGCTTTACCTACAATCTCTTTCCACAGATCTTTCCAGATGACAGGACCTGAGCAGAAGTCCTCAGGCTGTTTTTGCCCCAGGGTCACTTCAGAAGGGACTGAAGTCTTCAGGCTTGGCCTTTTTTTTTTTTTTTTTGATTGGTTTGGGGGCCACACTTGGTGGTACTTAGGAGCAACCCCTGGAGGTGCCGGGAAGGTGGGGGGGGGTACCAGATGTGATGCAGGAAATCAAAGTAGGTCCACCAAGCAAGTGCCTTACTCTGCATCAGCTCTCTGGCCCCTTTGGGGCCACAGTGAATGAGAGATTTGGGCTCAGCTCTGAAAGTTGGATCGGCAAACTTAAGGGTGTGGTAGTGGAAAATCAGCACAAGGATGAAGTAAGTGTTCCCTATAAACAAAATCCAGGAAGATAGCGGCTTACCTAGAAAATGATTCTCTTCGGCCGTTTTCAAGTGACGTTGATGAGTTAGAAGGAGAATCCTCACTGAGTACCACATGTGCACGCAGAGGGCATTCTGCTTTCTATCCCCAAAGCAACCTCAATGTAGCTTTATCTTCCCTGGAGGATTTCCAGGGGGTAGAGCAGTGATGTTCCACACACCCATATACCTTCATTTCATTAATTTTTTTATATTAAAGTATTTTCTTGTATAAAATTTATTTTTGTTGTTTAGGCCACATCAGTTGTGCTCAGGACTTACTCCTGGATCTGTGCTCAGAGATCATTCGTGGCACACATGGCTTGAGGGGTCATAGGTGGACTCAGGGCACAAACCTGGGCTGGAACGGTATAAAGCAAGCACCCTCTCCGCTGTGCTATATCGCTGGCCTTAAATTTAATTTTTATCAAGGTGCCATTGATTAGCAAGAGGGTCAAAGTTTATGTTAAGGGTACAATGTTAATATATGCTTTCACATTTTTTTTTTGACTTTTTGGGTCACACCCAGCAATGCTCGGGGGTTCTCCTGGGTCTGCACTCAGGAATTACTCCGGACGGTGCTGGGGATGTGGGGGAATCAAACCCGGGTCGGCAGCGTGTAAGGCAAACGCCCTACCCACTGTACTATCGCTCAGGCCCCAACAGTTGCTCAGCTATTGTTCAAGAAAAGAGAAAATGTGCTTCCTGATGACCTGCGTGGCCAAGCTCTGCATTTGGACGCTTTGGTTTGTCCTTGCTTTGAGCTGAAATGCAACGAGGTAAGAAATTGCTCCTCTCTCAGCCTTGACTGTCCTGAGGCACCTTGGAGAGGACACACCCAACCACATCTGCTCCACCCAGCCTCCCTGAGCCCCTTGGAGGGCCGAGCTGTCCATCTTCCAGAGAACGGATCTGGGGATAGAGCACTCAAACCCCAAGGAGTGAGTTCATGCTGCCGGAGGGGGATTCCAGGGCCCTGGGCCAGCAGTGAGGTTCAGGAGGGCGAGCACCCCCTAGGTTCTGCCTAGCCATGGCACCCTGAGCTCCTGGGCCCAAGGGATGAGGCAAAGCAAAGGGACTCTAGGACAAGACCAGGTGAGGACCCAGAGAGGGGCCCCCGTGGCCATGTCTATGCATTGCCTGGACTTTCTGAATCTGTGCTACAGATGAACAAGGCAAGTGTGACTGGCCAGGAGCGGCCAGTTCCCAGGCAAGATGAACCCAGGTGAGAAGGCCACGTCCATAGTCCAAGCGGGTCAGAAGAGGCCATCTGCTTCCCTGGGCCTGTGGGGGCGCGAACACAGCAGGACTTCGGCCCTGGTCCACCTGCTGGACTCACAGGAAAAGCTGCCAGGACTGTCACACAGATGGCTGGAGGCAGGGCTGGGGTGCACAGTCCCAGCAGCCAAGGTCCCAGCTCTTTAGGTACCCGGTGCTACTTAGTACCCTGTGTTATTCAGTACCCCATGCTACTCGGCACCTCACACTGCTCAGTAGTCCATGCTACTTGGCACCCCATGCTACTCAGTACCCCATGCACCCCATTCTACTAGGCACCCTATGCTACTCGGTACCTCATGCCACTCAGTACCCCATGCTACTCAGCGCCCCAGACCACTGGGTACCCCATACTATTTCTGGAAAGACCAGAGACCTAGGACGAGGTCGAGCATTTGCCTGCATGCTGTCCACGCTGATTCAAATCCTTGGCACCACACATGACTGTGACCACCGCTGGGTCACTCCTGAGCACAGAACCAGGAGTAGTCCCTGTGGCCTCCAACTCCCTCCCCCTCAAAAAAAAGTCCACAGACAAGATAGACGAGATGGAGGAGAAGAGACAGAAATAAAAGAGCTCTATTTTGAGACTCCAAGAAAGAAATCTTACAGCCCAAGACTTGTTGAAAGGGTCCCCCGAGGCTGGTATGTCCTCAGGGGAGGGCCTGGTCTCCTCTGCCCACTTCGGCTCCCCTCGGCTAGTCTACTGTGCCTCCCAGGCAGAATTGTTGGGGGGTGGCGAGCTCCAATGTTCTCCAGGCTTCTTCTGCTTGTCTGAAGTTTCTATTGGGATGACCTCTGACCTTCCCCTCATTCTCCAGGTCATCGGCCTGCTCAGTGGGGAAAGGCTGCCCCACATAAGCTGGCAGCCGACGCTTTCCCCAGACAAGGGGAGCGCACAGCAATTGCACACGATGGGCCTCATGAAATGATAACTTGTTTATAAATCTCTAATTGGCTTTGCAAATGGAGGGTAAAATGCATCATAAGGCAAGGTTTAAAGAAGTAAAACAGCTAAGTACAGACAGGAAATGTGTCTATTAAATTTATAAGGCCATCAACCTATTAAAGCCTTGATCTTTCATGATCCTGGTAAGGCTGGTGTGTCTCAGCCTTGGCCACTTGTTGAAATCACCTGTGGGGGTTGGCATAAAGCCCTGTGCCCAGGCATGGGAGTGATCACTCCCCAGGTGATTGTTACACAAAGTTCAAACCAAGAACTATGGTTTATTTTAATTTGGGTTTGGGGGCGACATCTGATGCTCAGGGGACCACATGATGCCAGGGGTCAAACCTAGGCCTCCAGCAGGGAAACATATGTGCTCAGCCCTGCCTGGAGCTGTTGGTCCAGCCGAGAACCATGTTTGGCATATTTTTGTTGTTTGTTGTTTTGTTTGTTTGGGGGTCACAACTAGCTGTGCTCAGGGATCACTCTTGATGGGCTTAGGGACCACACGTGTGCTGGGGATCAAAGCTCAGTTGGTCGTATGCAAGACTTGCAAGTGCCCTATCCCTCTCCAGAAACTGTGGGTCTTATTTTTGGAAGGAGGGAGCAGGTCACACCTGGAGGTGCTCAGAGCTCACATGTGGCTCTACAGTCAGGGATCACTTCTGGCAGGACTCGGGGGACCATATGTGGTGCCAGGGTTGAACCCAGATTAGTGGTGTGCAAGGCAAGTGTCCTAGCCACTGTATTATCACTTTGATCACCAGAACCATAGCTTTTTTTTTTTTGTTTTGGGGGCCACATCCAGCAGTGCTTCCTGGCTATATGGGATGATACAGGATGCAGAAGACTGAACCTGGGTCCACTGCATGCAAGGGAAGCACCCTACCCCTTGTACTACTGCTCCGCCTCTGAGAACCACAGTTTTTAAGGGAAAACTTTATCCTCGTTGTATAAATGTTGGATTTAGCAACTGAAAGTACAGGTCGTAGGCCCGGCAAGGCAGCTCACAGGGCTAGAGCACATGCTTTGCATGCAGGAGGTCTGGGTTTAATACCTGGCACCCCACGGTGGTCAAGGACTGCAGGAGATACCTTCGGAGCACCGTACGAGGAGTAACCCCCCAGAACAATGGTCCAAAGACCTGGAAAAAAAAAAGGGGCCTTGCTTGAGCCTGGTGAGATTCACCTTTTCCAAAACTTAAGCGTTTCTGCCAACTACACAAGTCCCACTGCATTCCTAGGTCACGGGAACACTCTGGCGTGAGATCAAAACCTCTTCCTGTGTTGATCACGACAAGCAGAGTGAGTGTCTTAACTCACCTCTGGCACAGGGGAACAGCCCAGAGGGGTGCAGACCCTGGGGAGAGGAGGAAACCACCACATTCTCCCCGGCACACTTTCCTTTCTCCTCACCAGCACAGGGGTCTTTAACGGCATGGGCTCTGGCGTCCGCTCCCCACCCCTGGGCTCCAAAACCATCTAAGAAAGGAGATGGGGCCACAAAAAGACTCTAGGTGGGCCACTGCCCACCACACCCTCCCTTCTGCGCATTGTCCAGGCCCCCGGGATCCTGCCCACTGTCTGGAGGGTGACCCTGAGCCTTGATGGAGAAGAGTGTCTCCCCCACCCCACCCCCTGCACCCCGACCTCTCAAGTGCAGCCTCTGCAGTCGCAGAGATCTTGTACAACAAGTTCCACAACAAGGCCTGGCCACGACTCTGGAACATGCCTCGGGACAGGACAAGGCTCCCCGGGGTGGGGGCAGGGCCACCCAGTCTTTGCGGTCACCGCCGTGGTGGTCAGCTACGGCTCTGTGGACTCCGGAGCTGAAATTTCCCCGCTGGGCTCTGCTCCTGACCCAATCTGGGGCTCGTGCAGGACAGCCAAGGTCCACATTGCTTCAGTGTGAGATCAGAGAGCGCTTTCCCATGGGGTGAAGGGAGCCCTCGGATGCCTTTAATATTTCTGCCGGTCTTGGCAGTGGAGTTTCATTCTTCACAGGGCACAGAAAACCATTGTTTCCCAGTACTCTCAAGCTCCCTCTAGCGCACCCAATGGGTTGGGCGTTAACTGGGCGTTCACATTTTTGAAAGACCCAAGGGAATGATTAGAAACTTGGACTAAGACTGACAAAGGCTGATGACCATAGTGGTGATACGCGTGGGAGAAAGAGTAGAAATTACTGCACGAGGGAAGTGGAAAAATAACCTATATGGTATACAACTTTGAAATAGGGTGTGTATGAAAGTCTTATTTTGTTTCTTTGTTTTGTGGTCACATCCGGCAGTGCTCAGGGTTTCTTCCTGGCTCTGCCCTCAGGGATCCCTCTTGGACGGGGCTCAAGGGACCACATGGGGTGCCGGGGATTGAACTTAGGTTGGCCATGTGCAAGGCAAGTGCTCTACCCACAGTACTATTGCTTCGACCCCTGACAGTCTTTTTAATGACACATGGACGCTCATAATACCATCATATCAATACAGTCATATATGCATTGAGATAGAAACAGTGTAAATTTAAAAAAAGGGCACTGGGGAGAGAGCTGGGGTGGGGGTGGGGGGCAGGAGATTACATGCCTAGCATGTAGAAGGCGCTGAGTTTGATCCCCTTTGGCATGGCATGTTTCCTTCCCACTTCCAGCACCCCTGGATGTATTACTCTGAAGACCCCCCCCCCTCCAGTCATCACAGGACAGAGATGCGTTGGGAGTGGCTAGGGTTGTACCTTCTTCACGCTGATGACTTTGATCCCTACTAAATCAAGAAAAAAGCCAATGTGGAAGGGAAGACAATACATATGTCTACAGTGGGCTTATAAGTCAGTGAAAATGCGCTGTACAGTATGATAATGAGAGAGACAGGACTAATTTTATACATTTGTCCAAATCCATAGACTATACAACACCAGAGTCTGCATAAACCATGGGCTTTGGACAACAACGATATGTCAAAACCAATTGGACAATTAATGCTCTATCTCTTGATCAGTTCTTTCATGTGTAAAAAGGAAATAAGAAAATATAATGGATGTATTTGTTGTGAGGATTAAGAGATGATCTATTGGATAGAATGTTCCAGAACAGATGGCTCACACAATAGATACTTCCTTGGAACCTGACATCTGTCTCCTGGAATTAGTGGCCCAGGCCCTCCTCCCTCTTCCTCATGAACCAACCTGCAGATGTTTGAAGACAACAGGAATTGCCCTCTGAGTATTTTCTCTGCTTCAGGATTTTGTTCTTATTTTGAACTGTTTGATGTGCCACTTCTCTTTCCCTAAGGAGGACCTCTGTGTTGTTCTCAGGTGCTCCATCTTTGAGGCCAGAGTGGATGGCCACAGAGGAAGTGTCTGACCCAAGGGGATCTGTTCTACTTCCATCAGACATGTCTCATGCTGGAACTGAGGTGCATCAGATGCTCTCTCTCTCTCCTGGAAGCAGCTGGTGCTGAGGGATAGGAGGTATCAGCCATGTCAGCCATCAGATTTTCTGCTGAGATAGAAAGATGCTGTGCCACAGAGATGTAAAAGGTGACTCTGAAGACTAAGACATTGGCAACTATTGCCCGATCTGCCTATTGTCTGTCATCTACAAGCTGTTCACTTGAGTCATCCTGAATAGGATTGGCAGAACACTAGATGAAGGACAACTATGTGAGCAAGTCGGGTTCCACAAAGGATTCAGCATGATCAACCATAACCAAGCTCATTGAGGTTTCTCGGGAGTTCAAGATACCGCTCTGTCTAACGTTCATTGATTTAAAGAAGACCTTTGATTCTGTTGAGACAGAAGCAGTCATCGAAGCCCTAGCCAAACAGGGTGTTCAAACTCAATACATCAGAATCCTTCATGAGCTGTATTACAGATTCACTACCAGGATCTCACCATTCTACAAAGAATTGATCATCCAAGTCAAGAGAGGGGATCGGCAGGGCGATACCATTTCACCGAAACTTTTCAGTGCCACCCTTGAGAACATCATGCAACGACTAAAATGAGAAGGAATGGGAGTGAAGATAGACAGTCAGCAACTATACCACCTCTGCTTTGCTGATGACATTGTTCTAATAACACCAAACGTTAGCCAAGCGGCACAAATGCTTGCCGACTTCGACCATGAGTGTGGAAAGGTCGGACTACAGCTGCATCTCACGAAGACAATGTTTATGAAAAACAGTCTCATTCCTGACGTTCCATTCGCTCTCAACGGAATGGACATCTCCGAATGCAACAGCTATGTGCACCTGGGTCGAGAAGTCAACATGATGAATGACTGGCACCTGAGTTGCATAGGAGGAAGAGAGCAGCTTGAAACGCCTTCAAAAGCGTCGAAGAAATAGCTAGGAGGACGAAGAACCTCTGGCTCTGGGCACAACTCTTTGATTCCATTGTTCTTCCTGCATTAACATATGCCTCAGAGACCTGGGCCCTACGCAAACAAGATGAGAACGCTATTCAGGTCTCCCAAAGAAGAATAGAAAGAGCTATACTTGGAGTAAACAGCTTCGCCCAAATGAGAGGAAGAATCTGGAGTTCCGACCTCCATCAACAGTCAGGGACGCTGTCTTGTTTGCCAAGGCGTCGAAAATCAGATGGGCTGGACACATAATGAGATTTGGAGACGACCACTGGACTTGAGCCGTTACCGACTGGATTCCATGGGACGTCAAAAGATCTCATGACTGCCCACCTATGAGATGGTCAGACTTTTTCGTCAAGACCCTGAATGATCAGTTTGAGGCTCTTTGTGTTCCTAGAAAGGGCAGATGCCATTGAGCTACACTAGCACGCGACAGAGATGAATGGAGATGTTACTGGTGCCCGCTCAAGCAAATCGATGAATAACGGGGTGTCAAGTGATCAAGTGATCAAGTGAGACCAAGAGGAACAGAGAGATGGAGAGTTAATTATGTGCAGGCATCAGGATGCATCAGGATCAATTACTCCTAACTCCGTGCTCTCTGGGCATGTGCTTCAGCCCTCTGAACTTAGGATCCTAAACACTAATTTTTTAAATTACGGGTTGCTAAGGACAGTAGACACAAGGGCCAGATAGGGCCACATAGCTGGAAGCCTGCCTCATGAGCAGGGGGAGAAGGCAGCTGGAATCGAGAAGGGATCACTAAGAAAATGATGGTTGGAGGGATCCGCTGGGATGAGAGATATGTGCTGAAAGTAGATAAAGAACCAAACATGACGGCCTCTCAGTATCAGTATTACAAACCATGATGCCCAAAAATAGAGAGAGAATATGGGGGAAATTGTCTGCCATGGAGGCAGTGGGAGGGTAGGAAAGGGGGGGGGGGTATACTGGGAAGATTGGTGGTGGGGAATTTGCACTTTGTGAAGGGATGGGTGTTTGAAAGCTTGTAACTATCTCATGGTGATTCAATAATAAATGAATAAATAAAATTATGGATTGCTACCTGATATATGAGGTCATGTAACTGGGTAGGGAAAAATCCTAAATTTTTGTTTTAAAAAATTTATGATCAATTATTGGCAATATTTGTTTTGTGTGCCTATTTTATATGCCAATAATCCCAGGGTTGGCCTAAAAGTCTCTCCAGAAGAAAAGGGATTGCAGGAAAAGTTTGGAAAAACTGAAGAAGCCCCCAAGCACAACAATTTGTAAGTCTACAACTGTACCTCATAGTGTTTCACTAATAAAAATTAAAAAAAAAAACTGAAGAAGCCCTAGTCAAAACTCGTTCACCCTAAGTTTGGGGGATTTTCAAATAAATGGAATCAGCTTGACTCCATCTGGGAGAAGACAGCCAAGTCTGAGTGCTTGAAAACTGGGTTGGAATTCCACACTAACCACCTGCTAGGGCTATGACCTTCAGCAGGTTTCATGACTACACAAAACCTGTTTTCTTTGCCTATAAAATGGGAGTAGCAGTGTGAGGGTCTTGCTACTTTACCAAAAGAAGTAAGAAAGGTCTGTGTGTGTGTGTGTGTGTGTGTGTGTGTGTGTATCTGACACCTGTGAGATTCATCCTTCTGGCATCAACAAACTATATTATGATGGAGTTTACAGTTAATTTGCCACTTAGAGACGCCATCACCAAATTTGTTTCCTTACCCAGAACTGGCGCTGGCTTTTTGAGCCGAATAGATGACAAGAATGTCCCTGCTCCCTCTCCCCTTGTTAATTCCAGAGAAGTTGTGTAACAGGACTGTTGAAATCTCTGCAAGGACAGATACTCCTCTGTCCCCTTGGAAGCTTCTGACTTGTGTTGTTTTCAGAGTTTCACGACCGGAGTCCCAGCAGCAGTCAATGTTTAAAGAAGTCTTTCTCCTCTGCTGGGGAGAATTCTTGGGCCCTTTCCCAGAAATGGCTTTCCAGAATAATTGTCCTAGAAAGCTCCACACAGCCGGCCTGTCTGCCCCACGGCCACACACTGGAGTTAATTCACAGTCTCAGCATCTGTCCCCCATGATGATGTGCAAAAAACCCTTGGCGTGCACTTAGAGTTTTAGATTCAATTTCCAGCTCTAGAAATTTCCAAGCTCCTCGGGTTACTAGTAAGTGTTCACTTGAGGTGTTGAAACATCAGATGGAATGATTCATTCCCTTGTAATTGACTCGGCAGACAACGGACGAGCTCGCTCGGTGGCCGAGGTCCTGTCGGCGAGGGTCCCGCGGCCTGCGTCATGCATACCTGCTGCTGACCTCACACAGATCAGATTCAAAATGAAGAGGTTGGTATGCGAGGGGTCACTCATTTGTTTGGTTTTGTTTTGGGGTGGGGGAGTGGGCTATTGCCTTCCAAGCCATGCTCAGAAGGAACAGGAGCCTTTCCCTGGAATTCTCAGACAATTGGAGGGCTGGTTGAAGGAGATGGTGTTGCTCTTCCAGCCTGCGGTGTTGAGATGACCTGAGGCACAAGGCTTCCAGGGCCACACCCCACACCTGCTGGGGGCAGGGGGTTACCATGTGGTACTGGAGATCAAACTAGGATGAGTGGTTGTAAAACAAGTGCCTGAACACTGTACTACCTCTTTGGTTCTTCTATCGATGTATTTTTGTTTTGTTGTTGGGCTACCCCTGGTGATGCTCAAGGATTACTCCTGGTCTTGCAGTCAGGAATTATTCCTGGTGGTGCTCAGGGATCATATGGAATGCCAGGGATTGAACCTGAGTCAGCCACGTGCCAGGCAAGTGCCCTTCCCACCATACTCTCTCTTCAACCATTATAGGTGTATTTTATTTTATTACTTTTTTTTATTTTTGGGGGGGGGGTCACACCTGGCAATGCACAGGGGCTACTCCTGTCTCTGTACTCAGGAAGTATTCCTGACAGTGCTCAGGGGGCCATATGGGATGCTGCAGATCGAACCTGGGTAGGCTGCGTGCTAGTCTCAGTGGCTTACAATATGAAGAAAATTTTTTTTTAATTTTTCTTATTTAGAGTCCAATGTAGAAAGTGTTGGAAAGTCCTCTTCTCACAGCTACACCATCTGGGGCACATCACTATCCCAGTGGGGCATGTGGAGACAGAAGAGCTGTCTGGGGTTTTCTTAATTGTCTTGGCCTAGAGATAACACACCTTGCTTCTGTGCGCATCACTGAAATCATTGAGGGGGCTTGAAGGAGAACTGGTCCCACTGTGAACCTCAAGGCAGCTTTGGTGGCTTGGCAGGGAGCTCAAAGAAACTAGGTGAGGACAGTCTCTCTTGGTTTAGTTAATCCCATGACACCAGTGAGCAAGGGATTTTGTCATCTTGATGACACTTGGGATTTAAGTAACAGAAACTTGCCGAATCAGCCAACACCAAGAAGGAAGTTAGTTCAAAGAACCTAAAGGATTTGGGTGCTTCTTGGAGAATCAAATAACATAAATGCAACTGGGTCTCAGTTAGAAATTAGAGTCAGGAAATGCAAAGGCACTGAGCCATGTCTCTTGGTACTAATTTGGGAAGAGAAAAAAAGGTCACTGCTTCTGAACATCATGGGTAATCCCATGGGCATTCGCTGCTGGGGGCTCAGGGAATTCCCAAGGGTGGATATTTAAGCACATCCAGGAGAGACGGAGGGAGGAAAGGCATCTCACGGTCTCATGGGAAATAAAACATGTTCTGAGGTTTTTGGTTTTTCAATATTTTAAAATTTTCATCTACTCTGTGTGTGTGTGTGTGTGTGTGTGTGTGTGTGTGTTGGGAGGGAGGTGGAGGAGGGGTTGTAGCAGGGACTGAATTCGAGACCTGACCCATACAAAGGTCACTGATTCATACCCATGGCCCCAGTTTCTGTTTTTTAAATAGTTATATTTGTACTATGGTAAAATTTCACTTGTATTTTTGGGCTTTTTTCTGGCGAGGAAGGTGGCGGGGAGAAGGGCATATCAGGAGAACCACACTCAGGATTGTGCGGTGCTAATGTTCCAGCCCCATTTCCAGCTGCAGAGTATGAACACTGACCCTCTGAGCCATCTCCCTGGCTAAGGAGCTTGTGAGGTGAGGGCCCAGAGGAAGGGCCCAGAGGTAGGGACAATGTAAAGAGCTGAATGCAGAGGGGAGCTTGGTATTTCTTTGGGGAGAAAATAGTTCTTTCTGTTTCCGGTTTAGGGTGAAGTTCAGACACTGTAAACTGACTTCTCCAGAGGCAGGCTCCTTTGTCCATTTTATTTGAAATATCCATAGGACCAGTTCTGAGATGCTTGTGACTAGATGATTTAGACCAGTTGCTCAACCCTTTCCCTGGGCTGGAGCGATAGTACAGTGGGTAGGGCGTTTGCCTTGCATGCAGCCAACAAGGCTGACCCGAGTTCCATTCCTCCACCCCTCTCGGAGAGCCTGGTAAGCTACCGAGAGTATCTCGTCCGCACAGCAAAGCCTGGCAAGTTCCCCGTGACGTATTCAATATGCAAACACAGTAACAATAAAGTCTCACAATGGAGATGTTACTGGGCCCGCTCGAGAAAATCGATGAACAATGGGAGGACAGTGACAGTGGCTCAACCCTTTCCCAACTGTGGCCCCCTTGCCACCTTGCGTCTTCCCTGTGCCTTGCTCTCTCCATCCTACTAGTCTAATATTGTGCCCTCCCCATTTTTGGAATTTATACTTGTGGCCCCCATGGAATATCCTTGGGGGCCCACAAGAGACCTCATAACCTCCAGTTAAGAAAATGCTGATCTAGACCAATCATGACACTTTTCTCTCTTACACTTTTAGATTGCCAAGTCACTAACCTCATGTGATATGTGTTTTTTTTTTTTCCCAGTCAGTGAAAACCAAGAGGGAGTCAAGTGAAGGATGCTACTGGAAAAATCTCTTGCTGATATGATAAAAGAAAGAGGTGCAGCAGATTTGGCTCCCAGCCCTTTCTCCCTGCTTGCTGCCTTATCTGTAATGTGATGGCTGGAACCGCAGCCGTCATCTTGAGCAATGAGGCAAGAAACATGAGGAGGACGATGACAAGCTGAGGAGAGTCCGAAGAACATAGCAGGGCTCAGTGACTCTGATGGCAGCAATGAGCAGCCAGCCCACTGCTACCAATTTCTCATCTCTAGATTTCTAGTTATGCAAGAAAAAAAAAAAGAACTCCGTTTGTTTGAGCTCTCTGGATCAGATACTTGTGTACTGTAAGATTTCCCTAAGCTTCGGATTCCTGCCACACGCTAGGTTTGCAAACATTTTTCTCCCTGTGCCTTGTCTTTTGGGTTTTTCTCTTTTTTATTCCCTCCTGCTCATCATCGTTGCTGTTCCGTCTGGTGTTTTGATGAGTGAGGGTTGCCCCCATGCCTGGGTCCTGGTGCTCTCTTTGAGGTAATGATTGCTAGGGGCTGTGCTACCATAGTTGTAGCACTTGGCCACTTATTGTGAGGTTGCGATGTGGGGGTGGTTTCTGAGCTGTGCTGTGCACATTCTAGTTGCCTGCATGTCAGGAGAAGCCGAAGTGTTCACATACACACGCTGCACGGCTGCCCTTCCAGACTCTGGTGCTCCGGTGCTTATTTTTAGCTGCAGTGCTAGCCAGGGTAATACCCCTTTGTTCTGGTGCTGACACACACCTGGCTGGACACTACCAAAAGTCACTTGCAGGGCTGGAGTTCTGTGACAGGTGCAGACAGCAGAACTTCAGGATGAGAGTCAGCACACGCGGTGTCCCAGAGGAGAGGGCTGCAGACATGCTTGCAGGTGGCTATTCTAAGTGACCGGGCTATTCCTTCAGGTTCCTATTCTGGTTTTAACAAAGTCTTCCAAAGAACAAAAGCTTTAGTGTTCAGAGAGTCTGCTTTATATATTCCTTCCTTTTCTGTTGAGGTCACGTCCAGAGGTGCTCAAGA
Source organism: Sorex fumeus (assembly GCF_029834395.1). Classification (NCBI taxonomy): domain Eukaryota; kingdom Metazoa; phylum Chordata; class Mammalia; order Eulipotyphla; family Soricidae; genus Sorex; species Sorex fumeus. The sequence continues at coordinate 44,303,547 of NW_026606091.1, forward strand.
ACTTCTCTGCATTTGGTACTTGGAGGATGCTCCCAGCGGTGCTCTGGGGACCATGTGGTGCTGGAGATTGAACCTGAGCTCTTCACATTCAAAGCATGTGCCCAGACCTTAGCGTGATCTCCCTGACCCAGTATTTTTCTTTGAAGGTTTGTGCTATTTGTGTTTCTTGCCGATCCAAGGTCACAAATACTTTTCTCCTTTTTTCCTTCCCTAGACACTTTATATTTTAAGTTTTTTATATCTAGGTCTATGGATGCTTTTGATTTAATTTTTATTGGGTTGATATATGGGACAAAGTTTATGTGTGTGTGTGTATTTAGATTTTCAAGCACCATTTATTCAAAAGTCCATCCTTTTCCTTCCATTTTTAAATACCTGGGTATCTTTGCCAAAGCACAGGTGAAATTGTATCTATTTTTGAAATCTCAATTTTGTTACATTAATTTTCCTTTTGTTTCATTGATTTTTGTATCAAAATTCAATCAGAACTTCACTGACTTGATTTACAGTAGAATTATGAGATGTTGTAAATGAAGTTGATTTTTTTAAATTTTACTTTCAACATTGAGGTATGGTTTGTTAAAAATTGAATTTTTACTTTCTAATAGTTCAGACCATTATACAGAAAAGCATTTGTTTTTTTGGTTTTGGGGTCACACATGTCAATGTTCAGGGGTTACTCTTGACTCTGCACTCAGAAATACTCCTGGTGGTGCTCATGGGCCCATATGAGATGCCAAGGATCAAACCCAGAGGTCACTTGCAAGGAAAGTACCCTACCTGCTGTACTCTTGCTCTGGCTCCGTTGATGATTTTTTTGTGTGATCTTTCTTGCTGGATTCACTGTATAGATTTTTGCTGGTAAATACCTTATCATTTTTCTGGGCACACAACATGATGTTTACAAATAATCATTTCCTATATGTAATCTGTTATCTGCCTCTATCCTCTGCCAGAATCCAATGCTTGGCTTGTATCAATATACATCCATAAAGGGATATTAGGGCCTTCAGGGGAAACTGCTAAAGAGTGGGACAGAGAAGCAATAAATAAATCGTTCTAGGTAATTTCAGAACAGGCAATTCCAGGGCCCAGGGCCAGCTCCATGGTAGAACATCTGTCTGTTAAATAAGTGGCAGTGAGACCATGAGTTTGATCCCGTCTCCCCTTCCCCACCCCCCATGGTAAAAGCAATCCCAGCAGGTCTGCTTTATGTGATGCCAGCACCAAGAGACTATGAAATCACAAACATGCTGCAACCAAGTGTGTGTGATCATCCAAGAGCACCACAGCTGAGTGTACAAGCACTGAATCAAATGCATGTGTGAGCTCTGGTCATAGAAACAACAACAGCCAAGGAAATAGGGGTATATAGACCATCCCCCAAAGAGTTCTGTGTTCTCCTCAGAGTGACACCCGCAGGATGGAGGTTTGATGGTCACAGCGATAACTAACAAAATAGCATACTTTCTGTGGCTGGAGCAATAGCACAGCAGGTAGGGAGTTTGCCTTGCATGCGGCCGACCTGGGTTCGATTCCCAGTATCCCATATAGTCCCCCGAGCACCGCCAGGAGTAATTCCTGAGTGCAAAGCCAGGAGTAACCCTGTGCATCGCCGGGTGTGACCCAAAATAAATAAATAAATAACATACCTTCGAATTGACTTTTTTCTTTTCTCAAGTTCTCTTGTACCTTGCTTTTTGGGTCAACTCCCAACTAAACTATCTGAACTCAAGTTTCTTGTCTCGGGCTTCAATTTCAGAGAAAACTGAGGCTAAAGTCAATGTCAATCAGGTTTCTTCCTCCTTTGCTGGGAACAATGCTATCTGATACTGATTCCCATTGAGAGATGATAAAAAAGAGCTAGGTTGGCAGTCTATCTTAAAAGGTATTGGTGTTCTATTCTTAGTGCCTCATGCACGAAAGGAAATGATCAGATAATTTAAGATTCTCTTTATTGAGCCAAGTTTGGATAGTCTCTGACTTGGTATCTCTGAATTTCGGTTTCATTAATAAAGAAGGTAACACTTCCTTGTCTATTTTGTAGTTGTCATGAAGACCAAATTAGATCACGCACACTTCGCAGAAGTGAAATAAAAGGTGTTACTACTCTTACTTCAGTTTGTGTTGATACGAAAATCTGCATTCTGGTACCTTCTGTATAGGAATTTCAACAGTGGTGCTTGAGGGACTCAGGGAGTCACTCCCAGAGATACTTGGCCCAGAAGGCAATGTAGACATGATGGTTTGGTGCTTGGGATGGCAGGAAAAGACTAGACCCGGAGGCGCTCAGGGTTTCATGTAGTGACGGGGATCAAACGCATGGCTTTGCACCTGCATGTAGTCTACCCTTTTGAGCTACACTCCCTAGCTCCTGCATTCTAATACTTCAACATTCTATTTGCTGGTTTAAATGTACAACTATAGTGTCACTGTCACTGTCCTCCCGTTGTTCATTGATTTGCTCGAGTGGGCCCAGTAACGTCTCCATTGTGACAATTGTTAATGTGTTTGGCATATCGAATACGCCACGGGTAGCTTGCCAAGCTTTGCCGTGCGAGCAAGATACTCTCGGTAGCTTGCCAGGCTCTCCAAGAGGGGTGGAGGAATCGAACTCAGGTTGGCCATGTTGGCCGCTTGCAAGGCAAACATGCCTTACCTGCTGTGCTATTGCTCCAGCCTGCAACTATAGTGAAATTATATATTTCATGGGCCAAGGGATCCCAATACAGGATTGGATTGCATCTATAAGAGAATAAGCAAACCCTTACATAACTCTCAGGAACTGGAGAGTATACATTACAAGGGACTTATATTGAGAGGAGGAGGCCTTTTTGAATGTCCTTCAGGAGGTCTCAGACTTCTTTTATTTTTCTGCCCTGCCAACCCCCAAATGCGTCTATGTCTTCAGAGTACTAAGACAACTGCTGCATCTTCATGTTACTGGAGGTCAGACTCGGGGGGGACACAAAGATAAGGCAGAGACTCTAGGTGAGTTCTTGCTGGGCAGGGACAGTTCCCTGCCATCTCCACAAAGTGGCCACACCTAGCTCTCTGTGAGCTGTATGGCATGGGAATTAACCTCTGTGCCCCTGAGTCTCAGGGTAGCTGTGGAGTCTACACCGAAATAAGACTTAACCCTTTCCAGTCCAGAAAGAGAAAGGAGAGTGGCCTTAACCCAAACGGATGTTGCTGGTGTCACCCCTAGAGAGGCCAGAGGCAGAGAATATTTAGGGACATCCCTTGAGCTCTCTCACAGACTGAACAAAACCACTGCTCAGTTGTCAGATTTCACTGATTTGCTTGACTTGCAGAAAAAAAAAATCCCTGTTGCCTGATGTTCAGGAAGCAGAGAATCTCAAGTAAGAGAAAGTTCTTTATCTTTGCAGAGATAAGAAAGAGAAGAAATTAGACTGACCTTACCCAAAGTCCAAGCTCTTTTCTCCACATGAAAAAAATTCAAGGAGAAGACAGTGTGTGCATATATATGTGTGCGTGTGTGTATATATATATATATATATATATATATATATATATATATATATATACGACTGTAGCACTGTCCTCCCATTGTTCATTGATTTGCTAGAGCGGACCCAGTAACATCTCCATTGTGAGACTTGTTGTTACTGTGTTTGGCATATCAAATATGTTACGGGTAGCTTGCCAGGCTTTGCCATGCGGGTAAGATACTCTCGATAGCTTGCCGGGCTCTTTGAGAGGGGCGGAGGAATCAAACCCGGGTCACCATGGTTGGCTGCGTGCACTGTGCTATAGCTCCAGCACATATATATGCTCCTTCGTGCAAAATTCTACCTCACAAAATGAGGAGAAAAGAATGAAAAGTTTAAGAAGAGAACTCCCAGAACGACCACCAACTGGGAGCTATTTGGCTCTGTTGCAGCAACATGGGAAGATGCCGTCATTGACAACATTGATGAGGAATACGATCGAATGATTCAGCACCTCCATGATTGTGCGAGGAATGCCAAGAGAGAGATAACCACAAAAAACCGCCTTTCTTCGAACACTCTTGAACTTATTCGCCAACTTATTGGCACATGCCTCAGGCAACCACAAGCGAATGTCCGAGCTGGCAAAACAATGCAGAGAAGCCATCAAGGATGACCTCAAAGACAGGAGAGCAGCGGTGCTGGTAGATGCGGCAGAAGCCGGGAAAAGTATTCGTAATGCCCTTCTGTCCTTCACCAACTACAAGACCAAGATGACTGCCCTCCGACATCCTGATGGATCTATCACATCTTCCAGAAGGGCAATGGGGAAGATTATTCATGACTTCTACTCAAATCTCTTTAATAGCCACGTCCACTTGCCCACATACCACATTCTGCATGATGGATATGTCGTTCCCAATGTTCTCCCTTCCAAAATCCAACATGCCATCTCGTCGGTAAAGAAACAAAGAGCACCTGGCCCAGACAAGATCAGACCTGAACACCTGAAGAACTTACCATCAGTACTCATCAATACACTGGCTCAGCTCTTCACACGCTACCTGTCTGAATGCAAGGTTCCATCCCAATGGAAAACCAGCAGGACTGTACTACTATACAAGAAGGGAGACATCCACAACATTGGCAACTATTGCCCAATCTGCCCATTGTTTGTCATCTACAAACTATTCACTCGAGTCATCCTGAATAGGATTAGCAGAACACTAGATGAAGGACAACCATGTGAACAAGCCGGATTCCGAGAAGGATTCAGTACCATCGACCATATCCGCACGATTACTAAGCTCATTGAGGTTTCTCAGGAGTTCAAGATGCCGCTCTGTCTAACGCTCATTGATTTAAAGAAGGCCTTTGACTCTGTTGAGACTGAAGCGGTCATAGAAGCCCTAGCCAATCAGGGCGTACAAACTCAATACATCAGGATCCTTCGTGAGCTCTATTGCGAATTCACTACCAAGATCTCACCATTCTACAAAGAAGTAATCATCCATATCAAGAGAGGGGTTCGGCAGGGTGATACCATTTCACCAAAACTCTTCAGTGCCACCCTCAAGAACATCATGCGACGACTGGAATGGGAAAGAATGGGAGTGAAGATAGATGGTCGGCAACTACACCACCTCCGCTTTGCTGATGACATTGTTTTAATAACACCAAACATCAGCCAAGCGGCACAAATGCTGGCCGACTTTGACCGTGAGTGTGGAAAGGTCGGACTAGAGCTGAATCTTACAAAGACAATGTTTATGAGAAACAGCCTCGTTCCTGACGCTCCATTCGCTCTCAATGGAAACACCATCTTCGAATGCAACAGTTTTATGTACCTAGGTCGTGAAATCAACATGATGAATGACCTGGCACCTGAGTTACGCAGGAGGAAGAGAGCGGCTTGGAATGCCTTCAAGAGCGTTGAAGAAATAACTAAGAGGACAAAGAACCTCCAGCTACGAGCACATCTCCTTGATTCCACTGTTCTTCCTGCATTAACATATGCCTCAGAGACCTGGACCCTACAAAAATGGGATGAGAACGCTATTCGGGTCTCTCAAAGAGGGATCGAAAGAGCTATGCTTGGAATATCACGATTCACTCAAATGAGAGATAGAATCCGGAGTTCTGATCTCCGTCAATGCTCAAGAATCAGGGATGCTGTCTCATTTGCCAAGGCATCAAAAATCAGATGGGCTGGACACGTAATGAGGTTTACAGACAACCGCTGGACTAGAGCCATTACTGACTGGATTCCAAGGGACGTCAAAAGATCGCATGGACGTCCACCTACAAGATGGTCAGACTTCTTCGTCAAGACCCTGAATGATCGGTTTGAGGCTCTGCATGTTCCTAGAACGAACAGATGCCATTGGGCTATACTAGCACTCAACAGGGATATATATATAACAGGATGACTTATGCAAGCTTCTAAAGAGAAATTCTTGCCCACTTGCCCATTGGGTCTTGGGGCAAGAGTTTTGAAGGAGTAAGCTAGCAAGCAGAAAGGAATATACATAAAAAGGTTGGGTATACGTAGCATTATTTGAGTGTTACTAAATTTTTGAGCATGTAAGAGAATTATTTGTTTGCTTGTACATGCCATGCATCATGAGAATATCATTGTTAGCCAGGTAATGTGTTAGCTAAGGTGTATTGTGGGCTTAATGATGAGAAAAGTGAAATTGGGGTTTTTGTTCCATGGTATGCTCCAGTAAGTGTGTTGAGCTGCTTTTCAAAGTCCAGTCTTTACCAAGAAGTTGATAATCTCAAGGCTGTTGGGCTCTAGATCTCAAGGTCTTTCTTCAATCACAGCCAGCCTTTTGGTTTCTTGGAACAGTTTTCCACACTTGTCTACCTCATTCACATATCACATCAACTTTCAGGTAGGAGGAAGGAAGTGGGAGCCATAGAGCTTGTACAAAGTTTAAGGCTCTCTTCTAGTATGTGCCTATGGTCAAATCCTGGCTTCATAATGTGGTTCTCCAAATACCACCCACTGTGACAGTGAGCACAGAGCCAGGTGTGGCCCCTGAGCACTGCTAGGTGTGACTCAAAAGTAAACAGAGATACACACAGAGAGGAAAGAAATGGTAAAGGAAAAGGATAAAATTTCAAGTTGAGTCAAGGTCTCCCTTTACGAACTTTCTGGAAACTGCATTTTACCACAGGTGTAGTATTCCCAGACTTCATCTCTACAACAATGTTCTCCTGCTGTCTGTTTTGAGAGTAGCACCATATATCCTTCACATATCAGGAGAGTCTTCAATAGTACCAGGTATTGTGAGCCAACAAGTCACATCTAGGAATATATTTCTTATGTTTATTCAGTTGTTTGTGAAAAGATCATAAGGCCAAAAGATTGGAAACTACTCAAATGCCTATCACAGAGGTCAATTTAAATAATCCAGATCATTTTTATATTTTATATATCATAGTAGTACATGCTTATCATTACTACTGCTACTATTACTATTATTGTATAATAGTACAATATAATACAACCCTGAAGACAGAGTGATTAGTAAAAACAGCAAGGTAAAATCACCTACAAGTCATTTATCTGAGATACCGTTAGTATATTGGTATGCTTTTAGAGTCCCTTTTTATTTATGTACTTTTACCAGTACATACTTTGAAGATCACATGGTTTACCTAGTATTTGACTTTTCTTCTGAATTAGTTTACACTGTAAGTCATTACACTTTTTATTTAAAGGCCAGAGAAATGGTTCAAAAGGCTAAGTGCATCCTTTAATGCAGGAAGCCTGGGTTTAATCATCAGCACTGCATGGTCTCCTAAGTATTACTAGAAGTGACCTCCTTTGCCAACCACTCAGCTGGTGGTAGCCCACAAGAACCAGTGTGTGTCAAAAATAGAAAAAATAAAGTCAAAACCAAAATTTTTAAGTTTTTTCCAGATGGGATTTTCATAGGTGTATATTTCAACATGTGACCATAACATGGATTACTTAACCCATTTCCTCAATCCTTTGACTAGTTTTCATTCAATATTTTGAATCCTTTCCCCCAATTTTCCCACTTCTAGAAACCCTACAGTGCCCATACACAAATCATTGTTTCCATCTCTTCATGTTTAGTCACTTTTTATTCTAGCCTTTAAATAAATTACTCAAAGTTTTCTTCTGGTCCTATTTTATTCTAGAATCAGTGACTAGAGGTGGAAGTTAGATGAATGATTTCCACATTTTTCAAGTTTTCACTCTCTGCTGTGAAATTACCCCCCAGAAATGCCTCCAAATTTTTGCCTCACCTTTCCCTCACCAGCAAGAAGCTTTTCCTTATAATATAAAAAAATTGAGCAGAAGGTGGTGACTGTTGCTTTGTTCCTATGACTACATCTGTAATATCTGTTGGTTCTAGAAAAGAGAAAGGCTTTAAAAAAATCATATATATTTTTGTTCTGATCAATATTTAAATGCTGATGATTTTCTTTCCAGGCTTCTCTCTATTCAAACATTTCTCATAAAATTGTCACTAAATATGCTTTAAAAACACGGCTTTTATCTTTTGCCAAGTTTAAACTTAAAATGGCATCTCTTATCTGAATTTGTCATATTTTCTGCAAATATTTTTCTCAGTTTCCTGATTGCCTCCTTATTGTGTTTATGTTGCTCTGAATTTTTATGTGGTTAGATCTAGAAATCTTTTCCTTCGTTTTTGCCACTGCACTTCAATACTTCTTGCCATAGGACTAAGGAACATAGGGTGTTATGTGTCATTAAAAAGGAAGTGTTAGGGAGAATGGTGTCTTCTCTGAGATCAGGCATGTCGGGGAAAGACTACAGTCCTCAGTCATTCGCAGGCATTTGACTACACCTACACCTACACACAGTCTCTCCTCTCTCTGTCTCTCTGTCTCTCTGTCTCTCTGTCTCTCTCTTTCTCTGTATCTATGTGTGTGTGTGTGTGTGTGTGTGTGTGTGTGTGTGTGTGTGTGGAGGCAGAGATGAACCATTCTTGCTAGTCTTCCAGTAGAGAATCAGGTCAGCATACCATGTAGTGCAATGAAAGAGAGAGAACATATCCATTGGGAAACACCTCAAAAGGAAATAAGGCTCTAACAGAGAAAAAAGCAGGCAACTGGATAAACATAAGGAATATATTTCCTAGACACTGACTTGTTGGGTCAATGGATAAACATAAGGAATATATTCCTAGACATTGACCTGGGTATTGTTGGAGGGGAACACATTTGAGTAGGACCTTGCGAAGATAAGGGGCAAGTAACCATGAGGAAAGAAGAGAGAGCTGTGGAAATCAGGGAGGAAAGAAAAATGTCAAGTTCTCACATGACCAGGAGAACAGCAAAAAAAAAAAAACCCAATATGGGGAGTACCAGCCAAACAACAACAAAACTAAACAACAGAAAAGGGGGAAAAATATCCCCCAATATTAGAGGGACTTGTCTCCCATTGCAGGAATGTGTGGTAAGTAGGCAGATTTGTGTTAAAATAGGTCAGCTTCAGGGCTTGAGAGAAAGTACAGGGGCTAAGGTGCTTTGCCTTCTGAGCCTGATTCTATCCCCAGCACTACATCCTTAAAAACTACTAGGAGTGAGCCCTGAGCATAGAGTCTGGAATAAGTGCTGAGCATCCTCCAAAACATAAACAAAAACCTCCAAACAAGTAGATCATCTTCAGCGCCAAAGAGAAAGCGCAGGGGGCATGGGACTTGCCTGGCATGTAGTCAACCCTGGTTTACTCACCTCCAGGCATGTCCTAACCACCCTCCCGCCAAAAAGGTTAACTTCAAATGAAGGTGGAATTCCACATTGACTAATCCACCTCAACATTACACAGTAGATACCTCCAGGGGTAAAGCGAATCAAAGAAGAAATGGGATGACGGGTCCTCTCTTCTTCTGGGGTCAGAGTTTGACTCTGAATAAGGTGAGGCAGGAGTTTGGTAACCATGACTCTGGGGGTGGTTCTGGACACGCTCCTCACTCTTGTGCAGTGGGGTAGTCTGTCAAGGACTTTAGCCGGTGATGGGCTCATTCTCAAGCATCCCAATGATCAGGGGACAGCAGATTTAGTTCAAAGAAACAGGCTTTCACTGGGTCTTTGGAAGACCACCCAGCTAGTGAAGGTCCAGAGCAACAGACATAAAAGGATACAAAAATGGACTCCTCCTCTGAGTGGTCCCACTCCTCAAAATCTCCCCTGCAGGCCCCACCCCATCCTGCCTTCTGATCGAAATGGTCTGAATTGGGTTCCTGTCCATTGCGATCTAAAAAAAAAAAAATCAATCCTCTCTGATACAAAGAGAAAGACACTGGCTCTTAATAGAGATCATTTAAGTGATGGTGTTTTCCACTTCTATACTCAATCCTTAGTAGCAGCACTCCAGCCCTAAAAATTACACAGTGCATATTCACTAGAGAAACTTGAGTATGCCGTTAAGCAAAAAGAGGAAAAAGAAATCCTACTTTCTTTCTCAAGACAGCCATTCCTTTTTTTTAATTAAAAATTTTTAATTGAATTATCATGAGATAGTTACAAGTTTTCATGTTTGAGTTTCAGTCATACAATGTTCACACACCCATCCTTCCACCAGTGCACATTTCCTACCACCAATCTCCCCAGTATACCCTCCCTTTCCCACCCTCCTCCTGCCTCCCTGGCAGACAATTTCCCCCATACTCTCTCTTCCTACTTTTGGGGATTAGGGTTTGCAATACAGATACTCAGAAGCCATCACGTTCGGTCCTTTATCTCCTTTAGCACACATCTCCCATCCCGAACGATCCCTCCAACCATAATTTTCTTAATGATCCCTTCTCTATTCCTGCTGCTTTCTCCCCCAGATCATGAGGCAGGCTTCCAACTATGGAGCAATCTTCCTGGCCCTTGTGTCTACTGCTCTTGGGTGTTAGTCTCATATTATGTTATTTCATACTCCACAAATGAGTGCAGTCCTTCTATATCTGTCCCTCTCTTTCTGACTCATTTCACTTAGCATGATACTCTCCATGTCTATCCACTTATAAGCAAATTTCATGACTTCATCTCTCCTAACAGTTGCATACTATTGCATTGTGTAGATGTATCAAAGTTTCTTTAACCAGTCGTCTGTTCTTGGGTACTCGGGTTGTTTCCAGATTCTGGCTATTGTGAACAGTGAAGACCGTCATTTTTAACTCATTGGCGTCCACTTACCCCATATGCTTTGGGTCTATCCTTCCATCTAGTAATGATAAACACTGCATGTATTATGCACCATGAATGGCATAGTTTTCTTGTAACTCAGTCTTGATAATATTCCTCTGAAGAGTTGTTATTACCCCCTGTTTGCAGACAACAAAAAAGAACAAGCACAGAGAGGGGAGAAAACCCAGATTCGGAGAGGCTAAGTAGCTTACCAAAAGCTTAAGAAGTAGCAAGCTGGGATCTGAACCTACGATGTTTGGCTCCAGAATCTATAGTCTTAGCCATCTGCTATACTGACATTAACATCAGAATCACATAGAATGACATTTCTGCAGGGCTGGAGAGATAGTACAGGGTAACAGTGCTGGCCTTGTATGATTCCACCCCCAGGCACCACGTGAGCACCCCTGAGCATAGAGCACAGCTCCTGAGCACTCAAATCCCTTTGTCCAACCCAAAGAAGAACTATGATTTGTGGTCCAAAGCCTTCCTCAGGCTTCAGTCTCCCTTCCCTCTCCCCCAGTGACCCCAGCAAAAGAATGACGCAATAGACAGTCACTGGAGTTTTTTTTTTTTATTGAAATCCTGCAGACATCATTCAGCTCCCTCTGGGAGAACTATCCAGAGCTCTGGAACCCAGATGTACCAGCCTTGGACAGAGGAGCATTGAGACTGTTTCCAAACTATCTCTTTTAGAAAAATAAAACAAACACTGTCTCCCGTTGTTCATCAATTTGCTCGAGTGGACCCAGTAAAGTCTCCATTTTGAGACTTGTTGTTACTGTGTTTGGCATATTGAATACGTCACGGGTACCTTGCCAGGCTTTGCTGTGCGGGCGAGATACTCTTGTTGGCTTTCCGGGCTCTCCGAAAGGGCTGGAGGAATCGAACCCGGCTCGGCCAGGCTGGCTGTGCACAAGGCAAATTCCCCTACTGCTGTGCTATCACTCCAGCCCTTAGAAAAATAAGTGGTGTGAAAATATTTGAAAGTCTTCTTTCTCTCATAAAATCTTTCTCAACTATTTTGTAGGCCAGACCAGATTCCTCAAAATAGAGTTACTGGGTGGGTGGGCTTGATGTTTACAAGCACTTACCTCTCAAAGCAATTGCAATTTTTCTTCTAGGGACTGGCAGTACTAGTATGGTTTTAGACTGTCGTGGTTTTTTGGGAGATAACTTTTAAAAATTGAAATGAGATTCCAGTGAAATGCATCATTGCAAAAAGTACCACTCAACAATGTTTGTATCTCCATAGCATTGCACAGACTATAGCATAACTGATTTCAGAACATCTTAATCACTGTTCCCCAGAAGAAACCTCACTTTCATTAGCAGTGACTTCCCATCCCACTCTCAGGAGCTGCAGGCATGATTTGCCTTTTCCGGGATATAGATACAGACCAGTGTTCTTCAATTATGAGCTGTCTAGCTGCAGAGAAGCCGAAAACCACTGTCTATTATCTTGTTTCTAACTGCCAGTCCATGGACGCCTGAGCAGAGCAGATTTTAGTCTGCAGCTACAAACAGGCCAAAGATAGCTGCTCTAGATGGCATCAGGCGTGACTTTTTGTGTCCAACTTCATTCATTTTGTAACTTTTCATGGTTCCTTCCTGTTGTAGCTTATCAGCACTTCATTTCTTTTTGTGGTCAAATAATATTCCACTTCATGGAGAACCCAAATTTTATTTATCTCTTCATCCACTGAAAACATCCAGATGGGTTCCACTTTTTCTCTATAAGGAAGAACTCTGATCTGAACATCTCTTTTTTTAGGAACATCATTTTTAGATGATATGGAAAAAAAGAGACGGAGGGGGGGACTTTTCCTTGAGATGAATAAAACAGAAAGATGATAATAGGGCTTATGAGGGAGAACTGGCCCAAGTACAAGTTAAGCAGTGAAAGAGGAAAAAAAGGGGGGCATGGAGTGTTGGAGGTGGGGTTGTCTGGAGAGAGATAATCAGCTCTTTAGGGCCTTACACTCCCAAGCTTCAGGCCAAGGTCTACATCAGGACAAAAATAGAATTCCTCCAAACTGTTATCACAGACAACCAGATATGATACAAGAAACAGCAGAGTCCTGAAGGACAAGGATATTTATTTTAGAATGTATTTTTCTAGGCGGTTCTCCGTTGTTTGTTTCAAGTTTCTGGGTTTTATAATTGATTTATAAATAGCTTGCCTCTTGTTCAGAAACTCAGCTCACTGGCCTTGATAATGATCAAGGCTATTCTCATTTATACAACTCCCGCCTTTGCCAGGTGGGTCTCTGACGGCCTTCAGAACCATGCACCGGGTCTCAGTGAAATCTAAGAGCTGATTGAGTCCCCGCAGGAGCCCAAAGACCCAGGACAGGGCGACCTTGTGGTCCAGTGCTCAGGCTGCACAGAGCTGGGCAGAGATCTCTTCCAGAGAGGCTTTTCCTCTGTCTTCTCTGCTGGCTGTCTTGTGTCTATTTTTATGTTTTTTTCTTTTCTTTTTTCAGTTTCTGAGCCACACGCAACGACACTCAGGGGTTGCTCTTGGGTTCTATGCTCAGGAATCACTCCTGGTGGGCTCGGACTCGAGGGAGCCTATGGGATACCAGGGTTCTCACCTGGGTTTCTGCATGCAGAGCACACTCCCTCTGCTATACTATCCTTGCCCCTTCCTTCCAAATTCTTTTTTTAAATTTATTTTTATTTTTTTTATTAGTGAGACACCATGAGGTACAGTTGTAGACATACAAATTTTTGTGCTTGGGTTGAAACTTGAAACCTCCTCCAACTTTCAGGAAGTACAGGTGTTTGGAGATTGGGTTTGGGGGGGTGGAGATTATGAGGTTTCAAGGAGACCACCAGGGTGGGGCTCTCAGGGTGGGATTAGTGCCCACGGGAGTGACTCTCTCCACCTAACACAGCCGTTAAGTCTGCAAGACAGGAAGCGATCTCTCAGCAGGAAGCAAGCCAGGTGTACCTGAGCACTGAAGAGTTTGGAGTTCAAATCACCCGTCTACATTTGTTTTGTGATTGCAACCTGAGGAGCCTACCACAACCGCATATTCACCCCAGAAAGGCTATTTGAAGAATTGCATTTACAGAGGTCATCTGGATCAAGAGGAGAAGAAGGGCACTGGAGATTGTGCCCCTCGGACTCAGCAGGGTTCACGCAGGACTCAAAATGCCCACAGCTGAAAAAAAAACACACACTTTATTCATGCTCAGGCATAGCCGTGAGACTCCTCAGACTGGGCACAAACATGTCCCTCAGGTGAGACTTCGGCTCCCCCAGATTGCTCAACTCAGAAACTGGCCACAGCCCTGGTTCCTCCCCATGTGTG